>NC_069501.1:838223208-838875708 GCF_027579735.1 Bombina bombina
GTTATGATTGTAACTGTACTTTTAAATGTATTTTTGAAGTGTTTTTTCCACTTTTTTGTTTTGCGTAACCTTTAACCAGAGCTCTAAAGACGTGCTAACTGGACGAGCAAAAATTGCGACTGTGCTTACTCGTTTGCAATTTCTTTCAACTTTTAATACTTGGCTCCTCCTGATGTGCTCAAACAGCCCCGATAACCTGATATCGCTCCTGTAAAACAGATAGCACGCCACACGTAATTTAGCCCTGTATGACTTAAATACCATTTTCACCAGCACCAGCACAACATTTTGCTTTCACATATACATTATACCATTTTAACAATAAATATAATTACACTTTTCAGTAGTACACAACACTATGAAATATGATAGATAATGGAAAATATATCAATATCTATAATTAGAAAATTTAAAAATTAGCAATTTACATGAACATTATCAGCTATATATATAGAAATAAATATTTAATAATAAAAAGTACAATTATTTTCTATGTGAAGAACAAAGTAATGTAAAAAGTGCATTTTGTTCATCAGGTTTTCGGATTTAAAGATAACGTTGTCGGTTAGCGCACATGAAAATTTAGTAATCTTAAGACACGTTATTGAAATAGTACATATATAATATTTAAAAAAATAAATAAATAAAATGAAACAATGTAAACCATTATTATTATTAATACTATAGCAGATAATTACACAAAGAACTCCACTACTTACTTTTCACTTGCTTAATCCACCTGAGGCTTAGAGCAGCAACGGCTTAGAATCTATCTTTATCTATATACTCAAAATCATTATATAGAGCTACATGTATATTATTTATCTTGCTTACTTCAGAGTTACCTTTGGGGGTCCAAAAATATTTTGCACCATTGAGTTGGTCACTACTGAGCATGAGCAATATCCTATATGAATTTTACTGCCTGCCTCCATAAAAATCTATTTTAGCAAACCCACTTTAACTGTAACTTTGGAGTGCAAAATAGAAGCTCTATTGACTGTGCTTTAACAGGCAGCTAACAAAAATAACGTTTGGTTGAGGGCATCAGTGATTAAAGTGACAGTCTACTCCAGAATTTTTGTTTAAAAAGATAGATAATCCCTTTATTAACCATTCCCCAGTTTTTCATAAGCAACATGGTTATATTAATAAATGTTTTACCTCTGTGATTACCTTGTATCTAAGACTCTGCAGCCTGCCCCCTTATTTCAGTTTTTTTGACAGACTTGCATTTTAGCCAATAAATGTAGACTCATAAATAACTCCACGGGAGTCAGCACAATGTTATCTATATAGCACAGATGTACTAGCGCTGTCTAGCTGTGAAAAATAAGATGAGATAAGAGGCGGCCTTAAAGGGCTTAGAAATGAGCATATGAGCCTACCTAGGTTTAGATTTCAACAAAGAATACCAAGAGAGCAAAGCAAATTTGATAATAAAAGTAAATTGAAAATGTATTTAAAATTGCAATCCTACATGAAAGTTTAATTTTGACTAGACTGTCCCTTTAATTAGGGTTATCTCAACTCTCATATGAGTTATATAAGTTGTCAATTTCTGGAACCTAAACTTATCAATCTTATTTGCCATCTTTAGATCTATAGCCCAAAAACGCTAAGCGTGTAACATGTATAATAAAAATGATATGAAAGAGGAAGTGAGCGGCGCAGCTCCAAAAGCCGTCTCCGGGGACGGACAAAGGACAACAAGTAAAAGAGACTGCACGGTTAGGCTGGGATTGTAGAGGTGCACACCATCAAAGGATAGTCGGTCCAGCAAACAGAAGAAAGAAAAAGGCTGCACACCAGGTCTTGAAAAGCAAATTGGAGTTTATTCCACACTTTCAGTCGCTGTACACACTACCAACAAACAACAGAGGAAGGGGGCGTGTCCTTACGCATTTCGTGCCGTGCAGCACTTAGTCATAGGATATCCCAAGTCTGACTAACTTGAATGAAACACTTTGGGCTAGATTACAGGTGAGGCACAAACCATTGTGCGCTACCACAATTGCGATTTCTTAAGACATTGTCATTCCACTGATATTACAAGTTCAGTGAAATCATGATTGCGCTAGTTCAATCGCCTTTTACGCTTCAATTCTTTCCACGATCTAAGAGCTGTGGTAAAATGTTTTCTGAAAATAAAAAGTTACACAAAACACAACAAAAATACATTACAAAGTACACTTACATCCGCGATGAAGATGGACCCAAGATGAAGATGGAGTGCTGCCCGGATGAATATGGAACACCTCCCATCATCATCAGTGAGTACCAACTTTGGGGTTAGTGGGTTTTTTTTTTATAGATTAGGGGTTTTAATTTTGGGGGGTTGGGGGGTTGTAATGTTAGAGGGTTTAGTGTTTTTTTTTTTGTACAAAAAGCGCTGATCGCTTTAGGGCCATGCCCTAAAAAAGGCCCTTTTAAAGGATATTGGTAGTTTATTAGAATAGGGTATTTTTTATTTTGGGGTTGTTTATTTTTTTAAGGCGTATTAGAATAGGATTATTTTTTTTTTAAATTTGGTAAATTCTTTTTTTATTTGCGTTAAAGTTTTTTTTTCCTGTAAAGATTTTTTGTGTAATGTTAGTTTTTTGTTTGTTTAAAGGTAAAATTAGGTTTTTATTTAATTTTACAGGTTAGATTTTTTTTAATGTAGTTAGGATTTATTTAGTTAATTTAGGGATATTTTAATTTGGGTTAAGTAAGGGGGTGTTAGGTTAAGGGGTTTAGATGTTAGTTTAAACCTTTGTGTTGTGGGGGATGACGGTTTAGGGGTTAATAGTTTATTTAGGTACTTTGGATTTGGGGGCAGGGCAGTTTATGGTTCAATAGTGTGTTTATGTACTTTGCTATGTGGGGGGATGGTGGTTTAGGGGTTAATAATGTGTTTAGGTACTTTGCTATGTGGGGAATGGGGATTTAGGGGTTAATAGTTTATTTAGGTATTTTGCAATGTGGGGGGGTGGCGGGTTAGGGATTATTAGGCTAGGGGCTTATGTTAGGGTGTTTTTTCTCTTTCTTTTCTCCATTGATTTCTATGGGGGAATACACGCACATGCACGCAGAAACTCTGCTTAGGATTTTTGCGCTTTTCGGGTTACCGCTAGCGCAAAAAAAATTTTTTTTCAACTTTTAATTAGTGATGTCGCAAACTGTGATGTTAGCTTGTTCGCGTTTGCCGCGGCGGGCGAACATATGCAATTTTCGATCCGCCCCCTATTTGTCATCATTGAGGAAACTTTGACCCTGTATCTCGCAGCCTGCAGAAACATTTGAGCCAATCAGCAACAGACACTCCCTCACAGACCCTCCCAGCTCCTGGGCAGCAGCCATTTTAGATTCATTACAATCCTGCATTCTTAGTGAGAGGAGGGTTAGTGCTGCTGCTGGTGATTTTATAGGGAAATAGATAGCTAGGCTAGTGTATTTAGTGTCCACTACAGTCCTGAAGGACTCATCTAATCTCTGCTGTAAGGACAGCACCCCAAAAAGCCCTTTTTCGGGCTAGAACTTCAGTCGTTTTTTTTTTTTTAAAAATTTTATTTGCATTTGCCTGGCTGTCAGCCTGTGTGTGAGGCTCACAGCATATACTGTGATTAGTGCCACCACTGATATCTGCTTAACATTAGTGTAAATTTTAAAAAAAGCATTTTGCTAGTGTAATCTAATTTCATTTTCTATCAGGCCTGTGTGTCAGGCCCACATCATATACTGTGATTAATTGCTCTGTGCCACCACTGATATCTGGTGTAACATTAGTGTAAAATTAAAAAAAAAAACTTTTATATCATTTTGCTAGTGTAATCTAATTTCATTTTCTATCAGGCCTGTGTGTCAGGCTCACAGCATATGCTGTGGTTAATTGCTCTATGCCACCACTGATATCTGCTTAACATTAGTGTAAATTTTTTTAAAAAAAACTTTTACATCATTTTGCTAGTGTAATCTAATTTCATTTTCTATCAGGCCTGTGTGTCAGGCTCACAGCATATACTGTGGTTAATTGCTCTGTGCCACCACTGATATCTGCTTAACAATCATTAGTGTAAATTTTTAAAAAAAACTTTTACATCATTTTGCTAGTGTAATCTAATTTCATTTTCTATCAGGCCTGTGTGTCAGGCCCACATCATATACTGTGATTAATTGCTCTGTGCCACCACTGATATCTGGTGCAACATTAGTGTAAAATTAAAAAAAAACAAAAAAACTTTTATATCATTTTGCTAGTGTAATCTAATTTCATTTTCTATCAGGCCTGTGTGTCAGGCTCATAGCATATGCTGTGGTTAATTGCTCTGTGCCACCACTGATATCTGCTTAACATTAGTGTAAATTTAAAAAAAAAAACTTTTACATCATTTTGCTAGTGTAATCTAATTTCATTTTCCATCAGGCCTGTGTGTCAGGCTCACATCATATACTGTGATTAATAGCTCTGTTTTCCACCACTTATATCTGGTGTAACATTTTACATCAGTCCTCTTCTAATGTTATTTAATTTTAGTTGCCAGGCCAGCCTGGCTGCCACTAGTGCCAGCCTGTGTGTCAGGCTGCCAGCATATACTGTGCCTACTTCCATCCTCAGTGCCACCACTCCTATCTGGTGTAACATTAGTTTAAATTTTTTTTAAAAAAGTTTTACATCAGTCTTCTAGTGTTATTTAATTTTAGTTGCCAGGCCAGCCTGCCACTAGTGCCAGCCTGTGTGTCAGGCTGCCAGCACATACTGTGCCTACTTCCATCCTCACTGCCACCACTCCTATCTGTTGTAACATTAGTGTAACCTTTTTTTTTAAAAAAAACTTTTACATCAGTCTGCTAGTGTTATTTAATTGCAGTTGCCTTTCTGCCAGCGTGTGTGCCAGGCCTACTTTCCAACTAGTGCCACCAATCATATTTGTTATAATAGTAGTGTAAATATTTAAAATAAAAACTTTTTTGACTCTGAATCATCAGTCTGCTAGTGCAATTGAATTGCAGTTTCCTGCCTGCCAGCATGTGTGCCAGTCCCACTTGCCAACTAGTGCCACCAATCATATTTGTTATAACAGTATTGTAAATATTTAAAAAAAAACTTTTTGGACTGTGAAACATCAGTCAGCTAGTGTAATCTAATTGCAGTTGCCTTCCTCCCAGCGTGTGTGCCAGGCCCACTTGCCAACTTGCCAATCATATTTGTTATAACAGTAGTGTAAATATTTAAAAAAAAAAATTTGACTGTGAAACATCAGTCTGCTAGTGTAATCTAATTGAAGTTGCCTGCCTGCCAGCGTGTGTGCCAGGCCCACTTGCCAACTAGTGCCACCAATCATATTTGTTATAAAAGTTTTGTAAATATTTAAAATAAAAACATTTTTGACTGTGAATTATCAGTCTAATAGTGTAATCTAATTGAAGTTGCCTGCCTGCCAGTGTGTGTGCCAAGCCCACTTGCCAACTAGTGCCACCAATCATATTTGTTATAACAGTATTGTAAATATTAAAAAAAAAAAAAACTTAAGTGCTAAGAATAGTACTACTTAACACAACCCAGTTACCATGGGTCCCAGACCACATGTTTTGTTGTTATACTTTGTCATGCAGGCCATATAGACCTCCCCCAATAAGGGGAGTTACAGGGATTAAAGTGCTAAGAATAGTACTACTTAACACAACCTAGTTACCATGGGTCCCAGACCACATGTCTTGTTGTTATACTTTGTCAGGGTAATCAGGCAGGCCATATCAAAGGATAGTCGGTCCAGCAAACAGAAGAAAGAAAAAGGCTGCACACCAGGTCTTGAAAAGCAAATTGGAGTTTATTCCACACTTTCAGTCGCTGTACACACTACCAACAAACAACAGAGGAAGGGGGCGTGTCCTTACGCATTTCGTGCCGTGCAGCACTTAGTCATAGGATATCCCAAGTCTGACTAACTTGAATGAAACACTTTGGGCTAGATTACAGGTGAGGCACAAACCATTGTGCGCTACCACAATTGCGATTTCTTAAGACATTGTCATTCCACTGATATTACAAGTTCAGTGAAATCATGATTGCGCTAGTTCAATCGCCTTTTACGCTTCAATTCTTTCCACGATCTAAGAGCTGTGGTAAAATGTTTTCTGAAAATAAAAAGTTACACAAAACACAACAAAAATACATTACAAAGTACACTTACATCCGCGATGAAGATGGACCCAAGATGAAGATGGAGTGCTGCCCGGATGAATATGGAACACCTCCCATCATCATCAGTGAGTACCAACTTTGGGGTTAGTGGGTTTTTTTTTTATAGATTAGGGGTTTTAATTTTGGGGGGTTGGGGGGTTGTAATGTTAAAGGGTTTAGTGTTTTTTTTTTTGTACAAAAAGCGCTGATCGCTTTAGGGCCATGCCCTAAAAAAGGCCCTTTTAAAGGATATTGGTAGTTTATTAGAATAGGGTATTTTTTATTTTGGGGTTGTTTATTTTTTTAAGGCGTATTAGAATAGGATTATTTTTTTTTTAAATTTGGTAAATTCTTTTTTTATTTGCGTTAAAGTTTTTTTTTCCTGTAAAGATTTTTTGTGTAATGTTAGTTTTTTGTTTGTTTAAAGGTAAAATTAGGTTTTTATTTAATTTTACAGGTTAGATTTTTTTTAATGTAGTTAGGATTTATTTAGTTAATTTAGGGATATTTTAATTTGGGTTAAGTAAGGGGGTGTTAGGTTAAGGGGTTTAGATGTTAGTTTAAACCTTTGTGTTGTGGGGGATGACGGTTTAGGGGTTAATAGTTTATTTAGGTACTTTGGATTTGGGGGCAGGGCAGTTTATGGTTCAATAGTGTGTTTATGTACTTTGCTATGTGGGGGGATGGTGGTTTAGGGGTTAATAATGTGTTTAGGTACTTTGCTATGTGGGGAATGGGGATTTAGGGGTTAATAGTTTATTTAGGTATTTTGCAATGTGGGGGGGTGGCGGGTTAGGGATTATTAGGCTAGGGGCTTATGTTAGGGTGTTTTTTCTCTTTCTTTTCTCCATTGATTTCTATGGGGGAATACACGCACATGCACGCAGAAACTCTGCTTAGGATTTTTGCGCTTTTCGGGTTACCGCTAGCGCAAAAAAATTTTTTTTTCAACTTTTAATTAGTGATGTCGCAAACTGTGATGTTAGCTTGTTCGCGTTTGCCGCGGCGGGCGAACATATGCAATTTTCGATCCGCCCCCTATTTGTCATCATTGAGGAAACTTTGACCCTGTATCTCGCAGCCTGCAGAAACATTTGAGCCAATCAGCAACAGACACTCCCTCACAGACCCTCCCAGCTCCTGGGCAGCAGCCATTTTAGATTCATTACAATCCTGCATTCTTAGTGAGAGGAGGGTTAGTGCTGCTGCTGGTGATTTTATAGGGAAATAGATAGCTAGGCTAGTGTATTTAGTGTCCACTACAGTCCTGAAGGACTCATCTAATCTCTGCTGTAAGGACAGCACCCCAAAAAGCCCTTTTTCGGGCTAGAACTTCAGTCGTTTTTTTTTTTTAAAAAATTTTATTTGCATTTGCCTGGCTGTCAGCCTGTGTGTGAGGCTCACAGCATATACTGTGATTAGTGCCACCACTGATATCTGCTTAACATTAGTGTAAATTTTAAAAAAAGCATTTTGCTAGTGTAATCTAATTTCATTTTCTATCAGGCCTGTGTGTCAGGCCCACATCATATACTGTGATTAATTGCTCTGTGCCACCACTGATATCTGGTGTAACATTAGTGTAAAATTAAAAAAAAAAACTTTTATATCATTTTGCTAGTGTAATCTAATTTCATTTTCTATCAGGCCTGTGTGTCAGGCTCACAGCATATGCTGTGGTTAATTGCTCTATGCCACCACTGATATCTGCTTAACATTAGTGTAAATTTTTTTAAAAAAAACTTTTACATCATTTTGCTAGTGTAATCTAATTTCATTTTCTATCAGGCCTGTGTGTCAGGCTCACAGCATATACTGTGGTTAATTGCTCTGTGCCACCACTGATATCTGCTTAACAATCATTAGTGTAAATTTTTAAAAAAAACTTTTACATCATTTTGCTAGTGTAATCTAATTTCATTTTCTATCAGGCCTGTGTGTCAGGCCCACATCATATACTGTGATTAATTGCTCTGTGCCACCACTGATATCTGGTGCAACATTAGTGTAAAATTAAAAAAAAACAAAAAAACTTTTATATCATTTTGCTAGTGTAATCTAATTTCATTTTCTATCAGGCCTGTGTGTCAGGCTCATAGCATATGCTGTGGTTAATTGCTCTGTGCCACCACTGATATCTGCTTAACATTAGTGTAAATTTAAAAAAAAAAAACTTTTACATCATTTTGCTAGTGTAATCTAATTTCATTTTCCATCAGGCCTGTGTGTCAGGCTCACATCATATACTGTGATTAATAGCTCTGTTTTCCACCACTTATATCTGGTGTAACATTTTACATCAGTCCTCTTCTAATGTTATTTAATTTTAGTTGCCAGGCCAGCCTGGCTGCCACTAGTGCCAGCCTGTGTGTCAGGCTGCCAGCATATACTGTGCCTACTTCCATCCTCAGTGCCACCACTCCTATCTGGTGTAACATTAGTTTAAATTTTTTTTAAAAAAGTTTTACATCAGTCTTCTAGTGTTATTTAATTTTAGTTGCCAGGCCAGCCTGCCACTAGTGCCAGCCTGTGTGTCAGGCTGCCAGCACATACTGTGCCTACTTCCATCCTCACTGCCACCACTCCTATCTGTTGTAACATTAGTGTAACCTTTTTTTTTAAAAAAAACTTTTACATCAGTCTGCTAGTGTTATTTAATTGCAGTTGCCTTTCTGCCAGCGTGTGTGCCAGGCCTACTTTCCAACTAGTGCCACCAATCATATTTGTTATAATAGTAGTGTAAATATTTAAAATAAAAACTTTTTTGACTCTGAATCATCAGTCTGCTAGTGCAATTGAATTGCAGTTTCCTGCCTGCCAGCATGTGTGCCAGTCCCACTTGCCAACTAGTGCCACCAATCATATTTGTTATAACAGTATTGTAAATATTTAAAAAAAAACTTTTTGGACTGTGAAACATCAGTCAGCTAGTGTAATCTAATTGCAGTTGCCTTCCTCCCAGCGTGTGTGCCAGGCCCACTTGCCAACTTGCCAATCATATTTGTTATAACAGTAGTGTAAATATTTAAAAAAAAAAATTTGACTGTGAAACATCAGTCTGCTAGTGTAATCTAATTGAAGTTGCCTGCCTGCCAGCGTGTGTGCCAGGCCCACTTGCCAACTAGTGCCACCAATCATATTTGTTATAAAAGTTTTGTAAATATTTAAAATAAAAACATTTTTGACTGTGAATTATCAGTCTAATAGTGTAATCTAATTGAAGTTGCCTGCCTGCCAGTGTGTGTGCCAGGCCCACTTGCCAACTAGTGCCACCAATCATATTTGTTATAACAGTATTGTAAATATTAAAAAAAAAAAAAACTTAAGTGCTAAGAATAGTACTACTTAACACAACCCAGTTACCATGGGTCCCAGACCACATGTTTTGTTGTTATACTTTGTCATGCAGGCCATATAGACCTCCCCCAATAAGGGGAGTTACAGGGATTAAAGTGCTAAGAATAGTACTACTTAACACAACCTAGTTACCATGGGTCCCAGACCACATGTCTTGTTGTTATACTTTGTCAGGGTAATCAGGCAGGCCATATAGACCTCCCCCAATATGGGGAGTAACAGGTATTAAACTGCTAAGAACAGTACTACTTAACACAACCTAGTTACCATGGGTCCCAGACCACATGTCTTGTTGTTATACTTTGTCAGGGTAATCATGCAGGCCATATAGACCTACCCAGATAGGGGGAGTAACAGGTATTAAAGTGCTAAGAACAGTACTACTTAACACAACCTAGTTACCATGGGTCCAAGACCGCATGTTTTATTATTATACTTTGTCAGGGTAATTATATATCTATCAAATCGATCTATTTATCTTCTATCGATTCTATCTAACTATCAATCTATGTATATCTATCTATCAAATCTATCTATCTCGTGGCCGGACTGATTTGAAGTAGGAGGACAGACCAATCATCTTCTTCCATTTTCCTGTTCCAAAAATGCAGGCCATATAGACCTCCCCCGATAGGGGGAGTAACAGGTAGTAAACTGCTAAGAATAGTACTACTTAACACACCACGGGTCCCAGTCCGCATGTCTTATTGTTATACTCTGTCAGGGAAATTATATATCTATCAAATCTATCTATTTATCTATCGAATCTATCTAACTATCAATTGTATCTATCAAATATAAATTGCATCTATTGATCTATGTAATTCGTATCTATCAAATGTATATTGCATCTTTTGATCTATGTAATTCGTATCCATCAAATGTATATTGCATCTATGTAATTCGTATCTATCAAATGTATATTGCATCTATTGATCTATGTAATATGTATCTATCATATGTATATTGCATCTATTGATCTATGTAATCTATGTATCTATCTATCAAATCTATCTATCTCGTGGTTGTGCAAATGGACTGTTTGCAGTTGTTTGTGGTGCGTTACACAGGGAGTTTGGTCTGTCACTGTGAAGCGGGCGTAACCCTTACACTACCTGATCGATACAACATCATACCTGATGTTTTAAAGCATGTTATTCAAAAAAAAATTAGGAATGTTAGGTGATTAAGGCCCTTTATGGGTTAAAACCAGACTCTGCATCAACTATGTAATTTTCCGTGGGAGTTTTGCCATGGATCCCCCTCCTGCATGCCACAGTCCAGGTGTTAGTCCCCTTGAAACAACTTTTTCATCACTATTGTGGCCAGAAAGTGTCCTTGTGGGTTTTAAAGTTTGCCTGCCTATTGAAGTCAATAGCGGTTTGCGCGGTTCGCCGGTTCACGAACAGTAGCGGAAGTTCGAGTCCGCCGTTCGCGAACCAAAATTTTAAGGTTTGCGACATCACTACTTGTAATATGAGTGGAACCTGACAAGCGCAAAAAACCTAACGTTAGCAATGTTTTCGCTAATGAAAAAAAAATATTTAAAGTAATCCAGGCCTTTGTTTTTATACTTAATTATTTTCATATATACTATTTCTAGATTTGCTCAATTTTGCATGCATGTCTATAGGATCATTTTAGATATAAAAAAAAATACTGTAAACATAATTCTTAAATATTCATATAATTTTAGTGATTTTAGTGAACACCTCAATCTCAGCTATCTTAAGCCATAGAGAACCCTAATAGCCTGCTCTTTCAAACACTGTGTCTTGGGTAGGGATGGGCGAATGTTTCGCTACATTTGAAAAACGGCACGAATTTTAACACATTCGTTCGTTCGAATCGAATTTCGAATGTTTACATAACATTCTAACATTCGATTTTCGAATATTCGGTTTCGAATTTTACGATTACATTCGAAAATATTCGAATTCGAAAAATTCGAATTTAGATTGTAATAGTATTTCTAATGCTTTTTCTTTAAATGTAATATTCGAATTATGCAATATTCGAATTCGAAAAATTCGAATTTATATTGTAATAGTATTTCTAATGCTTTTTCTTTAAATGTAATATTCGAATTATGCAATACGTGTATTCGAATTCGAAAAATTCAAATTTAGATTGTAATAGTATTTCTAATGCTTTTTCTTTAAATGTAATATTCGAATTATGCAATACGTGTATTCGAATTCGAAAAATTTGAATTTAGATTGTAATAGTATTTCTAAAGCTTTTTCTTTAAATGTAATATTCGAATTATGCAATACGTGTTTTCGAATTCGAAAAATTCGAATTTAGATTGTAATAGTATTTCTAATGTTTTTCTTTAAATGTAATATTCGAATTATGCAATATTCGAATTCGAAAAATTCGAATTTAGATTGTAATAGTATTTCTAATGCTTTTTCTTTAAATGTAATATTCGAATTATGCAAAATTCGAATTTGAAAAATTCGAATTTAGATTGTAATAGTATTTCTAATGCTTTTTCTTTAAATGTAATATTCGAATTATGCAATACGTGTATTTGAATTCGAAAAATTCGAATTTAGATTGTAATAGTATTTCTAATGTTTTTCTTTAGATGTAATATTCGAATTATGCAATATTCGAATTCGAAAAATTCGAATTTAGATTGTAATAGTATTTCTAATGCTTTTTCTTTACATGTAATATTCGAATTATGCAATATTCGAATTCGAAAAATTCGAATTTAGATTGTAATAGTATTTCTAATGCTTTTTCTTTAAATGTAATATTCGAATTATGCAATATTCGAATTCGAAAAATTCGAATTTAGATTGTAATAGTATTTCTAATGCTTTTTCTTTAAATGTAATATTCGAATTATGCAATACGTGTATTCGAATTCGAAAAATTCGAATTTAGATTGTAATAGTATTTCTAAAGCTTTTTCTTTAAATGTAATATTCGAATTATGCAATACGTGTTTTCGAATTCGAAAAATTCGAATTTAGATTGTAATAGTATTTCTAATGCTTTTTCTTAAAATGTAATATTCAAATTATGCAATATTCGAATTCGAAAAATTCGAATTTAGATTGTAATAGTATTTCTAATGCTTTTTCTTTAAATGTAATATTCGAATTATGCAATACGTGTATTCGAATTCGAAAAATTTGAATTTAGATTGTAATAGTATTTCTAAAGCTTTTTCTTTAAATGTAATATTCGAATTATGCAATACGTGTTTTCGAATTCGAAAAATTCGAATTTAGATTGTAATAGTATTTCTAATGCTTTTTCTTAAAATGTAATATTCAAATTATGCAATATTCGAATTCGAAAAATTCGAATTTAGATTGTAATAGTATTTCTAATGTTTTTCTTTAAATGTAATATTCGAATTATGCAATATTCGAATTCGAAAAATTCGAATTTAGATTGTAATAGTATTTCTAATGCTTTTTCTTTACATGTAATATTCGAATTATGCAATATTCGAATTCGAAAAATTCGAATTTAGATTGTAATAGTATTTCTAATGCTTTTTCTTTACATGTAATATTCGAATTATGCAATATTCGAATTCGAAAAATTCGAATTTAGATTGTAATAGTATTTCTAATGCTTTTTCTTTAAATGTAATATTCAAATTATGCAATACGTGTATTCGAATTCGAAAAATTTGAATTTAGATTGTAATAGTATTTCTAATGTTTTTCTTTAAATGTAATATTCGAATTATGCAATATTCGAATTCGAAAAATTCGAATTTAGATTGTAATAGTATTTCTAATGCTTTTTCTTTAAATGTAATATTCGAATTATGCAATACGTGTATTCGAATTCGAAAAATTCGAATTTAGATTGTAATAGTATTTCTAATGCTTTTTCTTTAAATGTAATATTCGTATTATGCAATACGTGTATTCAAATTCAAAAAATTCGAATTTAGATTGTAATAGTATTTCTAATGCTTTTTCTTTAAATGTAATATTCGAATTATGCAATATTCGAAAAAAAAAATTCGAATTTAGATTGTAATAGTATTTCTAATGCTTTTAAATGTAATATTCGAATTATGCAATATTCGAATTCGAAAAATTCGAATTTATATTCAAATTCGAAAAATTCGAATTTATATTCGAATTCGAAAAATTCGAATTTATATTCGAATTCGAAAAATTCGAATTTCGAATGTAGACATTCGATATAATTATATAAACATTCGAATTCGAAAGTGACATTCGAAAACTGTAAATAACATTCGATTTTCGAATTTTTAAGAATATTCGTTCTTATCGACATTCGAATTTAGAATTCGAATTTCGGTAATAACATTCGTTCTACATTCGAAATTCGAAAATTTGCACATTCGCCCATCCCTAGTCTTGGGGATATAAAGTGTGTCTTGGGGATATAAAGTAGAAGCACAATTTTTCAAAAATAAAATAAAATTAATAATCTACATGTTTAAATGGGGGGTCTCTAAGGAACTTATCATATACTATTAAAAAAGGCCTAGAGACCTCAATTTCTACTCCCCCTCACAAATGCATATACATATATTCTGTGAATTCTTGCACATGCTCAGTAGGAGCTGGCGACTCAAAAAGTGTAAATATAAATAGACTCTGCACATTTTGTTAATGGAAGTAAATTGGAAAGTTGTTAAAATTGCTGCTCTATCTGAATCATGAAACTTTAATTTTGATTTGAGTGTCCCTTTAAAGGAGATGTCATAAGACCAAGTGACTATCAAATTAACACAATTTCCTTAAATTTGAAAACACCACGAGAAGCCACAAAAACATTTGTATGGCTCTTCTAATGGACTGAAATATATTTAGTCAAGGTAATAGGTTGCAATCAAATAGGCAATTTTAATTGTATAATTTCATGATATTTTACTATAAATTCATAACTTTCTATACACTAAAATTACATTTTATGTTTAACTTCCATGTATATTATTTAAATTATCATAAAATGTATCAATCAATTTATCTATTATCTGTCTATCTACCTCATCTATCTGTTTTAAAAAGGCTAAACAATGGGGGGGGGAAACATAAAGCCAATATTCATGCATTCTCATAATGTGAATTTGGGAAATAAAGTACAAGTTAACAAAGGAATGCAACAAATCTGTGTGTCTGTACCTATTAATATAAAACAACAGGTCAAAATATATTCAAATAGCTTTACAGGGATTCAGTAGTTTTATTTTATTATAGAAAATACATGTTTTTTAAAGGGACAGTCAACACCAGAATTTTTGTTGTTTAAAACGAAAGATAATCCCTTTATTACCCATTCTCCAATGTTGCATAACCAACACAGTTATATTAATACACTTTTTACCTCTGTGACTACCTGGTATCTAAGCCTCTGCAGACTGCCTTCTTATTTCAGTTATTTTGACAGACTTGCATTTTAGCCAATCAGTGCTCACTCCAGGGTAACTTAGCTATAGGGTTATCTATATGAAACACATGAACTAATGGTCAAAATGCATTCAGATTAGAGGCAGTCTTTAAGGTCTAATAAATTAGCATATGAACCTCCTAGGTTTAGCTTTCAACTAAAAATACCAAGAGAACAAAGCACAATTGGTAATAAGAGTAAATTGGAAAGTTGTTTAAAATTACATTCCCTATTTAAATCATGAAAGTTTTTTTTTTTTTGCCTTGACTGTCCCTTTAAACTATTTTGGTTTGAATAACAGTATTTTTAATGATTTCTTTGTTAATGGTATCATAATTAGAGCACAGTATTTTTATTTTCATTGTAATGGGCTGAACAGCAGATCTGAGCAACCATGATACAACATATTGATGTATAAATATAGCTAGCATTAATGAAACTGCTGGGGTGCATGGTCAGGAAACATGTTCTGCAGCCAGTGGGTATAACCAGTTACACAAATGTTGACTACAACTCTATGTAATTTGCTAATGCCAGCAAAATTTAAAAATTCAAACCTGAATTCTGTGCACACTGCAGAATTTGTTTTTAAAATAAGTACTTATTCAACAAAGATTTGATTTATGTAAAAACCTTGGAGCTAGGATTAATGTGTGAACAAACACTGCATGCATGTTCCCAGTTGTATTTTTTATCTGTCACACAAAAATTCTCCAAGTTGTAAGATGTAATGTGTTAATTGGCATCTTGCTTGTTAATTAGATTCCACAGACACCTTTTCTCTTTTCTTTGCTTCTGATTTAATGAGCTCCCATGTTGTATTTGATATTAGATAATTAACTAAAACAAAAAATGGTTTCAGATCTACTGCATCACAATAAGAGGTCATGTATCATGATTACACAACTTATATTTCATTTACTAGATCGTTGAGCTTGAATAATTTTCAATCAATACATCATAAATTAATATAAATTAGTTACAGTTTTACATGAAATAAAAAAAATACAAAAGTGACACATATAGATAAGCTTTAACCTATTTTTTCAAAGTGCTTTTGTAATCAGATTGCCTTCCTCAATTTAAATCATTGCCTTTTTTGATTGCCCTAAAAATTAAAAAATTGTGATCAAAATTGAGTTAATGTTTTACGATTTTGCTCAGTGAAAAGGTAGAAATAACTGTTTATGAAATAACATTCCTTCTTGAAGGTAACAAATACAGATAAAAAAACAAGGTTTCTTAATGTAGTTATATTAGTGTCATGAAATCGTATCTTCAAAAATTGGAAGACTCATAGAATACCTAACATAGAACAACTTAAGAATAATTTATTTAACATTGTGATATTTAAACAAACGATACTTGTAAAGAATCAGGCACAAGAAAATTCTTAATTAAATAGTAATACTTTATTAAATATCATTCAATATAGTTACAAAAACAAATTTTAAGTCAAATAAAAAATGCTGCTGTTTTTACAGAGGAAGTGTTTAGTCAAAATGGTCTTAAAGGGACATAAACCCAAACATTTTCTTTCATGATTTAAATAGAACATAACATTTTAAACAACTTTCTAATTTACTTCTATTATCAATTTTTCTTTGCTTTCTTGTTATCCTTTGCTAAAAAGCAGAAATGTAAGCTCAAGAGTGTTCACGTGTCTGCAGCACTATATAGCAGCAGTTTTGCAACAATGTTATACATTGTTGCAGGAACACTAGATGGCAGCACTATTTCCTGTCATGTAGTGCTTCAGGCATGTGCACACTACCTACCTAGCTATCTCTTCAACAAAGAATAACATAAGAATGAAAAAAAATTGGTTAATAGAAGTAAATTGGAAACTTTTTAAAAATGGTATTCTCTATCGGAATCATGAAAGAACATTTTGGGGTTTAATGTCCCTTTAAGTATTACAAGGATAAATGATTCAAGTGGAGTGAATAGGGAAGGATTGAATTATTATTTTTTCCTCTTTGCCCTCTTTTTATTGGTATTATAATTAAACTTACCAAAGTTGAGATAGATATATATATATATATATATAGTTACAAGGATTGTAATTTATTATTTTATTGTTATATCTGATTGCTTTGTTTATTTTGCTCTTTGATGTATGGAGATATTATCATGTAATTCAATACATCAAGCTTTGGTCAACAAATTCAAAAAATGAATAAAGAAACAGTGTAAGAAACATTTATAAGATTTTGATAGTTCTGCTGAATTCTGTGGATTTGAAATTAGGTTTTAGAAAAGTTATTTAGCATGCATTGCATCTAAGAGAATGTTGAATAGGCCAGTAGAGTAAACTGAAAATAATTAGAAATGGTTAAAATATTATAAGTATATATCTTTATTTCTAAAACTTGTATTACACATGTCTTCATAATGATACATAATACACTACCAAGCAGTTAATAGCTGTGTTTCTTTAATTTAAAATATCACAAATATGAAATTCTGGCCTCCATTTATCAAGCTGTGTATGCAGCTTGAAAGCCCTTTGCTACGGTCTCCAATGAGCGAGCCTGCAGTGGATAGTTAAGAAGAAGTAGTCATCTGGCTGCTGCTTCCAAACCTTTACTCCAGTTCTCAGCTGGTGGATTAAATCGCCACATACGTTTTTGCCTGAAATGATTAACAGTCCCTACTCCTGCGCCCACTTTTTGCAATACTGGGCGAACAGGTTTGCAGAAGTGAACCCTGTCCATCTGGGCTTTGTTAAATGGGCCCCAATATATGAAAATATTTTCAAACTAGTAGAAGGAAAGACACTTAAAGGGACATTAAACACTTTGAGATGGATTGGTAATATAAAATAATAAATTGTATATAATAAAACAACTCTGCAATATACTTTCATTATTTATTTTGTCCTCTTTGCCAGTAATTCCATTCTGAAATTGTGAGCTTTTCAGTTCCTGTTAGAAATGGAAGTGCAGAACACTGTTAAATCCAGCACAACCATTGGCTGCACACTCTAATGACCTATGTATAACTCTCCCTAATTGGCCACAGCAGAGAAGGTAACACAAGTTACAACATGGCAGCTCCCAGTGTTTTATAGACACTAAAACTTTACACTTATTTTGTCACTTTTTAAACAACTAATGAAACTTAAATAAATACATCTACATGTTAGTCATGGACTAATCTTTTCTTTGAATGCATCATTCTATCTAGCATGTATTTAGTGTTTAATGTCCCTTTAATGGGACAATTTCCAGAATCAAAACTACAGATTACCAAACATTCTCTTTTTTAGCCAATATATGTTTTTGTTATATCATTGCATTTTATAATTTGTTTTATATAAAATGTGCCTCCTCTCACTGATTTGTAAAGCTAACTAGCTATAATTAAACAAGATCTGTATATTGCAAGTGTAAAGGAATACTTTAATAAGGCCTTGTAAAATCATTTAAAATAATTTCGTAGATACACATAAAAAGTGACTAGGAGCCCTATATGTTAGATAATACAATTGAAGGGTCAAGTTAAATAGTTGTATTGTAACTGAGTCTATCTAGTTGTTTCTTAAATCCCAAATTTCAGATAACTCAGTGCTATCTAATTTCAGTTTGAATATTTAATTTTAAGATTTGTTTAAATTATTTCCCCAAGTATTTATTATTTTGGATAGCCATGAATGAAGGTCCACTGTTCATCTCTCTTAACTAGAATTATACTTAGGTGCAATTTTATAAACAGGTATAGAAGTTAATTGGTTCTTATCATTATCTGACAGGTAGGAATGAGTCATCCTAAACCCACAGTTAAAGTACACTGTGTGCTTGTACAGTAAATAATACTAGCCCCTTTTGGCTATAAATAATAGTCAGCCAGTATAGAATTTTTAATCCCAGCCATTGTAAACATGAGTATCTATAGTATTATTTTATATCATATAAACCATATGCATTTATGTATGTTCTCGTATGTTCTCTGCAGTCACCATTTGTTGCACTAGTAATTCTTAACCAAACTGAAACTCACACCACTATCAAACTTTCACCATGAGATTACCGACACTTCTATTAATCCTTAACTAATCTGAGACATAATACTGCAAGAATATATGCCCATCCATAGCATTCACTCTAATCCTTACAGCAAGCATCTCCACCTACCCCACTGGAAACATCCAAGCACCCTTAGCATGAGAAACTTTGTTCCCTCCAATAATCTCCTCAAGTACAACCTTTCTGTGGAAAAAGTTGTGCCCTCCCTAGCCTCTTTGATCCCACACTTAACCTACCCAATGCATCTCCAAAGATCCTGCCTTAATGGTACCCACAAGTTGATCCCTCAGAAATTTCAAGATACTCTAATATATAACCCCAAATAAAAATAGTCCTGCACTACAGAAGCTCCAAACACACAACATTCACGTGGCATCCTCTCCTTTAAAAAAAACCCCCTAATATAAAAAAGCTGACATAAGTGCATCATCTTAAGTACGGGTCCATTAATTCTTCTCTCTTATTTATTAATAAGTTAGAATAAGAAATGAGATCATTTAGTATTTTGATTGATTATTCACTGAATAAGGTTATTACTAAGGTATCTCACAGCGCTCAAAGATAGTTCCTACTAGCTCCCAGGTTCAAAAGGGAACCTAGCTTACCCTTAGATGAAAGTTATTAAAATATTGGAAGACCTAGGAGCGCCTAACACAGGCCGAGGAAGTGATTTAGAAGCTAGCTAGTAGCTCTGCAGGTTAGCCAAAAAATAAATAATCTTATATATTAAAATATAGATAAACGTTCTAGGACGTCTCAAAAAATCCTGTTACCTTTACTAGAGTGGATGTAGATTAAGGCAAAATATACAATATTGATGCAGTAAAACACAATATGTTAATACAGTAAAACACAATATGTTAAAACACAGTAAGTTAAAATCATGGATCCATGGTACATTACACGCAAAATGCAAAATACAATAACATATAATTAATAGGATAAAACAATGGTATTGCAATAGTAAATAAAATGGTTGGGAAATCAGAGGGAAATAGTGTTCCCTGCTAATGGGATGTACAAAAAAGGTGAAAGAAAATATATCTCTCAAAAAATGAACGTGATCAAAAAAGTGATCTAAAAAGCCAAAAAAATATAAAGCCAAAAAAATAATATATATAGAAAATGTAAAATGAAAAGTATGTGTTCGTGGTAAAGTTAGTGGTAAAAAGTTCCAATAAGAAACTGTGATGAATAATTCCAATGAAAAAGCTGTGTGTCAGTGAATCAAACTTCCTTAAGTGTCCTCAAAAGAGTCCATATAAATGTTGATATGGTAGGTGAGGGAATGTCCGGTAAATTCTGGATTCAATCCCTATATCCAACCTGTAAAAGAAATCTAAAATAGTGCAATAATGCTAATAAATGAACATATATTATAAGAAAAGTGCTCACCAATTTCTGCCAACGCGTTTCGGCCCTAATCTGGTCCTTTTTCAAGACTATAGTTTTTCATTGGAATTATTCATCACAGTTTCTTATTGGAACTTTTTACCACTAACTTTACCACGAACACATACTTTTCATTTTACATTTTCTATATATATTATTTTTTTGGCTTTATATTTTTTTGGCTTTTTAGATCACTTTTTTGATCACGTTCATTTTTTGAGAGATATATTTTCTTTCACCTTTTTTGTACATCCCATTAGCAGGGAACACTATTTCCCTCTGATTTCCCAACCATTTTATTTACTATTGCAATACCATTGTTTTATCCTATTAATTATATGTTATTGTATTTTGCATTTTGCGTGTAATGTACCATGGATCCATGATTTTAACTTACTGTGTTTTAACATATTGTGTTTTACTGTATTAACATATTGTGTTTTACTGCATCAGTATTGTATATTTTGCCTTAATCTACATCCACTCTAGTAAAGGTAACAGGATTTTTTGAGACGTCCTAGAACGTTTATCTATATTTTAATATATAAGATTATTTATTTTTTGGCTAACCTGCAGAGCTACTAGCTAGCTTCTAAATCACTTCCTCGGCCTGTGTTAGGCGCTCCTAGGTCTTCCAATATTTTATTCACTGAATAAGGGCTAGATTACAAGTGGAGCACTAACATTTGCGCACAAGCGTTAATTTGTGTGCATATTACAAGTTGAAAGTAAACGCGTTTGCTCATGTGCAACTGAATTTAACGCCCATGGCTTTAAATATATATATATATACACACACATGAGCAAACGCTCATAATGTAAAAGTTCATAGGTATTGGCGCTCTCACCTCACAGAATTACTATCAGGGTGTAAGGAACATCAATATCCACTCCAAAGTTATAGGTCCGTGCTCTCTGGACTTTCAAAATAAATAATTTATTGTGTACAGTGACGTTTCAGGGAGCAAGCTGTCCCCTTCATCAGACCAAACTTTATTTTGAAAGTTCAGAGAGTGCAGGTCTATATATATATATATATATGTCTAAATAATAAGTCTATAATATTTAGTAATGTGTTTTACTGTGTATTTACTGTAGATACATTTTATTTATTTTAAATAAATATTTATATACACACACACATATATATATATATATATATATATATATATATATATATTTATATATACACATATACACATATACATATACTGCATATATATATATATATATATATATATATATACATTTACATATATATGGATTATACAAGAGAAGCAAATAGTTGGGTTAATCCAGCACAAACTAATAATAGACATAAAAGTACAATAATTGTATTGTTGTGTTAAAAATCACAACGTACCTCAAAGTGAGTTCAGAAAAACGATAGTATTTATTGATCCTTATATAACAAAAAATAGTATTTATTGATCCTTATATAACAAAAAATCCTTAAATCACCTTGAGGTGATTTAAGGATTTTTTGTTATATAAGGATCAATAAATACTATCGTTTTTTTTAACTCACTTTGAGGTACTTTGTGATTTTTAACACAACAATACAAATGTTGTACTTTTATGTCTATTATTAGTCTGTGCTGGATTAACCCAACTATTTGCTTCTCTTGCATAATCCATATTATATTTTTGGGTTTCATGCACTGGAACACCTGAGAGTATTTTGTTAATCAGGTGTTCCAAAACTATTAACTATCGGCTAGATTTAGAGTTTTGTCGGTAAAGACCCGCGTAGCTAACGCCGCTTTTTTCCCAACGCACCCTTAAGACAACGCTGGTATTGAGAGTTGTCTGAAGGGCTGCGTTAGGCGACAAAAAGGGTGCATTGAGCCTAATGTACCGCCACTTCAACCCTCAATACCAGCGTTGCTTGCGGTAGCGGTAAGCAGCTAAAACGTGCTCGTGCACGATTCCCCCATAGGAAACAATGGGGCAGTTTGGGATGAAAAAAAACCTAACACCTGCAAAAAAGCCGCGTTCAGCTCCCAACGCAGCCCCATTGTTTCCTATGGTGAAACAATTTCTAAGTCTGCACCTAACACCCTAACATGAACCCCGAGTCTAAACACCCCTAATCTTACACTTATTAACCCCTAATCTGCCGCCCCCGCTATCGCTGATACCTGCATTATATTATTGACCCCTAATCTGCCGCTCCGTAAACCGCCGCAACCTACATTATCCCTATGTACCCCTAATCTGCTGCCCCTAACATTGCTGACCCTATATTATATTTATTAACCCCTAATCTGCCCACCCAATTTTTCCGCTACCTTACCTACACTTATTAACCCCTAATCTGCCGACCAGACCTCGCCGCTACTCTAATAAATGTATTAGCCCCTAAAGCTAAGTCTAACCCTAACACCCCCCTAAATTTAATATAATTTTAATCTAACGAAATAAATGAAATATTATTAACTAAAGTCTTCCTATTTAAAGCTAAATACTTACCTGTAAAATAAACCCTAATATAGCTACAATATAACAAATAATTATATTGTAGCTATTTTAGGATCTATATTTATTTTACAGGCAACTTTGTATTTATTTAAACTAGGTACAATAGCTATTAAATAGTTATTTACTATTTAATAGCTACCTAGTTAAAATAATTACAAAATTACCTGTAAAATAAATCCTAACCTAAGTTATAATTAAACCTAACACTACACTATCAATAAATAAATTAAATCAATTAACTACAAGTACCTACAATTACCTACAATTAAATAAACTAAACTAAATTACAAAAAAAACCCCACTAAATTACAAAAAATAAAAAAAGATTACAAGAATTTTAAGCTAATTACACCTACTCTAAGCCCCCTAATAAAATAACAAAGCCCCCCAAAATAAAAAAAATTCCCTACCCTAATCTAAATTAAAAACGTTAACAGCTCTATTACCAGCCCTAAAAAGGGCTTTTTCCGGGGCATGCCCCAAAGAAATCAGCTCTTTTGCCTGTAAAAAAAACACAATACCACCCCCCAACATTACAACTCACGAACCACATACCCCTACTCTAACCCAAACCCCCCTTAACCCCTTGAGTGCTAACGACGGCTCTGACCCGTCACAGAGTTTCCCACTCTGGTGCTAACGGCTGCTCAGAGTTGTTGCTAGCACTCTCCCACCTTGAGGGAGATCTGGGGGCTCCCACCAGCTCCTACCCCGGCGATCAGGCCTGCATAGTGACAGGCATTGCTGGGGCTTCACGTTATGCGTGGTGACATCATGCGCAATGACATGATGACATCACCACGCAACTTTATTTAGCTGGGGCATGCTGCTTAGAAGCCTGTATCTCAGGCATCTAAGCAGCTAGAGACCCCCAAGACCCACCATTGGAAAGGCAATCACCTAAAGACATCGTAAGATTCTTGAGAATCTGAATTTTTTTTAAAAAAAAATTAAAAAATTAAAAAAAGCTTAGCACCCAGGTGGGAAAGTGCTTAGCACTCAAAGTGTTAAATAAACCTAACACTACCCCCCTGAAGATCTCCCTACCTTGAGTCATGTTGTTCACCCAGCCGGGCACCGATGGACCAAAAGAGGACATCCAGAGCGGCAGAAGTCTTCATCCTATCCGGACAGAAGAGGACATCCGGACCGGTAGACATCTTCATCCAAGCGTCATCTTCTATCTTCATCCATCCGGAGTGGAGCCATCTTCTTCCAGCCGACGCGGATCCATCCTTCTTCCACGATGCCTACTCGCCGAATGAAGGTTCCTTTAAATGACGTCATCCAAGATGGCGTCCCTTGAATTCCAATTGGCTGATAGGATTCTATCAGCCAATCGGAATTAAGGTAGGAAAAATCTGATTGGCTGATTGAATCAGCCAATCAGATTGAGCTCGCATTCTATTGGCTGATCGGAACAGCCAACAGAATGCAAGCTCAATCTGATTGGCTGATTGGATCAGCCAATCCGATTGAACTTGAATCTGATTGGCTGATTCAATCAGCCAATCAGATTTTTCCTATCTTAATTCCGATTGGCTGATAGAATCAGCCAATCGGAATTCGAGGGACGCCATCTTGGATGACATCATTTAAAGGAACCTTCATTCGGCGAGTAGGCGTCGTGGAAGAAGGATGGATCCGCGTCGGCTGGAAGAAGATGGCTCCGCTCTGCTCTGGCTAGATGAAGATAGAAGATGCTGCTTGGATGAAGATGTCTACCGGTCCAGATGTCCTCTTCTGCCCGGATAGGATGAAGACTTCTGCCGCTCCGGATGTCCTCTTTTGGTCCATTGGTGCCCAGCTGGGTGAACACGACTCACTGGTGGGTTGCAATGTTGGGGGTGGTATTGTTTTTTTTTTACAGGCAAAAGAGCTGATTTCTTTGGGGCATGCCCCACAAAAAAAGCCCTTTTAAGGGCTGGTAATAGAGCTGTTAACTTTTTAAATTTAGATTAGGGTAGGGAATTTCTTTTATTTTGGGGGGCTTTGTTATTTTATTAGGGGGCTTAGAGTAGGTGTAATTAGCTTAAAATTCTTGTAATCTTTTTTATTTTTTGTAATTTAGTGGGGTTTTTTTTGTAATTTAGTTTAGTTTATTTAATTGTTGGTAATTGTAGGTACTTGTTAGTTGATTTAATTTATTTATTGATAGTGTAGTGTTAGGTTTAATTGTAACTTAGGTTAGGATTTATTTTACAGGTAATTTTGTAATTATTTTAACTAGGTAGCTATTAAATAGTAAATAACTATTTAATAGCTATTGTACCTAGTTTAAATAAATACAAAGTTGCCTGTAAAATAAATATAAATCCTAAAATAGCTAATATAATTATTCGCTATATTGTAGCTATATTAGGGTTTATTTTAAAGGTAAGTATTTAGCTTTAAATAGGAAGACTTTAGTTAATAATATTTCATTTATTTTGTTAGATTAAAATTATATTTAACTTAGAGGGGTGTTAGGGTTAGGGTTAGACTTATCTTTAGGGGTTAATACATTTATTAGAGTAGCGGCGAGGTCCGGTCGGCAGATTAGTGGTTAATACTATTTATTATAGGGTTTGTGAGGCAGGAGTGCAGCGGTTTAGGGGTTAATACATTTATTAGAGTAGCGGCGAGGTCCGGTTGGCAGATTAGGGGTTAATTAGTGTAGGTAAGGTAGCGGCGACGGGGGGGGGCATATTAGGGGTTAGGGGCAGCAGATTAGGGGTTCATAGGGATAATGTAGGTGGTGGCGGTGTGCGGTCAGCAGATTAGGGGTTAAAAATATTTATTATAGTGGCAGCGATGTGGGGGGGCTTCGGTTTAGGGGTACATAGGTAGTGTATGGGTGTTAGTGTACTTTATAGCACAGTAGTTAAGAGCTTTATAAACCGGCGTTAGCCCATAAAGCTCTTAACTACTGACTTTTTTCTGCAGCTGGAGTCTTGTCGGTAGAGGATCTACCGCTCACTTCAGCCAAGATTCTAAATACCAGCGTTAGGCAGATTCCATTGAAAAGATAGGATACGCAATTAGCGTAAAGGGATCTGCGGTATGGAAAAGTTGTGGTTTGAAAGTGAGCGTTAGACCCTTTCCTGCCTGACTCTAAATACCAGCGGCCGGTCAAAAGCAGCGTTAGGACCCCTTAACGCTGCTTTTGACGGCTAATGCAGAACTCTAAATCTAGCCATATATATCCTCATTGACCGGGTACACACTCTGTTTATATACACACACATATACATATATATATATATATATATATATATACATACATATATATATATATATATATATATATTCTTATAGAGATACAGATAGATTTTTTTACATTAACATTATTAGATATATGGTATATATTTAATAATAGGTATTACATTTTTTTATATGTGAACAAAATTGGAATGTAAAATATGCTTAACATACTTTGATTTTACTCTTTAGGTCTAACACAATGTCCGTTTAGCGCACATAAAGAATTAATTATCTTAAGGTGTGTTATGTAAAAATTCAACATTTTCTATGTGAAGAAAATTGGAATGAATAATATGTTTAACATTTTTCGGTTTCACTCTTTAGATCTAACACGGTGTCGATTTATAGCACATTAGAGAATTAGTTATCTTAAGGTGTGTTATGTAAATATTAAAAAATAATAATAATTATTATTAACTATAATCAATTGCATAGTTAGGTTTTGTGCTGCCCTTGGCCCTCAGAATTCTGCTAGCACATCTTTCCCCCTCCCCTCTGTTTTAGGTCATTTTTGGCCATAATAGTTTTTGCTCAGGGATTAACATGTTTTTTTTTTCCATAGCATTTCTATAAATATATATATATATATATATATATATATATATATATATATATATATATATATATATATATATATATATATATATATATATATAATTTTATATACAGTATCTCACAAAACTGAGTATACCCCCTCACATTTTTGTAAATATTTTATTATATCTTTTCATGTGGCAACACTGAAGAAATTATACTTTCCTACAATGTAAAGTAGTGAGTTTACAGCCTGTAAAACAGTGTAAATGTGCTGTCCCCTTAAAATAACTCAACACACAGCCATTAATGTCTAAACTGTTGGCAACAAGAGTGAGTGCACCCCTAAGTGGAAATGTCCAAATTGGGCCCAATTAGTCATTTTCCCTCCCTGGTGTCATGTGACTCATTGGTGTTGCAAGGTTTCAGGTTTGAAAGGGGAGCAGATGTGTTAAATGTGGTGTTATCGCTCTCACACTCTCTCATACTGGTCACTGGAAGTTCAACATGGCACCTCATGGCAAAGCAATCTCTGAGGATCTGAAAAAAAGAATTGTTGCTGTACATAAAGATGGCCTAGGCTATAAGAAGATTGCCAAGACCCTGAAACTGAGCTGCAGCATGGTGGGCGAGACCATACAGCGATTTCACAGGTTAGGTTTCACTCAGAACAGGCCTCGCCATGGTCGACCAAAAAAGTTGAGTGCTTGTGCTCAGTGTTATATCCAGAGGTTGTCTTTGGGAAATAGATGTATGAGTGCTGCCAGAATTGCTGCAGAGGTTGAAGGGGTGGGGGGTCAGCCTTTCAGCGCTCAGACCATACGCTGCACACTGCATCAAATTGGTCTGCATGGCTGTCATACCAGAAGGAATCCTCTTCTAAAGATGACGACAAAGCCAGCAAACAGGACATTGGTCTCATCAGACCATGATAAAATCATTTGGTTCAGATGGTGTCGAGCGTGTGTGGCAGCAACCAGGTGAGGAGTACAAAGACAAGTGTGTCTTGCCTTCAGTCAAGCATGGTGGTGGGAGTGTCATGGTCTGGGCCTGCATGAGTGCTGCCGGCACTGGGGAGCTACAGTTCATTGAGGGAACCATGAATGCCAAAATGTACTGTGACATACTGAAGTAGAGTATGATCCCCTCCTTTTGGAGACTCGGCTGCAGGGCAGTATTCCAACATGATAACAACCCCAAACACACCTCCAAGTCGACCACTGCCTTGCTAAAGAAGCTGAGGGTAAATGTGATGGACTAGCCAAGCATATCTCCAGACCTAAACCCAATTGAGCATCTGTGGGGCATCCTCAAATGGAAGGTGGGGGAGTGCAAGATCTCCAACATCCACCAGCTCTGTGATGTCATCATGGAAGAGTGGAAGAGGACTCTAGTGGCAACCTGTGAAGCTCTGGTGAATTTCATGCCCAAGAGGGTTAAGGCAGTGCTGGAAAATAATGGTGGCCACACAAAATATTGACACTTTGGGCCCAATTTGGATATTTCCACTTAGGGGTGTGCTCACTTTTGTTGCCATTGGTTTAGAAATTAATGGCTGTGTGTTTAGTTATTTTGAGGGGACAGCACATTTACACTGTTATACAGGCTGTACACTCACTACTTTGCAATGTAGCAAAGTGTAATTTCTTCAATGTTGTCACACGAAAAGATATAATAAATATATATATGACATACTGTGTGAATATATATATATATATATATACTGTATATATATATATATATATATATATACTGTATATATATATATATATATATATATATATATATATATATATATATATATATATATATATATATATATATATATATATATATATATATCAATTTATTCCAGCACTCAAACCTTAGGTAGTACTCAAGCACCTGGGCGCAGTCCTTAAAAGAACATATAAAATGAATGGAGTAGAATGAAGAGCACTCTCAGGATTTGTTTGTATTTGCAAGTAAAACATATAAATAACATATAAATAACATATTATTTATTCATAGTATCAGCAATTTTTCATAGTCAAACTATGACTATGGCAATGAAGAATTGCTGATACTATGAATAAATAATTTTTATTTGCAAATACAAACAAATCCTGAGAGTGTACAAAAGGATTATAGGAGCGCCAATGAAGGCTAAAGTAAACCGCAGGTTCCTTATATAGGTTACATAAAACAATATCACCAATTGTGATGTATCCAATGAGTTCAAAAGTACAACAAAAGAACCGTATAAAATATATCCTTTTTAATAACACACAAGAGTTTAAAAAAAAATTTCTTTCTAAAATCACAGAGTATTAATACAACCGGATCAGACACCTTCACTGATCACGACTTCACTAATTACGTAAGAGGTCACTAATAGCATAAGAAATCTACTATTCTGGTATTGTTACAGCCGATTAAGGCAACTTTGTGAAATACTAAAAAGTGGGAATGTGATGGTGAATTGAAACCAAAATCATTCAATTACATATACAAAAAATAATAATTATTCTAAGGTGGGTGTACAATAGACACACAAAAATGTGAGAAAAAAGAAAAACAAATATAATCACTTGTGAGAAAAAATGTGTACCAATAAATGTGTACCAAAAATATACCAAAAAATATATAATACGGTCTATGAGTATGATCTGTGAATGGAATCAAAAATAAAGTGTGAAATACATATGTATCAGAGAAACAAGATGGATAACCAGAGCTGTCCTTAGCTGTTGTATCTAAGAGCCAGGTCTGGTTATATGAGAAACTGTTAGTTTCCTACACAAATTTCTAAAAGCTATAAAGGTCAAAACACAATATCTGGCAACATCTGGAAATGACAAAAAAGGTAAAAATATTTGGCAATAATAAAACGATGTTTGACAATAATAAAACCCAATCAGGTAGAAGAACAAAGTGGTTAAAAAACAAAGTCCATAGTCCAATAAATAGCTGATCCAAATGACAGCCAAATCTGAAAATGATCCTTGAGTCCAAAGGTCTCTGGAAACCTGTGGAAAAAATAAAGTGCACTAAACAAAGGGCTTAAGGGAACTGAGTCTAACAGGTAATGGACTCACCCAATAAGCCGATCCTGGTGATATATGAGCCTCACAAATCTCTCCAATGTCTACGCGTTTCGGCCCTGTGATGGGGCCTTTTTCAAGACAATAGTGAGGCTCAAAGGGAACTGACCTTAAATTTTATTAAAATTGAAGATTGGCGCCAAGAAACTAGAAAAAAGGGCGCCAAAAATTTGCGCTCGCGAAACCGGATACAGCCACGACCGGAAGTGACGTTTTGGTCACATGGTCTGATCGGAAGTAGCTGTGGCCGGAAGTGACATTGTGGTTCTTACCGGTGTTCCCGCCAACTCCATCTTTGAAATGGGCATATACAGGCAAATGTGGGCAATTTATCCCAGATATAGTACCTATTAGGGAACCAGTTAAGAGGGATATTATGTTAAAAAATTAAAACATATCACTTCTATTATATAGATTTTTGTCGCCAACCCCTTGTTTAAGAGGTATTTTATAGGCGGATGATCATAATGGTGAATCTATGAGAAAATGTTATCAAATAATCCGTGGGAAAAAACTGCTCTATTCTAAATAAAACAGGAGGGGGGTTATTGAAAAATATATAAAAAAATATATAAAAAATATAAAATGGCAATATTGGAATCCGAAATCCATCTCAGAGTATTAAAAATTATATATAATATAATAATGAAAAAATTATGAAAAAATAAGTGAAAAATTAGTGAAAAGAATTAGTGAAGAAATTAAAAAGTAGGAGTGGTCTCTAGTCCTACTTAGGGGTGGTAATTTATAATACAATTTTGATTTTAGGCTCATATACTACCAGGATTTACAAAAGTCACATAGTTAAAATCACATAATACATAATTAAAATAACTTTGACTATACAGATATATTTTTAGTGGTTAAAAAAACACAGAACCATTATTAATGGGACAAAAGAGTTTAGGATAGAACAAACAAATAATTAGTACTAAATATAGTTCATATTAACTTTATATAACAGAAAAGTCCCTATACACAGAGGGAGTGAAAATGATCTGAAAAACACCTTAGAGGTCATGAATCTAAATGATTTAAATCTCAAATTCACAAACCACACAAGTAAGAACTCCATAGCCTTTCTTGACCTAAACATCCAGGTCATTAATGGGAATATCGAAACATCTACCCACTTCAAGGAAGTGGACTCTAACAACTACATCCACCAGACCAGCTGCCACCATAAAAAATGGATTGATAACATACCGAAGGGACAGCTAATGAGAATAAGAAAAAACTGCTCAAGCGAAGAAAGGTGGATGGAACAATCGATGATACTAAAGAATAGGTTTTTGGAAAGGGGCTACGAGGAAGGCCTTATCAATAACACCATCAAAGAAATCAGTGCTATAAAAAGAGACACTCTTCTAACTTACAAACCAAAAAAGAATACATTGATGGAAGAGAGTGGGACCCTTCATCACTACATATAGTGAAAATAAGAAAAGGATTGAGGATATAATAAGAAGACACTGGCACCTTTTGAGGGATGATGACATCTTGGGTGAACACCTCCCCACACACCCCAGCTTTATTTACAGAAAAACAGAGAATCTGAAGTCCATCCTGGCTCCGAGTGTCCCCAAAAATAAGAAAAATTGTAACACCTTAGGAGTCATGGGGATGAGGTTACAAGGTTTTTTCCCGTGTCATCTGTGCAAGGCCTGTACTCATGGACTGAAGAAAGACACTTGCAAGTCCAAAATCTCTCAGGAATTATTTAAGATCAGACAAACTATTAGATGCACGGACCAATGCGTCATCTACCTGATTGAATGTGGATGTGGTCTACAATACATAGGTCAGACCACCCGCAAGTTGAAAGACAGGATCCGTGAACATCTACTGCAAATAAAGTGGAAAAAAACTGATGTACCTCTATACAAACACTTCTTTGAGGTACATGGAGGTAGTAGTAAGAGTCTGAGATATATGGGGATCCACAAATTGACCAAAGATTGGAGAGGAGATAACATTGAGTCAAAACTACTCAAAAAAGAATCAGAATGGATTTTCAAAATGGACTGCATCTACCCTAGAGGGTTAAATGCCAATTTTGAAATAGTACATCTGTTTTAACTACTCCCATTGTTACTCCAGAGATAGTATCTGTTTCAGAATTACAACTTTCCATCACCATTTCCACCTTAGTATCCTGCCATAAGTTATGTATTGTTGGTTTCCAGATCCAAGATCTCCTTAGATGTGCCTAATCAGTTAATCCTAGGTACTGTGAGTAATAGCGTTATTGACCACCTAGAGAAGACATCTGTCACAAAGTTATATGCTATTTTCTTTGGGGTTCTTCCCAAGATGTTATTATTTGAAGTTATTATTATTTATAATTGTTCCAAGACCTTTTTAGATTCCTTTATTAGCTAGTCCCAAGATGCCCCTGTGTATAGGGACTTTTCTGTTATATAAAGTTAATATGAACTATATTTAGTACTAATTATTTGTTTGTTCTATCCTTAACTCGTTTGTCCCATTAATAATGGTTCTGTGTTTTTTTAACCACTAAAAATATATCTGTATAGTCGAAGTTATTTTAATTATGTATTATGTGATTTTAACTTTGTGACTTTTGTAAATCCTGGTAGTATATGAGCCTAAAATCAAAATTGTATTATAAATTACCACCCCTAAGTAGGACTAGAGACCACTCCTACTTTTTAATTTCTTCACTAATTCTTTTCACTAATTTTTCACTTATTTTTTCATATTTTTTTCATTATTATATTATATATAATTTTTAATACTCTGAGATGGAATTCGGATTCCAATATTGCCATTTTATATTTTTTATATATTTTTTTATATATTTTTCAATAACCCCCCCCCCTCCTGTTTTATTTAAAATAGAGCAGTTTTTTCCCACGGATTATTTGATAACATTTTCTCATAGATTCACCATTATGATCATCCGCCTATAAAATACCTCTTAAACAAGGGGTTGGCGACAAAAATCTATATAATAGAAGTGATATTTTTTAATTTTTTAACATAATATCCCTCTTAACTGGTTCCCTAATAGGTACTATATCTGGGATAAATTGCCCACATTTGCCTGTATATGCCCATTTCAAAGATGGAGTTGGCGGGAACACCGGTAAGAACCACAATGTCACTTCCGGCCACAGCTACTTCTGATCAGACCATGTGACCAAAACGTCACTTCCGGTCGCGGTTGTATCCGGTTTCGCGAGCGCAAATTTTTGGCACCCTTTTTTCTAGTTTCTTGGCGCCAATCTTCAATTTTAATAATATTTAAGGTCAGTTCCCTTTGAGTCTCACTATTGTCTTGAAAAAGGCCCCATCACAGGGCCGAAACGCGTAGACATTGGAGAGATTTGTGAGGCTCATATATCACCAGGATCGGCTTATTGGGTGAGTCCATTACCTGTTAGACTCAGTTCCCTTAAGCCCTTTGTTTAGTGCACTTTATTTTTTCCACAGGTTTCCGGAGACCTTTGGACTCAAGGATCATTTTCAGATTTTGGCTGTCATTTGGATCAGTTATTTATTGGACTATGGACTTTGTTTTTTAACCACTTTGTTCTTCTACCTGATTGGGTTTTATTATTGTCAAACATCGTTTTATTATTGCCAAATATTTTTACCTTTTTTGTCATTTCCAGATGTTGCCAGATATTGTGTTTTGACCTTTATAGCTTTTAGAAATTTGTGTAGGAAACTAACAGTTTCTGATATAACCAGACCTGGCTCTTATCCATCTTGTTTCTCTGATACATATGTATTTCACACTTTATTTTTGATTCCATTCACAGATCATACCGGTATTAGACCGTATTATATATTTTTTGGTATATATATTTTTTGTACACATTTTTGGTACACATTTATTGGTACACATTTTTTCTCACAAGTGATTATATTTGTTTTTCTTTTTTCTCACATTTTTTTGTGTCTATTGTACACCCACCTTAGAATAATTATTATTTTTTGTATATGTAATTGAATGATTTTGGTTTCAATTCACCATCACATTCCCACTTTTTAGTATTTCACAAAGTTGCCTTAATCGGCTGTAACAATTCCAGAATAGTAGATTTCTTATGCTCTTAGTGACATAAATCATATGTTCCATAAGATAGAAAGCATGCCCCTGTTACATAATGCAATCTATGAAGTGGCCTTCCAGTTACATATATATTTCTGTGTTCTAAACAAGAATGAAGTTAATCACATTGGCTCATTTATTCCATGGTAGGGTAAAGCATTATGACTGCACTGCCTATATAGCTCCTAAACAAATTCAAATTACTGCAGGGATAATAATCTGACTTTGTCTGAAAACTCTAGATTAAGTAAACTCAGTGGCAAAATCAGAGTCACTAAAATATTGACATCCTCTATGTATTATGCAAAAGAAACAGTGTACAGATATTGTAAGATGGCAAAAAAACAACAATCTGATACAAACGGACTGCCTTTTAAAAATAAAAGAAAAACAATTCTTACATGCATTTCATAATAAAGTGCCGTCCACACATTTCTACAAATAAGACCCATTCACATTTTGACAATAACAATATCTCTGCGACTTTTCAGTATTATTAAATTTAATCTTTGTACTTTCTTTTTTTTTACATTTAGATTAAGATCCAGCAGTGATTTCTGTGTCACTTTAGCAAATTCTGTGTATCTTGTATAACTTACATTGCACTTTGTATTTTCTCCAATATAAAATAAAAAAGAGCCAGAAAGTGAGAGGGACAGGGAAGTTCCCAGTGTATGTCTCTCTCACAAGTCTTGTGAAATGCTGTAAGCATTTTAAACAAGCTGGTCTCACTGAATTGTCTTGCCAGCTGTATGCAGGTGAGGTTTGCTTAAAATTCACAAAACATAGAAAAGTAATATATACTAAAGTAAGGACAAAACCAAGTTAAACTGAATTGAAAACATTTTCAGTAGTGATGTCGCGAATAGTTCGCCGGCGAATAGTTCCCAGCGAACATAGCATGTTCACGTTCGCCGCGGCGGGCGAACATATGCGATGTTCGATCCACCCCCAATTCGTCATCATTGAATAATACTTTGACCCTGTACCTCACAGTCAGCAGGCACATTCCAGCCAATCAGCAGCAGACTCTCCCTCCCAGACACTCCTACCTCCTGGACAGCATCCATTTTAGTTTCATTCAGAAGCTGCATTCTTAGGGAGAGGAGGGACAGTGTAGCTTCTGCTGATTAATAGGGAAATCGATAGCTAGGCTAGTGTATTCAGTGTTCAATACAGTCCTGAAGGACTCATCTGATCTCTGCTGTAAGGACAGCACCCCAAAAAGCCCATTTTAGGGCTGCTTTTTTTCCCCCTGTGTAATCTAATTGCAGTTGCCTGCCTTCCAGCGTGTGTGCCAGGCTCACAGCGTATACTGTGCCCACTTGCCCAGTGCCACCACTCATATCTGGTGTAACAGTAGTGTAAATTTAAAAAAAAAACTTTTTTGACTGTGAAACATCAGTCTGCTTGTGTAATCTAATTGCAGTTGCCTGCCTGCCAGCGTATCTGCCAGGCTCACAGCGTATACTGTGCCCACTTGCCCAGTGCCACCACTCATATCTGGGGTAACAGTAGTGTAAATTTAAAAAAAAAAACGTTTTTGACTGTGAAACATCAGTCTGCTTGTGTAATCTAATTGCAGTTGCCTGCCTGCCAGCGTGTGTGTCAGGCTCACAGCATATACTGTTCCCAGTGCCACCACTCATATCTTGTTTAATAGTTGTGTACATTTAAAAAAAAAAAACCTTTTTTGACAGTGAAACATTAGTCTGCTTTTTTTGTGTCAGGCTCACAGCGTATACTGTGCCCACTTGCCCAGTGGCACCACTCATATCTTGTTTAATAGTAGTGTAAGTGTACATTTAAAAAAAGAAAAACTTTTATGACTGTGAAACATCAGTCTGCTTTTTTGTGTCAGGCTCACAGCGTATACTGTGCCCACTTGCCCAGTTGCACCACTCATATCTTGTTTAATAGTAGTGTACATTTAAAAAAAAAAACTTTTTGGACTGTGAAACATCAGTCTGCTTTTTTGTGTCAGGCTCACAGCGTATACTGTGCCCACTTGCCCAGTGCCACCACTCATATCTTGTTTAATAATAGTGTAAGTGTACATTTAAAAAAAAAAACTTTTTGGACTGTGAAACATCAGTCTGCTTTTTTGTGTCAGGCTCACAGCGTATACTGTGCCCACTTGCCCAGTGCCCCCAGTCATACCTTGTTTAATAGTAGTGTAAGTGTACATTTAAAAAAAAAAAAAAACTTTTCTGACTGTGAAACATCAGTCTGCTTTTTTTTGTCAGACTCACAGCGTATACTGTGCCCACTTGCCCAGTGCCACCACTCATATCTTGTTTAATAGTAGTGTAAGTGTACATTTAAAAAAAAAAAACTTTTTTGACTGTGAAACATCAGTCTGCTTTTTTATGTCAGACTCACAGCGAATACTGTGCCCGCTTGCCCAGTGCCACCACTCATATCTTGTTTAATAGTAGTGTAAGTGTACATTTAAAAAAAAAAAAAACTTTTTTGACTGTGAAACATCAGTCTGCTTTTTTGTGTCAGGCTCACAGCGTATACTGTGACCACTTGCCCAGTGCCACCACTCATATCTTGTTTAATAGTAGTGTAAGTGTACATTTAAAAAAAAAAAAAACTTTTTTCACTGTGAAACATCGGTCTGCTTTTGTGTGTCAGGCTCAGGGTACACTCTGCCTACTTGCCCATTGGCACCACTCATATCTTGTTTAATAGTAGTGTAAGTGTACATTTAAAAAAAAAACTTTTTGGACTGTGAAACATCAGTCTGCTTGTTTGTGTCAGGCTCACAGCGTATACTAGCCCACTTGCCCAGTGCCACCACTCATATATTGTTTAATACTAGTGTAAGTGTACATTTAAAAAAAACAAAAAACTTTTTTGACTGTGAAACATCAGTCTGCTTTTTTGTGTCAGGCTCACAGCATATACTGTACCCACTTGCCCAGTGCCACCACTCATATCTTGTTTAACCCCTTAATGACCGAGGACGTGCAGGGTACGTCCTCAAAAAAAAGGCAGTTAACGCCTGAGGACGTACCCTGCACGTCCTCGGTGTGGAAAGCAGCTGGAAGCGATCCTGCTCGCTTCCAGCTGCTTTCCGGTTATTGCAGTGATGCCTCGATATGGAGGCATCCTGCAATAACCTCACATGGCCATCCGATGCAGAGAGAGCCACTCTGTGGCCCTCTCTGCACCGGACATCGATGGCCGGTATCGTTGGTGGGTGGGAGCCAAATTGGGAGGCGGGTGGGCGGCCATCGCTGTGCCGCGTGATATCAAGGGGGGCGGGATCAGGGGCGGGACCGTCGGGGGGCGCGCACGGAAGGGTGGCAGGCGGGCGCGTGCACAGGGCGGGAGCGGGTGGGAACCACTACACTACGGAAAATGTTTTAATAAAACTGGCCTAATCTTGTTTGTGCAAAAGCACAAAAAGTGATCGTGGAGGGGTGGGGGGGTTGGTTTTGTGTGTGGGGAAGCTACACTACAGAAACTTTTAACAAATTTAAAAAAAAAAACAATTTTTTCTTCTAAACTGGGTACTGGCAGACAGCTGCCAGTACCCAAGATGGCGCCCATTAAGTTAGAGTGGGAGGGGATAGAGCTGTTTGGGGGGGGGTCAGTGAGGTTGGGGGCTAAGGGGGGATCGTACACAGCAGCATATGTAAATATGCTTAAAAAAATCATTAAAAAAAAATAGCTTTTATTTTAGTACTGGCAGACTTTCTGCCAGTACTTAAGATGGCGGGGACAATTGTGGGGTGGGGGAGGGTGTTTGGGAGGGATCAGGGGGTCTGATGTTTCAGGTGGGAGGCTGAGGTCTACACTAAATCTAATATTAACCCTGCAAGCTCCCTACAAGCTACCTAATTAACCCCTTCACTGCTAGCCATAATACACGTGTGATGCGCAGCGGCATTTAGCGGCCTTCTAAATACCAAAAAGCAAAGCCAAAGCCATATATGTCTGCTATTTCTGAACAAAGGGGATCCCAGAGAAGCATTTACAACCATTTGTGCCATAACTGCACAAGCTGTTTGTAAATGATTTCAGTGAGAAACCTAAAATTGTGAAAAATGTTACGTTCTTTTTAATTTGATCGCATTTGGCGGTGAAATGGTGGCATGAAATATACCAAAATGGGCCTAGATCAATACTTGGGGTTGTCTACTACACTACACTAAAGCTAAAATTAACCCTACAAGCTCCCTACATGCTCCCTAATAAACCCCTTCACTGCTGGGCATAATACACGTGTGGTGCGCAGTGGCATTTAGTGGCATTCTAATTACCAAAAAGCAACAACAAAGCCATATAAGTCTGCTATTTCTGAACAAAGGGGATCCCAGAAAAGAATTTACAACCATTTGTGCCATAATTGCACAAACTGTTTGTAAATAATTTCAGTGAGAAACCTAAAGTTTGTGAAAAAATTTGTGAAAAAGTGAATGATTTTTTTTATTTGATCGCATTTGGCGGTGAAATGGTGGCATGAAATATACCAAAATGGGCCTAGATCAATACTTTGAGTTGTCTACTAAAAAAAAATATATGCATGTCAATGAATATTCAGAGATTCCTAAAAGATATCAGTGTTCTAATGTAACTAGCGCTAATTTTGAAAAAAAAAATGGTTTGGAAATAGCAAAGTGCTACTTGTATTTATGGCCCTATAACTTACAAAAAAAGCAAAGAAGATGTAAACATTGGGTATTTCTAAACTCAGGACAAAATTTAGAAACTATTTAGCATGGGTGTTTTTTGGTGGTTGTAGATGTGTAACAGATTTTGGGGGTCAAAGTTAGAAAAAGTGTTTTTTTTTTAATTTTTCCTCATATTTTATAATTTTTTATAGTAAATTATAAGATATGATGAAAATAATGGTATCTTTAGAAATTCCATTTAATGACGAGAAAAACGGTATATAATATGTGTGGGTACAGTAAAGGAGTAAGACGAAAATTACAGCTAAACACAAACACCGCAAAAATGTAAAAATAGCCTTGGTCCCAATCGGACAGAAAATGGAAAAGTGCTGCAGTCATTAAGGGGTTAATAGTAGTGTAAGTGTACATTTAAAAAAAAAAAAAAAAACTTTTTTGACTGTGAAACATCAGTCTGCTTTTTTTGTGTCAGGTTCACAGCGTGTACTGTGCCCACTTGCCCAGTGCCACCAAAACTTTTTTGACTGTGAAACATCAGTCTGCTTTTTTGTATCAGGCTCACAGCGTATACTGTGCCCACTTGCCCAGTGCCACCACTCATATCTTGTTAAATAGTAGTGTAAGTGTACATTTAAAAAAAAAAAAACTTTTTGGACTCTGAAACATCAGTCTGCTTTTTTGTGTCAGGCTCACAGCGTATACTGTGCCCACTTGCCCAGTGCCACCACTCATATCTTGTTTAATAGTAGTGTAAGTGTACATTTAAAAAAAAATGACAGGCAGAGGCAGGCCACCCTGCAGGTGCCGTTGTGGTTGTGGTGCTGTGATTCCCTTTGGCCCTAGAATAATGCCCAGTGTTCAGAGGCCACGTACCATGAACTTGAAAACTTCTGAGGACATAGTTGACTGGCTAACACAGGACACCCAATCTTCTACAGCTTCCACTCGGAACCTTGATGCACCATCCTCTTCCAGCTTAGCTTCGGGAACCTCTCAAGTTACCACTCGCCCGCCTGCCGCCACCACCAACACTAGCTCCACAGCCGCTTCACTTGATCTGTCAGAGGAGTTATTTACACATCAGTTTGAAGAAATGAGTGATGCGCAACCATCATTGACAGAGGATGTAGATAACAGTGATATGTCTCAGTCAGGCAGCATTACAGACATGGACGTACGGTGTGATGTTGATGATGTTGTACCCGCTGCTGCTTCCTTTGTTGAGTTGTCAGATACAAGTGAAGCTGTTGATGATGATGATGCATCCGTGGATGTCATGTGGGTGCCCGCTAGAAGAGAAGAAGAACAGGGGGAAAGTTAAGATGGGGAGACAGAGAGGAGGAGACGAGTTGGAAGCAGGGGGAGGTCGTCGCAAGGAGCTAGTGGCACGGTCAGACAGCATGCATCGGCACCCGGGGTCAGCCAGACAGCACGCCAATCAACGCATGCTGTTGCCACCATCAGAATGCCATCATCGAACGGAGCTCAGCAGTGAGGCATTTTTTTTGTGTGTCTGCCTCTGACAACAGCAATGCCATTTGCAACCTGTGCCAAAAGAAAATGAGTCGTGGGAAGTCCAACACCCACCTAGGTACAACTGCTTTGCAAAGGCACATGATCGCACATCACAAACGCCTATGGGATCAACAAATGAGTACAAGCAGCACACAAACTCAAAGCCACCATCCTCCTCCTGGTCCAGCATCTTCAGCCACGTCAACCACTGCTGTCCTCCTTGCCCCCTCTCAACCATCCGCCACTCCGTCTCTCGCCTTGAGCAGTTCCTGCTCATCAGCCCACAGTCAGGTGTCTGTCAAGGACATGTTTGAAACCAATGTCACAAAGTCACCCCCTTGCCCGGCGTCTGACAGCTGGCTTGTCTGAACTCTTAGCCCGCCAGCTTTTACCATACAAGCTCCTGGAGTCTGAGGCGTTCAGAAAATTTGTAGCTAATGGGACACCGCAGTGGAAGGTACCCGGCCGAAATTTCTTTGCACAAAAGGCAATCCCCAACCTGTACTCGATTGTGCAAAAGGAAGTAATGGCATGTCTGGCACACAGTGTTGGGGCAAGGATCCATCTGACCACTGATACCTGGTCTGCAAAGCATGGTCTGCGCATTGGGTAAACCTGCTGATGGCTGCCAAGCATGGAATGCGTGGCTCTGCAGAGGAGTTGGTGACACAGCCACGACTTGCAGGCAGGCCTGCTGCCAACTCCTCTACTCCCCCTACTCCATCCTCTTCCATAACCTCCTTGGCTGAGTCCTCTTCTGCTGCTGCATCTTGCTCCACATCAACGGCACCCCCCCAGCTCCCCAGCTACTATTCCACATACCGAATACAGCAGTGTCACGCCGTCTTGGGGTTGACTTGCCTGAAAGCAGAGAGTCACACCGGACCAGCACTCCTGTCCGCCCTGAATGCACAGGTGGATCAGTGTCTGACTCCGCACCAACTGGAGATCGGCAAAGTGGTTTCTGACGGAAGAAATTTGGTGGCGGCATTGAATTTGGGCAAGTTGACACATGTGCTGTGCATGGCACATGTGTGTAATCTGATCGTACAATGCTTTGTGCATAAGTACCCAGGCTTACAGGATGTCCTGAAGCAGGCCAAGAAGGTGTGTGGCCACTTCAGGCATTCGTACACGGCCATGGTGCATTTTTCAGATATCCAGCGGCGAAACAACATGCCAGTGAGGCGCTTGATTTGCAACAGCCCGACACGTTGGAATTCAACACTCCTAATGTTCGATCGCCTGCTCCAACAAGAAAAAGCCATTAACTACTATTTGTATGACCGGGGTGCTAGGACAGCCTCTGCAGAGCTGGGAATTTTTTTGCCACGTTACTGGGCGCTCATGCGCAATGACTATAGGCTCATGCGAACTTTTGAGGAGGTGACAAACCTAGTCAGTCGCACCGAAGGCACCATCAGCAACATCATACCATTTGTTTCTTCCTGTAGCATGCCCTGCAAAGAGTGCTGGATCAGGCCGTAGATGAGTGTGAAGAGGAATAGGAAGAGTTGTGGTCACCATCACCACCAGAAACAGCCTTATCAGCATCGCTTGCTGGACCAGCGGCAACGCTGGAAGAGGATTGTGAGGAAGAGAAGTCAGAGGAGGAATGTGGCTTTGAGGAGGAGGAGGGGGAAGACCAACCACAACAGGCATCCCAGGGTGCTCATTGTCACCTATCTGGTACCCCTGGTGTTGTACGTGGCTTGGGGGAAGAAGATACCTTCAGTGAGATCACTGAGGACGAGGAACGGGACATGAGTAGCTCGGCATCCAACCTTGTGCAAATGGGGTCTTTCATGCTGTTGTGCCTGTTGAGGGACTCTCGTATAAAAAAGCTGAAGGAGAACGACCTGTACTGGGTGTCCACGCTTCTAGACTCCCGGTATAAGCATAAAGTGCCTGAAATGTTACAGAATTACTGCAAGTCGGAAAGGATGCAACAGTTCCAAAAGAAATTAAAAAGTATGCTTTACACAGCGTATAAGAGTGATGTCACAGCACAATGGGAATCTAACAGGGGAAGAGGTGAAAGTAATTCTCCTCCTCCCACGACCACGCCGGCAAGGACAGGACGCTTTACAGACGTGTTGTTGATGGAGGAGATGCAGAGATTTTTAAATCCTATGCATCGCCACAGCCCTTCGGAGTCCACCCTCAAAGAACGACTCGACCGACAGGTAGCAGACTACCTTGCCTTAACTGCAGATCTCAACACTCTGAGGAGCGATGAACCCCTTGACTACTTGGTGTGCAGGCTTGACCTGTGGCATGAGCTATGCCAATTTGCGATAGAACTTCTGGTCTGCCCCGTTTCAAGTGTCCTGTCAGAAAGGACCTTCAGTGCAGCAGGAGGTATTGTCACTGATAAGAGAAGTCGCCTAGGTCAAAAAAGTCTAGATTACCTCACCTTTATTAAGATGAATGAGGGATGGATCCCGAAGGGACTGACAGTGGGTGATACATTTGACTAAAAAAGGCCTGATGAGATGAGCTGCCTTGGGCTAAAAATGGTCCACACGCTGCTGTATTTTATCTCTGAATGCCGGATGACTTGAGTGACTTATCCGCCACCAACTAGGGTTCAAGCCGCAATGTTTTAGGGCACTTTTTATGGCTGCTGCTACAGCAGCGGCTGCAACAATTCCTAATTTTTCAGGCATGTGTACATGCCTAATTTTTCTGGCCTCTCGTGCAGCACTGTGGCTTCAAAAACCAAACCAATAAAAAAAGCACATAACAGGGATTAAACTGATAGGAATAGTACTACTTAACACACCACTCCTATCTGGTGGCACATTAGATTGCAAAGTAGGAGGACCGACCAAGCATCTTTTTTCATCTCCCGGTTCCTAAAATCCATGCGATTTACACGTCCCCTGATAGAGGACGTAACAGGGATAAAACTGATAAGAATAGTACTACTTAACACACCACTTATATCTGGTGGCACAGTATATTGCACGCGCAGTGCCCCAAATTTGAAGTAGGAGGACCGACCAAGCATCTTTTTCCATCTCCCGGTTCATAAAATCCATGCCATATACACGTCCCCTGATAAGGGACGTAACGGGTATTAAACTGATAGGAATAGTACTACTTAACACACCACTCCTATCTGGTGGCACATTAGATTGCATGCGCAGTGCCCCAAATTTGAAGTAGGAGGACCGACCAAGCATCTTTTTCCATCTCCCGGTTCCTAAAATCCATGCCATATACACGTCCCCTGATAGGGGACGTAATATGGATTAAACTGATAAGAATAGTACTACTTAACACACCACTCATATCTGTTTGCACAGTTGATTGCACGCACAGTGCCCCAAATTTGAAGTAGTCAGACAGGAATAAATCCAATTCTTAATCTGCTAAATGAACACCATCCCTTCTAAATAAATGAGTCGCATCCTCTATAATATTGTCATGCCTAATCAAAAATCCTCCTGCAACCGTGACGGCTCTCCCCAGCTCCTTGTTAATCCATTTGCGAATCCTGTAGGCTGCTAAAGGGCAAATTAGGTGCCTCCAGGTACGTCTAGCCACTATGCAGGACCACCCCACTCTTACCCCAGCGATCCTAATACACACCCACTTAATATTAGATTTCATGGCATTAAGGAGATCCAGAACTGGAGCAGTGCCCAAATAATTTCCCCCAAGATGCAGAATGATGATTTGAGGCTTTTACCACCAGTGAATAGCTCCCTGTAGCACCTCAGACAGGTCCCTCCACATAATTCCTATCCTGCCTAGCCAACGGATTTCAGTTCGGGATGGGGTGAAAACCCAAGTTCTGATCACCTGGAATAGACAGTGCCCTGATGGAAGCCCAGTGAATAAAAGAGTGACCATTCATCCACACTCATTTAGGACCCAAGCCAATTCCTGCAAGGAGAAACAATTAGCACCAACATTCCCACAAACAGTAAAACATCATCCCGAAGCCCAAACTATACATGTCCCAATTAATCCTTAGGGCAAATATACCTCTTATAAGTTTGCAAGCGCCTACTGCCTAAGTGCTGGATCTGCTCTGCTGACCTGCCCTGCGTCGCTGCGCTAATTGCAACCCCAAATCTAAAGGATTGAGGTACTATCTTGTCCGGATCCAAGCCGACCCCTCTGGCCGCTTTATCCAGCACCCTCCGAAATTGGTACCTGGATAAAGAAGACCAGTCCTCGTGTACTAGGAACTGCTGGGTACCAGCCAGGCGAACCCGACAGAACTCCCTTACTATATGCACTGGGCACAAAGCATCCTCTTAAGTTGCCTGCAATGCAACCCACTCCCCTTTTTCCAGTTGATCTGGAGATGAATACCATCACAGACCCTTCTTAAACCTCACATGAGAGAGCTGGAACCTCTTTCCCACCAAGTGTTTGGCAGGCGACACCAGCTCGAGTGCGAACGCAGCCCTAAAAAGCACCATAGCTTTTCATCGAATGTGTCTGGGAGCTTTATCTTTTTGGTCTCGTGCCATCTTTACTTAATTTTTAGCTTTATGAGCCTCTGCTGAGAGCTCAAATATATTAACGTATTTGTGATCCCTAATACGCCTCACTATCTTTGGTTTCAGGTGATTGTGCAAGGAAGAAACATAACACGGGTATGTGCCCTCTGCGCCGCTGCCTTCCTATACAGAGTAACCCCACCTCCAGGACCAAAGGAAGATTCACCTTAGTATGGTCTACTCTATAATCCCTACCACAGCAACCAACAAGTGACCTACTGTCCTCTTTGCCTTGCCTGTCAGACCCTTTCTTCCTGGTCCCTGAGCTCCTCTTCCTGCTATGCGCAACTAGTTCTTTCATTATAGTAAACATCCTTTTCTACCCTTTCCCTACTAACTCTAGAGAACTGTTACTGTCGCCTGATACAGACACAGAGGAGTCACTATTGTCAGTCACAAGATTGCTGAGCCACCTCGTGCTGTCCAGGGGAAGCACGAGCTGGCAGAGCTTATGTCTGCACCACACTGGAGATGAGCTGTTCCACTCTTCTGCCATGTTGCGCCATATCCTCCTGCCGAGCTGTCTCAGACCGACTCTGCATGGGAGTAGAGGTAGCCTGGGGAAATAAATGAGAGGAGGGAGTACCAGAACCACTGGGAAGGCGACCTCTCAGCACCCTCTGCCCTAGCACCTTAGCCCCATCACTTTTTTTCTCTCTGCCCTGACAGGGGCTTTCCTTGAGCCAATGGTAGTATCACTTATCACACTCTCACATGAGCCGCTACTCGCTTCAGACATTCACCCAATATCATCATAATGATCACCAAATAGGTCCACAGACTTTGTCTCCATTCCGTCATCCCCACATACAGCAAACGCACTGTGCCATCCACTCTAGCATGCTCTGACCCCCTGCTGTTGCTACCTTTTGTGCATCTGGACTGCACTGGGCCCTTACCCTTACCACTCCTAGCCAGTGTGCTACAGCTAAGCCTGCCCTCCCTCCTCCCTGGCTCTAGCCCCCTTCTGCCACTTCCCAGAGGCCCCGGACCCCCTCCTCACCTCTTGCATGCTGCCAACATGCCTCCCATCTGCCCTCGCGACCCGGAAGTGACATCACCATCAACTGGAAGTCATGTTACGGAGTCAAGGGGGTGGGTCATAGGTCCTACAATGCCTGTGGCAACAAGCCCGCTAGGCCCCACCGAGCCCACCACAGCACCAGGCCCACCTGGCACCCCAGAGCCCAACACAGTCGCAGCGATGGCCTGTACTGCTGCCAGCACCACCGCAACCGCATCCGGCCCCAAGGATAGCAGAGGACCCGACCCCACAGCAGGCCCCGAAGGCCAAGGTGACCCAGCATGCGTCGGCAAGTAATCATGGGAGGGAGCCTCCAGGGTATAGGTAGGCCGGGGGGGAAGGAAGCGTTCCTGTACTTGAGGCCTAAATTGAAGCTGGGGCCTAGTCAAAACCTGCCCTCCATGGCCCCTACAGGCCCCACATGGCCACCGCACTCCCCCTCCCCACCGGAGTTGCACCAATCTCAGAGGGCCCAGCCACCAGAGGAGAAACCTCCTGGCTGCCGGTAGCCCCCCAAGGGAGCCCTCGTGCGGGTGGGAAGGCGAAGAGGCCGCAGGCACCACAGGGCCCCAAGACCTAGGAGAGGGGATACTAACACCAACCATTTCTCTTTTAGCCCCTGGGGAAGAAGCCCTATAAAGTTTGAGAAGAACAGAAGACCTGCGAGAACGCTGCATGATAGATATCACCAAATTTAGCAGAAAAAACAGCAATAGGATTCAGAGGAAAAGAGAAAGAGGATTACTTTACACTGGCTTTTATAAGGTAAGATGCAGCCCACCCCTTTAAAGCAACATTGTTTCAATCCCTAACTCAGTAGCCTCCTAGGCCAAGATAACCCTTAAAGCACTACAGTTAATAGCTTTTGTTTGCAAAATGCAAATAGCTGATGTATGCTCACTCCGAAGCGAGGTGGGCGGTTTCTCTAGTTCTAAACTTTGTCTATCTGAAACCTGAGAATTTTCTTACAAGAAAAGAAAAGAGCACTAAGCTCTAAATTTTATTTTGTTTTGTTTTAAACAGATTTGCTATAACCTTTTTAAGAGTTTTGAAGAACAGTTTGCTAGTTTCTTAAAACAAGATAAAACAATGCTATCCCAGTTTACTAATATCATGGAGACATACAATGCTTTATTTGGCTCAGAAGGTCTGAGACATACATTGAAGATAAAGGTGCAAGCATGTCTCTACACTGCCTATCAAGTTGTAGTGAAAAACACCTTTATCATGTATTATGAAATTGTGCCAAAATTATTAGATTAGGTTGTCTAGTACTAAATATATTTGGCACTTGCTTATTTTGAAATCTCCCCCTTGTCACTCAGGAGACATTTAAATAAGCTTAACCAAAAAAAACTCTGCTTTATATTTTATTAATGCACTTAAGTGTTCCATAGTCAAGTCCCTAAAAAGCAATTCACAATTTAGCACTGTACAGTGAAAAAATAACTGGTTCAATTTAAAGATGAGCAAATAAAAGATGATATTTTCAACAGTTAACAATGTCACAGGAACTGAGTACTGGCTGAGAAATACATATTCCACGATAAAGCAATTATCCATCTCTATTTACTTAAAATCTTTAATTAAATGGGTTCATTAACTAAATTAAGTAAACCACTTTATATTTTCCTTTGTCTCTCACTTACACTAAAACTCAAAACAATATAACTTTAAATTATAATGTTATTTCACATAAGGAACTTTTTCATAAAAAGTTACTAGTCTAACTTTTTAAAATTACTTTGCTAAATTATTTATCATAAAATAGATGGCTTAATGTAAGCTCCCAGACAAATGTGCACCTTCCATTAACGTTATCATACTCTTAGATAAGACAACCTTAGCCTTAAAATAAAGTATACCTTTTTTATAGAAAAAAAAAACATTAAAAATTAAAAATGGTTAAAATTTTATTAGGCATATACTTTTAACATAGAGCAAAATAAAACATTGAACATTATGCTCTTTACAATCAAAAAAAGGTTTAACTGGCCTACTTTGTTATTAAGAATAAGAAAGATTTATCTACAATTGTAAAGATTATATAACAATAAAATTAATATTTGTAACCTCTTTTTACCATTCAAACTGTACTACTTAAAGCTACTCTGATATAAGTTTTGCAGTTTGTGTCTCTTGTCAAAATGATTATGGAGAAAATTGACACAATTATATTGATGTTGACATTGAATATCTTACTAAATAATTATAGGAACAGAATTAGTTCTAGTTCAACAATATAAACAATATTGTGCAATAGCCTCGCTTAAGAGCATTCAATGCTGCTTCTAGTTTGGTACTAATATTACAGTCTAAAGTTATTTTTTATCTCTCAAGCAATAGTCTAGTGTGTAGTAACATCTGTATGTCAATTAACATGGGTGTGCTAAATAGCTCACGTAATAGACTTTTATGGGGGCTCACAGTAAATGCCAGATATCACTCAAGCATTAAAGGGGCATTGTACACTAGATTTTTCTTTGCATAAATGTTTTGTAGATGAAACATTTATATAGCCTATCTGGTAGTGTTTTTTGTAAAAATGTATAGTTTAAATTAGTTTTTAATAACATTGTGCTGATTTTCAGACTCCTAAAAAAAGACCCACAGTGTCAGATGGTTCCTGTTTAAGTTACCTGTCTTTTCATATACATGGAAGGGGGAGAGTGTCTGATCTTCTTGTTTTCCCTGTCCCTTACCTTATCAACAGTGCTAACAGTGGGAGCTGTTTTTAAAATGTTTTATACTGGATATTTAGATCAGCCTCTGTGCATATTCTTCTTTATAGTATTGTCTATTGCATGCAGTTATATTAAAATTGGTGTATACTGTCCCTTTAAGCTGAAGGTGTTCTAAGCCATTGTTGTGCAAGTCGTATATTTCTTCAAGTAGATGTGTGCTAAACTATTCATAATAAGTGTTTACTGCAGAGCTTAAAAAGTTTCACAGCAGTATTTTGGACTGTGCTTGAGTGCAACACTTAACTCACCACTTGGAATACAAGCGCAATGAACATGCTAATAATGTTCCTTGCTCTATCCATTAAAAGTATAGGACACGCAAAACATTTTTTTTTTTTGATACATTAAAATTCCTTGGTAAAAATATTCAAAACCACACCAAATTGAAAAAAACATTTTTTTACGATAGAAAATCGATACAAAATATGTATAATCAACCATTTTACAGTGTAATGTCTATAAGTGACTGTACATGTCCAACACACATGTACAGTATACCCACAATGCCCCAGATCAAATTTATGACTAATTAGTTTACAAGTTTTGCTTTTCTTTTGGAAGTGAAAAGATTAATTAATGCTATTATCTTTTCACACTATACAACAGTAACAATTTAAACACCTGTATTGTAAGGGATATTCCTGCAAAATGGCCATTGTATAAGTGAGTTGCATTTGTATGAATTTACCTGCTAGATTTCTGGGAACTTCAAATTGAAATCACTGTTTACTTTCAGCTCCGGTAATTTGTGAACGAGCTGTACTAGTGCTGAAGCAAGGAAACTTTACTTTCAGCACACAGATGCTCAAGGCACACTAGTATAAGCAATTTTACTCAAACACTAGAAATCTCATTTAATTTTCCACTCCACTTGTAATCTAGGCCATTATATTATTCACAAAAGCATTCCAGGCTGCTTGACAACTAACCTGCTCCAGTTTAAAGTACAAAAATAGAGACGTTTACGTTATAGAATCTACATTTTTACATAAATTGTAGAAGCATTTTACCTTTACGTAACCACCTCCACTGCAAACACCTCCCCCAAGACCCAATTTTAAAGTCCCACAAAGATTAAATTCAAAAGTTGATATTAAAGTGTTTTAAGGATGTGTTCACATCCTTTTAAATTAAACTTCTTAAATTACATAAAACCCAACTTTTTATTTCCTGATTAAAGGAGAATTTAATTTTAAATAACTTAGCAATTTACTTTTATTATCAAATTTGGTTCATTCTCTTAGTTTCATATGGTGAAGGAGCAGCAATGCACTGCTGGGGGCTAGCTGAACACATCACCTGAGCCAATGACAAAAAAATATATACACTCATCAGCCACTTTATTAGGTACAGCTTGCTAGTACCGGGTTGGAACCCCTTTTGCCTTCAGAACTTCCAAAATTATTTGTGGCATAGATTCAACAAGGTGTTGGAAACATTCTTTAGACATTTTGGTCCATATTGACATCATAGCATCACACAGTTGCTGCAGATTTGTTCGCTGCACATCCATGATGCGAATCTCCCGTTCCACCACATCCCAAAGGTACTCTATTGTATTGGGATTTGGTGACTGTGGAGGCCATTGGAGTACAGTGAACTCATTGTCATGTTCAAGAAACAAGTTTAAGATGATTTGAGCTTTGTGACATGGTACGTACTCTGTAGTTATAAAGTGATGGACATGGTCAGCAGCAATACTCAGGTATGCTGTGGCATTTAAACAATGCTCAATTGGTACTAATGGGCCCAAAGTATGCCAAGAAAATGTCCCCCACATCATTACACTACCACCATCAGCCTGAACCGTTGATACAAGGCAGGATGGATCTATGCTTTCATGTTGTTTATGCCAAATTCTGACCCTACCATCTGAATGTTGCAGCTGAAATCAAGACTCATCGGATCAGGCAACATTTTTCCAATCTTCTATTGTCTAATTTTTGTGAGCCTGTGGGAATTGTAGCCTCAGTTTCCTGTTCTTAGCTGATAGGAGTGGCACCCGGAGTGGTCTTCTTCTGCTGTAGCCAATCTGATTCAAGGTTCGACATGTGCATTCAGAGATGGTTTTCTGCATACCTTGGTTGTAACGAGTAGTTATTTGAGTTATTGTTGCCTTTCTATCATCTTGAATCAGTCTGCCCGTTCTTCTCTGACATCAACAAGGCATTTTCGTCCACACAACTGCCGCTCACTGAATATTTTCTCTTTTTTTGGATCATTCTCTGTAAACCCTAGAGATGGTTGTGCGTGAAAATCCCACTAGATCAGCAGTTTTTGAAATACTCAGACCAGTCTATCTGGCACCAACAACCATGCCACGTTCAAAGTCACTTAAATCCCCTTTCTTCCCTATTCTGATGCTCGGTTTGAACTTCAACAAGTCGTCTTCACCACTAGATGCCTAAATGCATTGTGTTGCTGCCATGTAATTGGTTTATTAGCAATTTGTTTTACCAGGCAATTGAACAGGTGTACTTAATAAAGTGGCCGGTGAGTGTATATCCACAGCTATCTGCAAGTAGTGCACTACTACTCCTGAGCCAACCTATGAATGTTTTTAACAAAAGATACCAAAAGAATAAACCAAGGAAGATAATATAAGACAATAAGATTTTTTTTTTTAAATTGCATGCTCTATCTATTTTTTTTTTCAACCTGCCTCCCCAACATGCCAGGTTTTCAGGATTACCTTGGATGAAGGTAAAATAACCATGTTTACTAAGCAGCTGATTATTTCACCTGTGCTCTAGTTCAGATATCGTCAAAATGTGACCTGTTAGGGAGGCCCAAAGACAGGTTTGAAAACCAGTGACCTAAATCATAAAATAAGTATTGTGGGTTTATATTTCTCTAAGCATCATTTATGTAGGACATATAGCAACACATAAAAGACCTATGGTTTGTATTATCAAAACATGCAATTTACAAAACTTTACATCATCCATAACATCTGAATTTATTTGAAATAACAAGCGAAAAACTTAGATCTGAAGCTTTGAAAGATTTAATAACTATCCTGGCTACGCATTCTTTAAGAAATTAAATGTTTGTAGATTAGAAAACACTTTTAATTGAAATCCACTTGTCATGCACCATAAAAAAAGCAAATTCTGAAAAAGTTTATAGTGTTACTTTTTTCTTACTAGCATGAGTATAGGTATTACCTTATCAGTAGAAATAAAAAATAAAACTTTTAAATGTTTGTAAAGCTAAAGGTAACACATCTATCTAGCACATGTCATTGCACATATTCCTGGAGCAGGATATTCTCTGAACTAAGCCAATGATGGTTTGCATACTGACTTGCCAAGTCTGAATAACATAGTCTGCATAATCAAGCTGGAACAGTTAGAATACTTTTCTACATGCTGATCTTTCTTTTTCTAATCACTCTTGGCAGCATCGCTATCTGAAAGAAAAAATAAACGCCCATGCCTTGGGGCCCCTGGTCTTCGCAAGCAGGATGTTTTTTTTTTGCTTGGCATATCACGCTACAGAAATTAATTGGTTTTGTAAGCACTTTACAGACCACTTTAAATGACAATAAAAATACTATTTACCTACATTACATATCAGAGGATACCTCGGGTAACTAATATGGCATAAAAGGCATGATCTTTTATTTTAATCTTGAATGATTAATGCAATTTTACATTTTGGGTATTAGTATGTTTATTTGGGTAAATGCTACATACTATATATAATGAATCACTGAAACTAAATATATAAATGGAAAAGGCATATCCTGAAATAGATGTTTTTTATATTACATCACAGTGATTGGAACGGAATGGAAAAGGAGATGCAATTTATTCAAATTTATGAAAATGCATTCAAGGGAGTAAATTATATACCATCTTATGAATGTCCTGCCTAAATTCCATTGGAGAATCATCTTTTTTTATGTGATTTTTAGGTATGGTAAGGTGTTTGTAGCCATCACAATGTTTATATTTAGAGCAATTTCTTAAATTCCTTAGATACATTTGGACCACAAAAGATTGCATTTTGATATAATCTTTAGTCTAATAATAGCACACACTGAAAAATCCACAGCTAAACCCAAACAGTGGAAAAAACATAAAGATAGTGCTAAGTTAAGCCTTAAATAGTATAATGAGATATGACTCTGGTCTGTTTTTTCCACTGTTTGGGTTTAGCAGTGGATTTTTCAGTGTGTGCTATTCTGTGTGGTTTTTTTTCTATCAGACAGCTGCTTTTAATTACTATTATATCCGATCTATAGTAATAGATATATAATATCTAAACAACAAAGGGGCCTAGTTATCAAGCCGTCAACCTCAAATACGCTGGAATTCCGCAGCGTATTTGTGGCGAGGCTGATTCGCCTTAGTTATCAAAGGCTCGAGACCGGCAAAAGTAGAATTTTGTGACGTAAACTTCGATCCGCCGGACTCAGTCCGACACAGATCGATTCTTACGTCACTCCAGATGTTCCGCACACAAGTGCGGCACAATCTCACTACTTTTGCTAGTTATCAAAAAACTAGCAGGTACGCTCGGCACTTTTACGGCCCAGCGTACCTGGTTTTCAAAGCGCCAGCCTGGAGGCGGCGGATCCCATAGGAATCAATGGGAGTCTGACCATAGCGAAAGTACAAGTTCGCTGCTGACAGACATCCCATTGATTCCTATGGGAGCTGTCTACACCTAACACCCTAACATGTACCCCGAGTCTAAACACCGCTAATCTGACCCCCCCTACACCGCCGCAACTAAATAAAGTTATTACCCCCTAAACCGCCGCTCCCGGAGCCCACCGCAAGCTACTCTATACATATTAACCCCTAAACCGCCGCTCCCGGAGCCCACCGCAACTATAATAAATGTATTAACCCCTAAACCGCCGCTCCCTGAACCCGCCGCAACCTATATTAAATGTATTAACCCCTATCCTGCCCCCCTACACCGTCGCCACCTATAATAAATTTATTAACCCCTAATCTGCCCCCCCTACACCGTCGCCACCTATAATAAATTTATTAACCCCTATCCTGCCCCCCACTACGCCGCCGCCACTGTAATAAAATTATTAACCCCTAAACCTTAGTCTAACCCTAACCCTAACGCCCCCCTAACTTAAATATTAATTAAATAAATCTAAATAAATTAACTCTTATTAACTAAATGAATCCTATTTAAAACTAAATACTTACCTTTAAAATAAACCCTAATATAGCTACAATATAAATAATAATTATATTATAGCTATCTTAGGATTTATATTTATTTTACAGGTAACTTTGTATTTATTTTAGCTAGTTAGAATAGTTATTAAATAGTTATTAACTATTTAATAACTACCTAGCTAAAAGAAATACAAAATTACCTGTAAAATAAATCCTAACCTAAGTTACAATTAAACCTAATACTACACTATCATTAAATTAACTAAATAAACTACCTACAAATAACTACAATTAAATACAATTACATAAACTAACTAAAGTACAAAAAATAAAAAAAGCTAAGTTACAAAAAATAAAAAAATAAGTTACAAACATGTTAAAAATATTACAACAATTTTAAGCTACTTACACCTAATCTAAGCCCCCTAATAAAATAACAAACCCCCCCAAAATAAAAAAAATCCCTACCCTATTCTAAATTAAATAAATTTCTAAGCTCTTTTACCTTACCAGCCCTTAAAAGGGCCATTTGTGGGGGCATGCCCCAAAAAGTTCAGCTCTTTTGCCTGTAAAAGAAAAATACAACCCCCCCCAACATTAAAACCCACCACCCACATACCCCTAATCTAACCCAAACCCCCCTTACAAAAACCTAACACTAATCCCCTGAAGATCATCCTACCTTGAGCCGTCTTCACTCAGCCGAGCCACCGATGGAACTGAAGAGGACATCCGGAGCGGAAGAAGTTAATCCTCCAAGCGGCGCTGAAGAAATCTTCCATCCGATGAAGTCATCATCCAGGCGGCGCTGAAGAAGTCTTCGATCCGGCCGATGTCATCTTCAAAGAGGCGCTGAAGAGGTCTTCTATCCGGGCGTATTCCAAGCCGGGTCTTGAATCTTCATTCCGCCAACGCGGAACCACCTTCTTCACCGACGGACTACGACGAATGACGGCTCCTTTAAGGGACGTCATCCAAGATGGCGTCCCCTCAATTCCGATTGGCTGATAGGATTCTATCAGCCAATCGGAATTAAGGTAGGAAAAATCTGATTGGCTGATGGAATCAGCCAATCAGATTGAGCTCGCATTCTATTGGCTGTTCCGATCAGCCAATAGAATGCGAGCTCAATCTGATTGGCTGATTGGATCAGCCAATCGGATTGAACTTGAATCTGATTGGCTGATTCCATCAGCCAATCAGATTTTCCTACCTTAATTCTGATTGGCTGATAGAATCCTATCAGCCAATCGGAATTGAGGGGACGCCATCTTGGATGACGTCCCTTAAAGGAGCCGTCATTCGTCGTAGTCCGTCGGTGAAGAAGGTGGTTCCGCGTCGGCGGAAGGAAGATTCAAGACCCGGCTTGGAAGATGACTTCGCCCGGATAGAAGACCTCTTCAGCGCCTCTTTGAAGATGACATCGGCCGGATCGAAGACTTCTTCAGCGCCGCCTGGATGATGACTTCATCGGATGGAAGATTTCTTCAGCGCCGCTTGGAGGATTAACTTCTTCCGCTCCGGATGTCCTCTTCAGTTGCATCGGTGGCTCGGCTGAGTGAAGACGACTCAAGGTAGGATGATCTTCAGGGGATTAGTGTTAGGTTTTTGTAAGGGGGGTTTGGGTTAGATTAGGGGTATGTGGGTGGTGGGTTTTAATGTTGGGGGGGGGTTGTATTTTTCTTTTACAGGCAAAAGAGCTGAACTTTTTGGGGCATGCCCCCACAAATGGCCCTTTTAAGGGCTGGTAAGGTAAAAGAGCTTTGAAATTTATTTAATTTAGAATAGGGTAGGGTTTTTTTTTATTTTGGGGGGGTTTGTTATTTTATTAGGGGGCTTAGATTAGGTGTAAGTAGCTTTAAATTGTTGTAATATTTTAACATGTTTGTAACTTATTTTTTTATTTTTTGTAACTTAGCTTTTTTTATTTTTTGTACTTTAGTTAGTTTATGTAATTGTATTTAATTGTAGTTATTTGTAGGTAGTTTATTTAGTTAATTTAATGATAGTGTAGTATTAGGTTTAATTGTAACTTAAGTTAGGATTTATTTTACAGGTAATTTTGTATTTCTTTTAGCTAGGTAGTTATTAAATAGTTAATAACTATTTAATAACTATTCTAACTAGCTAAAATAAATACAAAGTTACCTGTAAAATAAATATAAATCCTAAGATAGCTATAATATAATTATTATTTATATTGTAGCTATATTAGGGTTTATTTTAAAGGTAAGTATTTAGTTTTAAATAGGATTCATTTAGTTAATAAGAGTTAATTTATTTAGATTTATTTAATTAATATTTAAGTTAGGGGGGGCGTTAGGGTTAGGGTTAGACTTAGGTTTAGGGGTTAATAATTTTATTACAGTGGCGGCGGCGTAGTGGGGGGCAGGATAGGGGTTAATAAATGTATTATAGGTGGCGACGGTGTAGGGGGGGCAGATTAGGGGTTAATAAATTTATTATAGGTGGCGACGGTGTAGGGGGGGCAGGATAGGGGTTAATAGGTTTAATATAGGTTGCGGCGGGTTCATGGAGCGGCGGTTTAGGGGTTAAACTATTTATATAGTTGCGGAGAGGTGCGGGATCAGCAGGATAGGGGTTAATAATTTTATAATAGAGGGCGACGGTGTAGGGGGGGCAGGATAGGGGTTACTAGGTATACTGTAGGTGGCAGCGGTGTCCGGGAGCGGCGGTTTAGGGGTTAATACATTTATAAGAGTTGCGGCAGGGTCTAGGAGCGGCGGTTTAGGGGTTAATACATTTATAAGAGTTGCGGCGGGGTCTAGGAGCGGCGGTTTAGGGGTTAGTAACTTTATTTAGTTGCGGGGGGCTCCGGGGGCGCCGGTATAGGGGGTAGAACAGTGCAGTTTAGTGTGAGTGCTTAGTGACAGGCTAGCAATAAAGCTGGGAAAAAGCCGAAGGGCAGCGATATCGGATGAGTGATAACTGTCACAGTCCGCTGCTCATCGCCCCGCGGCTTTTTGACAGCTTTATTTGATAACTTAGGCGTATTTTTTCAGGTCCGCGGCGGCGAAGGTAGGCGAGCTTAGGCGGGCGTATTGGGTCGGCGAAGCAAGAAAAGTAGACGGCTTGATAACTACCCCCCAAAATCTGTTGGTCCTTAATATTATAATACAGTTATTTTAGGCATGCTCTAAGAGATTTATTATCTCTGTTCTAGTCTTCCCAGACAATATTGAAGGCTTGTGAAAACTATTTAATTATCAAAACATCCAATCTTGCAATAATGTCCCTTTCCTAGTATCAGATGTCCAAACCCCAAAAAAGTACAGATCACATTTTAAGTAGCAATTCCATCCTTCAAGTTAATTTTATACATTAATAATCAACACACTATGGGGCCTATTTATCAAGCCGTCAACCGCAAATACGCTGGAATTCCGCAGCGTAATTGTGGAGAGCCTGATTCCCCTTAGTTATCAAAGCCTACAGACCGGCAAAAGTTGAAATCTGTGACGTAACATACGATCCGCCGTTTTCAGTCCAACACAGATCGATGCTTACGTCATTACAGATGTTCCAAATGCAAAATCGGCACTATCGAACTACTTTTGCTAGTCATCAAATAACTACCAGGTACGTTCGCCACTATTCTGGCCCAGCGTACCTGGTTTTCAATCCGCCGCCCTGTCTGAAAGCAGCGAAAGCTCATGTTCGCTGCTGCCCGATATCCCATTGATTCCTCTGGGAGAATAAAATTTAAGTTTACACCTAACACCCTAACATGTACCCCGAGTCTAAACACGCCTAATCTGCTGCCACGACACTGCCGCCACCAACATTATACTTATTGACCCCTAATCTGCCGCCCCCTATACCGCCGCCACCTTTATTATACTTATTAACCCCTAATCTGCTGCCCCCTACACCGCTGCCACCTACATTATACTTATTAACCTCTAATCTGCCACACCGCCACTGCCACCACCTACATAAATGTATTAAGCCCTATCCCGCCACTCCCGGGCCCCACCGCAACTAAATAAATGTATTAACCCCTAAACCCCTGGCCTCCCACATCACTAGCACTTACTAAACCTATTAACCCCTAAACCTATCAACCCGCTAACTTTATATTAATTATTAACTCATCCCTATCTTATAATAAATTTAAAATTACCTTTAGATTTAAAATAAACTATATTAAACTAATAATTATCCTACCCTAACTGTTATATTAAAATTACCTTAAACTATATTAAACTATTAATTAACCTACCCTAACTGTTATACTAAAATTACATTCAACTATATTAAACTAATAATTAATCTACCCTAACTTTTATACTAAAATTACATTAAACTACAAATTAAATGAACTATATTATATATTTAAACACCTAAACCCTACTCAAATAATTAAAATATACAGGTGGCCCTCGATTTACAACGGTTCAATTTACACCGTTTCAGAATAACAACCTTTTTTTCCAGTCATGTGACTGCTATTGAAAAACATTGAGAAGCAGTGCATTTATTAAAATAGCCAGTAGGTGGAGCTGTCCGCTTGTGTTGCAGCAAAGCCAAGCAAGCTGAAATTAATCAGTTTAACCAGACCTGAGCTATCGAGCAGATTTCAAACGAACAAGATCTTCCTGTCTATAACTCAGTCCAGATTGGAATGCATAGAAAGAACTGTTTGCAGAAAAATGCAAGTGAAGTCTGTGTTGTATGATTATTTTATTAGGTTTATAATGCTGTTTAGCAAATGTTTTTGTTCATTTAACTTAGTTTAATTATATATTTTGTGTTGTGATTATTTTATTAGGTTTATAATGCTGTCTAGCATTTAAAGTCTTCATTTCAAAGCTTTAAAAATAATGTATTAAGTGTTACTTATGACAATTTTGAGATGGGCCTGGAACCTAACTCCCTCACTTCCCATTGACTTACATTATAAACTGGGTTTCAATTTACAACGGTTTTGATTTACAACCATTCCTTCTGGAACCTAACCCCGGCGTAAACTGAGGGCTACCTGTACACTAAAAAATTACTAAGTTACAAAAAACTAACAACTAAGTTACAAAAAATAACAAACACTAATGGCTAGATTACGAGTTTTGCGTTAGAGGCTATGCGGTGCTAGCGAGCAGTTTTCACTCAACGCTCACTTACATGCAGCGCTGGTATTACGAGTTTTTACAAACCCGTCGTTAAAAGGCAAGAAGTGAGCGTTGAGCAAAAATTTGCTCATTACCGCACTCCAATACCAGCGCTGCTTAAGTCAGCGGTGAGTTGGTCGTACGTGCTCGTGCACAATTTTCCCATAGGAATCAATGGGGAGAGCCGGCTGAGAAAAAGTCTAACACCTGCAAAAAAGCAGCGTAAAACTCCTTAACGCAGCCCCATTGATTCCTATGGGGAAATAAAATTTATGCTTACACCTAACACCCTAACATGAACCCCGAGTATAAACACCCCTAATCTTACACTTATTAACCCTAATCTGCCACTCCGGACATTGCCGCCACCTGCATTATATTTATTAACCCCTAAACTGTTGCTCCGGACATCGCCGCCACCTACATTATATTTATTAACCCCTAGTCTGCCGCCCCCAATGTCACCGCCACCTACCTACACTTATTAACCCCTAATCTGCCGCCGCCAACGTCGCTGCCACTATAATAAACATATTAACCCCTAAACCGCCGCACTCCCACCTAGCAAACATTAGTTAAATATTATTAACCCCTAATCTGCCATCCCTAACATCGCCGCCACCTACCTACATTTATTAACCCCTAATCTGCCACCCCCAACGTCGCCGCCACTATACTAAATGTATTAACCCCTAAACCTAAGTCTAACCCTAACACCCCCTAACTTAAATATAATTACAATAAATCTAAATAAAATTATTATCATTAACTACATTATTACAATTTAAACTAAATGCTTACCTATAAAATAAACCCTAAGATAGCTACAATATAAGTAATAGTTAAATTGTAGCTAGCTTAGGGTTTATTTTTATTTTACAGGCAATTTTGTATTTATTTTAACTAGGTGCAATAGTTATTAAATAGTTATTAGCTATTTAATAACTACCTAGCTAAAATAAATACAAAAGTACCTGTAAAATAAAACCTAACCTAAGTTACAATAACACGTAGCACTACACTATAATTAAATAAATTTACTAAATTAAATACAATTAAATAAATTAAATTAAATTAGCTAAAATAAAAAAATACTAAATTACAGAGAATAATAAACAAATTACACATATTTAAAATAATTACACCTAATCTAGTAGCCCTATCAAAATAAAAAAGCCCCCCCAAAATAAAAAAAAACCCTAGCCTAAACTAAACTACCAATATCCCTTAAAAGGGCCTTTTGTTGGGCATTGCCCCAAAGTAATTAGCTCTTTTACCTGTAAAAAAAAAATACAAACAACCCCCCAACAGTAAAACTCACCATCCACACAATCAACCCCCTAAATAAAATACTCTCTAAAAAAACCAAAGCTCCGCATTGCCCTTAAAAGGACAGTTAGCTCTTTTGCAGGCCCAAAGTCCCTAACCTAAAAATAAGACCCACCCAATACACCCTTAAAAAAACCTAACACTAACCCCCTGAAGATCGACTTACTGTTCTGAAGATCCGACATCCATCCTCAAGGAAGTGGCAGAAGTCTTCTTCATCCAACCGGGTCGAAGTCCTCAACGAAGCCGGGAGAAGTCTTCATCCAAGCCGTGCAAAGTTTTCCTCCAGACGGGCAGAAGTCTTCATCCAGACAGCATCTTCTATCTTCATCCATCCGACGCGGAGCGGCTCCATCTTCAAGACATCAGATGCGGAGCATCCTCTTCATCCGACGACAAAAGATGAATGAAGGTACCTTTAAGTTACATCATCCAAGAAGGCGTCCCTTAGATTCTGATTGGCTGATAGAATTTTATCAGCCAATCGGAATTAAGGTAGAAAAAATCCTATTGACTGATGCAATCAGCCAATAGGATTGAGCTGGCATTCTATTGGCTGTTCTAATCAGCCAATAGAATGCAAGCTCAATCCTATTGGCTGATTGGGTCAGCCAATAGGATTGAAGTTCAATCCTATTGGCTGATCCAATCAGCTAATAGGATTTTTTCTACCTTAATTCCGATTTGCTGATAGAATTCTATCAGCCAATCGGAATCTAAGGGACGCCATCTTGGATGACGTCACTTAAAGGATGTCTGGATGAAGACTTCTGCCCATCTGGAGGACCACTTCTGCCGGCTTCGTTGAAGACATCTTGCCGCTTGGATGAAGACTTCGCCCGGTAAGTGAATCTTCGGGGGTTAGTGTTAGGATTTTTTTAAGGGTGTTTTGGGTGGGTTTATTTTTAGATTAGGGCTTTGGGCCTGCAAAAGAGCTAAATGCCCTTTTAAGGGCAATGCCCATCCAAATACTCTTTTCAGGGCAATGGGGAGCTTAGTTTTTTTTAGTTAGTATTTTATTTGCGGGGTTGGTTGTGTGGGTGGAGGGTTTTACTGTTGGGGGGTTGTTTGTATTTTTTTTTTACAGGTAAAAGAGCTGATTACTTTGGGGCAATGCCCCACAAAAGGCCCTTTTAAGGGCTATTGATAGTTTAGTTTAGGCTAGGGGTTTTTTATTGGGGGGGGCTTTTTTTATTTTGATAGGGCTATTAGATTAGGTGTAATTAGTTTAAAGATCTGTAATTTGTTTTTTATTTTCTGTATATTAGTGGGGTTTTTTATTTGTAATTTAGCTAATTTAATTTATTTAATTGTATTTAATGTAGGGAATTGATTTAATTATAGTGTAGTGTTAGGTGTTATTGTAACTTAGGTTAGGTTTTATTTTACAGGTAAATTTGTATTTATTTTAGCTAGGTAGTTATTAAATAGTTAATAACTATTTAATAACTATTCTACCTAGATAAAATAAATACAAACTTGCCTGTAAAATAATAATAGTTATATTGTAGCTAGCTTAGGGTTTATTTTATAGGTAAGTATTTAGTGTTAAATAGAAATAATTTAGTTAATTATAGTAATTTTATTTAGATTTATTTAAATATAATTAAGTTAGGGGGTGTTAGGGTTAGACTTATGTTTAGGGGTTAATACATTTAATAAAGTGGTAGCGACGTTGGGGGTGGCAGATTAGGGGTTAATAAATATAATGAAGGTGGCGGCGATGTCCGGAGCGGCAGATTAGGGGTTAATAATATTTAACTAGTGCTTGCGAAGCGGGAGTGCAACGGTTTAGGGTTTAATATGTTTATTCTAGTGGCGGCAATGTCCCTAGCGGCAGATTAAGGGTTACATTTTTTATTATAGTGTTTGCGATGCGGGAGGGCCTCGGTTTAGGGGTTAATAGGTAGTTTATGGGTGTTAGTGTACTTTTTAGCACTTTAGTTATGAGTTTTATGCTACAATGTTGTTCCATAAAACTCTTAACTACTGACTTTAGAATGCGTTACAGATCTTGGAGGTAGAGGGTGTACCGCTCACTTTTTTGCCTCCCAGGACAGACTCGTAATACCGGCGCTATAGAAGTCCCATAGAAAAAAGGGTTTACGAAGTTTATGTAAGTCGTTTTGTGGTAAGGCCAAAGAAGTGTGCAGAGCCCTTAAACCAGCAAGACTCGTAATAGCAGCGGGCGTAAAAAAGCAGCATTAGGACCTGTTAACGCTGCTTTTTTACCTTAACACACTACTCGTAATCTAGCCGTAAGTAATTTAAAATGTACTGATCTCAATACAATTATTTCTCTATATATATGCTGATCCTTCTGCCACACTTGAGATATCATTTATTTTATTGTATAGTATCCCCCGATTTAAATATATAATCATTGACTTCTGGGAAACTATATTGCAGATAGATCACCATATCCACCGTAACCATGTTTTCAATTACATTTTTGTTGTGTTCTTTTATTTATTTTTTATTTTTATCTAGTTGGTGTACTTTGTTAAGTATGTTTTGAGTATGGTACAGGTGGTGTTCTGTTTTGCTGTACTCCCGATATTGACGTGCCATGGGTACTACTGGAGGAACCGATAAGATTCCTGAGCCAGTGAATTGATATTTGCCTAACTATTGAATGCATATAAAAGTCCCTAATTACAGACCAGGTACGTTTGCCGGGTGTTTCTGCAAACTGAGTATACGTCAGGTGTTTAGAGGCGTGACTTCACAGGGCTATATAAACCTGGACGTTCACACTTCCAAACCATCTTTGAAAAAGCACCAGAGGGGCATGAAACACGTCAGATGATGTAATCCCTGCCTTTGTCTCATGTGAGTTTGTTTGTTACAACTTTTAATGCATACTAAATAAATTGTTAATTTTAAAGGCTTGTGCATAGTGTCTACCTCTAATTCATAAGGACTGAATCTATCTATTTTGCCCTGTGTGAAGTACCTGATACTTTTGTCTCCTATTACGAATTTACACACCTGTGGACTTTAACTGCAGCTTCGGCTTTCAGGGCGCTGTACTTCCATTACGCTGAAGGATGACAGCGTTCTCTCCTAAATGCACAGGTAACCTGTATCACTAACTAATTTCTGCTTTTTTCTTAGTATTTTGAATAATACAGATATATAAAGGAATATCTCATTATAAATACTTAGAACATATTCTGCTATGTGCAGAACATTGAAATGTGAAATATTTACAAGAAAAAACATATTTAAAGTAAAAAACAAAAAAGTGTGTAAGTGCTTAACCAAGGACCTATATCAAATAATAAACACAATATCAGCATAAATAAACAAACACAATATGCAAAATTAGAATGAGAAATCACAATGAAATATATGTGTATAATAGGGAAATTATGCTCATATTGGAAAAACAATAGTCCTGTACCATATATAAAAAAACAATATACATGTAAGGACAGGAAGGGGGAAGAGAACACAGTACTTGGTATGTGTGAAGTCATTGGTAGTGTCCCTGGGGAGAAAGGTAGAAAATTCCCCTGGGCTAATCCATTAGTTTTCTGCAGTATCTCTCTGAAGTATGGTAGAATAGAATATCTGATCTCCTAATGGGTGCTGCCGTACTTGAGGGTGGTCATCTGTAGTCTGCCCTGATACATCAACTGAAACAAGGGACAAAGTGGAGAACAGTACAAACCTGTTTTAAGTGAAGTTTTATCAATAAATGAAAAGCACAATAAAAGATCTACTTATAAACGAGTAGATATATAATAGCATATCTATCAAATAGTTTGTCATTCCGTCTGCACCCCTACGTTACTGGTAGTAGTTCCTCAAGATATTTTCCTGCTACTGTGACCTGCGGAAGCATGAAACAAATATGGATACCAGAGCCAGATCATGACATGTAGTCTACGGGTGCCTAGGAGGACCAAAAAACCTTGACGCATTTCGTCTGTATCACTAAATCAGGATACATTTGGTGACTGTGCTTTTCTTCAGAAGCCAAACTAAAAACGCAGTCTTTCTGTGCTTCACTCTCACAGCTTCCTGCAACTCCTCCTTGGAGTCCCACAGGGATCGGTACTGGGTCCTGTTCTTTTTAATAGTTGTATAAATGACTTGGAACAAGAATTAAATAGGGACATCTCTATTTTTGCAGATGATACTAAGTTAAGCAAGGTCATTAGGTCAGAGCAAGATAAACTTTTGTTACAAAGGGATCTGCAAAAATTAGAAGTATGGGCAGGTAAATGGAAAATTAGATTTAATACGGGAAAATGCAAGGTTCTATATTTTGGAAGTAAAAATAAGGAGGCAATTTATTATTTAAATGGGACAAGACTTAGCCAAACAGAGGAGGAAAGCGATTTGGGAGTAGTAATAGATAACAAGCTAAAGATGGGTTCACAATGTAGAGCAGCGGCTTCAAAGGCTAATAAGATACTTGCATGTATTAAAAGAGGGAGGAAAGTATAATTCTGTCACTATATAAATCCCTGGTAAGACCTCACCTTGAGTATGGAGTGCAGTTCTGGGGATTATTTAATCTTAACTGGAGCTTTTTGTAAGTATTTTACTGTATATTTGTATAGGTTGAACTCAATGGACTTTAGTCTTTTTTCAACCTCATCTACTATGTTGCATAGTTAAAACCATTATTAAATATGAATTTTGCATAAATATTTTGCCTTTATATGTGTTTTTATGTCTGTTAATATATATACATAAAATGCATATGTACACACATATATGTATACATATATACACATCTTTAGACATGTATATGTATGTATCTCTATGTTAAAGACCTTTGACTGCCTTTTATTTCACCTGAGACCACATATTTTTGAGTCCCTATAACTTTTTTGTGCAATATTTTTTTTTTAATACTGTTTATTAGATGTTATTATAAGTATAAGTAATACTTGGTAATGTATTTTTGGTGTGTTTTGTGAAACGGTTAACCAGAGCTCTGAGGTCACGCTAACTCAACACGCATTAACTTCAATTGCACTTAAGCAAACGCATTTACTTTCAATTTGTAATATGAGTGAAATATCCGAAGTGCAAAAACCTCTTTCGCTTTGAAAGAGGAAAATTGGAGTAAATTAGAAAGTTGCTTAAAATTTCATGCTCTATCTGAATCACGAAAGAAAAAAATTGGGCACAGTGTCCCTTTAAGCCCTAAATCGCCACCCCCCCCCTCACATCACCAACACTAACTAAACCTATTAACCCCTAAACAGCCGCCCCCCCACATCACCGACACTAACTAAACCTATTAACCTCTAAACCGCCGCCCCCAATCGCATCTACCTAAATTAAACTATATTAATCTCTAAACCTAACACCCCCTAACTTTAACATATTTAAAATACACCTAAAGTAAAGTTACAATTATTAACTAACTACCTATTTAAAAATAAATACAAACGTACCTGTAAAATAAAAATAAAACCTATGCTTAAACTAAAAAACCTAATATTACTAAAAATAAAAAACTAGCATTACAAAAAATAAAAAAACTACCATTACAAAAAATAACAAACAAAATGATCCAAAATAATAAAATTATTCCTATTCTAATACCTTGTTTTTTTTGTTTTTTTTAAAAAACCCAAAATAAAAAAAACCCTAATCTATAATAAACTACCAATGGCCCTTAAAAGGGCCTTTTGTAGGCATTGCCCTAAAGTTAACTGCTCTTTTGCAAAAAAATAAAACAAACCCCCGCAAACATTACGAACTCCCACACCCCCAAACCCACAAAAAAAAAAACTAACATAAAAAAACCTGATCTACCCATTCCCCAAAAAGAGCATTCAGCTCTTTTTAAGCCCAAAAGTAAAAAAAACCCTAATCTAAAAAAAGACCAAAAAAAACCTAATACTATCCCCAAAATCGGTACTCACAGTTGCTGAAGTCTGGCAAAAGATCTTCATCCCAGCGGCGCAGCATCTTCATCTAGTTGACTCCATCATCATCCATCGCAGGACCGGCACCTTCTATCTTCTTTATCCTTGCGGAAGCGGAGTGGGGGGTGGATGCACGGAGGCGGAGGTCCAGGTGGAGGTCAATTGGTCAAACATGGAGGTCCACTTCATTCAATCATCCACTGCACACTGAGGATTCAATGTAAGGTACCCCTTTTATACTGGGGTACCTTTGCATTCCTATTGGCTGAAAAATTGAAATCAGCCAATAGGAATGAGAGCTGCTTAAATCCTATTGGCTGTTCAAATCAACCAATAAGATTTAAGCAGCTCTCATTCCTTTTGGCTGATTTGAATCAGCCAATAGGAATGAGAGCTGCTTAAATCCTATTGGCTGATCTGAACAGATAGTTAGTGTTGGCAATGTGGTGGGGGGGTTAGGGGTTAATAGGTTGATTTGAACAGTTAGTGTCGGCGATGTAGGGGGAGTTTAGGGGTTAATAGGTATATTTAGTGTTGGAGATGTTCAGGAACTGCGGTTTAGGGGTTAATAGGTGTAGTTAATGTTGGCGATGTTTGGGAACTGTGGTTTAAGGGTTAATAGCTTTATTTAGTGTTTTAGTTAGTGTCGGCGATGTCATGGAAATGCGGTTTAGAGGTTAAAAGGTTTAGTTAGTGTCAGTGATGTCGAGGAATGGCAAATTATGGGTTAATAGCTTTATTTTGTGTTTTAGTTAGTGTCGGCGAAGTCATTGAACGGCGGTTTACATTAAAACAATGAAAAATTCCGAATATGAATAAAGAATGGATCCAAAAATTCGGAAACTGATTAATTAGTTTTCGGAATTTTTGTTATGGTGCCAATTCAGAAATTCAGATTCATCTAAATCTCCTAATCGGCCAAAATTTGTCCGAAAACTAAATTTGGCCGAAACGAATTGCACATGTATAATACTTGTTAACCCTATTTACTCCTTATGGACAACCAGTCTCTGGTGTACATGCTTTACATGTATTTTATTCTTGGCTTACTAGTCATTAAAATGTATCCTTCATGTTCCAAAGCTAACAGGAAAATTGCTAAAGCATTTGTTTCCAATTTCCCACCTTGTTGTACCTTGAGCGATTGCGTAAGAAGCTGGCTGAACCTGATTTTAACTTTTTTGTTTGCTTAGTGTTTATCCCAACTCTTTCTCTTCCCTCGTCTGATCTGTTTCCCTCTTCTGACCTAACTCTAAACAATACCTGTTCACACGTAAAGTGAAAAAAGAGGTGTTGGCATATTTGATATATGTCTGAGATGTTTTATTTGCCTTTTTTGTACTTTTTGCAGTTTATGAATACTACCCTTATCGAAACTTGTGAAGTTTACCTTATTTTAATTTTTTTAGTTCTTTAAAGATGGCATTTAAAAGCAAGGTAAAGTTCTAATTATGGTACATTAGATTATGTTATTTTAGGTAATAAATAGTAACATCACTGAATATAGCTGTAAAAATTACAGTGAAAAATAAGGCAATTTCCCCAAAATACTTTAAAAGTGGTGTATTTTCCAACACCAAACATAAACCAAAGTAAACTGGCAACTTTTATCTAAAGGCTCCATTTAACAAGCTACAAATGTAGCTTTGGAGCGTCTTTGGTTGCAGGCTCGCACAAACAAACCTGCGGCCAAGATTTAGGAAGCAGCGGTCATCAGACCCCAGCTTCTTAACCTATAGTCCAACTATAAAGTGGTGTTTCTAAACCCCCCAGACTTCTCTGGCTGGGGAGACTGACAGCTGTGCAAAAGCAGGGGACAGCTTTGTACACAAGGCTAAGTATGCGAATGATAAAAGCGGGCAAGATATTGCTGCCCAGTAGCAGCAATGTTGGGTGGACAAGGGAGAAGATGTCCGTCTGTGTCCATTCAGGGTTTAGTACATCAACCCCTTTGTGGTGCCCCATCTGTTTATGCTATACCTACTTTCATTATGTTCATTATATTGGAAATCGGCACCATTGAGTATTAACTTAGAAGACTTCTTTGTTGGGGATATCTTATTTTTGTGATTTAATAATAAATACTTACTGTTCTAACAGAAAAGTTCCATCTCAAATTAAGCTTTAGTATACTAAATCATTTAAACCATTTACACCTGTAAGCTGATATGTGTATTTAATTAATGAATCTACATAAAGCAATTGGTGCTGTTATACTAAAATTTCCAGTGTGACATAGGACAATCTTAGCCAATTCACCTGTGGATACTACAAACACAGCTGATTTACTTGTGTCTGAGTGGCTAAGAAATGTTTTGGCTCATATGGTTTAGTTCCAAATTACTTAAACTGTTGATAATAATATTAACGGAGTAAAATACCCATCATATCTGTGTTAACATCAGATTGTTCTATAATTTGAAATAAATACCTGTAAGATAGCAATTTCATAAAAGAAAAGTGGAATGGAAATCCCATATGGGATAAACATGAAGGGCCAGATTACGAGTGTAGAGGAAAATTTCACTTACGCGAGTGTGAATTTTGTGCTGCACTCAGTAATATGTGTGCTGGTAATACAAGTTAGGCGCAATTCGTGTTCACATTGCAGGGAAGCTTCAGAAGGTAGTTATGAATATTTTACATTTCAATGTTCTTCACATAGCATAACATGTTATTTTATCTGATGTATTTTTTTTAAAATATATATCTATACCTAGATAGATAGATAGATGATAGATTAAAGAATATTATATTAGTGTTTTTTAAATATATATAGGTATATATATATATATATATATATATATATATATGTACAGACATATACATAAAGGAATATTTATTTAAAAATACTAAGAACATTTTCCCATATGGGAAGAACATTAGAATATAAAATATTTACAAAACACGATTAAATATTAAAAAAAATATTTTTCTTGCTTTCAGGTATTTGAGTGGAAAGGGCTCCAAAGTATGTATATATGTATATATATATATATATCACAAAAAGGAAGGCACTCGCCGGGTTTAATAAGGATAAAGTTTTATTCCTTATGAAGATGAACAGGTGATAGGTCTGGACAGATACTAAAAAAACTCAAGCCAACTCTAATGTAAACTGTGATCTCTCTAACACAGTTCAAATGTAGATGTGGGAAAAGGGGGGGTACTAGAGTGTCGCACAACGTTCCGACGTGCCGTATGAATACATTTAATACTATGTTAAACGTTAATCAAAATATAAGGAAACTAACATTAAAACGTTACTTTATAAAAAATCCACTAGAGCGCACCCCCAGCACTACTTTAGTGATTCAGAAACAAACACAAGACTACTATAATCACACAGACCTAAAATTAAAATCCTCCTTCTACCCCACCCATGAAAAGGGCAAATATTTAGAGCTGTTCAAAAAATCAGTGAAAGAAGACCTTATTAAAATTAACAATAAAGGTAAACAGAAACAAAATTACAATTTAACTAAAAAAGAAAATGAAATATTAAAAGATCTTAAAAATAATCCTGAGATTATCATCAAAGCAGCGGACAAGGGGGGGCTTATCGTCTCCTAAATGACATAGAAACATACACTAAACTTAAGACCAATCCAGTGAAGAAATTTAGTTTGGAACTTGACAAATTACTTTTCTATGCCAAAAAAGAAAAATTCTAAATGAAAAAGAACTTAATTTTTTAAAAACAGAACATCCTATAACTCCGATTTTTTATTATTTGCCAAAAACACATCAATCTGTAACAAAACCTCCAGGGAGACCCATCATTTCTGGCATCAATTCATTAACCGCTAATTTGTCACAATACGTAGATAAATTTCTACAATCTTATGTGATAACCCTACCATCTTACTTAAAAGATTCGACCTCACTGCTCAATGAGTTAGACAATATTGTCTGGCAGAATGACTATCTTTTGGTTACGTGCGATGTCAACGCACTTTACACAAATATTACACATAACATAGGAATAGATTCAACTAGATTTTATCTATATGATGATGCAAATATGCCCCTAAATCAGGCCGATTTTATCTTACAATGTATCACTTTTATACTTAACAATAACTACTTTAGTTTTAATGGAGATTATTTTTTACAAAAGAAAGGGACGGCGATGGGTACGAGGTTTGCGCCCAGTTATGCTAACCTTTTTATGGGCAGATTCGAACATGTTAACATTTTAACTAGTCCCTGGAGCGCAAACCTCGTACTCATCAAACGATACATAGATGATCTGTTTTTTATTTGGAAAGGTGGGGAGGATTTACTTAAGCTGTTTATGGAAGACATCAATAAGAATGAGTGGGGAATCACTTTCACTTATGATTATAATGTTAGAACTATTGATTTTTTAGATCTCAGAGAATTATTGTACTCACAGCACTTAAAGGACCTATAGCTCCTATCTAAGGTGGGCCCCCACTACCCACAGAGAAAATACTGTTGTCAGAGAGGTTTACAGAGGAGCGCCAGTTAAGTCAAGGTCTGGTGTGTGTGTGTGAGAAATGTATTCACACTTTAGTAGATAGAACCCTTTGTGAGGGCTGAGTGCCTATGTCTGGCTACAGAGGCTATTGTGATAGTAAGACAATAGAATAGAGGAATGTAAAGGATATGATACAATTTATTACAATTACAGATTCAATCTATAAACATGGATCCATGGTACATAAAAATATATATAAAAACAGTTTAGAAATGATAATAATACATAAAATTCCAAGGGGAATATATTCCTCCAGGTGCAAAATGTCCCCAAGATAGTATACAGAGAGTGGTAGATATAATTGGACTAGACTACCCTCTGCTTCGTATAATCATATAAAAACCGGTACAACAGGTTGGTGGAATAGTTTCCACTGATATAGGAAATACAATCTTATGCAAATAAGGATGCAGCTGACCAATATATCATGTGTGAACAATATATCATAAGTGAAAAGAAACACAAAAACGACAAAAGTGATAAAAAATGTGATCAAAATGAACTAGTGTGTACACAATCTAGTGTAAAAAATGTTCTAGTGTAAAAAATGTTCTCAAAAAATGATGGCACAAAAAGGTGTAAAAAATGTAAAAAGGTGTAACAAATGTGTTACAGATCACATAGCGAGTGATATGTAGTGGAAAGCAAAAAAAGTGAAAAATGAACAATGTAAAACGTAGGTGAACAATCACAGAAACGTGAACAATATGTTTTCATAAATTGTCACAAATATAAACAATATAAAATACAGAGTGGAATCAAATCAATGTCTATAAAATCGGATAGGGATGATGTTGTGACGATCCTGATAAAAAAGTGTGTCCAAAAAGTTATAATAAAAGTAAGTGATTCCAATAAAGACGTTTCTTATCCTCCAATGAGTCTTAGTAATCCAATATACAACAATTCCAAAGCTTCAGTATCAAAGCAAAGATAAAAACAAAAATGGCAATATAAAAAGATGGCAATATAAAAGAGATGGAAAATCCTCAAAACCTAAGGATAGAGAAAAATACATTCCTCTATTCTATTGTCTTACTATCACAATAGCCTCTGTAGCCAGACATAGGCACTCAGCCCTCACAAAGGGTTCTATCTACTAAAGTGTGAATACATTTCTCACACACACACACCAGACCTTGACTTAACTGGCGCTCCTCTCTAAACCTCTCTGACAACTGATTTTTTAGATCTCACCTTTGAAATTATAGATAACAAAATCCAGACAAAAACGTTTTTTAAAAAAGTAGATACAAATAATTATATACATTTTAACAGTTGTCATCTTTATCAATGGAAGCTTAATATTCCGAAAGGTCAGTTCTTAAGATTAAGGAAAAACTGCTCCACTATAAAGGATTATAAGGGTCAAGCTAATATACTAAGAGAAAGATTTATTGAAAAAGGTTACAATGAGGAACATATATTAGAAGCCATACAAAGTGTAGAAAAAATAGAAAGAACCTCACTTATTAGAAAAAAAGAGAAAAAAACAACCCAATCCTAAAGATTTTGAAACTACATTTATCACGCAATACAGTGCAGACTTTAAACAAATCAAAAAAATTATACACAAGCACTGGCATTTAGTCCAGAAAGACCCAATTCTGAGTGAAATCACAGAGAACAAACCAAAGATCATTTATAGAAAATCTAAAACATTGAAGTCAATCCTAGCCCCTAGTGAGTTTAGAAAAGAGAAAAACTACAACTTAGATATACAAGGTAATACACTTGAAGGCTTTTACCCATGCCATCAGTGTAAAGCCTGTAGTTTCAGCACAAAATGCAAACAGATAGAAGCCAGCAATTCAGAAATCAAAATAAATTAAAAATAAGAGAAACCATCAGATGTTCTGATAAAAATGTTGTATATATGATACAGTGTCCGTGCAAAAAACAATATTTCCGACAAATGAGCAGACCTGTAAAAGATAGAATAAGACAGCATCTTCTTAATATAGAATGGGGATATGAGGATCATTTGCTTTCCAAACACTTCAAAGATTTTCATGGTCAGAAAACCGATGGTTTACTATATTCGGGTGTCAAAAAGGTGAAATTACACAGAGGGGGAAATATATTGAAACAGCTCCTATTGGCAGAAGCAGAACTAATTTTTAACTTTGCCACTCTGACCCCTGGTGGTCTAAATGCTGAAATTGATCTTAACCCTTTTAATTAATTCTAGTAATTGTTTTAGTCATATTTATATAGTGTAATGTCATTTTTAATTGCAATGAACTCCATAGGGAAAATTATTTAAATATCATTTATAATTAATATAATGAATAGGCTACCAACATATCGTAACACTATTGATTTTTTATGGGATATATACTGTTAGATTGAATTAGATATTTTATACTATAATTGGGTTATTGAAGTTAGTTTATAGGACACTATTCTTTGGTAGGAATATCCGGTATCTAGTTTTCAATAGGATTTTTTATTATGATATTTAGATTATATTTATCCTTAACTGTTTTAACCACTCTTTTCACTGCTAAACCCTTATACTGTATTTTAAGTGTTTATAAGTGAGTCTATTATGTTTGGCCCATTGCAGAATTATTATGAATTTTTTAGCTGGATTATTAAATTATATCTCTATTAATTCCGATGGTTTTATGTTAACCATATAGCAACTGCTAATATCACTAATCAGCAAATACCGTAGATGGACTGTTTTGAGAAAAGAAGAAAAACATGAGCATTGTTCACATAATAAAGTTTATTGAAAAAGGCAACAATTAGTTAAAATAAAAAATGGCATCACCTAAAAACCTATAAAAACATGTTTGAGGCATGCTGTAAGTCATCTTGATAAAGGCACAACGTGCCGAAACACGTAGAAGAATTGACTTACAACCTCCAGAAATACTTGCTTATTACCAAGCAGGATATCACATTGGACTTTTTCTGCTTTATACACTACGAAGCACTTTCATATTTGGAACGCTTTTCTCCAGTTCCGATTGGATGAAACCTGTCAGGTGACGAAAAAACATACACGCAGACAGTGAAGACGCTGGAGTCACGCTTGGGAGTGAAGAGAAACTCAGCGTGTAGTGCTCACAGCTGATCGCTCTGTCGGGAGCGTGGGAATAGCACCGGAGCCACTCTCAGCTACAAAGTCTGTCAGGTACGTGGGATATATACATCTACACTTTATCCTCCATCTTTCCATTAGACTTTTATCTGACCGGTCAGCAACTTGTTGTGATTTATCACATAGAGAACATCACATAGACACCACTCATAGACCTAGATTTGGAGTTTGGCGGTAGCCGTGAAAACCAGCGTTAGAGGCTCCTAACGCTGGTTTTAGGCTACCGCCGGTATTTAGAGTCACTCAAAATAGGGTCTAACGCTCACTTTTCAGCCGCGACTTTTCCATACCGCAGATCCCCTTACGTCAATTGCGTATCCTATCTTTTCAATGGGATCTTCCTAACTCCGGTATTTAGAGTCGTTTCTGAAGTGAGCGTTAGACATCTAACGACAAAACTCCAGCCGCAGGAAAAAAGTCAGTAGTTAAGAGCTTTCTGGGCTAACACCGGTTTATAAAGCTTTTAACTACTGTGCTCTAAAGTACACTAACACCCATAAACTACCTATGTACCCCTAAACCGAGGTCCCCCCACATCGCCGACACTCGATTAAATTTTTTTAACCCCTAATCTGCCGACCGCCACCTACGTTATACTTATGTACCCCTAATCTGCAGCCCCTAACACCGCCGACCCCTGTATTATATGTATTAACCCCTAATCTGCCCCCCACAACGTCGCCGCTAGCTACCTACACTTATTAACCCCTAATCTGCCGAGCGGACCTGAGCGCTACTATAATAAAGTTATTAACCCCTAATCCGCCTCACTAACCCTATAATAAATAGTATTAACCCCTAATCTGCCCTCCCTAACATCGCCGACACCTAACTTCAATTATTAACCCCTAATCTGCCGACCGGAGCTCACCGCTATTCTAATAAATGTATTAACCCCTAAAGCTAAGTCTAACCCTAACACTAACACCCCCCTAAATTAAATATAATTTAAATCTAACGAAATAAATTAACTCTTATTAAATAAATTATTCCTATTTAAAGCTAAATACTTACCTGTAAAATAAATCCTAATATAGCTACAATATAAATTATATTTATATTATAGCTATTTTAGGATTTATATTTATTTTACAGGTAACTTTGTATTTATTTTAACCAGGTACAATAGCTATTAAATAGTTAAGAACTATTTAATAGCTAAAATAGTTAAAATAATTAAAAATTTACCTGTAAAAGAAATCCTAAACTAAGTTACAATTAAAACTAACACTATACTATCAATAAATTAATTAAATAAACTACCTACAATTACCTACAATTAACCTAACACTACACTATCAATAAATTAATTAAATACAATTGCTACAAATAAATACAATTAAATAAACTAGCTAAAGTACAAAAAATAAAAAAGAACTAAGTTACAAAAAATAAAAAAATATCTACAAACATAAGAAAAATATTACAACAATTTTAAACTAATTACACCTACTCTAAGCCCCCTAATAAAACAACAAAGCCCCCCAAAATAAAAAAATGCCCTACCCTATTCTAAATTACTAAAGTTAAAAGCTCTTTTACCTTACCAGCCCTGAACAGGGCCCTTTGCGGGGCATGCCCCAAGAAGTTCAGCTCTTTTGCCTGTAAAAAAAAAACATACAATACCCCCCCCCAACATTACAACCCACCACCCACATACCCCTAATCTAACCCAAACCCCCCTTAAATAAACCTAACACTAAGCCCCTGAAGATCATCCTACCTTGTCTTCACCTCACCAGGTATCACCGATCCGTCCTGGCTCCAAAATCTTCATCCAACCCAAGCGGGGGTTGGCGATCCATCATCCGGTGCCTGAAGAGGTCCAGAAGAGGCTCCAAAGTCTTCATCCTATCTGGGAAGAAGAGGAAATCCAGACCGGCAACCATCTTGATCCAAGCAGCATCTTCTATCTTCATCCGATGACGACCGGCTCCATCCTGAAGACCTCCACCGCGGACCCATCTTCTTCTGGCGACGTCCAACTGCAGAATGACGGTTCCTTTAAGGACGTCATCCAAGATTGCATCCCTCGATTTCCGATTGGCTGATAGGATTCTATCAGCCAATCGGAATTAAGGTAGGAATATTCTGATTGGCTGATGGAATCAGCCAATCAGAATCAAGTTCAATCCGATTGGCTGATCCAATCAGCCAATCAGATTGAGCTTGCATTCTATTGGCTGTTCCAATCAGCCAATAGAATGCGAGCTCAATCTGATTGGCTGATTGGATCAGCCAATCGGATTGAACTTGATTCTGATTGGCTGATTCCATCAGCCAATCAGAATATTCCTACCTTAATTCCGATTGGCTGATAGAATCCTATCAGCCAATCGGAATTCGAGGGACGCCATCTTGGATGATGTCCCTTAAAGGAACCGTCATTCTGCAGTTGGACGTCGCCGGAAGAAGATGGGTCCGCGGTGGAGGTCTTCAGGATGGAGCCGGTCGTCATCGGATGAAGATAGAAGATGCCGCTTGGATCAAGATGGTTGCCGGTCCGGATCGCCTCTTCTTCCCGGATAGGATGAAGACTTTGGAGCCTCTTCTGGACCTCTTCAGGCACCGGATGATGGATCGCCAACCCCCGCTTGGGTTGGATGAAGATTTTGGAGCCAGGACGGATCGGTGATACCTGGTGAGGTGAAGACAAGGTAGGATGATCTTCAGGGGCTTAGTGTTAGGTTTATTTAAGGGGGGTTTGGGTTAGATTAGGGGTATGTGGGTGGTGGGTTGTAATGTTGGGGGGGTATTGTATGTTTTTTTTTTACAGGCAAAAGAGCTGAACTTCTTGGGGCATGCCCCGCAAAGGGCCCTGTTCAGGGCTGGTAAGGTAAAAAAGCTTTTAACTTTAGTAATTTAGAATAGGGTAGGGCATTTTTTATTTTGGGGGGCTTTGTTGTTTTATTAGGGGGCTTAGAGTAGGTGTAATTAGTTTAAAATTGTTGTAATATTCTTCTTATGTTTGTAGATATTTTTTTATTTTTTGTAACTTAGTTCTTTTTTATTTTTTGTACTTTAGCTAGTTTATTTAATTGTATTTATTTGTAGCAATTGTATTTAATTAATTTATTGATAGTGTAGTGTTAGGTTAATTGTAGGTAATTGTAGGTAGTTTATTTAATTAATTTATTGATAGTCTAGTGTTAGGTTTATTTGTAACTTAGGTTAGGATTTCTTTTACAGGTAAATTTTTAATTATTTTAACTATTTTAGCTATTAAATAGTTCTTAACTATTTAATAGCTATTGTACCTGGTTAAAATAAATACAAAGTTACCTGTAAAATAAATATAAATCCTAAAATAGCTATAATATAATTATAATTTATATTGTAGCTATATTAGGATTTATTTTACAGGTAAGTATTTAGCTTTAAATAGGAATAATTTATTTAATAAGAGTTAATTTATTTCGTTAGATTTAAATTATATTTAACTTAGGGGGGTGTTAGTATTAGGGTTAGACTTAGCTTTAGGGGTTAATACATTTATTAGAATAGCGGCGAGATTCGGTCGGCAGATTAGGGGTTAATAATTGAAGTTAGGTGTCGGCGATGTTAGGGAGGGCAGATTAGGGGTTAATACTATTTATGATAGGGTTAGTGAGGCGGATTAGGGGTTAATAACTTTATTATAATAGCGGTGCGGTCCGGTCGGCAGATTAGGGGTTAATAAGTGTAGGCAGGTGGAGGTGACGTTGTGGGGGGCAGATTAGGGGTTAATAAATATAATATAGGGGTCGGCGATGTTAGGGCAGCAGATTAGGGGTACATAGGGATAATGTAAGTAGCGGCGGTTTACGGAGCGGCAGATTAGGGGTTAATAATAATATGCAGGGGTCAGCGATAGCGGGGGCGGCAGATTAGGGGTTAATAAGTGTAAGGTTAGGGGTGTTTAGACTCGGGGTACATGTTAGAGTGTTAAGTGCAGACGTCGGAAGGGTTACCGCATAGCAAACAATGGGGCTGCGTTAGGAGCTGAACGCAGCTTTTTTGCAGGTGTTAGTTTTTTTTTCAGCTCAAACAGCCCCATTGTTTCCTATGGGAGAATCGTGCACGAGCACGTTTTTGAGGCTGGCCGCGTTTCACTGAAATCTTTTACCATCTCACATCACAGGTTATCAGCCTCTAATCACAAGCTCAACTGTTATTCATTTTATGAACAGATATTGGAACTTTGCTAAATCAGGACATAGTGGATTGCCATATTTTGGTCCGGTTCTTATCAACATTTCTCATCTACTTTGCCATTTTAGTGTATATATATTAGATATAATTTCTAACTTTGATTAGATTTATCCTATTCTGGTATGAATTGCCTTGTCATTATTTTAGAATTTTGAGATTAATCATTTTGTATCTGTTTTTAACTGAGGTGCTAATATAATTTAGTCACAGTTATTTATTTATTTATTTATTTATTTGATGTGGCCACATCCTTTATTTGCTATAGATTAAGTTATGTTTTAGAAAGTTTTTTACTGTATTGTATGAATTTATTTTTGTCAATTTGTATATTAAATTTATTCCCTTGATGATTTATGGAGATGTTTTTATATTAATTAGAGAATTGTGGTTTTAAGAACCATTTTTTGGTGGTTATTTATCTAAATTTAAGATATTTATATTTTTCTTAAAATATATTGTGTTTTGTGTGAACTCAGCCTTGTGCGCCACTCTAGTACCCCGCCTTTTCCCTTATTCCTTATGAAGACTTCATAAGGAATAAAACTTTTCCTTATTATACCTGGCGAGGGCGAGTGCCTTCCTTTTTGCGATATGTTGGATCTGTGAATTATGCAGGATCTCTTTGATGTGCACCCCGGTGGTTCAAAGGTTACCGTGAGTACTAGGCCATGATATAAAGACTAATATATATGTATTCTGCACTCCATGCACTCCAACCTTTCTTCTCTTTCTGTAATGCCTGGGTGACTCCTCAATCACTCTTTATACACATCCATATGAAAAATAGAGGGCACTCACAGGTCTTTTTATAGTTGATTCTTTATTTATTCAGTAAAAAATAACATATTTCAGGTCGATGTTTTGGCTCCACAATTGAGCCTTTTTCAAGACAATCTACAATGTAAATGTTTATACATAAGTAAACATATCATATTTGTTAAAATACAAAATGTGAAATACAAAATACAAAAATCAAAAAAACACTGTTTTATTCCCTTTGCTATCACTATTATAGCGCTCACAATATTTGCAAAACTTTTCTAAAAAACGTAATATTTAAAATTACAATTAAAAAGTTTCCCTACTATATTTGGTAGTTTTAAGTAATGCATATTCATGTGAAAACTATTAAGCACATGTGAAAAAAACTTAAGCACAACAGACATGTGTCTAGATCTTATATTAAATATTTAATCATCCTAGGCATAGCACATTGATATAGGTATATTGCTTACAAACGTTCATGTGACATAGTTAGGTCATATTTGTAACATATTGAATTTCAAAGTTTACTGAACCTACGTGAAAAGTTGCAACAGTATCAGAAAGTATTTTATATTCACCTGTAAGCAAACAACACTTGAATTAAAGTTAGAGACATTTAATAAGGCTGTGTATTAATTACCACATTGCACTGACTAAGTATTAAATTTACACTTGGCAAATTTGCACTTAGCTTATAATTATCAAACAGTCCACTTTTAAATACCTTACTCCTAGATTTAGAGTTCTGAGTTAGCCGCCAAAAGCAGCGTTAAGGGGTCCTAACGCTGCTTTTTACCGCCCGCTGGTATTTAGAGTCAATCAGGAAAGGGTCTAACTCTCACTTTCCAGCCTCGACTTTTCCATACCGCAGATCCCCTTACGCCAATTGCGTATCCTATCTTTTCAATGGGATCTTCCTAACGCTGATATTTAGAGTCTTGGCTGAAGTGAGCGTTAGAACTCTAACGACAAAACTCCAGCCGTAGAAAAAAGTCAGGAGCTAAGAGCTTTATGGGCTAACGCTGGTTTATAAAGCTCTTAACTACTGTGCTCTAAAGTACACTAACACCCATAAACTACCTATGTACCCCTAAACCGAGGCCCCCCCCACATCGCCCCCACTATAATAAAAAATGTTAACCCCTAATCGGCCGACCGCATACCGCCGCCACATACATTATCCCTATGTACCCCTAATCTGCTGCCCCTAACATCACCGACACCTACATAATATTTATTAACCCCTAATCTGCCCCCCCCCCATGTCGCCGCTACCTTACCTACACTTATTAACCCCTAATCTGCCAACCGGACCTCGCCGCTACTCTAATAAATGTATTAACCCTTAAACCACCGAACTCCCGCCTCGCAACCCCTATAATAAATTTTATTAACCCCTAATCTGCCCTCCCTAACATCTTTGACACCTAACTTCAAGTATTAACCCCTAATCTGCCGACAGGACCTCGCCGCTACTCTAATAAATGTAGTAACCCCTAAAGCTAAGTCTAACCCTAACACTAACACCCCCCTAAATTAAATATAATTTTAATCTAACGAAATAAATTAAATCTTATTAAATAAATTAATCCTATTTAAAGCTAAATACTTACCTGTAAAATAAATCCTAATATAGCTACAATATAACGAATAATTATATTGTAGCTATTTTAGCATTTATATTTATTTTACAGGCAACTTTGTATTTATTTTAACTAGGTTCAATAGCTATTAAATAGTTAATAACTATTTAATAGCTACCTAGTTAAAATAATCACAAAATTACTTGTAAAATAAATCCTAACCTAAATTACAATTAAACCTAACACTACACTATCAATAAATAAATTAACTAAACTACCTACAATTACCTACAATTAAATCAACGAAACTAAATTACAAAAAAACCCACTAAATTGCAGACAAAAAAAAGATTACAAGAATTTTAAACTAATTACACCTACTCTAAGCCCCCTAAAAAAATAACAAAGCCCCCCAAATAAAAAAATGTCCTACCCTATTCTAAAATAAAAAGTTAACAGCTCTATTACCTTACCAGCCCTTAAAAGGGCTTTTTGCAGGGCATGCCCCAAAGAAATCAGCTCTTTTGCCTGTAAAAAAAACATACAATACCCCCCAACATTACAACCCACCACCCACATACCCCTAATCTAACCCACCCAAACCCCCCTTAAAAAACCTAACACTAAGCCCCTGAGGACCTTCCTACCTTGTCTTCACCCAGCCGTGTATCACCGATCCGTCCAGAAGAAGGTCCGAAGTCTTCATCCTATCCGGCAAGAAGAGGTCCTCCAGAGGGTCCGAAGTCATTATCCTATCCGGCAAGAAGAGGTCCTCCAGAGGGTCCAAAGTCTTCATCCAGGCGGGATCTTCTATCTTCTTCCATCCGGAGCGGAGCGGGTCCATCTTGAAGCAGCCGACGCGGAGTCATCCTTTCTCACTGACGGACTAACGACGAATGAAGGTTCCTTTAAATGACGTCATCCAAGATGGCGTCCCTCGAATTCCGATTGGCTGCTAGGATTCTATCAGCCAATCGGAATTAAGGTAGGAAAAATCTGATTGGCTGATTGAATCAGCCAATCAGATTCAAGTTCAATCCGATTGGCTGATTGGATCAGCCAATCAGATTGAGCTTGCATTCTATTGGCTGATCGGAACAGCCAATAGAATGCGAGCTGGTGTTATTCCTAATGACTCTCATTAGCTGTGATTTCAATATGCCCAGTTTTAATTGTGGTGGATGGTAGCTTTGGAATTTCAGAAGGGTATTCTTATCAGTAGGTTTAGAGTATAATTTAGAATGTATATCACAACCTGTGTGTGTATACATTTTATAGATATATAAATCTAGATACTTAATTTCATGTTGGTCATGTTCCATGGAAAACTGTACACTTGGCAAATGTCCATTAAGATTTTTATGCCACTCTTTGAGTTCTGTCTCTTCGCCTCCCCAAATTATAATCATATCATCAATATATCTCCGATAATATAAAATATTAGGATTATTTTCTGAAAAAACATATCTATCCTCATATCAGGCGATGAAAAGATTGGCAAAAGAGGGGGCCAGTGGTGAACCCATCTCTGTACCGATAAGTTGTAGGTAATAGGTGTCTTCATACCTAAAATAGTTATGAGTCAGGCATATATTTAAAAGTGCAATAATTAATTCTATAGGGGGACCCATGTAATGTGGATCTGATGTTATTTTTTGTCTAACTGCCTCCAATCCCAAGGCATGTGGTATAATTGTATAAAGACTAGAAATATCTAACATAACAAGTATAACATATTTATTAAATGTGTGTAATTTAATCAGATCCATTGAGTCAAGTAGATAAGCTTGTTTTTTTTAACAGTATCCTGTAGATGGCAATCCACATACTGTGCCACACTTTGGTATAGGGAGTCTATTGCCGAAACTATCGGACGACCCATTTTTTTTTTGCATCCTTATGTACTTTTGGAACAGTATATATAAAGGGATATTTAGAGAATTCTGTCATCAAAAATGTAAATATATGTTCATCAATAAACCTGTTATGTAGTGCTAGATTAAGAATATGCTCTAATGCTTTCTTATATTGTCTAGTGGGGTTGTTTGGTAAAGTTAAGTATGTGCTGCTGTCACTAAGTTGTTGTAATAATTCTGTACGGTAATACTTATGATCTAGAATAACAACAGTGCCACATTTATCTCCGCTGCGAATGACTATAGAAGTATCATCTTTTAAATTATTTAATGCAACCCATTCTTTGCTACTGATGTTACTAAATTGTTTAGGGATTTCTTTACATTCCTGTTGTATTTCTCTACTACATATGTTTGTGTAAGTCTTAATAGCTGGATGGGTATTAGGGGGATAAATTTTGGATTTGGTTTTAAACTTTACTTGAGATTTAGTTTGATTTGTATTAGTTTTCTGAAATAAGTCCTTGAGTTTTTGTAATCTATGAAATTGAAATGTAAAATATTCGTAACTAACTTCTGGTAAGTGCAGTTGGTTTAATATGTGTCAGGTTAGTGCGTAAATACATTTTTCAGTTTGCGTGCTCCATTGCAGTTTATGGGGAGAGTAAGTTCTCAAGTTAGCAAGTGTCGACTTTCATTCCCGCACAAACTATTTACTATTAACTTGTAATATGCAACCTAATCAGTGCACATTTATTGCCAAATTACAAGTGCTACACTAAATATTACTTTCGAGAAAGCGATATTAGCTCTCCACTGAGTAATACCAGTGCAAGCTAATGTATGCTGGTATTACAAGTTGAGTGCAATGTGAATGCGACCACAAGTTCGTATTGTTAGTAAGCATTGCACTCCTGAGAGCATGACACAGCATGATAATTGGAACAGTACAGGGGGTAAGTAGCGCAGCAATGGCAGCAAAGTTTAAATATATATGTTCCCTGTAAATATATATAAAGCACCATTCACCAGCACCATCTTGTGGTCAGTTAGTAAAACTACAGCCAGCTATGCTTAGCATTAGCTGCATTGTCCCAAAAAGTTAATTAGTATTCGTACAATAATAGGATACTGATCCTCACACCTCAGTGAATGGCTGTTAGAGATTGGGGCAGAGTTGTAGTTTAAGATAAATTGAGCCATATAATGCTCACAAGGAGACTGGTTTTGCATTAAAGTCAGAGCTAAGTGCTGTCCGATTGTCCTCTGAACGGAATTTTTAATCCTGGTCACCCATCTCATATTTTTGGATAATCCTTGGAACTTTGTTTGTTTTTCCTGTTGGACTAAAATACTTTTTGGGACCGGGCACAGAGGGAACATACTGCTGACCAGAGATCACTAAAGACTTGGAGCAACCATTTGGGGAAGTATAAAATGCCTATAATTATATTTAATCAATTGTGGCATTTAAGGTCCGTATTTAAGATTTGTATTAGTTGGTTATAGGCCCAATTTTTGTTTTATATGTACTTACCCCATAATTTAATTTATATAGTCTATAATCTTATTCATCTATAAATATAGAAATCTTGTTATAGATAGTGTTAATTTAATTCATGATATTGTAAGGAAGACCCTGGGCATTATGTTTAAATATATGGTATCCTCTAATGTTGAGATTTGTTGAGGCATCAAAAGTTTTATTGTATCTTTTTTAAATTGCATATTGGATATAGTCATACCTTTAAATCTGGTTAATTGCTATAAATTGCTAAGTACCTGGATATAACTTTAATGGTAATATTTGGCTACGATTGTATTAAATAACCGTTGGTTAATAACACATATTGCATAAGTGGTTCATGCTGGTTTATTTTAGTTTGTTATAGACTTCACTGTTAGACTTGTACCCATAGAATCAAGACAAGTGTAGTGGCGTATTTCATTTCATACTGTATCAGAGAACTTGTTTTCTGTATAATTAAGTTGTATGTCGCCTGTTAATAGCTTGTTTAATGTTTAATAAATCTGTATATATATTTTTTTTAAACTGAATCCTCTTTACTCCACAAACATAATCCGCTGTGTTTAAAAATATATCACCTGAGTAGAATTACTTGAAAATAATACAAGTATATGGGAGATTATGGATGAGACAATAGTAAATTATTTTTTAACCTATATAAATATATATTAACTCATTGGAAGTTACTGCCGAAATAGTCATAATTAATATAGTAATCTAATATATATATATATATATATATATATATATATATATATATATATATATATATATATATATATATATATATATATATATATATATATATATATTAAAAAAACACTAATGTAATATAGGTATAGATATATATTTTACAAAAAATACATCAGATAAAATAACATGTTATGCTATGTGAAGAACATTGAAATGTAAAATATTCATAACTACCTTCTGGTAATCGCAGTTGGTTTAATATGTGTCAGGTTAGTGCACAAATACATTTTTCAGTTTGCATATTCCATTGAAGTTTATGTGGTTGGGATATCTAAAGTTCTAAAGTTAGCGAGTGTCGACTTTAATTCCCGCACAAACTATTTACTTTCAACTTGTAATATGCAAGCTAATCGGTGCACATTTAGGGCCAAATTACAAGCCGAGCACTAAATATTACTTTCGAGAAAGCAATTTTAGTTCTCCACTGAGTAATATCAGAGCAAGCTAATGTGCGCTGGTATTACAAGTTGAGTGCAAGGTGAATGCGACCTCAGGTTCGTATTGCTAGGAAGCATTGCACTCATGAGAGCATGATTCCATAGGCTCCAATGGGAGCCTCATTCTTATGCTGTCAGATTAATTTTAGATTAAGGATGGGCAATGCCCATACAAATGCCCTTTTCAATGGATAGTTTAGTTTTTTTTAGTGTTAGGTTTATTTATTTTGGGTGGGTTTGTGGGTTTTACTGTTATGGGGGACATATCATTTTGTGTAACTGCAATAGAGTTGTTTAACTTAGAACAATGTGTAGTTCAATTTTTTTTTTTATTAACACATAGACTGCCCTCTGGGAAGGCTTACCAACTAGTATACACATAAATACACATCTATACACATATATACATATGACATACATACACAATTTTAGACATGTATATGTATCTATATATACATTATAGCCCTTTCCATTCAAATACCTTTTCATGTACTATATACATTTTAACCCTTATATTTATTTTAGTTTTTAATATGTATATGAATAATTGTTATTAGATACTTAATATATGAGTGTTACTGTTTATTTTAATGTATTTATTTTGTTTTTGATGCATCTTTTAATTCAGCTCTAACCCTTTACACAAGGACTTCAGCTTGTAATATGAACACAAGTTATCACGGGTGCAATTTTTCATTATTGCATGCCCTTACAGCGCTCCACTTGTAATCTAGCCCATTGATGATTAATTACAAAGGTAAATCTTTCTTATTAAACTAATGCTACAACCTTTTATACTCATTCTCAACAAAAACTGGAGAATTACATGAAGCACATATTTCTTTTAGATTAATTTTACTTTAGTAAATCATATACATTTAGAATGACAGTGAAATCAGATATAACTTTGTGAGATTCTGCACATTTCTAATATATTAGGGTGTACTTTATTAAATGTTTCACAATGAAAGGGCAGAGAATCTAAAAATATTTTAACTGCTTTAATTCTTTAAAATCGGAAGAAAAGTTGTTTATAGCTTCTGAGTGTTTATCATATGGTTTTGTTATCAATCTAATTACCTCTTTTTATATTAGTATTTTTTGCACAAATTGTAACCCAATTTTTTAAGCATACACAATTGTTTCTGATTGTTTCCTAGGTATTTATCTATATCTTCCCATAATGTGTTATACATGTTAATTGTGTATTATAATAATAATAATAATAATAATAATAATAATAATAATAATAATAATAATGATTATAATAATAAAAATATTTTTTTTTTTCATTAAGTACATGTATACACCTTAATTACCTAAGCTAATATATATTGTAATACGAAAAGCTTAAATAAAATTAAAATAAAAGATTTTATTTTGTTTTGATTGTTTTGGTTAATTCTAGTTGTTAATCATTAAACAGAATTAAAAGTTAAGCTTTAAATTATATGCTGTAAAATAAAAAGAGGTTATTAAAATGGATGCCCAGTATGATATGCCTTGTTTCAGTATTCTTTGACACTGATATGCCAGTAGAGCTTAAATTGCCCAAAGCTCATTGTGATGAAAACCATGAGGTTCCTGCATTACCTCAGAGAATTGCTAAATCATGATAAATCACACTAGGGATACAAATCCCTTGGCCTAAATATTCTTTGTCACAAAATGGTATGCTAATTATCATTTTGGGCTGTAATATGCATTCATTAAAGTCATTGAGCAGTTTACTAAGGTGCTTAAAATATTACCAGAAGGCACATTTATTAGTCTATATGACAAATGACTAAACAAAGGCAAATTGTAAAAATTACAGATTTCCAATTTCTTGAACTTCACAGAACAAAATATAGACAGACTGGAAATAATTTCAAATTTAACAAATATGATAAAACCCCTTAAGGACCATAAATAGTATATATATTATAAACCAAGATTTTTTTACATTGTTGATATACTTTGGCAGAACCATGATTTTAGTCTTTCTGTTGGTATATTACAATTATCTGTTACAATTGTGTAAACTTTTTAAAATTGATTGCAAAATGTTGTAATTTTTTGTAAAGCAAAATGCTTTCTTATACAGCAACACACATAAATAAACACACACATATTATATAATAGATAATATTTAAACTATATATGCATGTATGTATAGTCATTTATATAGGAAGATATATACAACAACAATTCAATGGACATTGTGCTTAAAAAAATGAAAACTTTTGTTGTATTAAAATATATGTGAAAGTAAATGTTAACGCATAAACTAATGCAACATAATTTGTTGTGGACTTCCTACTTGTTGAGAGTCCTTGTTGGCTTATAATTAAATTGAATATTTTTACTTACAGGCCAATAAACATTAGTAGCAAGTACACATTTAAAATGGAATAGATTCAGTTTCACTCTGGTTTTCTCCTCTCCTGTAACTCTATTTTGGTATGTAAATATATTCCTTGTCAATCTGAAAAGTAGTCACTGCACTCTGTTTTTTTCCTCTCCTATAACTCTATTTTGGTATGTGAATATATTCCTTGTCAATCTGCAAAGTATTCACTGTACTCTGGGGTTTTTTCCCTCTCCTGTATCTCTATTTTGGTATGTGAATATATTCCTTGTCAATCTGCAAAGTATTCACTGCACTCTGGGTTTTTTTCCTCTCCTGTAACTCTATTTTGGTATGTGAATATTTACATAGAGCACATGATTTTAGTTTGTTAATTTAGTCCCACATTTGTTGTACTATTATGCAATGTCTTACTTCTAATGTTTTGTTAATTGCCATGTGATGTTCAATCCTTATCAATACTTGCTATTATTCTAAAATGTATAGCTGTCTTATGCCACAGTTTTAACCCCTCCAAACTTAATTGTTTGTTTACTTAACATCTCACCCTGACCAGACCAGAATCTAACTTTCCAATTGGCCTTTCCAATTGTCTTTGATTAAGCAATCAACTAAATTTAGTGGACTCATCTGACTGCCCTGCCTGCATATATTTCACACTAGTCTGGGCTGTGCATTGCACTGGGCTGTGCATTGCTATAACAACATACAGTGGGGCAAAAAAGTATTTAGTCAGCCACCAATTGTGCAAGTTCTCCCACTTAAGAAGATGAGAGAGGTCTGTAATTTTCATCATAGGGATACCTCAACTATGAGAGACAAAATGTGGAAACAAATCCAGACAATCACATTGTCTGATTTGGAAAGAATTTATTCGCAAATTATGGTGGAAAATAAGTATTTGGTCAATATCAAAAGTTCATCTCAATACTTTGTTATATATCCTTTGTTGGCAATGACAGAGGACAAACGTTTTATGTAAGTCTTCACAAGGTTGTCACACACTGTTGCTGGTATGTTGGCCCATTCCTGCAGGCAGATCTCCTCTAGAGCAATGATGTTTTTGGGGCTGTCGCTGGGCAACACGGACTTTCAACTCCCTCCAAAGGTTTTCTATGGGGTTGAGATCTGGAGACTGGCTAGGCCACTCCAGGACCTTGAAATGCTTCTTACAAAGCCACTCCTTCATTGCCCGGGTGGTGTATTTGGGATAATTGTCCTGCTGAAAGACCCAGCCATGTTTCATCTTCAATGCCCTTGCTGATGGAAGAAGGTTTGCACTCACTATCTCACGATGCATGGCCCCATTCATTCTTTCAAGTACACGGATCAGTCGTCCTGTTCCCTTTGCAGATAAACAGCCCCAAAGCATGATGTTGTCACCCCCATGCTTCACAGTAGGTGTGGTGTTCTTTGGTTGCAACTCAGCATTCTCTCTCCTCCAAACATGACGAGTTGGGTTTCCACCAAACAGTTCTACTTTGGTTTCATCTGACCATATGACATTCTCCCAATCCATTTCTGGATCATCCAAATGCTCTCTAGCATACTTCAGATGGGCCCAGACATGTACTGGCTTAAGCAGGGGGACACATCTGGCACTGCAGGATCTGTGTCAATGGCGGCATAGTGTGTTACTGATGGTAGTCTTTGTTACGTTGGTCCCAGCTCTCTGCAGGTCATTCACTAGGTCCCCCTGTGTGGTTCTGGGATGTTTGCTCACCGTTCTTGTGATCATTTTGACCCCACGGGTTGAGATCTTGCGTGGAGCCCTATATTGAGGGAGATTATCAGTGGTCTTGTATGTCTTCCATTTTCTAATTATTGCTCCCACAATTGATTTCTTCACACCAAGCTGCTTGCCTATTGCAGATTCAGTCTTCCCAGCCTGGTGCAGGTCGACAGTTCTTTAGTCTTCATCATAGTGGAGTTTGGCGTGTGACTGTTTGAGGTTGTGGACAGGTGTCTTTTATACTGATAACAAGTTGAAACAGGTGCCATTAATACAGTGGAGGACAGAGGAGCCTCTTAAAGAAGAAGATACAGGTCTGTGAAAGCCAGAAATCTTGCTTGTTTGTAGGTGACCAAATTCTTATTTTCCACCATAATATGCAAATAAAATCTTTCCAAATCAGACAATGTGATTGTCTGGATTTGTTTCCACATTTTGTATCTCATTGTTGAGGTATACCTATGATGAAAATTACAGGCCTCTCTCATCTTCTTAAGTTGGAGAACTTGCACAATTGGTGGCTGACTAAATACTTTTTTGCCCCACTGTATGTTCACATTTTCAAAGTGAACATTTTATAAGTGAGGAATTATCAATAGAATTATACAAGAATTCAACAAGAATTGGGCAAGGGGCAAGACACAAGCCAAGTACTTCTGTAATATTTTGTTTCATATACCTTTTTGCTTTCTTATGCAATTGCTACTGTAATTCTGTGTCTTATGTGTTTTTAACTGGTTCCCACTTTTTTTAAAATGTTCAATATATTAATATTCATTTTTGCTACCTCTTGTCTCTATAACAAACAACATTATTCAATTATGCCTTCTCCTTCTCCACCTGCACCGTCCATTAGCCCATCTCTCTCAAACTCACCTTACTTTTGTACTCATGAACATTACCTATTCCTAAACACTCTTTTTATCCCCGGCAGCTCATCTCAAAAGCAGTCTCACTACTGCAAATCTGTATCTCATCTCATGTCACTCTCCCTCTTGCTTTTACTTACTGCTAGTGACATCTCCCCTAATCCTTGTCCCCAACCACTGCCTAGCCATGCACATCCATGTAGACTCAGAAAACAAAACTCTGCAAACCTTACTCACATTCCTCTTGCATCAAAAGCCACTACCCCTTTCATCTGCGCACTCTGGAACTGTCGCTCTATTTGCAACAAGCTCACTTCTATACATGACCTCTTCATCTCCCACTGCCTCAACCTTCTGACCCTTACAGAAACCTGGCTCTCTCCCCTAGACACAGCATCCACTGCTGCTCTGTCACTTGGGGTTCTCCACTTCAGCCACACTCCTAGGTCTGGTAATAGACAAGGAGGTGGTGTAGGTATTTTACTTTCCTCTCGTTGCGTCTTTCAACAAATACATCCCATCTCCTCCCCCACATTTCCCTCATTCGATACCCACATGATTCACTTATTCTCCACTCTCTCTGTATGTGTTGCAGTCATAAACCGACCCCCTGGCTCCTCAACTCAATTTCTAGATCACTTGACTGCCTGGCTACCTTATTTCCTTTCCTCAGACACCCCTTACCTCATTTTTGGTGACTTCAACATCCCTCTTGACAATCCCACTGCCTCATCTGCAAAACAACTTCTGCAACTCACTTCCTCTTTTTTTGGGATTATCCCACTCACAAAGATGGTCACTCTCTTGACCTGATCTTTAGCTATCGATGCACTCTCTCAAACTTCACAAACTCCCCCTTTCCTCTTTCTTACCACCATCTCCTTACTTGCAAAAATAGCACCCCTCCCTACAACTCTCCCTCCTTCTACTCACATCAAACTTCACAAAAACATTATGTCTTTAGATCAGCAACAGCTTGCCAATTCCCTCAAACCTCTCCTCTCACTCTTCTCCTCCTTTTCCTGCACTGAACAATCTATCTGCCACTATAATTCCACCCTTATATCCCTCCTTGACAATCTCACCCCTCTTACCATAGCTCGGAAATCACACACTCATTCTCAGCTCTGGCATACTCCTCTGACACGGTACCTACGCAGATGTTCCCGTACTGCTGAACGGCACTGGAGAAAATCTCTGAGTTCAGATGATTTTCTTCATTACAATTTCATCCTGAACTCATACAATTCTGCCCTTAATCTCCATAAGCAACACTACTTCTCTACTCTTATCTCTAATCTTTCTTCAAACCCAAAACGTCTGTTCTCCACTTTCAATACTCTCCTACGCCCTCCCCCACCTCCTAATACAACATCTCTGTCATCTCAAGACTTTGCCAGCCACTTCAATAACAATATTGACTCCATCAGAAATGAAATCAGCTCTCAACATAATTCCATTCTCTCCCCCCTCAAATGCTCTCACTCAACCACAACCCACATAACCTTAAACTTTTTTTTTTTTTTTTTTAATTTTTATTATACCAAAAAAGAAAAAAGACAAATACAAACAACACAAACATAACACACAATTCTCCATGCATGTAGATTACAGCATAAAAGAAACAATATATAGAAAGGGACAAAAGCCAGGTAGCCATGACCCTTTCCCTGACAACTCAAAGAAAAAAAAAAAAAAAAAAAGGGTAGTAGTAATGAAGAATATTCCCTCTCTTCTCTCGCCCCCCAGTATCCCCCCCCTAATCTAATTTAATGTTAATGATTTGTTCTATATATTGTACGAAGTCGTTTCCCTGAAAGCCCACGAAAACTCTCCACCTTCTACATAATTTCTCTCCTGAGGGCCTCTCCAATTTTGATTCATATGCTGCTTTGATTGATGAGTCTAATAGTGCTTTCCTCACTTCTGGGATAGTGGGTGTCTTACAAGAAATCCAATATTTAAAGAGAAGTGTTCTAATAATTGTTAATGCTATTAGTATAAAATCAACATCTTTATCCCAAGCGGTGTGAGATTTTAAAAAAAGGATAGAGTCTCGTGTTAGCTGGATCTTTTTTTTTACTATATTAGAGAGAAAATATTCTACCTTCATCCAAAATTGATTTACCTTAGGGCATCCCCAGACTAGATGAATCAAGTCAGGGTCATGAAAGTTGCATTTAGAGCAGATATTAAACACAGTTTTGTTCCACTTGGCCACTCTCTGAGGAATTAAATAATCTCTGTGTATCACCCTAAATTGAATTTCCCTATAATAAGATGAAGAAAACAGCCTCTGTGCAGTTTTTACACTCTTTAAGAGTAATGTTTCAAGATCAGGAGAGTCAACCAGTGTTAACCACTGGGAAGTCAAATCTGCTAGAACCGATGTTTCTTCCAGGGATACCAAAAATTTATAGATAAAGGATAATAATCCCTTCATAACCTTTACCAGATCAACCAGCGGATGTTGTTCCCACAACTGGGGATCCAAATTCACTAGTTTAAGGATATAGCCTTTTACTTGAATAAAATAGAATATATGTTTTTTCTGAACTTCCGGAAAAATCTCTTGAAATCTATCAAATGTGAAAACTTTATTTGACTCAGAGTCATAGAAGTCTTTCACCATAAGTGGTCTCCCTGGTGACCATTTTTCAAAAATGTCCACCATATTGCCTAAAGGAAAGTGTGTATTACCAGTTATCGGCAACCATTTTGAGATGTTCTGCCTCATTCCAATCGATTTAGTTAACCTTCTCCAGACTATTATTATATCTCTATACAAAGGGTGTTCCATTAATCTCTTTCCTAGTTCTTTATTTGAAGCAAATAGGATATAATTTAAGGAGAGCGGGGTACAAACTTGATTCTCGAGAATCTCATCCGAGTATACAAAGGATCTTGTTAGCCAATCTATAGGGAATCTTAAGATGGCAGCCTGATTATATCTCTCTAGATCGGGTAAAGCGAGCCCGCCTTTAAAATAGGGTTGATATAACTTGGCTAGTTTCAATCTTGGCTTTCTCCCGCTCCAAAGAAATGCTCTCAGAGCTTGATTAAAGAGACGTAGATCAGTCTTATTAATTAAGAGAGGAAACATCCTCAAAGTATACAGAATCTTAGGGACAATAAACATCTTATAGAGAGCTATCTTACCTGTAAGTGAAACCGGGAGTGAGGCCCATGATTTTAATTTTTCTCTGCTATCCCTCAGTATTGATACAAAATTATCTTTATACCAATCTGCTGTATTAGCAGAGATCTTCAACCCCAGATATTCCAGCAAGTTCGTTTCTATAAACTGAAAGGGTTGTGCTTCCCCTGAATCGTGCTTCAGCCACAAGATTTTGGACTTCAAAAGGTTTGTTTTATACCCTGAGGCTCTACCATATTGTTCAAGCAGATTAATAATAGCACTAATCTGTTTTCTTGGCTCAGCAACAAATAGCAGAAGGTCATCTGCGAATAGAGCAGTTTTAAATTTTACCTGGTCTATATTTATTCCGATCAACATATTCCTTAATTTGATAGCCAGAGGTTCTATTATAAGATCAAACAATAACAGAGACATCGGGCATCCCTGACGGGTGCCTCTAGTTAGCATAAATGAGTTAGACATAGAGTTGTTAATCAACAAAGAGGCCTTAATATCTGAATATACTTTAACAATAAAATCCCTAAAGAGGCCCCTAAATCCAAATCTCTCTAGGACCTGGATCAAGAAGAGCCATTCCACCCTGTCGAAGGCCTTCTCTGCATCCAAGGATAGCAGGAAGGCCTCCGGCAGGGCAGTACAGTCTCCCCCAAACCGGTTGATAACCTGAAGAATTTTCCTTACATTAAATTCAGACGCTCTCCCCATAACGAAGCCTGCCTGGTCCTGATACACTATCGCTGGTAACAAAGATTTCAGTCTTTCCGCCAGAAGTTTCATCAGTATCTTGTAATCAAGGCCGAGAAGTGAAATGGGCCTATATGAAGTCATATCCGAAGGATCTTTATTGATCTTTGGAATTAAGATTATATTGGCCCTCTTAAAGTTCTCCGAAATTTGTTTGTCTGTTCCATAATATGTATTATATAGATCGGTCAGTACCGGGCCTATCTCTGTTCGCAGGATTTGGTAAAATTCGACCGGTAAACAGTCTGGGCCAGGAGCTTTTCCTCTAGCCATTGAATTGATGGTTTTTTGTATTTCCCTCTCTGTTATTGGTTGATTCAGACCCTCACTATCCTCTTCTGTAATTTTTGGGAAATTGATATCTTCCAAAAAATTTTTAATGTCTTCTGAGTCAGGACATTGTGAAGTATATAAGTTAGTGTAAAACCTCTGAAATAATTGCAGTATTCGGCCTTGATCTGTATATACTTGATCCTTCTCTCTAATTGCTGCTATTGATTTTCTCCTAGACTGTCTTTTAAACAGAGAGGCCATATATTTGCCAACTTTATTTCCATATTTATCAAATCTAGCACTACTCTTATATGAGAGTATCTGTGCCTCTCCCAGAAGGAACGTCTCTCTTTCTTTCTTTGCCTGGAAGTATTTATCTGTATTCAATTTACAGGGTCTTTCCCTAAACAAGATATATGCCTCCCTCACTTTATCTGAGAGGTCTAAATCTTTCCTCATGTTCTCTTTCTTTACCTTTGCCACATAGTTAGAGATTTCCGCTTTTAGATAGGCTTTAGCAGCTTCCCAGAAAAGCTGGACATCCCCTCTGCAGTGGCTATTAAACGAGCTATAGTCTTCCCAGGCTTTAATTAAAAAGTCTTTAAAGCTGGTGGAATCTCGCAGATAAGCTGGAAAGAAGAAAGAATTGAATGAGAACTTATTTTTCCCCGCGATAGATAAAGTAACCGGAACATGGTCTGATAGACTAAAATCTCCAATGCTACATTTCTCAACTTTAGAGATTAATGCATCTGAGATCAAAAAAAGATCTAACCTTGATAACGTATTGTGAGTTTTAGAACAACACGTGTATTCAAGACTATTTGGATTCAATAGTCTCCATATATCAAATAATTTTAGTGAGTTATGGAGTAGATTAAATATTTTCTTCTCAAAGTTCAATTGAGCAGATTTGAATTTAATCTCCCCACTTCGAGCCCCCACTTTCCTTCTATCCAAGTATGAGTTTGGTGTGACATTAAAGTCCCCTACCAGTATAATCTTAGCTTTAGGGAATCTGAACATCTTCTTCACTAATAAATTCCAAAATTTCTCATTAGAGACATTAGGACCAACAGGTATTCTTCCCCCTCAGTAGAAAACCTAATGATCAAATATCTTCCCTCACCATCTTGAGAGATATTAAGAATTTTATATTCCAACCTTGTGTGGAAAAGAACCATCACTCCTCTAGACGCTTTCGTATATGATGAAAAGAAAGATTCTCCCAACCAGCGAGCTTTGATCTTTCTATGCTCTTTATCTGATAGGTGAGTTTCCTGTAGACATACTATATCGAAATCTTTTTTCCCTAGTAGGTTTAAGATTACTTTCCTCTTTATAGGGGAGTGTATCCCCCCTATGTTCCAAGTCAGTATTTTAACCATCTAACTTATAAGAGGGAATCCTCGGGGAGAAGGATATGGGAGTGGGGAGGGAAAGGAGAGGAAGAAGAAGAAAAAGAGGGGAGAAGAGGGAAGAAGAGAAAAAAAAGATGTAAGTAAATAAATAAATTGTGTTTTTAACACCTTGTGAACAGAATCATACCTTATTTTACCCATAACTATAATGTCTTTCTATCTATACAGATACTGATAAAACTTTTTAGGCATATACACAATCCTTTTCTACTTAGAGAAGTAGACATGTTTCTCATGCGTCCTAATATTACAGTAATAAACAACATTTCACAAACATCAAACCAGAAATTTATAAACCATCTGTGTTCAGCATCATATATTACTTGATACATAGTTATACATTCTTTGTGAGTGTATATAGAAAAAGAGGGCAAAAAAAAAAAAAAAAGTATATTGCCCTTTGTGAGAAAAAAAATAAGTAAATTGTGTTTTAACCTCTTGTGATCAGAATCATACCTTATTTTACCCATAGCTATAATGTCTTTCTATCTATACGAGTACTAATAAAACTCTTGAACATATACACAATCTTTCTCTACTTAGAGGAATAGGCTTATTTCTCATTCGTCCTAATATTACAGTGATAAGCAACAATTCATACATATCAAACCAAAAATATATAAACCACCTGTGTTCAACATCATATATTACTTGATACATAGCTTTAGGCCTATACACAATCTTTTCTCTACTTAAAAGAGTAGCCTTGTTCCTTATTTATCCTAATATTACAGTGATACACATCATTGTGAAGAGAAAAAAAAAAAAAAAAAATTTTGATCTCTTGAGCAAACATAGGCCTAGATTTGGAGTTTGGCGGTAAAAGGGCTGCTAACGCTCCGCGGGCTTTTTTCTGGCCGCACCATAAATTTAACTCTGGTATCGAGAGTTTAATCAAATGCTGCGTTAGGCTCCAAAAAAGGAGCGTAGAGCATTTTTACCGCAAATGCAACTCTCGATACCAGAGTTGCTTACGGACGCGGCCGGCCTCAAAAACGTGCTCGTGCACGATTCCCCCATAGGAAACAATGGGGCTGTTTGAGCTGAAAAAAAACCTAACACCTGCAAAAAAGCAGCGTTCAGCTCCTAACGCAGCCCCATTGTTTCCTATGGGGAAACACTTCCTACGTCTGCACCTAACACTCTAACATGTACCCCGAGTCTAAACACCCCTAACCTTACACTTATTAACCCCTAATCTGCCGCCCCCGCTATCGCTGACCCCTGCATATTTTTTTAAACCCCTAATCTGCCGCTCCGTAAACCGCCGCAACCTACGTTATCCCTATGTACCCCTAATCTGCTGCCCTAACATCGCCGACCCCTATATTATATTTATTAACCCCTAATCTGCCCCCCTCAACGTCGCCGACACCTGCCTACACTTATTAACCCCTAATCTGCCGAGCGGACCTGAGCGCTACTATAATAAAGTTATTAACCCCTAATCCGCCTCACTAACCCTATCATAAATAGTATTAACCCCTAATCTGCCCTCCCTAACATCGCCGACACCTAACTTCAATTATTAACCCCTAATCTTCCGATCGGAGCTCACCGCTATTCTAATAAATGGATTAACCCCTAAAGCTAAGTCTAACCCTAACACTAACACCCCCCTAACTTAAATATAATTTTTATCTAACGAAATTAATTAACTCTTATTAAATAAATTATTCCTATTTAAAGCTAAATACTTACCTGTAAAATACATCCTAATATAGCTACAATATAAATTATAATTATATTATAGCTATTTTAGGATTAATATTTATTTTACAGGTAACTTTGTAATTATTTTAACCAGGTACAATAGCTATTAAATAGTTAAGAACTATTTAATAGTTAAAATAGTTAAAATAATAACAAATTTACCTGTAAAATAAATACTAACCTAAGATATAATTAAACCTAACACTACCCTATCAATAAATTAATTAAATAAAATACCTACAATTACCTACAATTAACCTAACACTACACTATCAATAAATTAATTAATTAAACACAATTCCTACAAATAAATACAATTAAATAAACTAGCTAAAGTACAAAAAATAAAAAAGAACTAAGTTACAGAAAATAAAAAAATATTTACAAACATAAGAAAAATATTACAACAATTTTAAACTAATTACACCTACTCTAAGCCCCCTAATAAAATAACAAAGCCCCAAAATAAAAAATTCCCTACCCTATTCTAAATTAAAAAAGTTACAAGCTCTTTTACCTTACCAGCCCTGAACAGGGCCCTTTGCGGGGCATGCCCCAAGAAGTTCAGCTCTTTTGCCTGTAAAAAAAAACATACAATACCCCCCCCCCCCAACATTACAACCCACCACCCACATACCCCTAATCTAACCCAAACCCCCCTTAAATAAACCTAACACTAATCCCCTGAAGATCTTCCTACCTTGTCTTCACCATCCAGGTATCACCGATCCGTCCTGGCTCCAAGATCTTCATCCAACCCAAGCGGGGGTTGGCGATCCATAATCCGGTGCTGAAGAGGTCCAGAAGAGGCTCCAAAGTCTTCCTCCTATCCGGCAAGAAGAGGACATCCGGACCGGCAAACATCTTCTCCAAGCGGCATCTTCGATCTTCTTCCATCCGGAGCGAAGTGGCAGGATCCTGAAGACCTCCAGCGCGGAACATCCATCCGGACCGACGACTGAACGACGAATGACTGTTCCTTTAAGGGACGTCATCCAAGATGGCGTCCCTCGAATTCCGATTGGCTGATAGGATTCTATCAGCCAATCGGAATTAAGGTAGGAATATTCTGATTGGCTGATGGAATCAGCCAATCAGAATCAAGTTCAATCCGATTGGCTGATCCAATCAGCCAATCAGATTGAGCTCGCATTCTATTGGCTGATAGGAACAGCCAATAGAATGCGAGCTCAATCTGATTGGCTGATTGGATCAGCCAATCGGATTGAACTTGATTCTGATTGGCTGATTCCATCAGCCAATCAGAAAATTCATACCTTAATTCCGATTGGCTGATAGAATCCTATCAGCCAATCGGAATTCGAGGGACGCCATCTTGGATGACGTCCCTTAAAGGAACAGTCATTCGTCGTTCAGTCGTCGGTCCGGATGGATGTTCCGCGCTGGAGGTCTTCAGGATCCTGCCGCTTCGCTCCAGATGGAAGAACATAGAAGATGCCGCCTGGATGATGACTTCAATCGGATGGAAGATCCTCTTCTGCCCCGCTTGGATGAAGACTTTGACCGGATCATGGACCTCTTCAGCCCCCGCTTGGGCTTGGATCAGGACATCGGAGGAGCTCTTCAGGACGGATCGGTGAACCTGGTATGGTGAAGACAAGGTAGGAAGATCTTCAGGGGCTTAGTGTTAGGTTTATTTAAGGGGGTTTGGGTTAGATTAGGGGTATGTGGGTGGTGGGTTGTAATGTTGGGGGGGGGGGGGTATTGTATTTATTCTTTTACAGGCAAAAGAGCTGAAATTCTTGGGGCATGCCCCGCAAAGGGCCCTGTTCAGGGCTGGTAAGGTAAAAGAGCTTGTAACTTTTTTAATTTAGAATAGGGTAGGGAATTTTTTATTTTGGGGGGCTTTGTTATTTTATTAGGGGGCTTAGAGTAGGTGTAATTAGTTTAAAATTGTTGTAATATTTTTATTATGTTTGTAAATATTTTTTTATTTTCTGTAACTTAGATCTTTTTTATTTTTTGTTCTTTAGCTAGTTTATTTAATTGTATTTATTTGTAGGAATTGTGTTTAATTAATTTATTGATAGTGTAGTGTTAGGTTAATTGTAGGTAATTGTAGGTAGTTTATTTAATTATTTTATTGATAGGGTAGTGTTAGGTTTAATTATATCTTAGGTTAGGACTTATTTTACAGGTAATTTTGTTATTATTTTAACTAGGTAACTATTAAATAGTTCTTAACTATTTAATAGCTATTGTACCTGGTTAAAATAATTACAAAGTTACCTGTAAAATAAATATTAATCCTAAAATAGCTATAATATAATTATAATTTATATTGTAGCTATATTAGGATTTATTTTACAGGTAAGTATTTAGCTTTAAATAGGAATCATTTATTTAATAAGAGTTAATTTATTTCGTTAGATAAAAATTATATTTAAGTTAGGGGGTGTTAGTGTTAGGGTTAGACTTAGCTTTAGGGGTTAATACATTTATTAGAATAGCGGTGAGCTCCGGTCGGCAGATTAGGGGTTAATAATTGAAGTTAGGTGTCGGCGATGTTAGGGAGGGCAGATTAGGGGTTAATACTATTTATGATAGGGTTAGTGAGGCGGGTTAGGGGTTCATAACTTTATTATAGTAGCGCTCAGGTCCGCTCGGCAGATTAGGGGTTAATAAGTGTAGGCAGGTGTCGGCGACGTTGAGGGGGGCAGATTAGGGGTTAATAAATATAATATAGGGGTCGGCGATGTTAGGGGTAGCAGATTAGGGGTACATAGGGATAACGTAGGTGGCGGCGATTTGCGGTCGGAAGATTAGGGGTTAATTATTTTAAGTAGCTTGCGGCGACGTTGTGGGGGGCAAGTTAGGGGTTAAGAAATATAATATAGGGGTCGGCGGGGTTAGGGGCAGCAGATTAGGGATACATAAGTATAACGTAGGTGGCGGTCGGCAGATTAGGGGTTAAAAATTTAAATAGAGTGGCGGCGATGTGGGGGGACCTCGGTTTAGGGGTACATAGGTAGTTTATGGGTGTTAGTGTACTTTAGGGTACAGTAGTTAAGAGCTTTATAAACCGGCGTTAGCCAGAAAGCTCTTAACTCCTGCTATTTTCAGGCGGCTGGAATCTTGTCGTTAGAGCTCTAACGCTCACTTCAGAAACGACTCTAAATACCAGCGTTAGAAAGATCCCATTGAAAAGATAGGCTACGCAAATGGCGTAGGGGGATCTGCGGTATGGAAAAGTCGCGGCTGAAAAGTGAGCGTTAGACCCTTTAATCACTGACTCCAAATACCAGCGGGCGGCCAAAACCAGCGTTAGGAGCCTCTAACGCTGGTTTTGACGGCTACCGCCGAACTCCAAATCTAGGCCATAAAGAGATCCAAATAAAAAATAAAAAAATAAAATATTTTCTGTCCGGGGAAGAAGAAGAAGAAAAAAAATAAATAAAAAAAAAAAAAATAATAAATAAATATAGGTAGATAGAAAAAAAAAAAAAAAAAAATCTTTGTTAAATGGCATCTTTAGACACACAAAAACAATTACAAAAACCATATAATGTAAAGAAGACTCTCATTAAGCCATCCCCTTCTTCGATTCATTATCCAAGAATGAAAGGGCTGCTTCTGGGGAGTCAAAAAAGAAAAAATCCAGGCCTGATTTTATCCTGAGTCTGGCTGGATACAGCAGGGATAAAAAACCTTTTTTCTGCCACTAGGCGAGAGCAGATAGGCGAAAATTGTTTCCTTTTCAGCGAGACTTCAGAGGAAAAGTCCTGGAAGAGCAGGATCTTTGCTCCTTGATGGTGTAGGTTCTGTTGTTTCCTATAGGCTCTCAAGATCTCGCTTTTTCCTTGGAAGTTCAAGAATTTCGCCATGACTGGTCTTGGTCTCCTATCAGTTGTCGTTGATTGGTCTCTTTCTCTTCCCAATCTATGCACTCTTTCAATTATGAATATGTTCTGCTCTAGATTTAAGCCCAATAGCTCAGGAATAGTCCATTCCACAAACTTTTTTAAGTCCTGGGTTTTTATTGATTCGGGGATGCCAATCAGGCGTAGATTGTTCCGCCTGGCTCTGTTCTCCATCTCATCAATTTTGTTAGATAGTGATAGATTTTGTTTCATTAAGGCCTCCATCTGAAGTTGTGCTTTAATCTGAGTATCTTCGCAATTTGAAATCCGTTGTTCCATCTCTTTTATTCTCTCTGCCTGATTTTTTAACTCCTCCAGTATTGTATTTAATCTGGTATGAATCTCTTCCAATTTGGGCCCATCAGGGCCGAGACCAGTGTTGCAATTTCCCCTGCATAAGAAGTGTCAGGGATCTTTTCTTCCCTAAGTGATTTATTTGGGGAGTTAATTGAATTGGCAGTCTTATTGCCTTTTTTTTCCGTTTGTTTCATTTTTGGTGACATTTTCCCCTGGTTGAGATACTTCTCCATATATCTGCTGACTTAATTCAGGCTCTGACCTGCTAGCTCCCAGTTGTAATCAACACTCAGCAGGGTGTCATCTCACAGGTCTTTTTCACAATGAGTGCAGTTTACAACCAAATCACTTTAAAAGAGGAGGGTTTTGAAAAAATAATAAAGAGATAAAGGAGAAACTTGTACCAGTCTCTAAGCAACTCCAATCTTTATCAAATTCAACTTTTTGAGCAAGAAATTTTTAGGGAAGGTAGGGAGAGGAGGAGGGAAAAAAAAAACTAAACCAAGAGCCAAGGAAAAAGTAAGCTGAGCTCCTATACTCTCTGGTTCAACACCCCTCTTACATATGAGGGACAAACAGGGAACAAAAACAGCAACAGTCAGTAAAATACGTTCCTACCTTCCCTTGTTCTTTCCTTTCTCCTCCATTTACTCCGCTCTGTTCACCCACAATTTTTCAGGGCCTCTCTCCTTACTCCTTTCTTTCTTTCAGGGGGACGAAGGCCTCCTCTAGGAAGGCAACTCTGTGGCTTCCCAAGTGCACCCCCTCACACCTTCTGCACCCGGAAAAAACCTCAGGGTTAGTCGGTAGCCCAATAGATCCTGGGCCCCTAGACCCTTCTTGTGTCACTGTGGGTAGTAGCTTATCCCAGCCTTGCCCTTGCCGTATCCTGCTGTGGAGGTGTCAGGCCAGGTGTAGCCCGCAATTCGAGCCGCCTCCCCTCCTAGCACTCCTGGCAGAGAAACTTCCCAAGGGCGCTTCAAACCCCAAACTCGGCACTGGACGCGGTTTCCTCTCCACCGCTAGCGTGTCCGTGCTTCTGCTTGGGCTCCCGCTGTGTTGCGCTACGTGCTGTCGTCACAGCCCACCTCCCCCATAACCTTAAACTTAGCTCATTCTCCCCTGTTAATGAGGAAGAAGTTTCAGCACTTATACTGCGCTCTCACCTCACTACCTGTCCCCTTGACGCTATCCCCTAACAGCTACTCCCCTCCCTCTATGCTACCCTTACCCCTATAATAACACACATTTTCAACCTCTCCCTCAGCACCAGTATATTTCCCTCATAGCTGAAACATGCATTGGTCACACCTATCCTCAAAAAACCTTCCCTTGATCCTGCTTCCCCATCCAACTACTGCCCTATTTCCCTCCTCCCTCTTACCTCAAAGCTTCTCAAAAAAATATTATATGCACGCATTTCCCATTTCATTACGTTAAACTCCCTTCTTGACCCACTGCAATCTGGATTTCATCCCCATCACTCCACAGAGACAGCTATTGTTAAGGTTACCATTGACCTACTTACAGCAAAATCTAAAGGCCACTTCTCTCTGCTTATCCTCCTTGATCTGTCCACAGCCTTTGACACTGTTGACCACCCTCTTTTGCTCCAAACCCTTTAATACTTCAGCATTTGTGACACAGCCCTTTCGTGGCTCTCTTCCTACCTGTCAAACCCTACCTTTAGTGTAGCCTTCTCTGGGGTCTCCTCTGCCCCATCACCACTTTCTGTCAGAGTAACGCAAGGGTCTGTCTTCAGTCCCCTTCTCTTCTCAATCTACACGTCATCACTAGGTTCCCTAATAAAGTCCCATGGTTTCCAATATCATTTGTATGCCGACGACACCCAAATCTACTTCTCTGCACAAGACCTAGCTCCTTCCTTGCTAACCCGTGTCACTAACTGTCTTTCTCACATCTCTTCCTGGATGTCCTCTCACTACCTCAAGCTAAATCTCTCCAAAACTGAGCTCCTCATTTCCCCCTATCTTCCAATCTCCACCCCCAATCTCTCTTTAACTGTCTACAACTCCATCATTACCCCTACCCCGCATGCCCGATGTCTTGGGGCACATTTGACTCAGATCTTTCTTTCACTCCTCACATTCAGTCCTTGGCTAAAGCCTGCCGCTTCCACCTTAAAATATCTCTAAAATTAGACACTTCCTTACACAAGACACAACTAAGATTTTAATCCACTCTCTCATTCTTTCCCACCTCGATTACTGAAACTCTGTCCTCTCTGGTCTCTCCACCTGCCGCCTAGCTCCTTTACAATCCATAATGAATGCCTCTGCCAGACTCATCTTCCTTACACGTCACCCTTCATCTGCTGCACCTCTCTGCCAATCCCTTCTCTGGCTTCCTCTTGCCTCTAGGATCAAACACAAAATTCTCACTCTGACATACAAAGCCCTCAACTGCACTGCTCCCCCCGTATAGCTCAGAACTTGTCTCCAGATACTCTCCCTCCCATCCCGTTCACTCTGCTCATGACCTCCTCCTCTCCTCCTCTATGGTTACCTCATCACACTCCCATTTATACGACTTCTCCAGACTGGCTCCCATCTTGTGGAACTCTCTGCCTCGCCCCACAAGACTCTCCCCTAGTTATAAAAGCTTCAAGTGCTCCCTAAAGACTCTACTGTTCAGGGATGCATACAACCTATGCTAACCTTGCTTTATACCAGTTCCACTCCTCCATTGCTATCCCCTGAACCCCCTTAGCTTGTAAGCCTAAGAGTCCAGCTGTTTGTAGATCACCTTCTTAAGAGCTGACTACAACAGTGCAACTCTTCCCAGTTGATCCCTAAAATTGTTTTGTTGTACTCCCCCTTTGTTTATAGCACTGCGGAATCTGTTGGCGCTTTACAAATAACCGATAATAATAATATGTATAAATGCTGCCCTATCATATAGACAACATAAAAGGTCTGTAATTTTCTTTTAGCCTAAAAGTATTTATTATAAGTATCAGTATATTAGTTTTAATTATTATACTCTGATTTCAAACACCAAATGAACACCCACCCCCACCAAAAAAGAAAATTTGATACATATCTTTTTTTTTTTACATTTAACACAGAAAAAAACCTAACCCTACTCAAATAATTTAAATCTATTATTGAAAATTACAAAGTTACAAAAACTAACAACTAAGTTACAAAAAATAACAAACACTAAGTAAAAAAAAATAAAATAAACACTAAGTTACACAAAATAAAAAATTAATGATCACATATTTAAACTAATTACACCTAATCTAAGAGCCCTATGAAAATAAAAAAGCCCCCCAAAATAAAAAATAAAACCCCTAGCCTACAATAAACTACCAATGGCCCTTAAAAAGGCCTTTTGCAGGGCATTGCCCCAAAGAAATCAGCTCTTTTACCTGTAAAAAAAAATACAAATACCCCCAACAGTAAAACCCACCACCCACACAACCAAACCACCCAAATAAAAACCTAATCTAAAAAACCTACGCTCCCCATTGCCCTGAAAATGGCATTTGTATGGACATTGCCATTAAAAGGGCATTTAGCTCTTTTTCAAAAGTCCAAACCCTAATCTAATATTAAAACCCACCCAATAAACCCTTAAAAAAGCCTAACACTAACCCCCAAAGATCCACTTACAGTTTCTGAAGAGCCCACATCCATCCTCATCGAAGCCGGCAGAAGTCTTCATCCAAGCGGGACGATGTCTTCATCCAACCGGGCAGAAGTCTTCATCCAGACGGCATCTTCTATCTTCATCCATCCGGCATGGAGCAGCTCCATCTTCAAGACATCTGGCGCGGAGCATCCTCTTCTGTCGACATCTTCTTTACAATGAGGTTTTTTGTGCTAGATAGAGACGCTGGTTCTCTGTTTTCAGCTGTGGATAGAAGCACTGGTTCTCTGTTGTCAGCTGTACGCTCCTTCCCCACTTTATCTCACTTGTCCTCAATCTCTAGGTGCAAGGAACAAGGCTAAGGCATCAAACTGAAGCATCTAAAATAAGGTGTATATCTACTCACAGTAAATATTCCACAGAAAAGCGATTCCACAGATTTTTGAATAAAAAACTGTATTTATTAAGCTCAACGCGTTTCCACGGACCCAGCAGTCTTTCTCAAGAGCAGTAAAAAGTTTAAAAGTGCTTTACATACCAAATAGCATACCTTGCCACTCCACAGGCGTTCTTTATATACATCATTATCAAACAGTACCTGTTTCCCCATTGGAGTAGAAGCAGGCTTACACTCGTTACAAAAATTATACCTATACTGATATATTATTTGGAATAAACATCAATTATAACATCTATATCTAAATATCATGACAAATTTTAAAATATAAAAATATATAACATTGTTTCGGAATCACTGTTTAGCTGGTTTTTAGTTCCCTTTCAAGTTGTATTGGCTTGTCAGTTCCCATTCAGGTCCGATCTAGATCACATGGTTTCGGCCGTCCAATGGGAGTAAGTGCCATTCTAGATGCTATCGCGATCACATGATTTTAAAGACCAATAGAAAACATCTCTGCTTCTTATATATGGATGAAACAAAATATACGGCTAGATTTAGAGTTTTGTCGGTCACAACCCGCGTAGCTAACGCTGGCTTTTTTTTGGCCGCACCCTTTTAAATACCGCTGGTATTTAGAGTTCACAGAATGGCTGGGTTTTCAGTGCATTAGGCTCCAAAAAAGGAGCGTAGAGCATAATTTACCGCCACTGCAACTCTCAATACCAGCGTTGCTTACGGACGCGGCCAGCTTCAAAAACGTGCTCGTGCACGATTCCCCCATAGGAAACAATGGGGCAGTTTGAGCTGAAAAAAAAACTAACACCTGCAAAAAAGCAGCGTTAAGCTCCTAACGCAGCCCCATTGTTTCCTATGGGGAAACACTTCCTATGTCTGCACCTAACACCCTAACATGTACCCCGAGTCTAAACACCCCTAACCTTACAGTTATTAACCCCTAATCTGCCGCCCCCGCTATCGCTGACCCCTGCATATTATTATTAACCCCTAATCTGCCGCTCCGTACACGCCGCAACCTACATTATCCCTATATACCCCTAATCTGCTGCCCATAACACCGCCGACCCCTATATTATATTTATTAACCCCTAATCTGCCCCCACAACGTCGCCTCCACCTACCTACAATTATTAACCCCTAATCTGCCGACCGGACCACACCGCTACTATAATAAATGTATTAACCCCTAAAGCTAAGTCTAACCCTAACACTAACAACCCCCTAACTTAAATATAATTTAAATCTAACAAAATAAATTAACTCTTATTAAATAAATTATTCGTATTTAAAGCTAAATACTTGAAAAATATTACAACAATTTTAAACTAATTACAACTACTCTAAGCCCCCTAATAAAATAACAAAGCCCCCCAAAATAAAAAATGCCCTACCCTATTCTAAATTAAAATAGGAACGCTCTTTTACCTTACCAGCCCTTAAAAGGGCCATTTGCGGGGCATGCCCCAAAGAATTCAGCTCTTTTGCCTGTAAAAAAAAACCATACAATAACCCCCCGAACATTACAAACCCACCACCCACATACCCCTAATCTAACCCAAACCCCCCTTAAATAAACCTAACACTAAGCCCCTGAAGATCTTTCTACCTTATCTTCACCACACCAGGTATCACACTGATCCGTCCTGGCTCCGATGTCTTGATCCAAGCCCAAGCGGGGGGCTGAAGACATCCATCCTCCGGCTGAAGTCTTGATCCAAGCGGGCAGAAGAGGACATCCGGACCGGCAAACATCTTCATCCAAGCCGCATCTTCTATGTTCTTCCATCTGATGACGACCGTCTCCATCTTGAAGACCTCCAGCACGGATCCATCCTCTTCTAACGATGTCCTAACAGCGAATGAAGGTTCCTTTAAGGGACGTCATCCAAGATGGCGTCCCTCAAATTCCGATTGGCTGATAGGATTCTATCACCCAATCGGAATTAAGGTAGGAAAATTCTGATTGGCTGATGGAATCAGCCAATCAGAATCAAGTTCAATCCGATTGGCTGATCCGATCAGCTAATCAGATTGAGCTCGCATTCTATTGGCTGTTCCGATCAGCCAATAGAATGCAAGCTCAATCTGATTGGGCTTGGATCAAGACATCGGAGCCAGGACGGATCGGTGTGATACCCGGTGTGGTGAAGATAAGGTAGGAAGATCTTCAGGGGCTTAGTGTTAGGTTTATTTAAGGGGGGTTTGGGTTAGATTAGGGTTATGTGGGTGGTGGGTTGTAATGTTGGGGGGGTATTGTATGTTTTTTTTTTTACAGGCAAAAGAGCTGAATTCTTTGGGGCATGCCCCGCAAATGGTTTTTTTTAAGGGCTGGTAAGGTAAAAGAGCTTTTCTATTTTAATTTTAGAATAGGGTAGGGCATTTTTTTATTTTGGGGGTCTTTGTTATTTTATTAGGGGGCTTAGAGTAGGTGTAATTAGCTTAAAATTGTTGTAATATTTTTCTAATGTTTGAAAATATTTTTTTATTTTTTGTAACAGTTCTTTTTTATTTTTTGTACTTTAGTTAGTTTATTTAATTGTATTTATTTGTAGGTGTTTTATTTAATTTATTTATTGATAGTGTAGTGTTAGGTTTAATTGTAGATAATTGTAGGTATTTTATTTAATTAATTTATTGATAGTGTAGTGTTAGGTTTAATTGTAACTTAGGTTAGGATTTATTTTACAGGTAATTTTGTAATTATTTTAACTAGGTAGCTATATTAGGGTTTATTTTACAGGTAAGTATTTAGCTTTAAATAGGAATAATTTATTTAATAAGAGTTAATTTATTTTGTTAGATTTAAATTATATTTAAGTCAGGGGGGTTTTAGTGTTAGGGTTAGATTTAGCTTTAGGGGTTAATAACTTTATTATAGTAGCGGTGTGGTCCGGTCGGCAGATTAGGGGTTAATAATTGTAGGTAGGTGGAGGCGACGTTGGGGGCGGCAGATTAGGGATTAATAAATATAATATAGGTGTCGCCTGTGTTAGGGACAGCAGATTAGGGGTACATAGGTATAATGTAGTTGCGGCGGTGTACGGAGCGGCAGATTAGGGGTTAAAAAAATATGCAGGTGTCAGTGATAGCGGGGGCAGCAGATTAGGGGTTAATAAATATTATGTAGGTGTTGGCGGTATTAGGGGCAGCAGATTAGGGGTACATAGGGATAACGTAGGTGGCGGCGGTGTGTGGTCGGCAGATTAGGGGTTAAAAATTTTTAATAGAGTGACGGCGATGTGGGGGGGGCCTCGGTTTAGGGGTCCATAGGTAGTTTATGGGTGTTAGTGTACTTTAGAGCACAGTAGTTAAGAGCTTTATGAACCGGCGTTAGCCCAGAAAGCTCTTAACTACTGACTTTTTTCTGCGGCTGGAGTTTTGTTGTTAGATTTCTAACGCTCACTTCAGCCACGACTCTAAATACCGGCGTTAGAAAGATCCCATTGAAAAGATAGGATACGCAATTGACGTAAGGGGATCTGCGGTATGGAAAATTCGCGGCTGCAAAGTGAGCGTTAGACCCTTTCCTGACTGACTCTAAATACCAGCGGTAGCCCAAAACCAGCGTTAGGAGCCTCTAACGCTGGTTTTGACGGCTAACGCCAAACTCTAAATCTAGCCGTTAGTGAATAAAAAGACCGTTCATTAATATGATAAACAGTAAAGTGTTATAAACAATAACATGTTATCCACTTTCATTCACTGCTTGCCTTTTTGTCTTTCTTTTCTATAGATATAGCTAAACCAACTAAATTGTACAATATACTGATGTTTTTAAGGTATTTGCTATTATCGCTGAATTATACAGCAATAAAGTTAAGACCAATATATTATTTAATAGCAAGAGATTAACTTTGCAAAGGAGTGAGTACATATACATAAAAATATATGGTTGCTCTATTATAAATTTATAGAAGATTATATGTAAGATATTATAACTTTGTATAGCCATTTATTATTTCAGTTAAAGTGTCAGAATTTTTTATAAATTAATTCAATTTACCACAAAGATAAATATTTGGACATTAGTGTTTAAGTTATCTCCAAGTTATATTGCTCAAAAGCCATTTTTAATTTCTTAGATAGAAATAATGAATTCCAAATTTGTTACACAAAAGCCGCTATTTTGTTGTCTTTATTAAGACCCCATTGTGCATATGTTTTGAGTGTATGTATCCATTTCAGCTCTCTTTGATCTAATTGTTTCGCTAGATTCCCCCCTCTCCAGTGTAATTTTATCTGTTCTATCCCCATCCACAGAAAAGAATCCTTAGTGTATAATTTACAATTGTTGCAATGTAGTGGCACTCCATGATCTTCATGATTTTTTTCAATTTTATTATGGTGTTCCATAATTCTCGTTTTTAGAAACCTGGACGTTTGTCCTGAATATTGAATTTTGCAACTGCATTGCAACAAGTATATAATATTTTTGCTTTTACATGTAATAAACTCTTTTATTTCATATTTTTGCCTGTAACTGCTGAATGAAAAGTTTTATGACTTCTTTTAGTATAATTACATCCTTTGCATTTCCCACAAGTGAAAAAAACAGTTAGATTACTTATTTAAAGTGTTTTTTTAGGGGCTATACCCTTTATTAACGAGGGGGCTAATGTCTGTTTGAAGTTTTGTCCCTTTCTATAAATTATTATGGGTTTAGTGGGTATCATAGGTCCCAAAAACTCGTCTTCCTTTATAATGTGCCGGTGTTTGTCAATAATTTTTTTTATTGTTTTATGTTCTGTGTTATAGGTAGTTACAAATTTGGGAAAATTGTTAGAAAAAGTGGAATCTTTTTTGTTGTTCTCTATCAGAATTGATCTCATTTTAATTTTTGACTTCCTTTCTTTCTTGTTCTAAGATTCTATGATCATATCCTTTTTGTATGAATCTTTCTTTAAGGATGTCTGTTTGTTGTTCATAGTCTTCTATCTTGCTACAATTTCTACGAATTCTAAGAAATTGGCTCTTAGGGACTGACTTTAACCAATTTGGATGGTGACAGCTGTCTTGTTCTATATAAGTATTTGTATCACATTTCTTAAAAAAAGTTTTTGCTATGTACTACATTGTTACTAACATAAAGGGTAAGATCTAAAATAATTGATTGTTTGTTTATTGTATTCAGGGGTTAATTTTACATTTTGGTTGTTGTCATTAAGGGCATGAACAAAATCCCCCAACTTATTCTCCCCCCCCTTCCATATACAGATGATATCATCTATATATCTATGCCAGGACACCAGGTCTGCACCAAATTCAGAGTTCTGCCAAACATGTTTCGTCTCGAAAAAGTCCACAAACGAGACGTTTTCTATTGGTCTTTAAAATCATGTGATCACGATCGCATCTAGAATGGCACTTACTCCCATTGGACGGCGGAAACCGTGTGATCTAGATCGGACCTGAATGGGAACTGACAAGCCAATACAACTCGAAAGGGAACGGAAAACCGGCTAAACAGCGATTCCGATTTTTTTTTATATATTTTTATATTTTAAAATTTGTCATGATATTTAGATATTGATGTTATAATTGATGTTTATTCCAAATAATATATCAGTATAGGGATAGTTTTTGTAATGAGTGTAAGCCTGCTTCTCCTCCAATGGGGAAACAGGTACCGTTTGATAATTATGTATATAAAGAACGCCTGTGGAGCGGCAAGGTATGCTATTTGGTATGTAAAGCACTTTTAAACTTTTTACTGCTCTTGAGAAAGACGGCTGGGTCCGTGGAAACGCGTTGAGCTTAATAAATACAGTTTTTATTCAAAAATCTGTGGAATCGCTTTTGTTAACAACAGGAGAGAGCCGGACATTTGGAATATTTACTGTGAGTAGATATACACCTTATTTTAGATGCTTCTGTTTGATGCCTCAGCCTTGTTTCTTGCACCTAGAGATTGAGGACAAGTGAGATAAAGTGGGGAAGGAGCGTACAGCTGGCAACAGAGAGCCAGTGCCTCTATCCACAGCTGAAAACAGAGAACCAGCGCCTCTATCTAGCACAACACATCCATTTGCACAGTGTTTAAAGAGAGACTGTGAGATGGCTGCAGTTCAGAAACTCAAAGGAAAGTATTCACCCATATTGTACACTCTTTTTATGTACTCTTACAATGAGGTTTGCCTTTAAATGATGTCATCCAAGATGGCATCCCTTAGATTCCGATTGGCTGATAGAATTCTATCAACTAATCGGAATTAAGGTTGAAAAAATCCTATTGGCTGTTGCAATCAGCCAATAGGATTTAGCTTGTATTCTACTGGCTATTCCAATCAACCAATAGAATGCTAGCTCAATCCTATTGGCTGATTGGATCAGCCAATAGGATGAAAGCTCAATCCTACTGGCCGATTTCAACAGCCAATAGAGTTTTTTCAACTTTAATTCCGATTGGCCAATCGGAATCTAAGGGACGCCATCTTGGATGACGTCATTTAAAGGCAAACCTCATTGTAAAGAAGACGCTGACAGTAGAGGATGTTGCTCGCCGGATGTCTTGAAGATGGAGCCACTCTGCGCTGGATGCATGAAGATAGAAGATGCCGCCTGGATGAAGACTTCTGCCCAGTTGGATAAAGACGTCGGTCCGCTTGGATGAAGACTTCTGCCGGCTTCGATGAGGACTTCTGCCACTTCATTGAGGATGGATGTCGGCTCTTCAGAAACTGTAAGTGGATTTTCAGGGGTTAGTGTTAGGCTTTTATAAGGGTTTATTGGGGGGGTAATTTTAGATTAGGGTTTGGGCTTTTGAAAAAGAGCTAAATGCCCTTTTAAGGGCAATGCCCATCTAAATGCCTTTTCAGGGTAATGGGGAGCTTAGGTTTTTTAGATTAGGTTTTTATTTGGGGGGTTGATTGTGTGGGTGGTGGGTTTTACTGTTGGGGGGTATTATTATTTTTTCATTACAGGTAAAAGAGCTGATTTCTTTGGGGCAATGCCCCGCAAAAGGCACTTTTAAGGGCCATTGGTAGTTTATTGTAGGCTATGGTTTTTTATTAATTTTGGGGGGGCTTTTTTATTTTCATAGGGCTCTTAGATTAGGTGTAATTAGTTTAAATATTTGATAATTTATTTTTTATTTTGTGTAACTTAGTGTTTATTTTTTTTGTAACTTACGGCTAGATTTAGAGTTCTGCGGCCAAAGGGGTGCGTTAGCTACGCGTGCTTTTTTTCTCCCGCACCTTTTAAGTACCGCTACTATAATAAAGTTATTAACCCCTAATCCGCCTCACTCCCGCTTCAATAACCCTATAATAAATAGTATTAACCCCTAATCTGCCCTCCCTAACATCGCCGACACCTAAATTCAATTATTAACCCCTAATCTGCCGACCGAATCTCGCCACTACTGTAATAAATGGATTAATCCCTAAAGCTAAGTCTAACCCTAACACTAACACCACCCTAAGTTAAATATAATTTAAATCTAACGAAATAAATTAACTCTTATTAAATAAATTATTCCTATTTAAAGCTAAATACTTACCTGTAAAATAAACCCTAATATAGCTACAATATAAATTATAATTATATTATAGCTATTTTAGGATTAATATTTATTTTACAGGCAACTTTGTATTTATTTTAACCAGGTACAATAGCTATTAAATAGTTAAGAACTATTTAATAGCTAAAATAGTTAAAATAATTACAAAATTACCTGTAAAATAAATCCTAACCTAAGTTACAATTAAACCTAACACTACACTATCAATAAATTAATTAAATACAATACCTACAATTATCTACAATTAAACCTAACACTACACTATCAATAAATTAATTAAATACAATACCTACAATTATCTACAATTAAACCTAACACTACACTATCAATAAATTAATTAAATACAATATCTACAAATAAATACAATGAAATAAACTAACTAAAGTACAAAAAATAAAAAAGAACTAAGTTACAAAAAATAAAAAAATATTTACAAACATTAGAAAAATATTACAAAAATTTTAAACTAATTAAACCTTCTCTAAGCCCCCTAATAAAATAACAAAGCCCCCCAAAATAAAAAAATGCCCTACCCTATTCTAAATTAAAAAAGTTCAAAGCTCTTTTACCTTACCAGCCCTGAAAAAGGCCCTTTGCGGGGCATGCCCCAAAGAATTCAGCTCTTTTGCCTGTAAAAAAAACACATACAATACCCCCCCCCAACATTACAACCCACCACCCACATACCCCTAATCTAACCCAAACCCCCCTTAAATAAACCTGACACTAAGCCCCTGAAGATCTCCCTACCTTGTCTTCACCTCACCGGGTTCAGCGATCGGTCCAGAAGAGGGTCCAAAGTCTTGATCCAAGCGGCGGCTGAAGAACTCCATCATCGGGCTGAAGTCGGAAGTCCATCATCGGGATGAAGTCTTCTATCAAGCCGCATCTTCAATCTTTTTTCTTCCGGAGCGGAGCAGAGCCATCTTCTTCCCAGCCGACGCGGAACATCCTCTTCAACCGACGCCTACTCGCCGAATGACGGATCCTTTAAATTACATCATCCAAGATGGCGTCCCTCGAATTCCGATTGGCTGATAGGATTCTATCAGCCAATCGGAATTAAGGTAGGAATATTCTGATTGGCTGATGGAATCAGCCAATCAGATTCAAGTTCAATCCGATTGGCTGATCCAATTAGCCAATCAGATTGAGCTTGCATTCTATTGGCTTATCGGAACAGCCAATAGAATGCGAGCTCAATCTGATTGGCTGAATATTCCTACCTTAATTCCGTCCGATTGGCTGATAGAATCCTATCAGCCAATCAGAATTCGAGGGACGCCATCTTGGATGACGTCATTTAAAGGAACCGTCATTCGGCGAGTAGGCATCGGTTGAAGAGGATGTTCCGAGTCGGCTGGGAAGAAGATGGCTCTGCTTCGCTCCAGAAGAAAGAAGATTGAAGATGCGGCTTGATAGAAGACTTCATCCCGATGATGGACTTCCGACTTCAGCCCGATGATGGAGTTCTTTAGCCGCCACTTGGATCAAGACTTCGGACCCTCTTCTGGACCGATCGCTGAACCTGGTGAGGTGAAGACAAGGTAGGGAGATCTTCAGGGGCTTAGTGTTTGGTTTATTTAAGGGGGGTTTGGGTTAGATTAGGGTTATGTGGGTGGTGGGTTGTAATGTTGGGGGGGGGGTATTGTATGTGTTTTTTTTACAGGCAAAAGAGCTGAATTCTTTGGGGCATGCCCCGCAAAGGGCCCTGTTCAGGGCTGGTAAGGTAAAAGAGCTTTGAACTTTTTTAATTTAGAATAGGGTAGGGCATTTTTTTATTTTGGGGTCTTTGTTATTTTATTAGGGGGCTTAGAGTAGGTGTAATTAGTTTAAAATGTTTGTAATATTTTTCTAATGTTTGTAAATATTTTTTTATTTTTTGTAACTTAGTTCTTTTTTATTTTTTGTACTTTAGTTAGTTTATTTCATTGTATTTATTTGTAGATATTGTATTTAATTAATTTATTGATAGTGTAGTGTTTGGTTTAATTGTAGGTAATTGTAGGTATTGTATTTAATTAATTTATTGATAGTGTAGTGTTAGGTTTAATTGTAACATAGGTTAGGATTTATTTTACTTATTACGTTATTAACTATTTAATAGCTATTGTACCTGGTTAATATAATTACAAAGTTGCCTGTAAAATAAATATTAATCCTAAAATAGCTACAATATAATTATAATTTATATGTAGCTATATTAGGGTTTATTTTACAGGTAAGTATTTAGATTTAAATAGGAATAATTTATTTAATAAGAGTTAATTTATTTCGTTAGAATAAAATTATATTTAACTTAGGGGGGTGTTAGGGTTAGAATTAGCTTTAGGGGTTTAAAAATGTATTAGAGTAGCGGTGAGCTCCGATCGGCAGATTAGGGGTTAATACTTGAAGTTAGGTGTCGGCGATGTTAGGGAGGGCAGATTAGGGGTTAATACTATTTATTATAGGGTTTTTGAGGTGGGAGTGAGGCGGATTAGGGGTTAATAACTTTATTATAGTAGCGGCGCGGTCAGCTCGGCAGATTAGGGGTTAATAAGTGTAGGTAGGTAGCGGCGACGTTGGGGGCGGCATATTAGGGGTTAATAAATATAATAAAGGGGTCGGCGGTGTTAGGGGCAGCAGATTAGGGGTTCATAGGGATAACGTAGGTTGCAGCGGTGTGCGGTCGGCAGATTAGGGGTTAAAACATTTTAATAGAGTGGCGGCGATGTGGGGGGACCTCGGTTTAGGGGTACATAAGTAGTTTATGGGTGTTAGTGTACTTTAGAGCACAGTAGTTAAGAGCTTTATAAACCGGCGTTAGCCCAGAAAGCTCTTAACTACTGACTTTTTTCTGCGGCTGGAGTTTTGTCGTTAGATTTCTAAAGCTCACTTCAGCCAAGACTCTAAATACCGGCATTCTGAAGATCCCATTGAAAAGATAGGATACGCAAATGGCGTAGGGGGATCTGCGGTATGGAAAAGTCGCGGCTGGAAAGTGAGCGTTAGACCCTTTCCTGACTGACTCCAAATACCAGAGGGCGGTAAAAACCAGCGTTGGGAGCCTCTAACGCTGGTTTTGACGGCTACCACCCAATCTAGCCGCTAGTGTTTGTTATTTTGTGTAACTTAGTTGTTAGTTTTTTGTAACTTTGTAATTTTTAATTGTAGATTTAAATAATTTGTGTAGGGTTAGGTTTTTAACTATATAATATATTTAATTTAATTTGTAGTTTAATGTAATTTTAGTATAACAGTTAGGGTAGGTTAATTATTAGTTCAATATAGTTTAATTTAGTTTTAGTATAAAAGGGTAGATTAATTATTAGTTTAATATAGTTTAATGTAATTTTAGTCTAATAGTTAGGGTAGATTAATTAATAGTTTAATATAGTTTAATTTAAATCTAAAGGTAAGTTTAAATTATAAGATAGGGATGAGATAATTATAATGTAAAGTTATCAGGTTATAAGGTTTAGGGCTTAATAGTTTAATTTAGTTTATGGCTATGTGGGGGACTGGCGGTTTAGGGGTTAATAGGTTTAGTAAGTGCTAGTGATGTGTGAATCCAGGGGTTTAGGGGTTAATACATTTATTTAGTTGCAGTGGGCTCCGGGAGTGGCGGGATAGGGGTTAATAACATTATTTAGGTGGCAGCAGGGTCCGGGAGCAGCAGGATATGGGGTTCATAACATTATATAGGTGGCAGCGGTGTCAGGGCGTCAGATTAGGGGTTAATAAGTATAATGTAGGTGGCGGCGGTGTAAACATAACTTTTATTCTCCCATAAGAATCAATGGAATATCGGGCAGCAGTGAACATAAGCTTTTGCTGCTTTCAGACTCCCATTGATTCCTATGGCATCTGCGGCCTCCAGGGTGGTGGATTGAAAAGCAGGTACGCTGGGCCGGAATAGTGGCAAGCGTACCTGTTAGATATTTGTTAACTAGCAAAAGTTGTCAGAAAGTGCCGAATTTGCATTCGGAACATCTGTAATGACGTAAGCATGGATCTGTGTAGGACTGAGACCGGCGGATTGTATGTTACTTCACAAATTTCAACTTTTGCCGGGCTCAGGCTCGCCACAATAACGCTGCGGAATTCCAGCTTATTTGCAGTTAATGGCTTGATAAATAGTCCTCTCTAAGTATTTTATATGTTAATGATAAATGAGCTCTCTTAATATTGAGATTTATGCATAACTTTTCAAATGGATTTAATGCACGGGAAATCTCTGTTTTATATGGACTGCCGTGTATCACTTGTCAAATTTGAAAATATGAGAACCAGCTTCGAAAAGGTGAACCTAAATTGTCACGTAACGTTATTCTATCTTTAATATGAGAAGAATCATTCAGAAGGAAAAAAGGAAGGTTTTTGTATAGTGCATTCTCTATGTCACATCTGGAACTACATTGACTGAAAAAGAGGTGATGGCCTAATACTGGTGTTAAAAGTGAGACTGGTGTAGAAAGTTCCTTAGGACATTGGACAATAGCATCCCATACTTCCAGAGTAGCCCCAATGTATGTATTATGCATAGTTTGGGTAGATCTAAAGGACTTATGAATCCAACAAACATCTCTCATCAATTGTAGTTGGGCTAAGTTAGCTTCTATTTGAAAACACAATTTAGACGGAGAAATATGTTTCCACGCTATTATTTGTGTGAGATGTGCTGCTTTTATAATAATAGATTAAATTAGGTACATTCAATACTCTGTCCTCTTTACTTAAATAAAGGGTATTGCATGCTACTCTTGGTTTTATGAATGACCAGATAAAGGTTTCTAGCATTTTTTGTTTAGCGGTTAAATAATGATGTGGTAGTGATATTGGGAGTGACTGGAAGATATAAATATATTTAGGGATGATCATCATTTTTACTCTGTTTATGCGTCCTAGCCATGATAGGTGACCTTGCTTATGCCAATTTTCTAATAGGGAATAAACATTAGTCTGGAGCTTTACATAATTGTCTTGGTATAGATCATGGGGATTTTTGGGGATATTTAGTCCCAAGTATTTGAGGGAATTTATGATAGGAAAAGGGGTGTTTTGGGACAGATAATCTAGATCTTTAGCATTTAAGTTTATGGGGATAAGCCCAGATGTATCCATCTTTATAGAATAGTTGGAAACTTTTCTATAGTCGTCAAATAATTGTATTATGGCAGGTAAGGAGGATGCTGGCGACTGTAGAGTAAAGATAACGTCATCTGCAAAAAGAAGACATTTTTGGGATATGTTACAAAAAGATATACCTGTGATAGATGTTATTCCTAATCTGAATTGCTATTATCTCAACTGTGAGGGTAAACAATAAAGGGGACAATGGACACCCCTGACGGGTACCGTTGGATATAGGGAAGGGTTGCAAAATAGTATTGATTTTAATTTTAGCTTGAGGATTAGTATATAGCGCTTGTACCCTAGTTATAAAATTAGTGGAAAAACTAATTTTGACAGGGTCAACCACATGAAATGCCAATTGACCCTGTCAAATGCCTTCTCAGCATCAGTAGAGAGGAGCAGAAGGGGGCTATTGTGATCGTAAAAGGTGCCTGGAGACTGTGAAGCACTCTTGTAGTATTGTCTTTGGCCTCAAGCCCTTTGACAAATCCCACCTGGTAAGGGCGAATAGTTTTTGGAAGGAGTAAATTAACTTGGTTAGCGATGATTTTTACATAATCTTGATATCAACATTTATAAGTGAAATTGGTCTATAGTTGCTAACTTGATCCTTAGGTTTGTCGGGTTTGGGAATAACTGTAATCATAGCTTCTAAAAGTGGTTGAGAGAAGGTGTTTCCCTGATCTATAGATTGAAATAGTGCTTGTTGGTGGGGACTAATGTTGCTTTTGAGTAACTGATAGAATTAGGCTGAAAGTCCATCAGGACCTGGGGATTTGCCCGAGGGAAAGGATTGGATCATATGTATAACTTCCTGCATTGTTATTGGAGAATCTATGACTTGTAAATCTTCTTCTTGGATAGTTGGGACATTTATAGATGCAAGATATGAATCCACCAGTGCACGCCTCTCCTCCTCATTTGAATGGGTTAGATTGTATAGTGAGGAATAATATGAGACAAAGCTATTGGTTATATCTTCATTTTTAGTGTGCAGTTGACCCTGTGCAGTTCATTCAATTAGGTTGCCATTTGAAACTTCTGCTTCAACATAAATGCAGCGTGCATGTATAAAAGTAAAAGTCAAGGCAGAATATGTGTAAAAAGTTCAACATAGGTGGCTCAAAAATATTTCTGTACCCCTGTAGATGGCGTCATTTCTGGTAGAGAATATTCAGTTAGTGTAGGTCTAGGGACAATGATTTAACAGAAGTTACCTTGTCGCTGATCAGGTAGCTCCTTTATTTTGTGCTGGAGTCTCAATTATGTGCTGCTAGTGTTGCTGCGCTCCCCAGTCCTCCTAAACACAGGTGTATAGCAGAGTGAGAGGAGAAGCACTGCAATCGAGAACCACTGACCTATCTGGAGTCCTGGAATCACCTCAGGTTAGTAGCTGTAGACAGTGACTGGCATGGTATTGGATCAGCAGAGTTTTGCTAGAAAGCAGATTGTGCAGTCGTCATTACACTATAGTATGGTATAGGGGAGGTATAGGCCTTTGAAATTGCACTCGATGGTTCTCGCTGTTACGGTGTGTCAGAGTTCAGAAAAATGTCTGAGATACCTCAGAGCATGTTCGTACAGTTGCTCAGGTTTTGATGTTTTTTGTTCAACCGACATCAATAATTGCTCCTTACACCCAGTTCAATATTGGAGCTTCAGTGTAACACAGCCATCTTGGTCGGCCGCTCGCTCCACCCCTCCCAGTCCCTTAATTTTGTCCATTAATATCTCATGTGGCACTGTATCAAACACCTTTGCAAAGTCTATCTGTCATGTCCATACCTGTTTTACCTTTTACTGACAGAGTAAAAGTTTTAACAACTATATCCTTCCTTAGAGGGGAGCCAAGAACTTGGGCAAACAGTTACTTTGATATGAATGATAACATCCTTAACTCCTTAGACTCCTTTTTTACAGCCTTAGCCCAGCTGTACAATGATCCTTATAAGCAGCTAACAGCAGAAAATGCTATGAGATCATTAAAACAAAAGAAAAGGTGTGTTGAAGAGTATATTACTTAATTTAAGAAATGGGCTTAGGACAGTCACTGAAATAACCTTTCTTTGAGGAATCAATTCCGTTTGGGCTTGTCTGAAGCGAGCTATCACATATCGATCTACCTATAGACAGGTGCCTTAGGGAGAGGCAAAATAAAAAAAACTATCAAGGAAACCCGGTTAAAAAGTATACCCACACCAATACACCCGCTTTCCACACCAAAGACTAGTAGTGAATGAATGGACATTGGTTTCCTAAAAGGACCCCTAAGTCCACAAGAGAAGTTGAGAAGATGCAGTAAAAACCTCTGTATGTACTGTGCAGCAGAAGATCATGGTGTAAAAGAGTGTCCTGCTTTACAGCGACCGAATAGGGGTAAGACTTTTTCATTTACTCATTGTTTCGGCAGCTATACCTTTTTCACAACCTATTGTAAATTGCCACTTCTTTTACAGTAGGATAATTTTTGGCTCAATGCCAGTGGGATCATTGATTCTGGAGCAACTGCAAATTACATAGATGTGCAATTTACTAATGAAAATAAAATTCCATTAGTAAAGAAACAGAGTCCAGTTTATTTAAGAGTAATTGATGGTAACGTTATGACCTCTGGGCCAGTTCTTTATGAAACCATTCCTTTATTAGTTGTGACACAGGATCACCATAGGGAATACTTGAGTTTTGATGTTATACCCTCACCCATAGTTCCTTTAATCCTAGGTTTAAACTTGATATCCACTCATAACCCCCAAATATCATGGTCACCATTTTCAATACATTTTAACTCTGAGTTTTGTAAGTCTACTTGTTTTCCCCCCACACATTCTTCAAATAAATGAGGTAACCACTGATATGGATATACCCACAGAATATGCCGAGTTCTCTGATGTTTTCAGTAAAAAAAAGTCAGAACCCCCCCCCCAGAGGAAGTATGATTGCCCTATTGAGCTTTTACCTGGCACAGATATTCCCTGTGGGCAAATATTTTCCCTATCTAAGCCAGAGTTACAGCATCTTAAAACCTACTTAGACGATAACCTTAGAAAAGGGTTTATAAGCCCCTCTACCTCGCCAGCTGGCGCAGCCATTTTTTTTGTTAAGAACAAAGATGGTCATTAAGACCAATTATTGATTACAGACAGTTAAATAAAAGAACTGTTAAGAACCTGTACCCTCTCCCCCTAATTCCAGAGCTTATTGAAAGACTCAAAGGAGCTAAGTATTTTACTAAGCTCGACTTAAGGGGAGCGTATAACCTCATTTGTGTAAGATTAGGAGATGAATGGCTGGCCGTGTTTCGTACCCGGTATGGGTTGATTGAATACACCGTCATGCCAATTGGGCTCTGTAACACCCTTCAGCATCTAATCAATTACTTATTCAAGGATATTCCAGATGTTAATCTTGTGATATATTAGGATGATATCTTAATATACTACAAAACTCTTCCCAAACATAAAAACCATGTTAGACAAGTTCTCTGCAGATTGAGAAGTAACTCAATATACATAAAGCCAGAAAAATGCATCTTTAACTCTGGAAGTATAACATTTTTAGGTTATCATATCTCTGCCTCAGGTATACGCATGGAGGAAACTAAAATTCAGTCTATTAAGAACTGGCCAACCCCTAGGTGTAAAAAAGATGTTCAGAGATTTATGAGGTTTGCCAATTTCTATCGAAAATTCATTAAGAATTTCTCTGCATCAGCTAGACCACTTACGAACCTCACCAAATCTAATGTTTTTTGCTGGTCAGATGAATCTCAGAAAATTTTCGAATACTTCAAGGATAAATTCACCACTGCTCCTATCCTCAGAATCCCTTACCCAGATTTATAGAACGTACTAGAGGTGGATGCCTCAGATTATGCACTAGGTGCAGTTCTTTTACAAAGAGAATCTGTAAAACAACCTCTACATCCAGTAGCTTTCTACTCGCATATCATAACTTCCCCTGAACTAAACTATCCAATAGGGGACAAAGAACTACTGGCCATCAAGGTGTCCCTTGAACACTGGTGTCACTTGTTGGAAGGAACATCTCTTCCGATCATCATTTACACTGATCACAGAAACCTACAATTTCTTAAATCCACCAGAACTCTAACTGCAAGACAGGTAAGGTGGAACCTCTATTTTTCCAGATTTAATTACCTCATCACATACATGAATATTGTAATCAATATACTTCCTTATAATCCCTTCAAATAATTTACCCACTACTGATGTCAGACTTACTGGTCTATAGCTTCATCTCTGCTTCCTTTTTGAAGAGTGGCACCACATCAGCTTTACCCCAATCCTGGAGTACTAGGCCTGAGGATAATGAATCTTGAAAAATGAGTAGTGGTTTGTCAATAATAGTGCTAAGTTTCTGTAACACCCTTGGGCGTAGTCCATCTGGGCCTGCCTGGAGTTTTATTTACCTTAATATTATTGAGTTTTTTCCTGATATCCTCTAGACATAACCCAGTTAAAGGGACAGTCTAGGCCAAAATAAACTTTCATGATTCAGATAGAGCATGTAATTTTAAACAATTTTCCAATTTACTTTTATCACCAATTTTGCTTTGTTCTTTTGGTATTCTTAGTTGAAAGCTTAACCTAGGAGGTTCATATGCTAATTTCTTAGACCTTGAAGCCCACCTCTTTCAGATTGCATTTTAACAGTTTTTCACCACTAGAGGGTGTTAGTTCACATATTTCATATAGATAACACTGTGCTCGTGCACGTGAAGTAATCTGGGAGCAGGCACTGATTGGCTGGACTGCAAGTCTGTCAAAAAAACTGAAAAAAGGGGCAGTTTGCAGAGGCTTATATACAAGATAATCACAGAGGTTAAAAGTATATTATTATAACTGTTTTGGTTAAGCAAAACTGGGAAATGGGTAATAAAGGGATTATCTATCTTTTAAAACAATAAAACTTCTGGTGTAGACTGTCCCTTTAATGGTTGGCATGTTCTAGTTTGTTCCAAAGTATCCTCCAGTGGTTCCTCTCTTGTGTATACTGAAGAAAAGAACTGGTTTAGTAACTCAGCCTTCTCCCTGTCACTGTTAATCATGCTACCCTCCACGCATTTTAATGCACCTATATTGTCCTTCTTAGATTTTTTAGTTATAAGTAATAAGTAATTAGGTGGCCATGCAACGAAGTTGCAGGACAACCTATTGTTATTGTCAGGATTATTATTATTATTATTATTATTATTATTATTTTTATTATTATTCCGCCAAACTTATACTATTGCCCATAACTCTTGAACTGCTAATGCAAAGCTCTTGAAATCAGGTATGCTGGTACAGCCAATTGCTCTGCTACATCTCATGCAAAATTGAACTCATAGGTCATAAGGTTACGCAGCCATATTGTTTTTTGCGACAAATTTCGAAAACTGCTTAATAATCTTTAGCTGTGGAACTGCTTATGTTACAACTTTGAAACTTGCTGTGCTCAGTGCTGCTATGACCAAGATTTGCTATTGCTCAACAGAAGTGCCTTGGTCACATGATGTCGCAGCCATCTTGCATTTTGCGAAAATCTTTAAACATCTTCTTCTGTTAAACTGCTTAGTGCAATAAAGCGCAATTTTGCACATATGCTCCTTGCAAGGTCCTCTACCAAGTTTGTTCACATTGCAATTTTTCCATAATCAACATGGCTGCTGTGAGACATTAACCTTTTTATCGCCATTTATTTGCGTAATTTTGCACTTTATACATTAGTTTTACAATATTTAACCATATTAGAGTGTAATAGACACATGATTACACATAGTCATAACCCTTAAAGACAATATTGCAGTTAAAATTCGCATTGCGCAGTTGCCTTCGTGAAATAAAACATTTGCAAATTTTCATAAAACTTCTGCAAATTGTAGAGGTCTATAGTGAGCATTAGTATGTGTAATTAGAAAGCCATACATTGCATAGCTTGGCGGCCATTTTGTTTCGTATGCGCCATTTTTAAAAACTATAAAAATCTTCTTCTCCGAAACCGCTTATGGGACAGACTTGAAATTTAGTTTATAGAGTTATCTTATGACTAACATTCAGATTTGTTCAAGAGAAGTTGATACGTCATGTGGTTTGGCAGCCATTTTGAATTGTTCAAAATTGCTTAACGATATATTTAAATTAATAATAAAACAAAAACCGTTTTACAAAAATCCTTTATTTTTGCCATGTTTATTGACATCTTTAGTGAGCACTATTGTGCTTAATATGGAGGCTGTATAGCTTAAGATCGGGCAGCCATCTTGGTTTACGCGAAAATTTTGAAAGTCTATTTTCTCTGCAACGGTTTATGTAAGAACTGTGAAATTTCCTGTACAGTTTTATATTGTGAGCTAGATTCATAATTGCTCATTAGGAGAGAATCAGTTACATGATGCGGCAGCATTATCGGTTTTATGTTTATCGTAATTATTTGTAATTCAATACTGCCTCTTTTGAGTCAATTGCTCACAAAACACAAATTACTTATGCTAAACTCTTGAAATCAGGTATGCTGATACAGCCTATTGCTCTGCTACATCACATGCAATATTAAACTCATAGGTCATAAGGTTACGCAGCCATATTGTTTTTTGCAACAAATTTCGAGAACTGCTTAATAATCTTTAGCTCAGGAACTGCTTATGTTGCAATTTTGAAACTTGCTGTGCTTAGTACTGCTATGACCTAGATTTGCCATTGCTCAACAGAAGTTCCTTGGTCACATGATGTAGCAGCCATCTTGCATTTTGCGAAAATCTTTAAACATTTTCTTCTCTTAAACCGCTTAGTGCAATAAAGCGCAATTTTTCACATATGCTCCTTGCAAGGTCCTCTACCAAGTTTGTTCAAATTGCGATTTTTCCATAATCAACATTGCTGCTGTGATTCATTAACATTTTTATCGCCATTTATTTGCGTAATTTTGCACTTTATACATTAGTTTTACAATATTTAAAAATATTACAGTGTAATAGACACATGATTACACATACTCATAACCCTTAAAGACAATATTGCAGTTAAAATTCGCATTGCGCAGTCGCCTTCGTGAAATAAAACATTTGCAAATTTTCATGAAACTTTTGCAAATTGTAGAGGTCTATAGTGAGCATTAGTATGTGCAATTTGAAAGCCATACATTGCATAATTTGGCGGTCATTTTGTTTCGTATGCACCATTTTTAAAAACTATAAAAATATTCTTCTCCGAAACCGCTTATGGGACAGACTTGAAATTTTGTTTACAGAGTTATCTTATGACTAACATTCAGATTTGTTCAAGAGAAGTTGATACGTCATGTGGTTTGGGAGCCATTTTAAATTGTTCAAAATTGCTTAGCGATATATTTAAATTAATAATAAAACAAAAACCGTTTTGCAAAAATGCTTTATTTTTGCCATGTTTATTGACATCTATAGTGAGCACTATTGTGCGTAATATGGAGGCTGTATATCTTACGATCGGGCAGCCATCTTGGTTTACACAAAAATTCCGAGTCTATTTTCTCTGCAACCGCTTGTGTAAGAACTGTGAAATTTGCTGTATAAACTTATATAGTGACCTAGATTCACAAATGCTCATTAGGAGAGAATCAGTCACATGATGCAGCAGCAATATCGGTTTTATGTTTATCATAATTATTTGTAATTCAAAACTGCCTCTTTTGAGTCAATTGCTCACAGAACAGAAATTACTTATGCTAAACTCTTGAAATCAGGTACGCTAATACAGCCTATTGCTCTGCTACATCTCATGGAATATTGAACTCATAGGTCATAAGGTTACGCAGCCATATTGTTTTTTGCAACAAATTTCGAGAACTGCTTAGTAATCTTTAGCTCTGGAACTGCTTATGTTGCAACTTTGAAACTTGCTGTGCTTAGTGCTGCTATGACCTAGATTTGCCATTGCTCAACAGAAGTGCCTTGGTCACATGATATAGCAGCCATCTTGCATTTTGCGAAAATCTTTAAACATCTTCTTCTCTTAACCGCTTAGTGCAATAAAGCGCAATTATGCAAATATGCTCCTTGCAATGTCCTCTACCAAGTTTGTTAAAATAGTGATTTTTCCATAATCAACATGGCTGCTGTGAGACAACCTTTTTATCGCCATTTAATTGCGTAATTTTGCACTTTATATATTAGTTTTACTATATTTAACAATATTACAGTGTAATAGACACATGATTACACATAGTCATAACCCTTAAAGACAATATTGCAGTTAAAATTCGCATTGCGCAGTCGCCTTCGTGAAATAAAATATTTGCAAATTTTCATAAAACTTCTGCAAATTGTAGAGGTCTATAGTGAGCATTAGTATGTGCAATTTGAAAGCCATACAATGCATAGCTTGGCAGCCATTTTGTTTCGTATGCGCATTTTTAAAAAACTACAAAAATCTTCTTCTCCGAAACCGCTCATGGCACAGACTTGAAATTTTGTTTACAGAGTTATCTTATGACTAACATTCAGATTTGTTCAAGAGAAGTTGATATGTCATGTGGTTTGGCAGCCATTTTGAATTGTTCAAAAACGCTTAACGATATTTTTAAATTAATAATAAAACAAAAACCGTTTTATAAAAATGCTTTATTTTTGCCATGTTTATTGAGATCTATGGTGACAATTATTGTGCATAATATGGAGGCTGAATATCATATGATCTGGCAGCCATTTTGTTTTATGCGAATATTTCGAAAATCTATTTTCTCGGCAACTGCTTATGTTAGAACTGTGAAACTTGCTGTATAACCTTATATTGTGACCTAGAGTCACAGTTGTTCATGTGGAAGGAATTTGTCCCAAGCTGTGGCAGCCATATTGGGTTACGCGAAAATTTCGAAATGTGTTTTCTTTTCAACCGCTTATGTTAAAGCTGTGAAATTTGCTATATAACCATATATTGTCACCTAGAGTTACATCTGATCGTGATGAAAGAATTGGTCATATGGTGGGGCAGCCATCTTGAAAAACGCAAAAATTTTGAAAATGTGTTTTCTTTCCAACTGCTAATGTTAGAATTGTGAAAAATTCTATAAAGCTCTATATTGTGACTTAGCTGCTTGTATGCCATTGCAATGTCGATGCGCATGGCCACCTCTATCGCTGCTTGCAGCTATATTTATTATATAGTAATACGTTGCAAACCCTGATGCACTTTCTGCATATTTTACATTCCTATGGTCTTGACATGGAAACTAATGTACTTTTTATTATGAAATATAATATATATATATATTAAAAAAAGAGAACAGCATATATATATTTTGCTGGCATTTTTTTGTAGCATTTAAAAATATGTTGTTTATTTGCTAATGTGTGCCAATACTCCCTGTTTTGTGTAACTACTTGGTCACATTGGCAGCACTCCCAAAGATGTGTATATAACATTTTTGTAAGGTGTGCTAAACCAAACTTTGCATTTGTATTAAAAAATTAAAGGGAAACTGACCATTACCCATTGGTTAAAGCACCCTAACCAAGCTCAGGTGTACACATGACAGTGTAATGGAGTTGTGTATAAAGCCAGGGAGTATCATTCTATTATGAAGAGAAAAAAAAGGAATGATTCAGCACATATAGGCAAAGGACTGTAGTGTCCAGTCAATACTGGGACACCTTATTAGTTGGTGACTGGCTAAGCAGAATATGGCCATATTGTGTGACTTAGATCCCAATTTTATTTAAAAGTATACAGTAAATGTGTTTGCAGGCATTTTTTTGCGGCATTTAAAAATCTGTTTGCAAATGGATGTGTATCAATAACCCCTGTTTTGTGTGTGTGTATATATATATATATATATATATATATGATACTGTTTTTATAAAATGCCTATATCTCTATAGAAATATATATATATATATATATATATATATATATATATATATATATATATATATATATAAAGGTGTATATATATATATATATATATATATAAAGTAGGCACAATGAAAGTCAGTAAAAAAAGTATAAAGCAGGACCTTGGTGGCAAGGGGAATGCTCCAATGGGGCATATGTATCAAGCTCCGTATGAAGCTTGATGCCCCGTGTTTCTGGCGAGCCTGCAGGCTCAGCAGAAACAGCAGTTATGAAGCAGCGGTCACAAAGCTCTGAGCAGGCGGAAACACATCACCGGAAATCAACCCGATCGAGTACGATTGGGTTGATTGACACCCCCCTGCTGGCGGCTGATTGGCCGCGAGTCTGCAGGGGGCGGCGTTGCACCAGCAGCTCTTGTGAGCTGCTGGTGCAATGCTGAATACGGCAAGCGTATTGCTCGCCGTATTCAGCGAGGTCTGGCGGACCTGATCCGCACTGTCGGATCAAGTCCGCCAGACCTTAATAACTAGAGGCCAATGTCTCCTCTGGAGCCTTAGTCCCGAACAGTCAGTTGCTAAAAGAACTCCCGCTGTCAGTTACAAACAGTAGCCAAAAGTGTTCACCTTAGATTAGCAACCTGGTACACAATGTTTCTATAAAGTAACGTCACTTTGCTGATCAGAAAATGTATAAAACATACCTGTTATTGAATTACAATTTAAAAGCAAACAGTCAAGCGGACAGGATGGCTAAACCTGTTTTTGCAATGTATGCATGTTTCTACCCCTGTCCAAACTCACTAACCATGGAAAAAAAATTATTCAAATAAATAAAAAAAAAAAATATACCGAAATAATTTCACAAAATATCACATATTTTTACACTCACCCAGTTTTGCTGTTTATTTTTATTCCTATATTTTTGTATTTGGAAAAACATGGATCTATGAGCCCAAACATTAGCAAAACAAAAAATAAGGCTTATGGTTGCTGCTAGGTATTCTTTCTGAGGCAATAACTTCATACCTGTAAGTAAAATGAAACCTGTATTTGAATTGTGAAACCTCACTGTGTCAAAAATGGGGGTCATATGATATATTATTATGGTGATAAGGTAATAAAGAACTCTTAAAAACACTCTAACACCCAAACTAGAACCAATGCTGAGAGATTTTTGTCATTGGTATGACAATCAGCTTGCACAGGAACACTCTTTTGAGAGAGCAGGATTGTTGCTTTGAAATAAGTGATCTCAAGTTTGTTTATGTATTGTGGAAGGCAATATAGGTAATACCTTACCTCTTGATGTTGTTCCATATGCTTATGGTTCTGTGAGGTAATCACTGCTATATCAGTGGTCATTAGATAGTTGCCTGGGCATGTGACCCCCTCATTTGAAAGAGCAGCCCCTCCTCTTTCAAAATAGGGGTACATTTATCCATTGTCGTTAACCCAAAAGTCACCTAGTATACAGGTGATTGCAATTTCTAAAACTGCTATTTAAAGGGGCATGATTCCCCTCATTTGATAATGACTAATCTTCTCTTTTATTTGAGGGATATTGTGTGTATATGTGTTGTATGGTGTCTTCAGGGGATAGTGGCTCATTTGAGTCCACTATAGGTGATTGCCACAGTATGTCAATTACCTACTAATGGAAGGATTATGAGACCCCATAATAGAAAGAGGTGGTAAATCTCTTTTCACTAGGGGCTTCATTACCATTTGTATTTTATGTGGTTATTGGTGCTATAAAAAGCATCTGCAAATAAGGCTGTCAGAGGCTGTAAAGAGGCTGTCAGGAATTACCTCAGGAGTTCCCCTCTTGCCCAGCCTTCTGGTCCTGGCCTCCTGGGCCTTGGTGATAGCTGCATTATAGGGGGTATGTTACCTCTAATTTGAAAGAGGGGAGTTTGTCCTTTCAAATGAGGGGGTTACCTGTCACTTGCCCAAACAGTGGGGGAAATAAGTGCTTCATTAGATTAAATCTTAAAAAATGATGCGCAACACGGACAGAAAAGCTCAGCAGACACATTTGATTTTACTTCTAATCACAAACGCAGATCTAAAGTTTCAAACAAACTGCTTGTTTGACTAGGATTTTTAATCTGGATAATACTTTACTCATTGGTCTAGAGGCAGTTTGCATACTTATCTCTATAAAAATTGAAGTTCATACAGGGCAGAGTCAGCTACCAAAGCAGCCGGACGTGTTCCTGGGGAGCTCCCTGCTTTAAATTCCAATATTGGAGGTTATCTGATATTATCCAGCTACTTATTGAAGTACCCAAGATCCTAAATAATCTCCAGGGATACTGAAGGTGACAAAAATAAAACTGCCTCACTATCACACCTTTTACAGTTGGTAACGCCACACAGTGAGTGTCACCTTTCAAATTGCTAGAAGTGCTTTACAACTACAAGTCAGTCCGAGCTCTGACTACAGCATCCTATTCCCCCCTGGGAAACTGGGCTATCAAAATGTCTATAACACTACATAAATTAAACCAAAGCCTTATCTTTCAGTGTCCATAGTATCAGCAAAATGGAGGACTTCCACACTATGGTGCAGGATCTATTGACAAAATTTGAGGATGCTATGCAGGATAAATTTGACGGATTGATATTATACACACGAGCCATGGACATGCGCACGGAGCTCAACCTCATAGAGGAGCCGGAGGATGCAGTTCATCTCGCACAACAGAAGTTATCACTGTGTCTGGCTATCCCATTGAGCGAGACCAGCTATACAGACCCCTTACCAGAGCCACGTGGTTCAGAAGATCCTTCCTACTCACTACCAGTGAGTTCTCTGGAGGTTGCAGCTGGACATCCGGAGCGTGATATAAGCTATCAGAAGAAGGGTCATATAATGGACCTTCCAATTTTTTGCATGACATGTCTATTTCTCAGACGGGAATGTATTCAGTCATAACTTCCATTAACCCAACTATACACCTCCTACCACCATGCAAAGCTCAGTCAATGACGGTACAGATGTGGAATATCGTGATCCTCCCGAACGTTGCACAATACATAAGATCTCATGCGGTCCCAAGAAGATGGGAACAGTTACTTTTCTAGAGGGTGAGAGTTTTCAGGGCCATTGGGGGGATCGAATAAAACAGCACGATTTTTCAAAGTGAGCTGGGGACTCACACCTGCAGTGTAATGGAGAGTTATCCTACTGGACTTAAAATTACAAACGCTTACCATCTACACAATTGATTTGTATGTTTTCCATGATAGCTCTACTGTTTGATATATTAGATTCTGACATCTGTGTTATTTGATATATGCACTAAAGGTTTGTAGAGTTTTCTATATACATACAAATTATTCTTTGCATTCATATGCATTTGCATAATGCTCATTGCACTTTAGTAATCCTTAGAGGACTTCATTAAACAGTTGGGACCCTTACAACAGCCTAATATTAAGATACTATTTATTATCGTTATCTAACCCCCTAATCTGTAAAGTGTCACAGCTATACTCAGAGGTGAGCCAGATCTCTTGTTATGTCAGTAGCCTATATTCAGTAGGTTCTACAGTAGAATGACGTATACTAATTCACTTTTCCTGGTGTCCTAACTGCATATTTAGATAGAAGTTTCCATTTAAGATTAAGACGTTTGCTCTCACACTAAGTGGGCAGAATTAACAGAGGAAGCTTTTTCTCTGATTATACATTTGTAACCCCATGCTATAGCATCCTTAAGTTCATCCTAGTTGAAGATGGAACCCCCTCTGCCAAACTCAATATTGTACCGCTTAAATCCCAGTGCCTGGGCCTTTAATGATGGCGCTGTCACTTAAAGCCTGAGACGCTGTTTTAGATGTAGTTTACCATATGTACTAGATATTTATGGAGCTTTATATATTTTCTGCTTATAACTTCAAATAATGCTAAATTTGTATGTTGATTGTGATATTAGACAAATATTTAGGGGATTTATCTTTACGGGCTGACATAATAGACTAATATAACAGTCCTTTATAAAATATTATCTTTTGCAGTTGTCTGGCTAACTAAACAATAGTGGGCGATGGAACAGATTTACTGTTGGCCACTATACCCGCATCTCAGACGATATTGCCTTCACTCCATAATGACGATAACAATAGATCAAAGCATATCTATCCCCTTCCTCTAATACAGCTACCCTTTCTTCAAGAGTACCTAGATATTATCTCCTAAGTAGTCACCACCTCAGTTTGGGGCCTTGGCGGCTCTCATACATCCCTCCAATCAGGTAGTTTAACCAGAGGAGGTTCATTCACAGCTCATTAAAAATGCTATTATACAAATTATTATTGGCGACTTATAGAGCTTCATTAAGCATATATTTACATCACTACCCTACAGAGCCCTTTCGTGATATATGGATTTCCTCCTCAATTATCAATTACTTTATTTTGCATATGTCATTCTGTCTAGTCACTATTTCTCACATAACATACATTACCTGCATATTTTAGAGTCCTTCAACATGCCTCCCTAATTATCCATATTTAAGTTAATAGAATGACTTCTTATCCTTATTTAATTTCTATTCTATATTAGTTTATAATTGTTTCTTTAGTTATACGCTAAGGTCCAAGAGTGACTTTCTCCCCTCGCTTTTGAATAACTAAACTAGATTGGTCCAAGAGGGGCTCCTAAGTAATATGGGGAACATCCATTAAGCTATAAAAATTAGGTTTTATCTTTATATGTCCACATGTTTATGAGATACTTATATCGGGTACAGTTCATGTTACCTCTTCTTTTTATGCATACAATGTACAAGGTACGCTGTTCTTACACAAACAGTTAAGACTTGGGACATATCATGTATTATTCCTATTCTCATATACTTAGACATAGTACATTACAATACTATGAAAATGATGTGTATAACTATAACTTCAGTGTCTTATTGTTATTGCTCACATACATGTCACTTATATTGCTCATATGTACCCTGATATTGCATTATTATTGTCATTGGACATGTGTTATATGTTACGTTTGTTTTAAATCCTCAATAAAAATAAATTTGATAAAAAAAAATTCTTTAAAAATTCTGCTGCTGTTGATTTCTGTAAAAACTTACAGGGACATTAAAACCCTCATTAGAAAGATCAGACTCCCATCTTTTACATAAAGGGTCTCTTTAAGTAGCCTGGGATCTGAGATACAGACCTGCCAAATCTTACCCAAGTCCCCTGGCTCACTCTCAATCACTCCATCATTAGCAGGGAGTTTCTTCCCCCTTGTTACATAACCATGTGTGCCCTTTGTGAAGTCGCAGTGCCTGCCAGGAAGAAGTAGTTTTGAGGAAGGCAGCTGCCATCTGAACCACTGTATCTAAGCTCTATTAAACACTAGAAATAACCTTTTAAAAGTCAATCACTTGCTCTGTCAAATTAAATGTAATTTGTGAGTTTAAATAGTAAACAAAAAAAATACAATTTTTTTTTAATGAGATTTTACAACTTAGAACTCCTCCTTTAAATTAACATGGATCCGGCAGAAATTATGAACATTATTATGATCTTGTCACTGCTACTTTCTTCTTTGGCACATACTAAGCAGGATTTAAAGGCCTCACAACTTAATCTGCTTCAGTGTGTGGAAAGTTTGCATGCCCAGACACAGAATGTGACTGTTACTTCCAGACACAGAATGTGACTGTTACTTCCAGACACAGAATGTGACTGTTACTTTGAATGGGTTTTTTTTCCACACCTTCTTCAGTTACTGAAAGTGCTAGCCTATCTATTGCTTCCAATCTACAGCAATCTAGTTAATTTCACCATACAGAACCAAGTCTCTACAAAGACTTCCAACAAAGAAGATGCCAGCACCACAGGGAGAAGTAGAAGGCTTGAAAAAACCTTTAGAAAGATTCTCCTTGATATTGTTTTTAAAATGCTGCAATTCTGGACCAGACAAGGGAAAAATTCTTCCATACAGGATAGGAGCTTCAGGAATAAAATAGGGTAGACAATCATAAGGACACTTAGGAGGTAGAAGAGCATTCCCTTTCTTTTCAAAGACATCAGAGAAGTCCCTGTAAGGTACAGGAACAGATGGATTCTCCTTAACACAGATATTAAGGATTGCAGCAGGTTTATATAAATGCAGACTTTGTGAATGTTTGGACAGCTACAGCCGTACTTTCTGGTGAACCTCAGAGGTGGGATCTTAACTTGGTTCAAAGGAACAGTGACATTTTTAATAATTGTGACTCTTCTTGCTGTTGAGCTCCCTTTGCAAGCAAGATCCTCTACGGTTAAAATATTAATTGCTGAAAGTCCTATTGTTCAAACAAAAATTACCCATATACATTTCCTTGTCTCTGGTCATATAGAGAATTTATGATTTGAAGTTTCACCCCTGTGTTCCCTGATTTTTATGACTACCCTGGTCCTTATGATTGTCTAATCAATTTGGTTAAAGACTATATTAATGAGAATCTTGCCAAAGGTTGCATCATACCTTCTATTTTTCCAACTGGCACTGGCATCTTCTTTGTAGACTAAAAGGATGGATGTTTAAGACTGTGTAGATTACAGAGCCCTCAACAGTATAACAATCGTTATCCACTTCCTTTGATACCTGAAATGTTGGACAAAATTAAAGGAGCTCAAATGTTGACTAAGATTGATTTGAGCAGGTCATATCATTTGGTGTAAATCAGGAAGGGTGATGAATGGGAAACTGCTTCCTGCACCCATTATGGACATTTTGAATATTTAGTCCTGCCCTTTGGAATTTCTAACACTCATGTTACTTTTAACTGATATTAAATTATACTTCTCCAGCTTTATCACAGTGCAACCGGGGCTCTACTGTGAGTAGGGAAGGCTGCCTGTTTCAGAACGCCAAGAGGTTGCACTTTACGGAGATCCAGCAAAATTGGGACAGCTTCTATAAAGGCGTGTTCTTTTGCTGGGGCACAGATGCTGTACAAAGTAGCATTGGATTTGTGGGGCCAGCCTCATGGATGTGTGTGCTGTTACCTGAACTTCATTATTTAAGGTATGTGTGCTAGTTAGCACTATTTTATGTTCTTTGCAATTGTGACCTCTGGTCTTGTTTTTGGCACCAAGACTGAATGGAAGTTGTTAAAGGTCCCTCTCATACACCTATTCAGTGCTTGGTTATTGTCCCACGAAGTCCAAAGCATACCTGTTACTGACCTATTACCTGAACCCTGACCTTGACAACATTTTTGGATTATGCTACTTTTGTTTTACTTCTTTACTGAGATACACACCTAATGGACTGATCTTTTTGGCTACTGAAGTCTGCAATTGTGTCATGAATTAAGTATCTGCCTTATCCCTTGATTTAGGGATATAGTTAATTTCAAATTATTAAGCTATTCAACTTTTACAAAGCTAAAATACAATCATCAGAATGTACATGTATTAACAAAAAATGAAGAAATTAACTTGTAATTTGGGTTGCTTAACTAATTTAAACAATCACAGTTTTAATTGATTGTAACAACATAGAAAATAATGACCAAACCCCCTCAAGTTGAATAATATTATTTTTTTAATAAAAAAAATCTAATGGATTAGAATAGAGTCCATAGTTATTCATTTTAATGAACAGAGACTATTTATATATAATGGCCTAGATTATAAGTGGAGTACAAAAGTATTAGCACTATTGAGTGTTAAAACCGTTCAAATTAAATCAATAGCAATCCTTTTCTTGCACTCATATTGTAAGTTGAAAGCAAACAGTTATGGCTTGAGTGAAAGCCTCAGGCCCGCTAACATTTGGAAGTCGCATAGCATGGCCACGCTAACTCCCTCAACCCACAGAATTTTATGGGATGTGCTAACTCAAAGGTGCTATAAAGCTGAAGGTGCATTAAGAAATACTTCATATAGACTTGTTCTTCAGTTAGAAGAAAATATTATTTTCTAAATATATATATATATATATATATATATATATATATATATATATATATATATATATATATATCAGCATCAGGGACAAAGCAAGGATTCACGAATGCACACCTCCAAATACAAAAAAATAACATTTTATTAATTACTATCATCTGGAGCACAAAAGCATACTCACAATACTCTAAACTACATAAAATAAAAATAGAATGAACCTATGGCCATAGGAGAAAAGGAAGAAACATAACATCAATCCAGTCTATACATATACAGATTTCCTAGGTTAAATACCATAATGAGAAACCCAATAGCATTCAATGCATAATATGTAATGTAAGTATAGAGAACGGATGTCAAAGTGAAAGACAGACCAGCAATGTCCATGTGGTTATATATAGCTGTAGAAGTACAATGAAGCTTGCAGATAGCAGAAAGTAGTATAAGCAGTTCATGCTGGTATAGCCATTAATGGGTTAAAGCAGTTCATGCATCCATAGATATTCATAATGGGCAATTAATGCAAGCGTAGCCATAAGTTAGTTAAAGCAGTTCATGCATCTGTAAGTATGTCAGCAAATTTCCACAAGACACACTGCTGTAATCACAGTAAGCTGTAAGTTAGTAATACGTTTGTTGAGAACAGTTCATGAAAATACGATCATTTTGTGGTATTAGGCAATTCATGTACAAGTACACAGTTATGTATAAGGGGTATCGGCAATTAGGGATAATCCTACTGAGAAATATACTCTCATCTAAGGGTCCCATATACGATCTCACCACCTCCTCAGCTGTGCTGTCAAACTTGGTTAACCTTATGCTAGTGTGACCTCCGTTGCGGTAATCCGTTTCTCTTATACAGCTTTGTGTGATGACTGTCTCGGTTTCCTTTCAAGGCCGGGTCATAACACAGCAGATCCTTTACTTACTCGGGCAAGCCACCCCGAGTAATGTTGGAGAGACGTAACATGTGTTTCGCCTCCTGGAGGCTTAAATGAGGACATGTAAATAATGTTCTATACCTCAGAATTTAAAATTGTTGAGATATTTAAATGACTGGTGGTGTCAGTCTATGTACATAATAGTGTAAATACAACAAAAAGTTAATGTCTGCAAATACTGTAGACTGACAGTGACGTTTTAATTCATAGAACTTAAATAAGAGTATGTTCCATATTATAAGACTTGCAAGTGCACACCTCATTTCTTGTCTTTCCCTTTCTTTTTTGAAAATATTCAATAAAGGATTAACGAGTATTGAAAAATAATAACCACATCTGGGCATTAAAGGGACATTATACACTAATTTTTTCTTTGCATAAATGTTTTGTAGATAATCTATTTATATAGCCCATAAAGTTTTTTTTTTTTTAATTAATGTATAGTTTTGCTTATTTTTAAATAACATTGCTCTGATTTTCAGACTTCTAACCAAGCCCCAAAGTTTTATGTGAATACGCTCGACTACCTACTCCAGCTTGCTCCTGTTTGTGTAAAGGGTCTTTTCATATGCAAAAGAAGGGGGAGGGGGGGGAGTGTCTTATTTGCCACTTGCAGTGGGCTTTCCAGCTACCTTTTCAACAGAGCCAAAGTGACAGCTTCTAAGTAAGTTTTTAAACAGTTTTATACTGGATTTTTATATCAGTATCTGTGCATATTATTCTTTATAGTAGTGTCTATTACATGCAGTTATATGAAAATGAGTGTATACTGTCCCTTTAAGTAGTGTAAAACAAGGGCATACCGGCAGTAACATATATTTTTTATAATTGTAAATATGTTTTAATATGCCCATAGCCCTATCTAGCAAAAGAATCACAGACAGATGTATTGTTAAGGGAGGAGAAAAGATTACCCAGGCCTCCCATATACAGGGTATAAATTTCCGTGAGGAAGAAATAACAGTAGCACCGTTACGTCATGAAGAAGCTGCACCGGAAGTTCCTAGCGGCGAAACACGTGTTACGTGTCTCCAACATCACTCGGGGTGGCTGGCCCGAGTAAGTAAAGGATCTGCTGTGTTATGACCCGGCCTTGAAAGGAAACCGAGACAGTCGTCACACAAAGCTGTATAAGAGAAACGGATTACCGCAACGGAGGTCACACTAGCATAAGGTTAACCAAGTTTGACAGCACAGCTGAGGAGGTGGTGAGATCGTATATGGGACCCTTAGATGAGAGTATATCTCTCAGTAGGATTATCCCTAATTGCCGATACCCCTTATACATAACTGTGTACTTGTACATGAATTGCCTAATACCACAAAATGACCATATTTGTATGAACTGTTCTCAACAAACGTATTACTAACTTACAGCTTACTGTGATTACAGCAGTGTGTCTTGTGGAAATTTGCTGACATACTTACAGATGCATGAACTGCTTTAACTAACTTATGGCTACGCTTGCATTAATTGCCCATTATGAATATCTATGGATGCATGAACTGCTTTAACCCATTAATGGCTATACCAGCATGAACTGCTTATACTACTTTCTGCTATCTGCAAGCTTCATTGTACTTCTACAGCTATATATAACCACATGGACATTGCTGGTCTGTCTTTCACTTTGACATCAGTTCTCTATACTTACATTACATATTATGCATTGAATGCTATTGGGTTTCTCATTATGGTATTTAACCTAGGAAATCTGTATATGTATAGACTGGATTGATGTTATGTTTCTTCCTTTTCTCCTATGGCCATAGGTTCATTCTATTTTTATTTTATGTTGTTTAGGGTATTGTGAGTATTTTTTGTGCTCCAGATGATAGTAATTAATAAAATGTTATTTTTTGTATTTGGAGGTGTGCATTCGGGAATCCTTGCTTTGTCCCTGATGCTGTTAACCCCTTTGGTGCCATATATCTAAAGTACAGATGGTAATAGAATAGGAAAGTGCTGGCTAAGGAATCTTTGTATTCTGTTTCAATCTTTTTATTTCCCCTATGTTTTCATGCTGTTTCAGATTCATTTGTAATTATTGATTCCTCCTTGCACCCTTAGACTCAGACATTAGTAGTCTTAGGTTTTCTTACCAATATCAGATTAGATTGGGTGTTCTTAGAGCTGGTCTGACTGGACTAGTGGAATATATATATATCCCATTGTTTTAAAGTGGTATTGATATGGTATATGACAGTGATGGTCTCAAAAGTAGATGTATGTATGTGTATGTATTAGTGTGTGTGTATATATATATATATATATATATATATATATATATATATATATACACACACACACATTTACACATATACAGTACATACACACACGTGTTTGTATTTGTATGTATTATTGAATATATGTGTTTATATGTATGTTTGCACATACATATGTACACATACATACACATTTATATATGTGTGTGTGTAATACTTTATTTTAATATGTTTTACATTTTTTGTTATATTTTTCTTCTAACCCTAACGCTTTACTTCAGGTCTAACTTTTTCAGAGTTGTTATTTTTTGCAATGTTTAGAGGTCGCACTATCCATTGAAAGTATTTGGCTTGATAAAAGGATGTCAGCAGCACAAAACATTCTCTGGTTATTCTGTTTTATTATAGAGTTGTAATACCAAATTACGTGCTAATCTTAGTGAGGTCCTGCAACATTTATAACTCATCCTGAGCTAGCAATAGCACTCCACTTGTAATCTAGGCTTATATTTTTACTACAACAAATACAGTGTTTCAAGATATATTTTTCTATATAAAAAACAGTGCCTAATGTGTAGTCTTTTGAGTTCTATTAGATATTTCTTTTCCCAGAGAAGCACTTTTTTGCATGTTTGCGGGAAATCAAACCTAATTTTGTTTCTTTAATGATTCTGATGAATCATACTATTTTAAGTAAATTTCTAGTTTATTTATATTATCAAATGTGTTTCTTTCTCTTTATATCCTTTGTTGAAAAACATACATTGGTCGTCTCAGGGGGAGCAAACCACTGCTGGAAACTAGATGATGATTGGTATGTCCACATATATGCCTCATGTCATTGATTTACCCATTATGTTATGCTAGTTCGAAGTAGGGGATTGCTGCGTCTTCAGGATACCAAAAGAATGATGCAAATTAAATAGTAGAAGTTTGTTTAAAATGTTATGCTCTGTCTGAATCCTGAAAACCAATTTGAGTTGCATGTCCCTTTAATATGTTCATTCTTTGTAATTTACAAGTTTCTAGTTAGGTTTGTTAATAAATATCAATGAAAATTTAGAGTAATGAACACTAATGTCATATTTTAACTAATATCAGTCTGCATTTACCCTTTAAGTTTATTTAACATATAGGACCACATTTATTAATGGCTAAATGGACGAGGTTACTCCTTCTGTACTTATATATGTCGCTGCTTGTGCAATTCCACCCCTGCTAGAGCGCAGCAAATTGCATTTGACCAGGGGCTGTCAATCATCCCAATCGTATCAAGATGATTTCAATCTGCAACATTTTAGGTGGTGGGGTAGTTATGAAGCAGCGTTCTTAAGACAATACTTAACTAGCTTTCATGCTCATTTGCGTAAACCTGAAATGCTGGGGCCCTGAAGCTGCTTTTGCAGCTTGATAAATGGGGCCATAGTCCCTAAGTTCTCTAATAAACAAGCTAATCAAACTTCAAGCTTGATACAAATATTATTTCTAAAAATGTACCAATTACTTTATGGAATTATTAAAATTCAAAACGCTACTTTTTTCCATAATTAACATAGTCCATTGTAGGGTTTTATTATAGGTATAACAATATAGTAAGTGACATTCACTATTGATTTTACAGTTCAAATTAAAATCATGGTAGTTATAGCTCTCTTGAGTCTATTAAATATACTTCTAGATAAAATAGCTGCATGAAATTAAAAGATCTTATCTACAGTTTTATTCATTGGTCTTCAGAGAAAGATTTACTGATCAACATAGTATATTCTCAGTTCCCTCTACTAACACTATTAATCAACATTAATTCAATTGCAACTTGAATGTCCTTGTTTTTGTTTATATCATTTTAAATAATTAACTCCGTAAGAAAATTATAAAAATATATATACAAAGATTTATATATGTAATACATTTGTCATTTTAAAACTCTAATGAGGATTTATAGTATTTCTCTTCAGGTTACTCTGAGATGTGATGCATAAACCTGTATGCAAAATATCTAAATATTACAAAAATAAGTTGTAGATCACAATCTTTTAGAAAAACATATTCAATGAAAAGACCATTAAAATGTATGGGGACTTTTGTAAATAAATAATTTTAAGTTTTTCTAAATGAGTGTTTTAGGGGAAGTCAAATGTCACAAACTGGAGCAAAACAACAATATAAATCAAAGGCTCAAATCTATTATTATCTGCTATAATAATATGTAAAAATGCTAACACAATTTTAATCTTTTGACCTTTAACGCACTGTCAGGTAGATTACGAGTTGTGCGTTTGTGTTTTAAGTCTTGTTGGTATAGCTGTACCGCAAGCCTTTTATTCTGTAACGCAACGTCAGTCCTGCATTTGTAAAAATTACGTTTTTTCATGGGACTTCCATAGCGCAGCCATTATGAGTTTTGCGGTGAGGCTAAAAAGCTTGCGTTCCAGCCTAGATCCGTACCGCCATCTGAGAGCAGTAGTTATGAGTTTTACACTACAAAACTGTTACATAAAACTCATAACTAAAGTGTTACACTAACACCCATAAACTACCTATTAACCCCTAAACAGAGGCCCTCCCACATCGCAAATACTATATTAAAGTTATTGACTCCTAATCTGCCGCTCCCGACATCACCGCCACTAATAAAGTTAATTAACCCCTATTCTGCCACTCCCCAACATCGTCACCACTATAATAAAGTTATTAACCCCTAAAGTGCCACCCTCCCGCATCGCAAACACTAGTTAAATATTATTAACCCCTAATCTGCCATCCGCCCACATCGCCCCCACTATACTAAAGTTATTAACTGCTATTCCGCCGCTCCCTGAAACTGCCGCCACTATAATAAACCTATTAACCCCTAAACTGCAAGCCCCCCACAACGAAATATACTAAATTAAACTATTAACTCCTGACATTGCAATAAAGTAATTTAAACTAGTAACCCCTAAACCTAACGCCCCCTAACTTTATATTAAATTTACAATTTCCCTATCTTAAATTAAATTAAAACTTACCTGTCAAATTAAAAAAAAACTAAGTTTAAAATAACAATTAGACTAAAATCAAACTAACTACCAATTAAAGAAAACTAAAATACACAGAAAAAAATCCTAACAATACTTTAAAAATTACAAAGTATCAAATTACAAAAAATAAAAAATACTAAATTACAAAACTAACAAACACTAAATTACGAAAAATAACAAACAAAATTATCAAAAATAAAAAAGTATTACACCTAATCTAATAGCCCTAAAAAATAATAAAAAAAAAAACCCAAATTAAAAAAAAAGCCTAGTTTACAATAAACTACCAATAGCCCTTAAAAGATCCTTTTGTAGGGTATTGCACTAAGTTAAACAGCTCTTTTACCTGTACAAAAAAATACAAAGACCCCCCAACAGTAAAACCCACCACCCAACCAATCTCCCAAAATAAAAAAAAACCTAACAAAAACCTAAGCTATTCATTGCCCTGAAAAGGGCATTTAGCTCTTTTGCATTGCCCTGAAAAGATGACCTCCACTTCAGATTGATGGACCTCTGCCTTTGACCTTCGTATATACCTCCGTCTTGGACCTTCGCCTGGACCTCCGCCTCCGAGCATCAACCGCTCTGCCTCCGCAGGGATGAAGAAGATGCCGGTCCTGCGATGGATGAAGATGAAGCTGCCTGGATGAAGATGCCGCCTGAATAAAGTTGGAGCCACCGGGATTAAGATCGTTCAAGTGGGACTTCAACAACTGTGAGTACCTAAAGAGGAGGTTTTTTGGGGTGTTTTTTTATTAGGGTGGACTTTCTTAAAAGAGCTCAATGCCCTGTTAAGGGCAGCAAAAGAGCTGAATGCCATTTTCAGGGCAATGCCCATACAAATGCCTTTTTCAGGGTAATGGGTAGATTAGGAATTTTTAGATAGTTTTTTTTTTATTTTGTGGGTTTGGGGGGGGTTGTAATGTTAGTAGGTCTTTGTATTTTTTTGGAAAAAGAGCTGATATCTTTAGGGCAATGCCCTACAAAAGGCCTTTTAAGGGCTATTGGTAGTTTATTCTAGATTAGGTTTCTTTTATTTTGGGGTGTTTTTTTTTTAGAAGGGTATTAGAATAGGAATAATTTTTATTATTTTGGATAATTCGTTTGTTATTTTGTGTAATGTTTTTTTTTTCATTTTGGGGTGGGTTTTTATTTTTAGATTAGGGGTTGGGCATTACATAAAAGAGCTGAATGCCTTTTTAAGGGCAGGAAAAATGCCCTTACAAATGCCCTTTTCAGGGCAATGGGTAGATTAGGTTTTACTTTATTTTTATTTTGTGGGTTTGGGGTTGGGGGTTTGTATACTATTAGGGGATGTTGGGGGGTTTTTTGTAGGAAAAGAGCTGTTATCTTTAGGGCAATGCCCTACAAAAGGCTCTTTTAAAGGCCCTTGGTAGTTTATTATAGATTAGGCTTTTTTATTTTGGGGTGGGTTTTTTTTTTTAAACAGGGTATTAGAATACGAATAATTTTTATTGTTTTGGATAATTTTGTTTGTTAATTTTTGTAATTTTAGTGTTTTTTATTTTTTGTAATGGAAGGTTTTTTATTTTTTGTAATGTTAGGTTTAGTGTAAGGCAGCTTAGGTTTTATTTCACAGGTAAGTTTGTATTTATTTTAACTAGGTAGTTAGTAAATAGTTAATAACTATTTACTAACTAGTCTACCTAGTTAAATAGATTATCGGAAGCGGCAGATTAGGGGTTAATAACTTTATGTAGGTGTCCGCATTGTTGGGAGCGGCAGATTAGGGGTGTTTAGACGTGGGGTTTAGACGGCGGAATAGGGGTTAATAGATTTATTATAGTGTGGGCGATGTTGGGGTGCAGGGAAATAGGGGTTAATAACTTTAGCATAGTGGCAGCAATATTGGGTGCGGAAGATTGGGGGTTAATAGATTTATGTAGGGGGCGGCGATATCGGAAGCGCAGATTAGGGGTTAATTACTTTATGTAGGTGTCAGCATTGTTGGGGGTGGCAGATTAGGGGTGTTTAGACGTGGGGTTTTTGTTAGGGTGTTAGGTTTAAACGTTACTTTTTTTCCCCATAGACATCAATGGGACTGCGTTATGGAGTTTTTATTCCGCGATCATAGGTTTTAGGTTTTTTTCTAACCTGCTCTCCCCATTGATGTCTATGGGGAAAGCATGCACGAGCACGTCAAAACAGAGTTTGTATTTTGTGCAATATGGAGCTCAACGCAACCATATCGCATGCACAAGGCGGCTGTTTTAAAACTTGTAATGACAGCGCTATGGAGGGTGTAATAACAAAACTTTTGTTGCGTTCATTAAAAACCCTCTAACGTGCATAACTCATAATTTACCTGTGTGTCAATTTTGAATGTTATTTGACAATGTAACAGCCAATTTTTAATTTTTATTTTTTAATTTCTATGTATAACAATTGATAAAATGGTAACAATTAAAGCATGGGTCTGTAAAAGGATACAATTATTTTTAGGAGGATTTTTTTTTTAAATAAAATATGAAAAAGATTTAAAAAATATTTTCTTTTATTAGGACCTTTGAAAAATAGACATTGTTATATATTTTAATGATTAGGCTAAATGTATCCACCAATCAGCAAGCTCTACACAGGTGCTGAACCAAAAATGGCCGGATTCTAAGCTTACATTCCAGCTTTTATTAAATAAAGATCTCAAGAAAACTTGTTTTGCAAGAGTCTTGAGATATTAATAATTATTTATTCCACATAGCTAGTAATTCTTGTTTGATGTATATAACAAAAATATAATTTGTTGGGAAGGTAACACATTTTTTTATATGTAAATGTAAGGGATGCCCACTAATTATATTGTAGGAAAGACAGGTAAAGCAATGCACAATTACTATTTTTTTGTTTTTATTGTTTTACTTTAGGTATAAAATAAACAAACAAACATCATAAGTACAAAGATCTGATAGGTACATACAAAGAAACACACAGTTAAGTGATAATAATATTTGTATATCATATGGTTGTTATGTTTATAGCATCTGGGTCAAAATTGGAGTATACCTAATTTTATAGAGAGGTGGGACATGCTCTAGCAATATAAATGACTTTGAAACCAAATACACAAATGAAGGTTCAATAGAGTAAAGATAAAAACTAACCGCTAGATTTAGAGTTCTGCGTTAGCCGTCAAAACCAGCGTTAGGGGCTCCTAACGCTGGTTTTGGCCGCCCGCTGGTATTTACAGTCAGTCAGGAAAGGGTCTAACGCTCACTTTGCAGCCGCGACTTTTCCATACCGCAGATCCCCTTACGTCAATTGCATATCCTATCTTTTCAATGGGATCTTTCTAACGCTGGTATTTATAGTTTTGGCTGAAGGAGCGTTAGAAATCTAACAACAAGACTCCAGCCACAGAGAAAAGCCAGGAGTTAAGAGCTTTCTGGGCTAATGCCGGTTTATAAAGCTCTTAACTACTGTGCTCTAAAGTACACTAACAACCATAAACTACCTATGTACCCCTAAACTGAGGCCCCCCCACATCGCCGCCACTCTAATACATTTTTTAACCCCTAATCTGCCGACCGCACACCGCCGCAACCTACGTTATCCCTATGTACCCCTAATCTTCTGTCCCTAACACCGCCGACCCCTATATTATATTTATTAACCCCTAATCTGCCGCCCCCAACGTCGCCGCCACCTACCTACAATTATTAACCCCTAATCTGCCGACCGGACCTCACCGCTACTATAATAAAGTTATTAACCCCTAATCCGCCTCACTCCCGCCTCAATAACCTTATAATAAATAGTATTAACCCCTAATCTGCCCTCCCTGACATCGCCGACACCTAACTTCGAGTATTAACCCCTAATCTGCCGACCGGACCTCGCCACTACTATAATAAATGTATTAACCCCTAAAGCTAAGTCTAACCCTAACATTAACTCCCCCCTAAGTTAAATATAATTTTTATCTAACAAAATAAATTATTTCTTATTAAATAAATTATTCCTATTTAAAGCTAAATACTTACCTGTAAAATAAACCCTAATATAGCTACAATATAAATTATAATTATATTGTAGCTATTTTAGGATTAATATTTCTTTTACAGGTAACTTTGTATTTATTTTAACAAGGTACAATAGCTATTAAATAGTTAATAACTATTTAATAGCTACCTAGTTAAAATAATTACCAATTTACCTGTAAAATAAATCCTAACTTAAGTTACAATTAAACCTAACACTAAACTATCAATGAATTAATTGAATAAAATACCTACAATTATCTACAATTAAACCTAACAAGTTACAAAAAATAAAAAAATATTTACAAACATTATAAAAATATTAAAATTTTAAGCTAATTACACCTACTCTAAGCCCCCTAATAAAATAACAAATCCCCCCAAAATAATAAAATGCCCTACCCTATTCTAAAATAAAAATAGAAAAGCTCTTTTACCTTACCAGCCCTTAAAAGGGCCTTTTGCGGGACCCAAGCGGGGGCTGAAGAGGCCCATCATCGGGCTGAAGTCTTGATCCAAGCGGGGGCTGAAGAGGTCTATCATCGGGCTGAAGAGGTCCATCATCCAGCTGAAGTCTTGATCCAAGCGGGGGCTGAAGAGGTCCATCATCGGGCTGAAGTCTTCTATCAAGCAGCATCTTCAATCTTCTTTCTTCCGGATCCATCTTCATCCCGCCGACGCGGAACATCCATCCTGGCCGACGACTTCCCGATGAATGACGGTTCCTTTAAGGGATGTCATCCAAGATGGCGTCCCTCGAATTCTGATTGGCTGATAGGATTCTATCAGCCAATCGGAATTAAGGTAGAAAAATTCTGATTGGCTGATGGAATCAGCCAATCAGATTCAAGTTCAATCCGATTGGCTGATCCAATCAGCCAATCAGATTGAGCTTGCATTCTATTGGCTGATCAGAACAGCCAATAGAATGCGAGCTCAATCTGATTCATCCTTTACTTGTGGGATATTCTCATTCCCTACAGGAAGTGGCAAAGAGAGCACACAGCAAAGCTGTCCATATAGCTCCCCCTCTAGCTCCACCCCCCAGTCATTCTCTTTGCCGGCTCTAAGCACTAGGGTCTCTCTACGGGATGGTAAAGTGAATGTGTTATTTTAAATGGTACCGGTTTGTACTATTTACTCTCTAGCAGAAAATTGATGAAGATTTCTGCTGAGAGGAAAATTATTTTAGCATGTTGTAACTAAAATCCACTGCTGTTCCCACACAGGACTGAGGAGTACCAGAAAACTTCAGTTGGGGGTAACGGTTTGCAGGGCATTTATTTCTAGACAAGACTTAGATAATGCTAGAAGAGACTGACAATATCCCCATGAGGGGAGGGTAAGCTATGTTCACAGACTTAGTAAGGAATTGAATGCTTACATAACAGGGCTAATTATGCTGGTTGACACTGATTCAGGGCAATCGATTGTTTATTCAAGAAAAATATTGTTTGTAGACACTTTGAAAGTCATTTTGGGGTTCTTTCTGGGGTTATTACCCACATGGCTGGTTTTTAATCACTTAAGAGTGATTTACTAGGCCTCACAACTCCAGAGTAGAGTGGGAGGGGCCTAATTTAACGCCTCAGATGTGCAGTTAGAATTGCAGAGAAGTTCATGCTGCTTCACATGGAGGGTCCTGCTGCTGTTTGAGTGCCTTATAGAAGCTATATTCCCTGAAATCTGATCCCTAGGGGCAGGTCAAGCCACAGCAAGGCTGTGGCAAGGTGCTGTACTGTTTTTAACCGGGTGTTGGCCTTAGGCTGCTCCGGTTTGGGCATTAAGGGGTTAATCGTTTTGAAACTTGTGGTGCAATCTTATTAAGGCTTTAGGTACATACTGTGAAAAATTTTCACTGTTTTGTAAAATTGTGTGCTCTTTTTATCTCTTAAAGGCACAGTAACGTTTTTTTCAAATTGTGTTTTTTATTTGATTAAAGTGATTTCCAAGCCTGCTTGTATATATTAATAGTTTATTAAACATGTCTGACACTAAGTAAAATCCTTGTTCAATGTGTTTAGAAGCCATGGTGGAACCCCCTCTCAGAATGTGTCCCATTTGTACTGATATGTCTATACACTTTAAAGATCATATTGTTGCACTTAAAAATGTGGCCCAAGATGATTCTCAGACTGAAGGTAACGAGGGTAGCCCGTCTGCCTCTCCCCAAGTGTCACAACCAATTACACCCGCGCAAGCGATGCCTAGTACCTCTAGTGCGTCTAACTCTTTTACATTACAAGACTTTGCGGGAGTCATGGATAATTCTCTTACAGCCTTCTTATCTAAACTGCCTGTGTTACCCGCAAAGCGTGATAGCTCTGTTTTAAGAACAGATTATGAGCATTCTGACACTTTGGTAGCCATATCTGATATACCCTCACAACGCTCTGAAGTGGGAGTGAGGGATTTGATGTCTGAGGGAGAAGTCTCTGATTCAGGAAGGGTTCCTCCTCAGACAGATTCAGATACATTGGCTTTTAAATTTAAACTTTTGCTTAGGGAGGTATTAGCTACTCTGGATGACTGCGACCCTTTGGTGATCCCAGAGAAATTGTGTAAAATGGACAAGTACCTAGAAGTCCCTGTTAACACAGATACGTTTCTGGTCCCAAAGAGGATTGTGGATATCGTTACTAGGGAGTGGGATAGACCAGGTGTTCCCTTTTCTTCCCCTCCTGTTTTTAAGAAAATGTTCCCCATACCTGACCCTGTGCGGGACTTGTGGCAGACGGTCACTAAGGTGGAGGGGGCTAATTCTACACTTGCTAAACGCACAACCATACCAATTGAAGACAGTTGTGCTTTTAAAGACCCTATGGATAAGAAGTTAGAGGGGTTACTTAAGAAAATTTTTGTTCAACAAGGTTTTCTTCTCCAACCTATTGCCTGCATTATTCCTGTAACTACTGCAGCTGCTTTCTGGTTTGAGGCACTGGAAGACTCGCTCCAGACGGAGACCTCATATGAGGAAATTATGGATAGAATTAAGGCTCTAAAGCTAGCTAATTCTTTTATCACTGACGCTGCTTTCCAAATAGCTAAGTTAGCGGCGAAAAATTCAGGTTTCGCCATTTTGGCGCACAAGGCGCTATGGCTAAAGTCCTGGTCAGCCGATGTGTCGTCTAAATCCAAGCTTTTGAACATTCCTTTCAAAGGAAAGACCCTCTTCAGGCCTGAATTGAAAGAGATTATTTCAGATATCACCGGGGGAAAAGGCCATGGTCGGCCGATGTGTCGTCTAAATCCAAGCTTTTGAACATTCCTTTCAAAGGAAAGACCCTCTTATGGCCTGAATTGAAAGAGATTATTTCAGATATCACCGGGGGAAAAGGCCATGCTCTCCCTCAGGACAAGCCCTTTAAGACAAAGAACAAAGCTAATTTTCGTTCCTTTCGCAATTTCAGGAATGGCCCGCTTCATCCTCTCCGGCTGCAAAGCAAGAGGGTAACGCTTCACAGCCCAAGGTAACTTGGAAACCTTACCAGGGCTGGAATAAGGGAAAACAGGCCAAAATGCCTGCAGCTGCCACCAAGACAGCATGAAGGGGTAGCCCCTTATCCGGGACCAGATCTAGTAGGGGGCAGACTCTCTCTCTTCACTCAGGCCTGGGCAAGAGATGTACACAAACCTTGGGCATTAGAGATTGTAGCCCAGGGATACCTTCTAGAATTCAAGGACTCTCCTCCAAGGGGAAGGTTCCACATTTCTCGTCTGTCTACAGATCAGACAAAGAAAGAGGCGTTTTTACGCTGTGTAGAAGATCTACTTACAATGGGAGTGATCCACCCAGTTCCAATTGCAGAACAAGGACTGGTGTTTTACTCAAACCTGTTTGTGGTTCCCAAAAAAGAAGGAACTTTCAGACCAATCCTGGATCTCAAAATTCTAAACAAATTCCTCAGAGTCCCATCATTCAAGATGGAGACCATTTGGACAATCTTACCAATGATCCAGGAGGGTCAATATTTGACTACCGTGGATCTAAAGGATGCGTATCTGCATATTCCTATCCACAAAGTTCATCACCAGTTTCTCAGGTTCGCCTTTCTGGACAAGCATTATCAGTTTGTGCCTCTTCCTTTCCGGTTGGCCACTGCTCCCAGAATTTTCACAAAGGTGCTAGGGTCCCTCCTGGCAGTTCTAAGACTAGGAGCCCTGATAGACTCGGTAGAAATGAAAATATTTCTGACGGAGGTCAGAAAGTTAAAACTGTTAACTACTTGCCGAGCTCTTCATTCCATTCCTCGGCCATCTGTAGCTCAGTGCATGGAGACAATCAGACTAATGGTAGCGGCAATGGACATAGTCCCTTTTGCTTGGATACACCTCAGACCACTGCAACTATGCATGCTCAAACAGTGGAATGGGGATTATGCAGATTTGTCTCCTCAAATTCAGTTGGACCAGGAGACCAGAGATTCTCTTCTCTGGTGGTTGTCTCAAGATCACCTGTCTAAGGGAATATGTTTCCGCAGACCAGAGTGGATCATTGTAACGACCGACGCCAGTCTGTTAGGCTGGGGTGCGGTCTGGGACTCCCTGAAAGCTCAGGCCTTATGGACTCGGGAAGAAACTCTTCTCCCGATAAAAATTCTGGAACTGAGGGCGATATTCAACACACTTCAGGCATGGCCTCAACTAGCTGCGGAAAAATTCATCAGATTTCAGTCAGACAACATCACGACTGTAGCTTACATCTACCATCAAGGGGGAACAAGGAGTCTCCTAGCAATGATGGAATTAACCAAAATAATCAAGTGGGTGGAGGATCATGGGGCACTCCAGAGTTGGATCTGATGGCGTCCCGTCAGGATGCCAAACTTCCTCTTTATGGGTCCAGGTCCTGGGATCCCCAGGCGGTGTTGATAGATGCTCTAGCAGCGCCTTGGTCCTTCAATCTGGCCTATGTGTTTCCACCGTTTCCTCTCCTCCCACGTCTGGTTGCCAGAATCATGCAGGAGAAGGCTTCGGTGATTCGGATAGTGCCTGCGTGGCCACGCAGGACTTGGTATGCAGACCTAGTGGACATGTCATCTGTCCCACCATGGACATTGCAAATGAGGCAGGATCTTCTGATACAGGGTCCATTCAAGCATCCAAATTTAGTTTCTCTACATCTGACTGCTTGGAGATTGAACGCTTAATTCTATCAAAGCGTGGGTTCTCTGAGTCAGTTATAGATACTCTGATTCAGGCTAGAAAGCCTGTCACCAGAAAAATCTACCATAAGATATGGCGGAAATATCTTTGTTGGTGTGAATCCAAGGGTTACTCATGGAGTATGATTAGGATTCCCAGGATATTGTCTTTTCTCCAAGAAGGATTGGAGAAAGGATTGTCAGCTAGTTCCTTAAAAGGACAAATATCTGCTTTGTCTATCCTGTTACACAAGCGTCTGGCAGAGGTACCAGACGTTCAAACGTTTGCTCAGGCTTTAGTCAGAATCAAGCCTTTCTATAAACCTGTGGCTCCGCCATGGAGCTTGAATCTAGTTCTTTCAGTTCTTCAAGGGGTTCCATTTGAACCTTTACATTCCATAGACATTAAGTTGTTATCTTGGAAAGTTTTGTTTTTGATAGCTATCTCTTCTGCTAGAAGAGTTTCAGAATTATCTGCCTTACAGTGTGATTCACCTTACCTGGTGTTCCACGCAGATAAGGTAGTCTTGCGTACCAAGCCTGGTTTTCTTCCTAAAGTTGTTTCTAACAAGAATATTAACCAGGAAATAGTTGTTCCTTCTCTGTGTCCTAATCCATCTTCGAAGAAGGAACATCTATTACACAATTTTGATGTAGTTTGTGCTTTAAAGTTCTATTTACAAGCAACTAAGGATTTCAGACAAACATCTTCTTTGTTTGTTATCCATTCTGGTAAGAGGAGAGGTCAGAAGGCGACTGCTACCTCTTCCTCCTTTTGGCTGAAAAGCATCATCCGTTTGGCCTTTGAGACTGCTGGCCAGCAGCCTCCTGAAATAATTACTGCTCATTCTACCAGAGCAGTGGCTTCCACATGGGCTTTAAAAAATGAGGCTTCTGTTGAACAGATTTGTAAGGCAGCGACTTGGTCTTCACTGCATACTTTTGCCAAATTTTACAAATTCGATACTTTTGCTTCTTCGGAGGCTATTTTTGGGAGAAAGGTTTTGCAAGCAGTGGTGCCTTCTGTTTAAGGTACCTGTCTTGTTCCCTCCCTTCATCCGTGTCCTAAAGCTTTGGTATTGGTATCCCACAAGTAAAGGATGAATCCGTGGACTGGATACACCTTGCAAGAGAAAACAGAATTTATGCTTACCTGATAAATTACTTTCTATTGCGGTGTATCCAGTCCACAGCCCGCCCTGGCATTTAAGTCAGGTAAACATTTTTTTGTTAAAACTACAGTCACCACTGCACCCTATGGTTTCTCCTTTTTCTTCCTAACCTTTGGTTGAATGACTGGGGTGGAGCTAGAGGGGGAGCTATATGGACAGCTTTGCTGTGTGCTCTCTTTGCCACTTCCTGTAGGGAATGAGAATATCCCACAAGTAAAGGATGAATCAGTGGACTGGATACACCGCAAGAGAAAGTAATTTATCAGGTAAGCATAAATTCTGTTTTTTTCCAGCTCAAATGGCCCCATTGTTTCCTATGGGGGAATCGTGCACGAGCACGTTTTTGAAGCTGGCTGCGTCCGTAAGCACCGCTGGTATTGAGAGTTGCAGTGGCGGTAAATATGCCTGTACGCTCCCTTTTTGGAGCCTAACGCAGCCCTTCTGTGAACTCTAAATACCAGCGGTATTTAAAAGGTGCGGGGGGGGGGAACACGCGTAGCTAACGCACCCCTTTTGCCGCAGAACTCTAAATCTAGCGGTAAGTAAGTTCCTTTGGAAAAAGGCCACTTTTTAACCTCTAGGACATCATAGTAAACTAAAAAAAGCGGAGGAGATTTGGAGCAGAGCTAAGGGTCACTCTTAGACCCTTAGATAAGATAAAACATATACCTACATATTGATAAAGATATACATACTTCATACAAAGTTTGTACACTCCATTTGATAACAGTTCATTAATTGAACTGAAACATTATGGCAATGTAGAATTTTGTAATTATATTATTAAAAGTTTAGTTGTATCGTGAGTGCATGTCAGGGTATTCTTACTACAGACGAAAGGTCTAAGGTCTAATGTCTAGGAAAATGGAGGACGCTGTACTAAATAAAGACATAGCACCCGGTGTTGTTATAGAGTGGGTGAGTGCTACCATATTTGGACTTTGCATATTGCTAAAGATATAAATGCTTAATACAAAGCTAATGCTGGGTAGCAAAATGGAATCATAAAAATAGAGGTGGGAGCCTTGCAAATATTTGCATTATAGATTTAAACTTAAAGTGAAAGAGACAAAATGTGTTAAAAATATTGCTCTAATATATTATTATATTAGAATCTAGAGGAGTACCACCATAAGTTGAACATTAAGATAATAGCCCTTCTATAAGCAGTTTTAACAGGCTGGAAAAAGGTCTTTCCTGACCAATATAAACATAGATACATGGGTAAAATGTGCTTAAGAGTAAGCCCTTCTGAAAAAAAAAGAAAGAAAGAGAGAGAGCAGTAAAGAAATAAAGAAAGAAAAACACAAACACGCACACACACACATATATATATATATATATATATATATATATATATATATATATATATATATATATATTTATATATACATACACACATATATATATATATATATATATATATATATATATATATATATATATATATATATATATATATATATATATATATATATATATATATATATATATATATACTATAATTTCAACTCAGTGAATGAGAGATTGCAGCCATTAAAGTAGGCAATCTATGAACCTACTGTCTCAGCCGCTAACTGCACAGCAACAGATCACCTTATCAGGAGAGAGGTAATTAAATGAGTAGGGCAATCAATCAAATAGATGACTTTGACTTCATCTAAATAGAACTATTGTTTTTCACAGACTAAGAATCATATTTGCAACTACAGGCCAGTTAGTTTAACTTCAGTAGTAGGGAAATTAATGGAAAGCCTCTTAAAAGAAAGAATTATGACTTACATAAAGACAAACAATTTAGAGGACCAAAATCAGCATGGTTTTACTTCAGGGAGATCATGTCAGACTAATCTAATTGACTTCTTTGATTATGTAACAAAAGTATTAGACAAGGGAGGAGCAGTTGATGTAGCATATCTAGATTTCAGCAAAGCATTTGACACCGTCCCACACAATAAACTTATTCACAAACTATATCTCCTTGGTCTAGATTCAAAAATTGTGAACTGGGTGGAATGCTGGCTTAAGGACAGAAAACAAAGTGTCTTAGTAAATGGAGTTCATTCAGCAGAGGGGGCTGTTACTAGTGGTGTTCCTCAGGGGTCAGTTCTGGGGCCTGTTTTGTTTAACATATTTATCTGCGATATCAGCAAAGGGCTACAGGGGAAAGTATGTCTCTTTGCAGATGATACAAAAATTTGCAACAGAGTGGATGTTCCAGGGGGGGTAGACAAAATGAGAAGTGATATACAACAATTGGAGGATTGGACAAATGACTGGGGTCTAAAGTTTAACACAGCAAAGTGTAAAATAATGCATTTAGGGAAGAAAAATCCAAATGTTAATTACAGACTCAATGACACTTTACTGACTGTTACAGACGAGGAACAGGACTTGGGAATTATTATTTCAGATGATTTAAAACTTAGTAAACAATGTAGTAATGCAGCGAGTAAGGCTAGCAGAATGCTTGGATGTATTGGTAGAGGTATTTGCAGCAGAAATAGTAAGGTTCTTATGCCACTTTATAGATCATTAGTTAGGCCTCATCTTGAGTATTGTGTGCAGTTCTGGAGACCATATCTTCAGAAGGATATTAACAAACTTGAATCTGTGCAAAGGAGGGCTACCAAAATGGTACATGGTCTAAAAAATAAAACTTACCAGGATAGGCTCAATGACCTAAATATGTATAGCTTAGAGGAGAGAAGGGAAAGAGGTGATATGATAGCAACTTTCAAGTACATTAAAGGGTTTAGTAAAACTGAGGCTGTGGGTATTTTACATAAAATGGAAAATTCAAGAACAAGGGGTCATGAGCTCAAGCTAAAGGGTAGTAGATTCAGAAGTAATTTGAGGAAGCACTTCTTTACAGAAAGAGTGATTGATTTATGGAATAAACTTCCTCAAGAGGTAGTAGCAACAAACACTGTGGGGGACTTTAAAAATGCATGGGACAAGCATAGGGCTATCCTACGAACTAGATAAGTTTATACTGTTAGGTAAGGTCGGGCAGACTTGCTGGGCCTATGGCTCTTATCTGCCGTCAATATCTATGTTTCTATGTTTCTATATATATGGCTGAATAGAGATATACTGAAATATTTTGAAGAAGCATGACTGTCAAGTAGACCAGAAGGTTTTATATAAGGTCTCGCAAATGCAATCTCAGAGCAGCCATGTAAACTTCTAAAATTGGAAGACTCTGAAATTACTCAAACTATTAACTCTTATAACAACATTCTAATATACCCTCTGTGTGAGTATCACATTTTTTTAAGAGAGTGTTCAAACATTAAGGGCCAGATTACAAGAGTAGTGGCATTTAATGCTCCCGCTCGAGGGCTAACTCTGTTAGAAGTAAGATTTTTGCAAGCGTTGAGTTGTGCTTAGATTACAAGTTAAAAGTAAAAAGTTTTTGCTCACTCGCTAACCTGCAAAAGTTGGTTAGAATATCACAAATGCATTAATGTATTCCACTGTAGAAGTAGATGAAGCAAAAAAAGTAGGGAAAAACCCTACTCACACATTAAACCCAGATCGCATATTCCCAAGTACGCTAACCGACATGAAAATATGAAAATTTCCCATTACAATGTTCTTCAAATAGCAGAACATGTTCTATTTGTACATAAATATATGTTTCAACATGTATCTGATGGAATTTTGGTAACATATATATCTTTACCTATGTATATAGATTATTATATATAGGTTTAGATATACAGATAACTATAGGAATATCTATTTTAAAATATATACAATTTCTCCCCTTATGTGAAGATCACCGCTCGAGGGCTAACTCTGTTAGAAGTAAGATTTTTGCAAGCGTTGAGTTGTGCTTAGATTACAAGTTAAAAGTAAAAAGTTTTTGCTCACTCGCTAACCTGCAAAAGTTGGTTAGAATATCACAAATGCATTAATGTATTCCACTGTAGAAGTAGATGAAGCAAAAAAAGTAGGGAAAAACCCTACTCACACATTAAACCCAGATCGCATATTCCCAAGTACGCTAACCGACATGAAAATATGAAAATTTCACATTACAATGTTCTTCAAATAGCAGAACATGTTCTATTTGTACATAAATACATGTTTCAACATGTATCTGATGGAATTTTGGTAAGGTATATATCTTTACCTATGTATATAGATTATTATATATAGGTTTAGATATACAGATAACTATAGGAATATCTATTTTAAAATATATACAATTTCTCCCCTTATGTGAAGAACACTGGAATTTGAGATATTTACAGTAATACATAGTTAAACACTTTATTAAATATGAATTTTGAAATGATTTTATCTACTTGACTGTAAAGGGCTCCAATGCACACATATATAATAATATAACTATAAATAATCAAGAAAGAACTCAAAGGGTATACATTACTATCATTTGAAAGAGAGGAAAACACAGCACTCGTGACTATGGAACAAAAGAAATATACTTTTGGAAGGCTAATAAATATATTTTTTATTCCATAATCACAAGTGCTGTGTTTTCCTCTCTTTCAAAGGATAGTAATGTATACCCTTTGAGTTCTTTCTTGATTATTTATAGTATATATATATATATATATATATATATATATATATATATATATATATATATATATATATATATATATATATATATATATATATATATATATATATATATATATGTATATATATATATATATATATATATATATATATATATATATATATATATATATATATATGTGTGTGTGTATTTATGTGTTTACATGTGTTTTTATATATATATATATATATATATGTAAATACACATATAAAGACATAAATACATATGTACACACATATGAACACACACACACACACACACACACACACACACACACATATATATATATATATATATATATATATATATATATATATATATATATATATATATATATGTACTGTATGTATTTGAACCCTTATAACATTTTTCATGCAATTTTTTTAAATGATTTTTATTAGATAGTGTTGTTATGAGTGTAACTGTACTTAAAAATGTATTTGTGATGTGTTTTGTGCAACTTTTTTGTCTCACCTAACAGTTAACCAGAGCACTAAGGTTGCGCTATCCCGACAAGCGTTAAATTCCATTGTGCTCACGTGAAAGCATTATAACAGCAGTTTGTGGGAAAAGGGACTGACATATTTATACAATTAAATTAAATTATTTTACTGTGCGAGCACCCATTTGAATACGCACCCCCACATCCTTGATACAATTTGTAATACCACGCTACTTTCGACACATGACTTCGGACACACGCAAAGAGCCACTATAAAATTCTTAGCGTGTAATTGGTAATCTAGCCCACAATGTTTACACACAAGATAAATGTGGTCATCATATAATGTATACTAACAAATGCCACATTTCTATTTTATTTGCAGACTCTAAGCAATGTATTTAATTATGCTGCTGTGAACGAGCTCTGCAATTTTAGCAAAAAAAGGAGCCCTAGTTATATGACAGTGAGCTTCTGGTTAAAAAAAGTTGACTAAGAAAGCAAGGATATAAAACAAACATGACGAAGACCAGAAAATGAAGTGGACTTCAAAGAACAGTAAGCTCTGTTGTACTAGTCCCTGTCAAATGTAGCAGTCTCTGGATATCTTATTTTTTGTTTATTAAAAAGTTAAATATATTCTTTGATTCAAACTTTTAAATTATAAAACTTACATATAATTCAATTAGAATCATAAAATGTTCATTAAACTTTAAGAAAACGTTCATTATAAATCTACACAAAATAAAATGATTTTTTTTAATTATGCACGTTTTTATCTATTATGAAAATAATGTGAAAATATTATGAATTCACCAGCAAGGATGGTCACAGTAATTATTTGTATCCTCTATCTTCAAAGCGCGTTTTGCTTTGCAGTTTCTTTCCTGTAGGTTTTGAATATTTGGACTTTGTTAATAATAGTACATTTGGAAAAAAATTGCCTTTAGATACATTAGGCAGTCATGATCTATACTGAATCCAGTTAGCCGTCATTTTTCATTTTCACTTTCATTGTGCATATTTTGCTGCTGAGTAGGTGTGGGAAAAAAGCCTGTTTCTCAAATTGTAATAGTTTTTGTATCTTCACCCAATATGAATATCAAAAAGTCTCTTATTATTCTGCATTTGTATTTTGAGCTAAAGCACACCTAGTTAGGGCTCTAAGTATTGACATTTTTAAGAGAACAGTTTAACATTTATTTACAATAAATATGATAGAAATGATACTAGATTGTGTGAGGAACAATTTGACTTTTATTTGTTTTCTGTAGTTATTAATTATTCCCTGCAATACATGAATTCACTTCCCAATGACGTTTTACAGGTGTCTCTCGATTGTTGTGGTTTGTTTGTTTGGGTAATCTGGAATATGACTTTCCACTAAAAAAGTTAAAACATCAGCATATGTTTGTAAAAAAAATGTACTTCTGTTAGGCATCATATATTCAAATGAGGATTATGGTTATGCCTTATGAGAAAAATACTAAAAATTAGAAATCTAAAACTTATTATTGAATTTTATTGTAGATTATTTATTCATAAAGTGCCAGATTATGAGTTGAGCTAATATGCACTGGTATTACGAATTTGGTGCAATGCCAACGTGACTTGCACGGAGCATTGCACTCATGAGAGCACGCTTCCATAGGCTTCAATGGGAGCCTCATTCTGATGACGTGATACACAGCACAGAACCAAAGTGCAGCAAAGGGGGTTAATAGCACAGCGATGGCTAGCAATTTTAAATATATATGTACTGTATATACACATATTAACACATAAATATATATTTATATAAGCATAAACATATATATTTACAAGGAAAACACACTTCCCATAGACCACAATGTAACAGCACTATTCCCGGCACTTATTTTTCTAACAACCCACACCCACCAACTTTTAACCTTCTAAAACTACCTACTGCAGTATTTTTTGATGAAAATCCGCTATTTACGGGGCATTTGGGGCACTTTTAGAACATGAACCAGAGATTTGATCCATGGTTAATTTTCTGAGCACTAATTGCTATTGTGTCAGGGAGCAAGGCTACCCTGTATTCAGAAGATGAAACCATATGGCAGAGAACAGGGAAAGCAGTTGCAAACCCAGGCAAAGGTATAAACAGGGGGAATCCGAGAGACGTAGGTCAGGTAACAATCCGGGTCAGTTCAGGCATCAAGTATCAGAAATGAGGAGTCAAGCAAAATATCAAACCAGGAAATCCAAACAATGGGAAAGGAAACAGGAACAGGATAAAAAACAAACACTTAGGCCTCGCTTCCATTGAGTCGTAATTCAGTTTGCGTGCACTCGCAAACCGTTAAATATGCTGTCGAAAGCAATAGCGTTTAACGACTGTTTCCAATGGCGCGTTATACCTCTATATCGGCTTCCGGACTTCGGCTGCCGAAAAGATTTTCGCGTCCCATAGAAAGTAATAGAAGCCGTTAATCGATAAATTATACCAGGTTTCCATTGAAAGCGCTAACCGTTAATACACTGTCGGGGGCTGTCGATACATTGAGACATATTACCCCCAGCTCAACTAGGTGTAAAGGAGGAAAAAAGAGCTTTTTGAGGCCTGTTTCTCATTGAAATTGCAAATCAAAAAAAATTTATGAGTGTTTCAATGTACAAATAACATTATATATGCTACATTTATTGGTCCTATGTATAGGAATATTTGCACCCATGTTGTCATAGAAATTTCAATATGTATGTGCATATAAAAATATATGCAAGCACCACAATTATGGAACGACCTCCCGCACACTTTTAAACCTTCCCCATGCCTAATATCCTTTAAGAGATCCCTCTCTACATATCTCAAAACAGAATGCACCTGTCATTGTTGATTATATATTTCCTACCTGTTCTATGTTAAATTTTTGGGCATATGTATTATTATTTTTTTTTTATTATTGTACCCATTGTATCAATGCAATGTTTTGTGTACCCAGGACATACTTGAAAACTATAGAAATCTCAATGTATCTTTCCTGGTAAAATATTATAAATATAAATAAAATATCTACCTATTCAAAATGAAACCTTTGCCCAGGGATGCTATATATAATCTCAATACATATAGAAAAATAATAAGGGATGAAAATGAAGAAAGGGGTGAGCTATATAGTCAAATGAACCAAAAAATATGGGATGTAAAAAAATAAAAATAGGATGGGAAAAATGTATATATAAAAAAAAAAGTTATATAGTGAGGAAGGGAAGGGTAGTCAAAGGGGGGATGGGAAGTGGAATAAGGGGATTAATGAAAGGAGTAATAAAGGAAGATGGGGATATGGTAAAGGAAGATGGGGATATGGGGGTTAATGAAAAAAAAAAATGTGAATGTGTTTGTATCAAATAAAAGTGTGTATGTGTATTTGTGTGTATAAACTAATGTGTGTTAATTAACTAATGTATGGATGTGTGTGTGTGTTCCTAATATTATATGAGGCCTACAATAAGAATATATGAAAATCAAATATCAAACTCTCCACTAACTCTCAAACAACTCTCAAAAACCCAAAACTCCTACCAACGCAACTAGCTCCCGTGTCTTTCTCTCTAGAGGCGATCACAGGTAAAGAGCGCAGGCGCAAACCGTTATTCTTATAGACAGAGGTCGGGTTACCATGGCAATGCACTTGTTATGGCGCGCTTTTCGACAAATCCGACATCGGTTGGCAACGCAAACTTACGTACGGCCGAAAAGAGCGACTGCGCGCAACACGCTAATCTTTTCAATGGAAACCTGGTACTAAAATGGAGCCGTAAATTACTTTTAGCTGTCGTCCGCTTCGGTAGCTTACGGCTCCATTTTTAACGACTCAATGGAAGCGAGGCCTTAGTTACTGCAGGTATACAGGCAGAATAAATCAGCAACAAGACAGGGCTCAGGCTGGAATTTAAACCCAGCAGGATCAAGGAATGCCCCAGTTGTCTGGGCAACGGGAAAGCTTCTGATGCCTGGCAACCAATGGAGTAACAGGAGGAAGAGGCATGTCAGTGAGATTCTCCATGCTGATGGCAAACACCTGACAAGTCTCCTGTGCACACTCACGTGCACACGCTCACATGCACGCTCATGTACACATTCACATTTGTGCTGTCAGGCACTGTTACAGCCACAAAAGGAACCCTCGGCCATACCTGCCGGCAGCCAGGTAAGGGCATGACAGAACCCCCCACCAAGGATTGGCCTCTGGACATGAACATGAGAAGGCCTGTCAGGATGTCTCCGATGGAATGCCCGCACTTTGGCGGGAGCATGGACGTTAACAACAGGTTCCCAAGAAGGTTCCCCGGAACCGTACCCTCTCCAGTGGACAAGATACTCCAGATGTTCATGACGTCTAGGAGAATCCAAGATGTCTTAAACTTCATATTCTTCATGCTGTCAGGCACTGTTACAGCCACAGGAGAAACTTGTGACAGCACCCTCCGCCATATTTGTCGGGGCATCCCTGGCCTAATGACATACTGTGAGCTCACAATATCAGTAACCAGCCACTTGTAATGAATTTTGCCCGTTTGCGGCCCGGGCACAAGATAAATTAGCGCTCTACTTGTAATGTAGCCCAAAGTTTGTGAAAGAAGACTATTCAAAATATTTACTACAGTTTTTGGAAACTCTTTTTTTGTTTTAATTACTACCAAACCTGCGTTCCCGTAAACAGTTAGTGATCTCCTACTATTGTATTCCTCTTTTTTTCCCAGGAAATAATATATATATATATATATTTTTTTTTTTTAAATCCCTTATTGTAATTTAAGGATTCTAACACTGTCATATCACCTGTCTTTCAAGTTATATGTATTAAGTGGTGGACTATTTCCTAATAAACCACCCTGATTCTGAATTTTAATGAAATCTCATTGTTTAAAAAATTTGCTAATGCCAGAAATAATAATACATTTTTTTTTTACCACAAAATTAAAATGTATGAATAAGGAAAAGTTTTAAGGACACTATACTGTAATTTTCCAATTAATGTATCCAATTACTTATTTTACCAACTGCATATTATTAAATGTAATTGAAATAGCTCCTTTTGGTCTATTTATTTGCAGCTGAAATAAACTGGGTTTGCTCATTGAAACCACCATAATGAAAATGTCAGAAACTACAGTATGTATAGTGTGAATAGAGATACAATATGGAAGTCTGCTCTTCCTATGGACACAGCCCATTTGAATGGACATGCACTTGAGAACGAGTGATTGTTTTTGCTCATTGAAACAGCTACTTTAATTAACAAACCTAAAGGCCTACATATTTAATACTCAACAGCTGGTATAACAAGTCATTGTAAACACATTAAAGGGACAGTAACCAACATGAGGTGTTTTATGTAAAATGTTTATTTATGCATAATAAAACAACTTTGCAATATATTTTCAGTATTTATTTTGCCAATTTTTCATTTAATTTAGCTCTGATAGATTAGATAACAACTGCAAATCAATACATTTTATACCAGTGACAGTGACTGGCATTTTTGTTTATGGACTAAAGCCCTGATTGGCTCTTCCAAATAGGGCAAATAAAAAAATACTATTCTACTAAAATGTTTAGACTTGGGGGATTTGTTATTCTACAGCAACACAGCAGAAGTGTATTTTAAATACAAGATTCCTTTAAGAAAAAAATATTTTTACAGTACAGTGTCCTTTTTAGTATGACGTAAATTTAATGGGGTAATAGAGTAGTTAAAGTCAGCAGTAATTGTGCTGTAAATATCTAATAAACTAAGACATCTATCAAAGGGACATGCAACCCTAAAAAAATATTTCACTATTCAGCAAGAGCTAAAATATTAACACACTTTTCAATGTACTTCTATAATCAAATGTGCTTCATTCTCTTGGCATCCTTTATTGAAGAAACCATAGTTTTAAATAGTGCCAGTGGTATATTTATATATTTCTCTATATGGCACCACAAGAAAAGTCCCTTGAAAATAAACCTAATGGATAGCTCTTTAGAAAAGTGTATATGTGTATAATTATATATGTACTATCTCCTTATTGTAACTAATACTACTTTATATTACAGACTTTTATCTCTGTCTATAATTCATTGTGTTAATGAGGCACTTGGAGGGAGATTTTTCACCCTTTAGCCTCTCTTCTACAGCACACTTTTAGCTGGCTTCTTGATCCAATACTTAAAGAGACATTTTTACATTTGTATAGACCTTACACTGTTTTGTAGCAGGGGTCATTTCCATTTTCAAGGGATATATATTAAACCAGATTGTCTTTTTTTAATCTATTGTCCCTTCACTCAGCTTTTGAATTCCTTCCCTTGTTCTCTTTTCTAAATCCATCAATTTCATTTGTAAATACTGAAAGACACTGATTTATAGTTTGCTTTATATCTTGCACCTTCATCAGTTGAGCTGGCTTACTTTCACGTCTGACAATGATTGCTGTAGATAACCCTCAATCTAGACTATGCTTGTTTCTGCTTTCTACAATATTCAGTTTTACTATCTGATCTATGTTTCTTTTACTCTTTAGCTTATAGTTGTGTCTCTGCCGTACATAATAAGAAGCGTTTTTTTGTGACTGCTTATTAACCATACAGTGTAGATTTTTTTTTTAATATAAAGAAACCGTCCACTGCTAAATTTCAAGGTGCAATTGATTATATATAGAGAGTAGCCATCAGATATCTTGTGATTTTATAATGTGTTTAGTATTTCATGCTGTAATAATGCATAGCATTATCATTTTTTGTTATTGTTTAATATGAGCCTAAAAGCTTCACATAGCTACCTAAAAAATTATCCAACAGCGGATGTCAGTCCATTGACAAATCCCTGATTTACTAAATATTTTTCTAGACTCCCAAATTATTAGGTTATTCTATTAAATCTTTATACTAATATGTAGATGATGAGTTTTAGTGAACAGTTTACTCAAAATACTTGAATCAAGGAAACTCTGTATAGTTTCATTCTGACATTAATAAATCTATGAGTCTGTCTTTTATTAATTGTTAAATGTTGAGTTAGTTCCTTATTCTAGCATGTTGTACACTTCCATTCCCAACCCCATTTCAGTATTTTTTAGCCAACCTTTTATGCAGCACAAGTTCTGAATTAGAGTGCAACTTGATTGCAGCAATTCTTATCTACATTTTTTTTGCCTGTTTTGGCATCCTATTGCAGTCTCACTGTTGTTTAAGGATGAAAATGTATTGTGCATGTGGAACATCAGATGGATGAAGAATACAGTACTTTGTTTTTATTTTTATTTATTTTTCCTCCCAGCCATTTTTATCTCAGGATACTAAGACTCACCAGCAACTATGTACTAGGAATATTAGGAACTGTTCCAGTTATTACAAATGTGGTATATGCCACCAATCCTTTGCATTGAGACAACTTAAAATGGTATTCAATGGCTTTATGAAACTTTTATGTTGTAACAAACTTGATGTCTTGAAAACCAATGTTTGCCTGCTTTAAGATGTGTATACCCAGTTTAGATATTAATAAACACAATTATTTCCTGGTTTAATAAAAAGTTAAAAACAGAGCTCAGCTAATTTATGATTGAAAATAAGTGTTTGAATTAAAAATATCTGATTAATTAAAAATATTATGATATAATGAAATATATATACATGTGCAAAATGAAAATTCCTTTATATATGATGTCTTATATGTATAATTCCTATTATATGAAAGATAATTTTATTATTGCATTATTGATGTATTATTATAATCATTTATTTGTAGAACTCCAACACATTTCTGAGTCTGATGTGACTGTTTCTCCTTTCCTCTTTTTGTTCAATAGATTTGGAGGTTATTTATTTTAGTTACCACCAAGGGTACAAAGACACCATTTTGCCCACAAAGTCTGCAGTACACAGAGGCTCATACCTATAAAACTGTCTTGGAGATACCAGAGTTTAAGCTTTCTGAACGTCTCCCAAAAGTTCTGCAGGTTTGTTTAGCACTCTGATGATGTTGTTTGTCCTCACAAGAGCTGTATGTCAGTGATATCGCACCATCATGGCACTTTCTTCTTTTTTGTTATTGTAATAACTATAATACATTTCTAACATTTCAAGACCAAAGAAATTGGAATCCCTAGCCTGATTAAACCAATTTCCAATAGATGATATCAAACAGTTCAGCATGACTAAAACTACATGGTCCCTCCTCTGAGGAAGCATATGTAAAATGCGACCGCATCAAGGGTACCTCTTTGTTACTTTAGTTTTCTCACCTGTTGTGGTATTTCAAAAATAATTTAGATTTATTTTAACACTAGTATTGACAAACCTTAATGGGTGTTGGTGCACACAGCATTTAGTTGTGCCGAGTACTTTAGTATTACCTAAAAATCAAAGCATACATAGTATAAGCCTTTATGAATAGGCAGTTAATTGAATTGTGATTTAGAGGAATACAAGTGAAAACTTTATTGAACTAACATGCTCCTGTCAGGGTGCCAGGAATCAGACTGAGACGAGAAGTGCAAAAATAATCACACCTTTATTAATAACAAAAAATAATAAAAAGTCCACAAGTCAAACATCAAGCCAGGAGTCTAAGCCAGAGCTGGTAGTCAGACGAGCTGAGTCAGGGGCCAAAGCAAATAGTTAGATGAGCCAAGTCAGGAGCTAAAGCCAGTAGTCAGACGAGCCGTAATCAGGAACAAGGAGAACAGCAGCGTCAGGAACAAGCCAGGGATCAGGAACCAGGAGGGACATCAGACAGCCAGGTAATACACAGGAACTGGAACACAGGAACTCACAAACAGGTCTGATACCATGCAAGGGCAAAGCATACTGAACAGAGGCCCTTTAAATAATAAGTGATAACATCATAATACTGAGACTGCATCCTGTCTCACACGGATGATGTACACCAGTCCGGCCATAAGAGGGTGGGCAGGAAATGAGCAGCATTAGACACTCTGTACCAGATTCAGTAAGAGGTGAGTAAAATGGCTGCCAGCAGCACATAACAATCAAAGCAGGGAAAAAACCCTGACAGTACCCTCCCCTCAAGGACCCCTCCCCATGGGAAGACAAAAGGCTTATTGGGGAAACGGGCATGGAAGGCACGGAGGAGGGCAGGAGCATGAACATCAGAGGAGGGAACCCATGAATGCTCCTCCAGACCATAGCCCCTCCAGTGAACCAAATACTGTGCACGGCCCCTGGACATATGAATGTCAATAATGCTGCTGACCTCATATTCTTCATGGTTGTCAACAAAGATATGACGGGGATGAGGCAACACAGTTGTAAACCAATTTCAAACCAATGGTTTCAAGAGGGAGACATTAAAAACATTGGAGATACGCATTGCAGAAGGAAGGTCAAGAGCGTAGGCCACAGGATTGACCCGTCAGAGTATTCAAAAAGGACCAACAAAACGGGGAGCCAGTTTATTGGAAGACACCCAAAGGTTCAAGTTGTGGGAGGACAGCCAAACCCTCTCACCAACCTGGTAGGAAGGTGCGGGCAGATGCCTAAGATCAGCCTGGAACTTTTGGCGCTTCATAGAACGATGAAGGCAATCCGGAATCTGCACCCACATGGAACGGAGTTGCCTTAGATGCCCCTCCAATGCCAGAATACCCTGAGGCATGAATAAATCGGGCAACAAGGATGGTTGGAACCCATAATTCGCCATGAACGGGGATAACTGGGAGGAAGCATTGATAGCACTATTACGAGCAAACTCTGCCCAAGGTAATAGTTCAAACCAATTATTGTGGTGATCTGAGACATAGCAATGGAGGAACTGTTCCGCAGCCCCATTGGATTGAGGGTGATATGCTGAGGAGAATTAAAGCTGGATCCCCATTTGAGCACAAAAGGAACGCCAAAATCTGGAGACAAACTGGCTACCCCGGTCCAAGACTATCTCCTTGGGTAACCCATGTAAACAGAAGACCTCCCGGGTAAAAAAGTTCCTGAGCGGTAGGCAGCTTCTTCAAGGGAATGCAATGTGACATTTTAGAAAAGGTCAACCACCATTAGGATAACAGTATTGCCATTGGAAACAGGGAGTTTGACAATGAAGTCTATGGAAAGATGTGTCCAAGGATGCTCACCATTAGCAATAGGTTGAAGAAGACCCACAGGGAGACGTTGAGGAGTCTTATTCTGTGCACAGACTGAGCAGGAGGCAACATACACAGCAACATAAGAACGAAGACCTGGCAACCAGCATTGTCAAGTGACAGACCAAATCATTTGGTTCTTGCCTGGGTGACCTGCGGCTTTAGGCTAGTGGTAAGTGTGCAAAAGTTTAGTTAGAAGATTCTCAAGAACAAAGCACTTACCACTAGATTTCTCAGGAGGTGCATTGGTTTGTGCAGCCAGGATCTCCTCCCCCAAGGGAGAAGTCAAATTAGTATGTTTGGTAGCCAAAACATGGTCAGAAGGTATAACTGGAATAGGTACAGAGGCAAAAATTGTCGAGAGAGGGCATCAGCCCTAACATTCTTACTACCAAGCAGGTAAGAAACCACAAAATTAAACGGAGACAAAAATAGCACCAATCTGGCCTGATGGGGCGACAAACGTTTTGCTTCGGATAGATAAGTTAAAATCTTGTGGTCAGTAAGAATGAGCACTGGTATGCTAGTACCCTCAAGAAGGTGCCTCCATTCCTTGAGTGCCAAAATTATGGTCAGTAATTCCCTGCACTCTGCCGGAGACAATTTCTTAGAGAAGAAACTGCACGGATGCATCGGGTAGGTACCCGATGTTGAGACAAAAGGGTACCTACTCCAGTCTCAGACACATCAACCTCAAGAATGAAAGGCAGGACAGGGTTAGGATGAGCCACAAATGGAGCGGCAGTAAAGTCAGTCTTAAGACTATCAAAGCCCTTAATGGCAGTAGGTGACCAATGGAGTGGATCATTATCCTTATTGATCAGGTTAGTGAAAGGTTTGACCAAGGAAGAAAAGTTTTTAATAAACTTCCTATAGTAATTTGCAAAGCCCAAAAAACGTTGAATAGAGCGAAGACCAACTGCGCGAGGCCACTGAAGGACTGCAGACAACTTGTCAGGATCCATGAAGAACCCTGCAACTGAGATTACATAACCTAGGAAGGTTACTTAAGTCTGATGGAACTCACATTTCTTGAGTTTACAAAACAGGCCGTTGTCACGTAATCTATGAAGTACCCGTGTAACATCAGAATGATGAGCCTCAAGAGTAGGTGAGTGTTTAAGGATACCATCTAGGTACACCACAACACACTGTTGCAACATACCTCGTAGTACATCATTAATAAATTCCTGGAAAACAATTGGAGCATTACATAGGCCAAAGGGCATTACAAGATACTCATAATGCCCACTTCTGGTGTTAAATGCTGTTTTCCATTCGTGACCCTCCTTAATCCTAACTAGATTGTATACTCCTCTCAAATCAAGTTTAGAAAATACCGTAGCTCCCTTGAGGCAGTCAAAGAGTTCTGTAATGAGCGAAACAGGGTAAGCATTCTTAATGGTAAGACGATTAAGACCCCTATAATCAATGCATGATCTTAACTCGCCACCCTTTTTCTTCACGAAGAAGAAGCCAGCCCATGCAGGAGAGCAGGATTTGTGGATGATCTCCCACAAAAGAGCATCGGCAACATACCCCTCCATAATACAATTCTCCGCAACAGACAGAGGGTAAACCTGGCCCGAGGAGGAATGGCTCTGAGTTGCAGGTCTATGGCACAATCGTAAGACCGGTGAGGAGGCAACGTACCGGCATGCACCTTGTCAAAAACATCTAGGAACTCTTGGTACTCCTCTGGCAATTGAGATACTGAAGAAGTGCACAAGACTTTGACTGGTTTCCGAAGACAAGTGGAAATACATTGCGGGGACCATGACAAAATTTCAGACCTGCGCCAGTCGAGACTGGGATTGTACTTTTGGAGCCAGGGATAACCCAGAACAACCAGAAAATGCAGAGAGTTTATCACCTAGAACTGGAGGGTTTCAAAATGGAGAACCCCAACAGCCATGGATAACGGAGCGGTTTAGTGAGTTACGTGTGCGGGCTGAAGGTGCCTGCCATCAATGGCCTCAATAGCAAGCGGAACAGACCGAGGCAATACAGGAATGGAGTGCTTTGATACAAAAGCACTGTCAAGGAAATATCCCACAACACCGGAGTCAACAAGATCCTGGGTGACTATGGAGGAGTTCACCCAGGAAAGGAAAACCATGACCAAAGGTTTCTCCGAGGATAAACCACCCAAGGTCTGCCCCAGACAGGACCTTAGGTGCAAGTGTTTCCCGGCCGTGTAGGACAAGACTTTAAAAGGTTGCCCTGTAACCCACAATAGAGGCAGAGCCCCTCCCTCCTCCTAAAGGCCCTCTCCGCCGCGGAGAGATGCGTAAATCCCAACTGCATCGGCCCAGCAGTACCTGGTGACTTGGGACCAGGAGGCATGGGAGGAGAGGGAGGCATGGGTGGGAACGAACACTTAGGAGACAACGTAACAGGAGGTTTCCACAAGTGCTTCATGAAAGAGGGCCTCTCACTTAGTCTGATGTCAATTAGGATTAAAAAAGACACCAATGCTTCGAGATCCTCTGGTAAATCTCTAGCAGCAACTTTGTCTTTAATCACATCAGAGAGCCCATGAAAGAAGGCGGCAACAAGGACTTCATTGTTCCAACCTACCTCTGCGGCAAGCGTATGGAACTTAATGGCATACTAAGCAACAGATCTCGTAGCTTGCTGAATGGACATGAGTCATTTAGCAGCGAGCTGGAACATCCAATACCCTTTGAAAGGAGGCCACAAATTCAGGGTAATTTGAAATCACAGGTTTATTAGTCTCTCACGAGGGATTAGCCCAGGCAAGAGCTGTGTCAGAGAGTAACGAGATGAGAAATCCCACCTTAGCTCTGTCCGAGGGAAACGCCTGAGGTAACATCTCAAAGTAAATACCCACATGTTTCAAAAACCCTCTGCACTGAATAGGATCGCCTCCATATCGCTGAGGTAGAGGTGCAGAACTGGACATGCTCCTGGTAGGACTAGGTTCAGCAGCAGAAACAGGAGCAGCCATAACTTGTGGGACACTCTGGTCCAAATGTGCAGTGCGAGTCAGCAGGGTTTGCAGGGCTAGTGCAAATTGATCCAAGTGGTGATCCTGTTCATCCATCCTGGAAATGATGGTAGGTAAAGGTGTATTATTAGCACCATCAGGATTCATGGCCCTTGCATAATGTCAGGGTGCCAGGAATCAGACTGAGACAAGAAGTGCAAAAATAATCACACCTTTATTAATAACAAAAAATAATAAAAAGTACACAAGTCAAACATCAAGTCAGGAGTCTAAGCCAGAGCTGGTAGTAAGACGAGCCGAGTCAGAAGCCAAAGCGAACAGTCAGACGAGCCAAGTCAGGAGCCAAAGCGAGTAGTCAGACGAGCCGTAATCAGGAACAAGGAGAACAGCAGAGTCAGGAACAAGCCAGGGATCAGGAACCAGACAGCCAGGTAATACACAGGAACTGGAACACAGGAACTCACAAACAGGTCTGAGAAAATGCAAGGGCAAAGCATACTGAACAAGGCCCTTTAAATAATAAGTGATGACATCACAATACTGAGACTGCAAACTGTCTCACACGGATGAAGAGGGCATGCAGGAAATGAGAAGCATCAGACACTCTGCACCAGATTCAGTAAGAGGTGAGTAAAATGGCTGCCAGCAGCACATGGCAAACAAAGCAAAGAAAAAACCCTGACATAGTGTACCTAGATTAGGATAGAGACTTGAATTAAAGGTAACTGATTGTATTAAAAAAAAGTCTGACTCAATATAGTCACTGACCTGGTATTTGGGGAAGATTCACAATTTTATATATATATTTATTTTATATTTTTAAATAAATTCCTTAGTAGTCTATGGGTATTTTTATATGTAAATCAAATGCTAATCTTTTTCTAAAGCAGTAGGATATACCCCATAGTTTTAATACATTGTTTTCAATGTCTTCAGATGGGATTCCTTATTAGATAAGAACACAAAAAAAATATTTGCAAAGACCCATTACTATTCTTTAAACAGTCATATTCTTAAAGAAAAGACATCTAGAGGGTACATTTTTATGCAAGAGACTAGGGAACGGATGTTATTCTTCAATTTTTGAATATCCATGTGAGATATTGGTGTAAAAGTATTATTGTTTATGCACACACAAACATACCCACACACTGTTGTGTCCTGGCAGAAGTAGCACCAGCTAGGTGTCGCAATAGTACCAAATTAAGGTAAACAAACACACAAACATGCAGTATAATACTAACAGTGTTTATTATGAACTTATCACATTAAATAAATCAGTTATTGAGCAGTGATTAACTGATAAATGCTTGCATTACTTATCTTCAGGTTTCGAATAAGGCATTAATTTCAGTATACAATGTTGCACAGGCAGATAATTGCAGCTACATTGAGATTCATCATTCAGTGAAAGAAATGCAGAATTCACAGGTTCTCTATCTGATTTCTTTCCAAGATTTTACCCAACAGAATCTTGCCCCATTTTATTTTTATCACCAATTTTGCTTAGTTCTCTTGGTATTTTTAGTTGAAAGCTAAACCTATGAGTTTTATATGCTAATATCTTAGACCTTGAAGGCTGCTTCTAATCTGAAACCATTTTGACAGTTTTTCACCACTAGAGGGGGTTAGTTCATAGGGTTCATATAGATAACATTAAGCTCACACACGTGAAGTTACCTAGGAGTGAGCTCTAATTGGCTAAAATGCAAGTCTGTCAAAATAACTGAAATAAGGGGGCAGTTTGCAGAGGCATAGATACAAGGTTTTTACAGAGGTTTAACTGTGTATTATTATAACTGTGCTGGTTATTCAAAACTGGGGAATGGGTAATAAAGGGATAATCTATCTTTTTAAACAACAAAAATTCTGATGTTGACTGTCCCTTTAACCCCTTAAGGACCAGCGACGTACCCTGTATGTCACTGGCCTTTTTTTAGGACTTGATTGTTTTATAGGGCGGTCTTGCCACCAGCGTTGAGACTGCTCTATTCCTCAAAGCCTGCTGGAGGGAGGGCATTAATAGCGTGTTCTTGCTAGACTTGTGCTATTATGTCCTGAAAAAACCCTTAACGACCAGTGACATACAGGGTACATTGTGGTCATTAAGGGGTTAAAGGCATTTATGTTTTAAAGGCATAACTTTGTTACATGAATATAATAAAAACCACCCCATAAAATATAGTGTCTAATCTGTCTAGAAGACAATTGGATTATTGATAACTGTGAAGCTTCCTTTTGCACGAAAGTACAAAATTACTAAACTGTCTATGGCCTATTAGATTATTTGGTCCCCAACATGACCTGAAAGGTGTAACATCATACAAGCTGCAAGATAAGCAGGTGACATGTATAAGAAGGATTATTTTCCAGAACTAATAAATAACTTTTTTATTCCGTTAGTTTTTTTGCTGTGAGAAGCAAGTACACATGGCTGCTGCAGTAGATTCTGGTAAATCCAAGAAAACTTGCAACCCAAATTTCTCACATCAGCAGAATGTGGTACTTGTTGATTTAGTATTAGATGATACATGTATGGAAGTCGTGTCAAGCAAACCCCGGTGCAAGAAAAAAAACTTATTTGGCAAACAATTTGTGATGCTGTGAGTGTCCAAGGTCCAACAAGGAAGAATATTGATTCCTGCAAGAAACATCAAGTGTCAAACCAAATCCAAAATTGCTAAAGAAAAACAATTAATACAAGGTACTAGCTGCGGCCAACATTATATCACTGATTTGTCAGAAAAAAAGTCCTCCAGAGACTTGATACAGAGGTAATCGAGGGCATCACTGATTACTGTGATAGTTATATAAGAGTGAAATATTATTTGATGCAATCTGATCAGGGTCGGTGCTAGGATTTTTGGCCACACAGGCGATGATAAATTTTGTGCCCCCCCCAAAAAATTGCATACCATTGCTGTTTTTTACAAAATTTTACAAATATATATATATAGATGTATGTATATATATATATATATATATATATATATATATATATATATATATATACAGATATATACACACTATATATATATATATATATATATATATATATATATATATATATATATGTATATATACATACACATATATACACGCTATCTATATATATATATATATATACTGTATATATACACATATATAAATACACACTATATATATATACAGTATATATATATATATATATATATATATATATATATATATATATATATATATATATATATATATATATATATATATATATATATATGATATATAATACATATATATATATATATATATATATATATATATATACTATATCATGCTGGTATTGATATTTAAAGCTTGCTAGGGTAAGGCAGCCTAAGGCTTAGCATTAGGGCATAGTGTAAGGGTTAGGATTAGCATCAGGGTTAGTCTTTGTGGCTTCAGACTTCATCACTGCTAAACACTATTGACAAAAAAAACTCTGCTAAGGCTGCCATTGCAACCCGGTACTAACTAAGTGGTCACAGTAGACACACTGTCACACACATGGCACGCACGATAAGTACCAGACTGTCTTGAGCAAGAGGGATAAGTGGTGGCGGGTGATAGATGACAGAGTCCCACGCTTTAGGGACCGGATGGAGGAGGAGCTTACCGGCACTGACTACTGTGGCACCTAAGAGGCCCAAAACAGTGCTGCACTGCTGCTGCCTGCTGGGAGACACGGGAGTCCTAAGTGGTGGATCTCCAGGACCCAGTGGCCGCAAATGGTTTATGCAACCTTTTGGACCCTGGAAGTTCTGCCACTCATATGTCAAAAAAAAGATATATATAAAAAACACTGGCTGCTCTCAGTCTGACAATTTTGCACCCCGCTGCTGGTGCGCACTAAGGCGATTGCCTATATGCAAGCGCCAGGCCTGAATCTGCTGTTATTATGTACGTTAACTATTTTTAATAAACTGATATATTTGCGTTCATATTGTCACCGAAAAAAATAATTTGTAATAGTTTAATAAATTTAAGAAACTTAGGTGTGTGACTTCTTAGGCCTTTTACAGTTTATATAATTCAATATTTTCCATGGACGTTGTAAAGGCCTAGGCCATAACTACTATTAGAAGTGCTTATCATACCTTATCATAGGAGCGCTTATCAAACATAAATTCTCCATAGGTGCCTGGATAGCCCTTCTTTCTCTTAGTAGAAGTAAATGGAAGATAAACAACTGCAATAGTGCCTCCATCTTAATTAAGTTATGGAAAAAATGAATGAGCTTGAATTGTCCAGCTGCTTATTTATAATACTCAGCCTGGAAACATTCTCATACCCCCTATTGATTTCTATTGTGTTTGCTACCTAAATGGTTGTGAAGCAAAGTACACCAAGTTGGCACAAAAGTTAGAGCAAACAGATTTGTTGTAAATTTGATAATTTTTGATAAAGACAAATGTTATTATTATCAATGGTTTATTTGCTAAAAAAAAGTGCTTGGATTGAGACGTTGCAGAAAAATAAGCTCGCAATTGAAAAATAGTGGATTTTAGCCTCGATTGTGGCTTTGTACATATGAATTTTGATCCGTTTGTGGATTTTGACACAACATTACACATGAAAGGTAACTTAGATGCTTAGCACATGGGGTCCATTAACTGTTTGACTAATTATTTGTGCATGGAATCATGAAAAGCTTCCAATCCCACACACACACACCTATAAATAAATACAGTCATGGCCAAACATATTGGCACCCCTGGATTTCTGTCAGATAATGCACCACTTATCCCAGAAAATTGTTGCAATTACTAATGTTTAGGCATTATCATGTTCATTTATTTTGTTTCTATTGGTATGACACAAAAAAAGTCGAGAAAAAAAATCCAAATCTGACACATTCCATGCAAAACTCCAAAAATGGACTGGACAAAATTATTGGCACCTTCTCAAAATTGTAAGAAATAATTGCATTCCAAGTTTGTGATGCTCCTGTAATTTGTAATTAAACTCACCTGTATCAATTAACAGGTGCTGACAATATAGAAATCACACTGGCAACCAGTTAAAATGGTTAAAATGTACTCAAATTTTGTTGTTGTGTGTCTCTGTGTGCCAAACTGAGCATGGAGAAGAGAAAGAACATCAAAGAATTGTCTGAGGATTTGAGAACAAAATTGTGGAAAAGCATGAACAATCTCAAGGTTACAAGTCCATCTCCAGAGATCTTAAAGTGAAGGTCAATTTTCATCAATGAGTGCCCGGTTTTTAAAAATACTTTTAAAAACAGGGGCACTTTCATTGATGAAAATTAACATTGCACTGGATTTGAATAAATACTTACCTTTTACTTCTGCAATGCAGGATCGACGATCCCCCTCCTTCTTCCTGCCTTGATTGGAGGAAGCCGGTTTTGTCATTTCTGACATCAGTACAGAGGAACTGAGGCTGAGATTGGCAATCCGGTTTTGCAGAAGTAAAAGGTAAGTATTTCTTCAAATCCATTGCAATGTAAATTTTCATCAATTAAAGTGCCCCTGTTTTTAAAAATATTTTTAAAAACCGGGTACTCATTGGTGAAAATTGACCTTTACTTTAATGTTCCTGTGTCCACTGTGCACAACATTGTCAAGAAGTTTACAGCCCATGGCACTGTAGCTAATCTCCATGGACATGGGTGAAAGAGAAAAATTGATCAATGATTGAATCAAAGAATTGTTCAAATGGTGGATAAAGAACCTTGATCAATGTCAAGACAAATTCAAGCTCACCTTCATCACAGGGTACAAATGTGTCAGCTTGCACTGTACGTCGCCATCTGAATAAAAAGGTATGCTATGTTAGGAGACCCAAGAGGACCCAACTGCTGACACAGAATTATATAAAAAAAAAGCCAGATTGGAGTTTGCCAAAACTTACCTGAGGAATCCTAAATCCTTTTGGGAGAATGTGCTGTGGACAGGCAAAACAAATTACAGCTTTTTGGTAAAGCCCATCAGTCTACTGTTTTCAGAAAAAGAAATGAGGCTTTTTAAAAAAAGAATACAGTCCCTACAGTCAAACATGGTGGAGGTTCACTGATGATTATGGGTTGCTTTGCTGCTTCAGGCACTGGATGTATTGACTGTGTGCATGGCATAATGAAATTTGAAGACTACCAAAGAATTCTGTGGTGCAATGTAGGGCTTAGTGTCAGAAAGTTGAGTCTCTGTCAGAGGTCATGGGTCTTACAACAGGAAAATGACACAAAGCACACTTCAACAAGAACCTAGAAATTGTTTAAGACAAAGCGCTGGAGAGTACTGAACTGGCCAGCAATGAGTCCAGATCTCAATCCCATAGAGCACCTGTGGAGAGATCTCAAAACAGCATTTGGGAAAAGGAATCCTTCCAATCTGAGAGACCTGGAGCAGTTGGCGACAGAAGAGTGGTCCGAAATTCCATGGGACAGGTATAAGAAACTCATTGATGGTTACAGGGAGCGATTGATTTCATTTATTTTTTCCAAGGGGTGTGCTACCAAATATTACATTGAGGGTGCCAATAATTTTGTTTAGTCCATTTTTGGAGTTTTGCGAGGAATGTCAGATTTGGCTTTTTTTCTCCACTTTTTTGTGTCATACCAATAAAAAACAAAATAAATAAACATATGAATGCCTAAACTTTTGTAATAGCAACAATTGTCTGGGCGAATTAGTGCATTATCTGCCAAAAATGCAGGGGTGCCAATATTTTTGGTCATGACTGTATATCTACCAACTCACCTTTCTCAGTGGAAAGGTATCGAATGTGCAGCTAAAGTGCGAGTGCGGAGCAGTCAATTTAGTGGAACTGCAGTTCTATCAGTCTGAGCTAGAAAGAAGAAAACAGGATCAATATAAGACAATACATTGCATTTAAAATACTCTGAAACTTACAGAGCTCCCTCTAGTTTATTTGCCACTAACGGTGCAGGAGCAGTGAGACACAGCAGTATATAGTCACAAATTAACCAGCTTAGTGTAAAATTATCTTTCATTTCCCACAGCAGTATACCTTACTGATTCATCTAAGAAAAGGAGCTGAACCTGGAACTAACTTAGAGTTATGAGCTGTTTTACATATAAAGGAATGGAGCACAGAAAGGGTGATTGATTCATGGAATAAACTTCAGCAAGAGGTTTTAATGACAAACACTGTGGGGTACTTCAAGAATGTCTGGAATAAGCATAAAGCTATCATACAAACTAGATAAGTTTATACTTTTAGGAAATATCGGGCAGACTTTTTGGGCCAATGGTTCTTATCTGCTGTCAAAATTTCATGTTTCTATCTCTCAGGAAGTTTAATATAGGAGCACTTGGTGCTGATATAAATTCTCCTTTTAAAGCTTATATCAATAAAATCACTATGGTTTCAGTGTAGTTTAATTTGTTTCTCCTCTAGTTTCACATACATTATTTTTCAGTTTAATATTTGCATTGGGAATTTTCAGACAACCTTACCAGCTTACAGCTGTTGAGATAAATATGTGAAACCTGCAGGAGTAAAATGACTGTATAATAACACTGAAAGCTCTAAAAGATCTTAGGTAAAAAAAAAAAAAAACAAGGAATATCAACCATATCAATCATTTCACATAAGAAATCAAAGATACACAAAAACAAAGTACAATCATAATTGTATAATTTTAAAATATAATTCTGTATACAATGTACAATAATTCTAAATAAATGAAAGCACAAAATCAAATATCAATCTGTTAATGATTTTAATCTTACATATTTGTTATTAAAATAATATAGACAACTTTTAATTTTATAAACATAAAATACAAAGCTCTAGAAAAAATGCAATCTGCATTTGCAATAAATGTATGTTTGTGAAATATAATGTATTGTGGCCAATGTGAATTAATATTCCTTATCAATAACAACTATCATTTTTAAGTATAAGAAAAGAAAACAAAAGAAGACAAATTCTGAATAAATTAATAGGAAAGAATAAATTATGATTATTATTATTATTATTATTTTTATTACTATTATCGCTGTTAACATTTATTTGCTGGGTAATTCAACTAAATATATGTTCTGCTGTTATGTAAAAATCAATTCTAAACATGTATTGTTATCTGAAAACTAGTCAAAAAGTGTTATGTTTTGTTTTTTTGGCAGGAAACATACTTTTACTGTTTCATTTCACAGATATACTTCTGTTTACCACCTATAGTGGTTGGATTTACAGTGATTGATAATTTTGCTAGTTTTTCCATCTGCACCCATCCATTAATTCTGTCATTTTTGTCTGTTAAAAATCAGAAGCTGTCAGACTGAAATAATATAATCAGCTAATGTTCTTGCCAGATACAAACAACATCTCAGGAGTAGTTGAAACCACTCAACTCTGGCAAAATATTTCGAAAAGTCTTATGTATTGAATCTGGGCTCAGTGTTTATTTGTCAGACATTAAGATAAACTACAGAGACTAAAGTATTGATTTGCTGCATGTTATAGCACATATATATATATATATATATATATATATATATATATATACATATATATATATATATATATATATATATATGATTATTATTATTTTTTACAGTATCTATAATTTTTTCAATACTAATTAATATTTTTAAATATTTTATGTTTAATATTTCAATAACATGCCTTAAAGGTACATGAAACCAAATTTTAATTTCAGAAAGAGCATGCAATTTGAATCAACTTTCCAATTTGCTTCCTTCTCTTGTTATCCTTTGCTGAAAGGTGTATCTATGTAAGCTCAGGAGCAACAAAAGAACCTAGGTTCTATCTGCTGATTGGTGGCTGCATGTATATACCGATTGTTATTGGCTCCCCCATGTGTTCAGTTAAAAACCAGTAGTGCATTGCTGCTCCTTCAACAAATGATACCAAGAGAATGAAGAACATTTTATAATAGAAGTAAATTGGAAAGTTGTTTACAATTGTATGTACTACCTAAATCATAAAAGAAAATGTTTTGGTTTCATGTCCCTTTAATCAACTAATTATTTATGTTTGTAAGCCTAACATCGCTTTACCTAAAGTGCGAAACCCAAAGCACGTTACGCATATTTTATATTCCTATGTTCTTCACATCGAACAAAATGTAATTTTTGTTATTAAATATATATATACAGGCAGTCCCCAGGTTACGAACAAGATAGATTCTGTAGGTTTGTTCTTAAGTTGAATTTGTATGTAAGTTTGAACAGACACTTTTTTTTAGGTGAAACTCTAGCCAAATGTTTTTAAGTTTTGGATAGCATAGGGAAACTTTTGTTTTGCTATCTGTGCCCTTGTTCAGAAAATTTCACATCACTTTCTGTCCTTGTGACAATTGGATTTTGAGTATTTTGGGTTATCCTGAAAGAAGGATTGTTGATAAAGCTCTATTTTCTCTGTAAGTACGAGTTGTACTTAAAGGGACAGTCAATACCAGAATTTTTGTTGTTTAAAAAGAAAGATAATCCCTTTATTACCCATTCCCAAGTTTTGCATAACCAATACTGTTATAGAAATATACTTTTTACCTCTGTGATTACCTTGTATCTAAGCCTCTGCAAACGGCCCCCTTATTTCAGTTCTTTTGACAGACTTGCATTTTAGCCAATCAGTGCTCACTCCAGGGTAACTTCACGTGCATGAGCTCAATGTTATCTATATGAAACACGTGAACTAATACCCTCTAGTGGTCAAAATGCATTCAGATTAGAGGCAGTCTTCAAGGTCTAAGAAATTAGCATATGAACCTCCTAGAATTAGCTTTCAACTAAGAATACCAAGAGAACAAAGACAAATTGGTGAAATATTTACAGTAAATACACAGTATAACATGTTATTAAAAATGAATATAACGTCTTTGTGCCATTTTTTTAAAATAATTTTTATTAGTGTTATTATGAGTGTAAATGTACTTTTCAATGTATTTTTGATGTGTTTTCTGACACTTTTTTTGTTTTACTAAACAGTTAACCAGAGCTCTGAGGACGCGCTATCCTGACAAGCGTTAACTACAAATGCAATCAAGCGTTTAATTTCAACTTGTAATTAGTGATGTCGCAAACTTAAAATTTTCCATTCGCGAACGGCAAACTCGAACTTCCGCAACTGTTCGCGAACCGGCAAACCGGGCGAACCACCATTGACTTCAATAGGCAGGCGAATTTTAAAACCCACAGGGACTCTTTCTGGCCACAATAGTAATGGAAAAGTTGTTTCAAGGGGACTAACACCTGGACTGTGGCATGCCGGAGGGGGATCAATGGCAAAACTCCCACGGAAAATAACATAGTTGATGCAGAGTCTGGTTTTAAGCCATAAAGGGCATAAATCACCTAACATTCCTAAATTGTTTGGAATAACGTGCTTTAAAACATCAGGTATGATGTTGTATCGATCAGGTAGGGTAAGGGTTAAGCCCGCTTCACAGTGACAGACCAAACTCCCCGTTTAATGCACCGCAAACAACCGCAAACAGTCCATTTGCACAACCACGAGATAGATAGATTTGATAGATACATACATACATAGATTAGATAGATAGATCAATAGATGCAATATACATTTGATCAAAACGATAGATAGATTTGATAGATAAATAGATAGATTTGATAGATATATAATTTCCCAGACATAGAATTACAAGACGTGCGGTCTGGGACCCATGGTATGGTTCCCAGAGGCAGTTGCTGCGCCAGGGGAGGTGTATATGGCATGGATTTTAGGAACCGGGAGATGGAAAAAAATGCTTGGTCGGTCCTCCTACTTCAAATTTGGGGCACTGCGTGTGCAATCGTGGCCGGACTTTCAGCCGATGGCCATTTGTCCGATGGACATTTGGCCGAAACACAAGTGGCTGTCACAAAACAGTCCAGCCAAGAGATAGATAGATTTGATAGATAGATAGATACATAGATTACATAGATCAATAGATGCAATATACATTTGATAGATACGATAGATAGTTAGATAGATTTGATGGATAAATAGATAGATTTGATAGATATATAATTTCCCAGACAGAGAATTACAAGATGTGCAGTCTGGAACCCATGGTAAGGTTCCCAGAGGCAGTTGCGGCACCAGGGGACGTGTATATGGCATGGATTTTAGGAACCGGGAGATGGAAAAAGATGCTTGGTCGGTCTTCCTACTTCAAATTTGGGGCACTGTGCGTGCAATCTAATGTGCCACCAGATATGAGTGGTGTGTTAAGTAGTACTATTCTGATCAGTTATTCTACCTGTTACTCCCCCTATCGGGGGAGGTGTATATGGCATGGATTTTAGGAACCAGGAGATGGAAAAAGATGCTTGGTCGGTCCTCCTACTTCAAATTTGGGGCACTGCGCGTGCAATGGTGGCCGGACTTTTAGCCGACGGACATTTGGCCGACGGACATTTGTTCGACGGACATTTGGCCGAAGCACAAGTGGCTGTCACAAAACAGTCCGGCCACGAAATAGATAGATTTGATAGATATATAGATTACATAGATCAATAGATGCAATATACATTTGATAGATACGATTGATAGTTAGATAGATTTGATAGATAAATAGATAGATTTGATAGATATATAATTTCCCAGACAGAGAATTACAAGACGAGCGGTCTGGGACCCATGGTAAGGTTCCCAGAGGCAGTTGCGGCGCCATGGGACATGTATATGGCATGGATTTTAGGAACCGGGAGATGGAAAACAATCCTTGGTCGTTCCTCCTACTTCAAATTTGGGGCACTGCGCGTGCAATTGTGGCCGGACTTTCAGCCGATGGACATTTGGCCGACGGACATTTGGCCGAAACACAAGTGGCTGTCACAAAACCGTCCGGCCATGAGATGGATAGATTTGATAGATAGATACATAGATTACATAGATCAATAGATGCAATATACATTTGATAGATATGATAGATAGTTTTGATAGATATATAATTTCCCAGACAGAGAATTACAAGACGTGCGGTCTGGGACCCATGGTAAAGTTACTTCCTTTTGCACAATCGAGTACAGGTTGGGGATTGCCTTTTGTGCAAAGAAATTTCGTCCGGGTACCTTCCACTGTGGTGTCCCCTATCAGAGGATGTGTATATGGCATGGATTTTAGGAACCGGGAGATGGAAAAAGATGCTTGGTCGGTCCTCCTACTTCAAATTTTGGGCACTGCGCGAGCAATCTAATGTGCCACCAGATAGGAGTGGTGTGTTAAGTAGTACTATTCCTATCAGTTTAATCCTGTTAAGTGTCTTTTTTTGTTTTGTTTTTGAAGCCACAGTGCAGCAACAGAGGGCAGAAAAAGTTAGCATGTACACATGCCTGAAAACCAGAAAAATTGATGTTTGTTTCCCAGGCAGAAAGTGCCCTAAAACATTAAGGCTTGAACCCTAGTTGGTGGCGGATAAGTCACGCAAGTCATCCGGCATTTGAAGATAAAATACAGCAGCGTGTGGACCATTTTTAGCCCAAGGCAGCTCATCTCATCAGGCCTTTTTTACTCGAATGTATCGCCCAATGTCAGTCCCTTCGGGATCCATCCCTCATTCATCTTAATAAAGGAGAGGTAATCTAGACTTGTTTGACCTAGGCGACTTCTCTTCTCAGTGACAATACCTCCTGCTGCACTGAAGGTCCTTTCTGACAGGACACTTGAAGCAAGGCAGGCCAGAAGTTCTATTGCAAATTGGGATAGCTCAGTGTCGAGATCTGCAGCTAAGGCGAGGTAGTCTGCTACCTGTCGGTCGAGTCGTTCTCTGAGGGTGGACCCCGAAGGGCTGTGGCGATGCATAGGAGTTAAAAAGCTCTGCATGTCCTCCATCAACAACACATCTGTAAAGCGTCCTGTCCTTGCCGGCGTGGTCGTGGGAGTCGGAGGATTACTTTCATCTCTTCCCCTGTTAGATTCACGTTGTGCTGTGACATCACCCTTATACGCTGTGTAAAGCATACTTAATTTAATTTATTTTGGAAATGCTGCATCCTTTCCGACTTGTTGTAATTCGGTAACATTTCTGGCACTTTATGCTTATACCGGGGGTCTAGTAGCGTGGACACCCAGTACAGGTCGTTCTTCTTCAGATTTTTTATACAAGGGTCCCTCAACAGGCACGACAGCATGAAAGACCCCATTTGCACAAGGTTGGATGCCGAGCTACTCATGTCCCGTTCCTCATCCTCAGTGATGTCACTGAAGGTATCTTCTTCCCCCCAGCCACATACAACACCACGGGTACCAGATAGGTGACAATGAGCACCCTGGGATGCCTGTTGTGGTTGGTCTTCCTCCTTCTCCTCAAAGCCACATTCCTCCTCTGACTCCTCTTCCTCACAATCCTCTTCAAGCGTTGTCGCAGGTCCAGCAAGCGATGCTGATAAGGTTGTTTCTGGTGGTGATGGTGACAACAACTCTTCCTATTCACGCTCATCTATGGCTTGATCCAGCACTCTTCGCAGGGCATGCTCCAGGAAGAAAACAAATAGTATGATGTCGCTGATGGTGCCTTCGGTGCGACTGACTAGGTTTGTCTCCTCCTCAAAAGGACGCATGAGCCTACAGGCATTGCGCATGAGCACCCAGTAACGTGGCAAAAAAATTCCCAGCTCCCCGGTCATACAAATACTCGTTAATGGCTTTTTCTTGTTGGAGCAGGCAGTCGAACATTAGGAGTGTTGAATTCCAATGTGTCCGGCTGTCGCAAATCAAGCACCTCACTGGCATGTTGTTTCACCGCTTGATATCGGAAAAGTGCGCCATGGCCGTGTAGGAACGCCTCAAATGGCCACACACCTTCCTGGCCTGCTTCAGGATGTCCTGTAAGCCTGGGTACTTATGCACAAAGCGTTGTACGATCATATTACACACATGTGCCATGCACGGCACATGTGTCAACTTGCCCAATTTCAATGCCGCCACCAAATTACTTCCATTGTCAGAAACCACTTTGCCGATCTCCAGTTGGTGCGGAGTCAGCCACTGATCCACCTGTACGTTCAGGGCGGACAGGAGTGCTGGTACGGTGTGACTCTCAGCTTTCAGGCAAGTCAACCCCAAGACGGCGTGACACTGCCGTATCCAGGATATGGAATAGTACCTGCGGAGCTGGGGGGGTGCCGTTGATGTTGAGAAAGATGCAGCAGCAGAAGAGGACTCAGCTGAGGAGGTTATGGAAGAGGATGGAGTAGGAGGAGTAGAGGAGGTGGCAGCAGGCCTGCATGCAAGTCGTGGCGGTGTCACCAACTCCTCCTCTGCAGAGCCACGCATTCCATGCTTGGCAGCCGTCAGCAGGTTTACCTAATGCGCAGTGTAGGTGATATACCTGCCCTGACCATGCTTTGCAGACCAGCTATCAGTGGTCAGATGGACCCTTGCCCCAACACTGTGTGCCAGACATGCCATTACTTCCTTTCGCACAATCGAGTACAGGTTGGGGATTGCCTTTTGTGAAAAGAAATTTCAGCTGGGTACCTTCCACTGTGGTGTCCCAATAGCTACAATTTTTTTGAATGCCTCAGACTCCACCAGATTGTATGGTAAAAGCTGGCGGGCTAAGCAGTGACTTTGTGACATTGGCTTCTTACGCTCAAACATGTCCTTGACAGACACCTGACTGTGGGCAGATGACCAGGAACTGCTCCGGAAGAGAGACGGAGTGGCAGATGGTTGAGAGGGGGCAAGGAGGACAGCAGTGGTTGATGTGGCTGAAGATGCTGGACCAGGAGGAGGATGTCGGCTTTGAGTTTGTGTGCTGTTTCTAATCATGTGTTGATCCCATAGGCGTTTGTGATGTGCGATCATGTGCCTTCACAAAGCAGTTGTACCTAGGTGAGTGTTGCACTTCCCACTACTCAGTTTCTTTTGCGACAGGTTGCAAATGGCATCGCTGTTGTCAGAGGCAGACACACAAAAAAATGCCACATTGCTGAGCTCTGCTATGATGGCATTCTGGTGGTGGCAACAGCATGCGTTGATTGGCGTGCTGTCTGGCTGACCCCGGGTGCCGATGCATGCTGTCTGACTGTGCCACTAGCTCCTTGCGACGACCTCCCCCTGCTTCCAACGTGTCTCCTCCTCCTCCTCTCTGTCTCCCCATCTGAACTTTCCCCCTGTTCTTCTTCTCTTCTAGCGGGCACCCACGTGACATCCACAGACACATCGTCATCATCAACCACTTCACTTGTAGCTGACAAATCAACAAAGGAAGCAGCGGGTACAACATCATCATCATCACACCGTACGTCCATGTCTGTAATGCTGCCTGACTGAGACATATAACTGTTATCTACATCCTCTGTCAATGATGGTTGCGCATCACTCATTTCTTCCAACTGATGTGTAAAAAACTCCTCTGACACATCAAGTGAAGCAGCTGTGGTGCTAGTGTTGGTGGTGGCGGCAGGCGGGCGAGTGGTGGTAACTTGAGAGGTGCCCGAAGATAAGCTGGAGGAGGATGGTGCGTCAAGGTTCGGAGCAGAAGCTATAGAAGATTGGGTGTCCTGTGTTAAAAAGTCAACTATGTCCTCCTCAGAACTTTTCAAGTTCATGGGACATGGCCTCTGAACACTGGGCATTATTCTATGGCCAAAGGGAATCACAGCACCATGACCACGACGGCACCTTTTTTTTTTAAATGTACACTTACACTACTATTAAACAAGATATGAGTGGTGCCACTGGGCAAGTGGGCACAGTATACGCTGTGAGCCTGACACACACGCTGGCAGACAGGCAACTGCAATTAGATTACACAAGCAGACTGATGTTTCACAGTCAAAAAAGTTTTTTTAAAAAAACAATTTACACTGCTGTTACAACAGATATGAGTGGTGGCACTTAGCAAGTGGGCCTGGCACACACGCTGGCAGGCAGGCAACTGCAATTAGATTACACTAGCAGACTGATGTTTCACAGTATATAAAGTTTTTTTTTACTAAATTTACACTACTGTTACAACAGATATGAGTGGTGGCACTAGTTGGCAAGTGGGCCTGGCACACACGCTGGCAGGCAGGCAACTGCTATTAGATTACACTAGCAGACTGATGTTTCACAGTCAAAAAAGTTTTTTTAAAAAAACAATTTACACTACTGTTACAACAGATATGAGTGGTGGCACTTAGCAAGTGGGACTGGCACACACGCTGGCAGGCAGGCAACTGCAATTAGATTACACTAGCAGACTGATGTTTCACAGTATATAAAGTTTTTTTTTACTAAATTTACACTACTGTTACAACAGATATGAGTGGTGGCACTAGTTGGCAAGTGGGCCTGGCACACACGCTGGCAGGCAGGCAACTGCTATTAGATTACACTAGCAGACTGATGTTTAACAGTCAAAAAAGTTACTTTTTTTTAAATGTACACTACTGTTACAACAGATATGAGTGGTGGCACTAGTTGGCAAGTGGGCCTGGCACACACGCTGGCAGGCAGGCAACTGCAATTAGATTACACTAGCAGACTGATGTTTCACAGTCAAAAAAGTTTTTTTTTAAAAAATTTTACACTACTGTTACAACAGATATGAGTGGTGGCACTTAGCAAGTGGGCCTGGCACACACGCTGGCAGGCAGGCAACTGCAGTTAGATTACACTAGCAGACTGATGTTTCACAGTATATAAAGTTTTTTTTTACAAAATTTACACTACTGTTACAACAGATATGAGTGGTGGCACTAGTTGGCAAGCGGGCCTAGCACACATGCTGGCAGGCAGGCAACTGCTATTAGATTAGACTAGCAGACTGATGTTTCACAGTCAAAAAAACTTTTTTTAAAAAATTTACACTACTGTTACAACAGATATGAGTGGTGGCACTAGTTGGCAAGTGGGCCTGGCACACATGCTGGCAGGCAGGCAACTGCAATTAGATTACACTAGCAGACTGATGTTTCACAGTCAAAAAATATTTTTTTAAAAATAATTTACACTACTGTTACAACAGATATGAGTGGTGGCACTAGTTGGCAAGTGGGCCTGGCAAACACGCTGGCAGGCAGGCAACTGCAATTAGATTACACTAGCAGACTGATGTTTCACAGTCAAAAACGTTTTTTTTAAAAAAATGTACACTACTGTTACAACAGATATGAGTGGTGGCACTAGTTGGCAAGTGGGTCTTGCACACACGCTGGCAGGCAGGCAACTGCAATTAGATTACACTAGCAGACTGATGTTTCACAGTCAAAAACGTTTTTTTTTTTACAATTTACACTACTGTTACAAAAGATATGAGTGGTGGCACTATTTAGCAAGTGGGCCTGGCACACACGCTGGCAGGCAGGCAACTGCAATTAGATTACACTAGCAGACTGATGTTTCACAGTCAAAAAAACTTTTTTTTAAAAATTTACACTACTGTTACAACAGATATGAGTGGTGGCACTAGTTGGCAAGTGGGCCTGGCACACATGCTGGCAGGCAGGCAACTGCAATTAGATTACACTAGCAAACTGATGTTTCACAGTCAAAAAATATTTTTTTTAAAATAATTTACACTACTGTTACAACAGATATGAGTGGTGGCACTAGTTGGCAAGTGGGCCTGGCACACATGCTGGCAGGCAGGCAACTGCAATTAGATTACACTAGCAGACTGATGTTTCACAGTCAAAAAATATTTTTTTTTAAATAATTTACAGTACTGTTACAACAGATATGAGTGGTGGCACTAGTTGGCAAGTGGGCCTGGCAAACACGCTGGCAGGCAGGCAACTGCAATTAGATTAGACTAGCAGACTGATGTTTCACAGTCAAAAATACTTTTTTTTAAAAATTTACACTACTGTTACAACAGATATGAGTGGTGGCACTAGTTGTCAAGTGGGCCTGGCACACATGCTGGCAGGCAGGCAACTGCAATTAGATTGCACTAGCAGACTGATGTTTCACAGTCAAAAAATATTTTTTTAAAAATAATTTACACTACTGTTACAACAGATATGAGTGGTGGCACTAGTTGGCAAGTGGGCCTGGCAAACACGCTGGCAGGCAGGCAACTGCAATTAGATTACACTAGCAGACTGATGTTTCACAGTCAAAAACGTTTTTTTTTTTTTTTTTAAAATGTACACTACTGTTACAACAGATATGAGTGGTGGCACTAGTTGGCAAGTGGGCTTGGCACACATGCTGGCAGGCAGGCAACTGCAATTAGATTACACTAGCAGACTGATGTTTCACAGTCAAAAACGTTTTTTTTTTACAATTTACACTACTGTTACAACAGATATGAGTGGTGGCACTATTTAGCAAGTGGGCCTGGCACACACGCTGGCAGGCAGGCAACTGCAATTAGATTACACTAGCAGACTGATGTTTCACAGTCAAAAAAGTTTTTTTTAAAAAAATTTACACTACTCTTACAACAGATATGAGTGGTGGCACTAGTTGGCAAGTGGGCCTGGCACACACGCTGGCAGGCAGGCAGGCAACTGCAATTAGATTACACTAGCAGACTGATGTTTCACAGTCAAAAAAGTTTTTTTTTTTTTTAAATTTACACTACTGTTACAACAGATATGAGTGGTGGCACTAGTTGGCAAGTGGGCCTGGTACACACGCTGGCAGGCAGGCAACTGCAATTATATTACACTAGCAGACTGATGTTTCACAGTCAAAAAAGTTTTTTTTTTAAAAATTACACTACTGTTACAACAGATATGAGTGGTGGCACTAGTTGGCAAGTGGGCCTGGCATACACGCTGGCAGGCAGGCAACTGCAATTATATTACACTAGCAGACTGATGTTTCACAGTCAAAAAAGTTTTTTTTTTAAAAAATTACACTACTGTTACAACAGATATGAGTGGTGGCACTTAGCAAGTAGGCCTGGCACACACGCTGGCAGGCCGGCAACTGCAGTTAGATTACACTATCAGACTGATGTTTCACAGTATATAAAGTTTTTTTTTTTTACAAAATTTACACTACTGTTACAACAGATATGAGTGGTGGCACTAGTTGGCAAGTGGGCCTGGCACACACGCTGGCAGGCAGGCAACTGCAATTAGATTACACTAGCAGACTGATGTTTCACAGTCAAAAAATTGTTTTTTTTTTAAATTACACTACTGTTACAACAGATATGAGTGGTGGCACTAGTTGGCAAGTGTGCCTGGCAGGCAACTGCAGTTAGATTACACTAGCAGACTGATGTTTCACAGTCAAAAAAATTGTTTTTTTAAATTTACACTACTGTTACAACAGATATGATTGGTGGCACTGCAGGCAGGCAACTGCAATTAGATTTCACAGTCAAAATTACACAGGCAAAAAAAATAATAAAAAAAATGATGTTCTAGACCTAAAAAGGGCTTTTTGGGGTGCTGTCCTTACAGCAGAGATCAGATGAGTCCTTCAGGACTGTAGTGGACACTGAATACACAAGTCTAGCTATGAATTTCCCTATAAAATCAGCAGCAGCTACACTATCCCTCCTCTCAATAAGAATGCAGGATCAGAATGAATCTAAAATGGCTGCTGTCCAGGAGCTGGGAGGGTCTGGGAGGGAGTGTCTGCTGCTGATTGGCTGAAATGTGTCTGCAGACTGTGAGATACAGGGTCAAAGTTTACTCAATGATGACGATTAGGGGGCGGATTGAACATTGCATATGTTCGCCCGCCGCGGCGAATGCGAACAAGCTATGTTTGCCGGGAACTATTCGCCGGCGAACTATTCGCAACATCACTATTTGTAATACGAGTGAAAAAAAACCTGATGAAGCAAACACCCGTGGTAAACCCTGTTTCCTAACTGTTGAGCTTTGCTGATCTGTTGCTTTACAAAATTGTATCCATAGATCATTGCTGTAGTGTGGATTTAAAATGAATAAAAGAACACTCCACATCTTCAATGACATTTTTATTTTTTAAAGTGATTCAACAAATTTGTGAACAAGTACATAACATTAGATATTGAAATATGTATTATTTAACATTGCCTTACTCTATATATTGGATATATAATTTGGTATTTTAATCATTGGTGCGTTCTATGACATTACAGAATAAATACTGCATTGAGTGTGCTGTAATAATAACTACAAATATATTGCTATGTCTAATGTGGAAAGTATATTGCATAGTGGTAAAGACAATTTTTTTAAATTAGGCAACTTTGTAATGCAGTATTATTTATTTTTATTTCTTCTTTACATTAATATAAACCATATTAATTTTATATTTCCAAAATTCAATCATTTTGTTTTATTAGTTTTTGCTATTTTACCATTTTTAGTTACCATCCTTAAGATGTATATCATGTCGTGCAAGCTTAGAAAACAGTTGGTGAGAATACTGGCTTTAAGTCAAGTCCAGTTATTAAAAGTTTATTGTTATTATGAGACTATATAGGCAGAATTATGCCAGGAAATTAAAAGGGATTTGTGACATCTTTATGAGGTGTTAAACATCTTTTGGGAGTGATTAAATGTTATTGAACATTACAAAGCTTGTAAAATAATTTGACTCTGAACAGATAATGTGAAAAATCTGGTACAAAGAGGTCTGCCTAGAGATTAAGTAAAATGATCTTGGTATTTCTATAAAATTTAAGGCAGAAATTTGGAATTTAATAACTTTCCAATACTGTTATAATTACAATCTCAGCAGGAGCTCATGGGTTCATTTTGTTTTTCACGCAACAATATTGTTCATTAATATTTCCTAATTTGCAGTACACATGGAATAATTTAATAATTTGCTATTAGTAGTTCCATACAAAATAAAATAAATACATTTTAAAAAAGCATGAAACAATATTTTGCACCCAAAGGACCAGACTATGGGGCTTATTTATCAATATCTGTCTGACATGATACGCTGTAGCGTATCATGTCCGACAGACATCGCTGAATGCCGAAAGCATACGCTGTCGGCATTTAACATTGCACAAGTAGTTCTGGTGGACTGCTTGTACAATGCCGCCCCCTGCAGATTTGCGGCCAATTGGCCACTAGCAGGGGTTGTCAATCAACCCGATCATATAGGATCGGGCATACAGATGTCCGCAGCCTCAGAGGCAGTGGACCAGTTAAGGACCACTACTTTATAACTGATGTTTCCGGCGAGCCTAAAGGGGCATTAGCAGCCATTCGGCTCTTGATAAATAGATGAGTGGCATGTTAATAGTTATGCGCAAGCTATAAGGTGTTTATCGTGTCTGTTTGTACACATCAGGTTTTATGCTTGTATTACAAGTTGAAAGAAAATGTAATCGCTTGAGCTCAACTGAACTTAACGCGCATGCGGTTAGTGCAAACTCAGAGCACAGGTTAACTGTTTTGCTTAACAAAAAAGTCAAACAAAACACATAAAAAATACATTACAAAGTACAGTTACACTCATAATAATACCATCTAATACAATCATTTAAAAAATATTGCACAATAAAGTTATAAAGGCTCAAAGTTATGAAGTTTCAGGTGCTCAAATAAAAAGCAGGCAAAGGGCTTTTACATTGAGATACATACATATAATACATATACATGTCTAAAAAAGAATATATATATATATATATATATATATATATATATATATATATATATATATATACTGTATTTATAATATATATATATATATATATGTGTGTGTGTGTATGTGTGTGTGTGTGTGTGTGTGTACATATGTATTTATGTATTTATATGTGTATATGTATTTACAGACATATACGCAAATAAATACATATGTACACACATATAGACATATATGGAGCCCTTTGCAGTTAAGTAGATGAAAACTTGTGCAATATTCATATTTAATAAAGTGTTATTATGTTTATTTACTGTAAATATTTCATATTCCAATATTCTGCACATAGCACAATATGTCCTTTCTATTTAAAATAGATATTCCTATATACAATTGCATACATCTTTACCCATATATAATCATGTGTATATATAGTCGGTAAAGAAAGGTTTTTTTTTATGTGAGCTGTACCAAGGTATAGGTCACACTGGAGGCGCAAAGATTGTATTAACACCTAAACGAGATAAGCAGCTGGGGTGAACAGAGCAGTATGGTCACACTACCCTTGCAAATGAACAAACCGAATTTTATGAGCAAAGAAAGAATTGTTCACTTCACAGCGCTAATCTCACCAAATATCGTGTACTATTACGGTACACCTAATGTAACAAATTTAATTGCATTAATGTATTCAAACAATGATTCCGTAAACAGTGTACATCGCTATAATGTATGTATACACTAGGAGAATGATCCGTCTAATTAAATATTAGCTGTTAATGTTATGTGGATAATAGAAAGAGAGAATCTATAGTTCACAAATATGTTGATCGAGTCTATAACATGCAGGATTTGTTCTATCTTCAGAAAGTAAGCGATCAACCTTGCAAGCATGAAATTACAGCAATCCCCAGAATGGTTTCACAGGCTACTCACAATAGGTGACCTCAATCAAATGAGGTAAGGAACGGGCGTTGTTAATGTGTCTGGTCCCAGCACTGATTCTCAAGTAGCGGGCTTGGGGTCCTGAGCGTTGTCCCTTGAAGATTCTATGTTTGTCCGGTACTCCAATGTTGTTGTCCGCCACCGGTCTGGATGTCTTTAATATCTCCAACGTTTTATGTAAAGGGAACAAACACGGCACATAGCATAATACTGTTTTAAAAATAGTACGAATTTATTTGCAGCACAAAAATGGTACTCACAAACGGGACCTCAGTTTATATGAGGTATCAATATAGCATCGCAATAAAAAGGACAGTCGTCCCACACTATGATAAAAGATTCCACTTCGATCGTAAGTGTTAAGCATAAAAAATCTATAAGGATGAGCAGCCAGATTCAACACTCAGCCTCTGAGTGTATATATAGGTATAAATATATATTTTTACCAAAAAAAAATCCGACATATGTAGAAATATGTATTTATGAACATTTTGCTATGGCCAGAAAATTTTAATGTTAAATATTCATATTTTTATGTCAAGTTAGCTTAGCGAATCATGTCCGCCCGACATCGCTAAATGCCGACAGCATACGCTGTCTACATTTAACATTGCACAAGCATTTCTTGTGAAATGCTTGTGCAATGCTGCCCCCTGCACATTTGTGGCCAATCGGTCACTAGCAGGGGGTGTCAATCACCCCGATCTAAAAAAGGGCTTTCTTCCTATAAATGCATCAAATCAAATAAAACATATTAAAACATACATAAAGGGCAGGGGAAATAAAGCCTAGTAAGTTTGACCTTCCCATAATGTTTTTGCAACCATCTTCATTGTTAGCATTAAAATGGGAGATGAGGACGATCATACTAGAAATGGTAGAATTCATTTTATTGTTGATTCTCTGGTGAGATAATTTAATTATTACAATCATGTTTGTTTATTCCTGCTTAGTAGACGCAAAGAGTTAAATACAATAAATCAAAATATCCTTAGTACTAATCTGTGAACATAGGCTTGTGACCCAGCTCTCTGTCAGTATGGTGCTGCAGTAAAAATGAGTATCTGAAACAAAGTCCCAAAGTCCTGTAGCATGCATTCAGTATATCCCTATGTATGTATTTGTTCTCTCTCTCTCTCTCTCTCTCTCTCTCTCTCTCTCTCTCTCTCTCTCTATCAAATGGCCTTGAATAATTGATAATAAGACTACCTCCAACTCTATCTGTCAAAAATTGAGCTGCTTCTTATTCCCCCCTCTTTGAGACATCCAACACCTGACATTTCTCTGGCAGTCGGAGACTATATTCTCAACACCTCAACCCAGGTCCACTGTCTTGATTGTATGCTGGAGTGTATGGGGAGCAAGTGTAGAGACTGGTAGAGTTGAGCAGCTGATGTAGATTGGCGAATTTGGTGGATGAGGCTCACGCTGTCTTGACTCATCCACCAAATTCGCCAATCTACATCAGCTGCTCAACTCTACCAGTCTCTACAATGGCTCCCCATACACTCCAGAATACAATTTAAAGTATTAACCCTAGCTTACAAAGCACTCAACAGTCTAACTCCCAACTACATTTCCTCTCTCATCTCCAAATGTTCCCCATCCCGTCCTATTTGCTCAACCTCTAACCTACGTCTCTCTACTGTTATCTCTACATCCCACTCCCGACTCCAAGACTTCTCACGTGCTGCTCCTGTCCTCTGGAACTCTCTACCCCTCTCCATAAGACTGTCTCCAAAATTTTATAGCTTCAAACTCTCCATGAAACATACCTAATCAGAGAGGCTTACCATCTCTCCTCCATCTCTTATCCTAACCAAAATAATTCTTGAACTGCCTGATTCACTGCTGCAACTACAATCTATGTGACAAGTAGACATGTGCAAATTATTTCGGCCGAAATTCGTTTTCGCCCAAATTTTGGCCGATTCAGAGATCGGATGAATCTGAATTTCCGAATCAGCACCATAACAAAAATTTCGAAAACGAATAAATCTGTTTCTGATTTTTGGTTTCCATTCTTTATTAATATTCATAATTTTTCATTGTTCTAATCTAAACCGCCATTCCCCGACATCGCCAACACTAACTAAAACACTAAATAAAGCTATTAACCCCTAAACCGCAGTTCCCTGACATCGCCGACACTAAATAAAACACTAAATAAAGCTATTAACCCCTAAATCAACGTTCCCTGACATCGTCGACACTAACTAAATCTTTTAACCAATAAACCGCTGCCCCCACATCGCCAACACTAACTAAACCTATTAATCTCTAAACCGCTGCACCCAAACATCGAAACTTCCTAAATTAAACTATATTACCCCCTAAACCTAACACCCCTAACTTTAACATAATTAAAATTCACCTAAACTAAATGTACAATTATTAACTAACTACCTATTTAAAAATAAATACAAACTTACCTGTGAAATAAAAATAAAACCTAAGCTAGTTACAATATTACTATTTACTAAATACCTAGTTAAAATAAATACAAACTTACCTTTGAAAAAAACAAAACCTAAGCTTAAACTAAAACAACCTAACATTACTAAAAATAAAAAACCTAACATTACAAAAAAATTAAAACTACAATTACAAAAAATAATAAAGACTAAAATAAAAAAACTACCATTACAAAAGATAACATACAAAATTATCCAAAATAATACAAATTATTCCCTATTTAAATAAAAAGCACCCCAAAATAAAAAAAAAATAATCTATAATAAACAACCAATGGCGCTTAAAAGGGCCTTTTGTAGGGCATTGCCCAAAAGTTAACAGCTCTTTTGCAAAAAAAAATAAAACAAACCCCCCACTAACATAACAAACCCCCACCCCCCAACCCACAAAATAAAAAAAACCTAACTAAAAAAAAAACATAATCAACCTATTGCCCTGATAAGGTCATTTGTATGGGCAGTGCCCTTAAAAGGGCATTCAGCTCTTTTACAAGCCTATTAAATCCCTAATCTAACCCCCCAAAAAAACTAACACTATCTACAAAATCGATACTCACAGTTGCTGAAGTCCTGCGAAAGATCTTCATCCCAGGCGACTCAATCTTCATTCATTGCAGGACCGGCATTATTATTATTATTATCATCGCTTATTTGTAGAGCCCCAACAGATTCTGCAGTGCTATAAACAAATGCGGAGTACAACAAAACAAATTATAGGGATTAAATAGGTAGAGGGCCCTGCCAAGAGTTGCACTGTTGTAGTCAGCTCTTAAGAAGGTTATCTACAAACAGCTGGACTCTTAGGCTTACATGCTAAGGGGGTTTAGGGGATAGCAATGGAGGAGAGGAACTTGTATAAAGAAAGGTTAGTGTAGGTTGTATGCATCCCTGAACAGTAGAGTCTTTAGGGAGTGCTTGAAGCTTTTAAAACTAGGGGAGAGTCTTGTGAAGTGAGGCAGAGAGTTCCGTAAGATGGGAGCCAGTCTGGGGAAGTCCTGTAAACGGGAATGTGATGATGTAACAAGAGAGGAGGAGAGTAGGAGGTCATGAGCAGAGCGAAGGGGATGGGAGGGAGAGTATATGGAGACAAGGTCGGAGATATAGGGGGAAGCAGTGCAGATGAGGGCATTGTATGTCAGAGTGAGAATTTTGTGTTTAATCCTAGAGGCAAGAGGAAGCCAGTGAAGGGATTGGCAGAGAGGTGCAGCAGATGAAGAGCGACATGTAAGGAAGATGAGCCTGGCATAGGCATCCATTATGGATTGTAATGGAGCTAGGTGGCAGGTGAGGGGACTAGAGAGGACAGAGTTGCAGAAATCAAGGTGGAAAAGGATGAGAGAGTGGATTAAAATCTTAATTGTGGGGGGGGGGGGGGGGGCTGGAGCTGGCCTTAGACCAACATGGCCACTAGACTCTAACGCTCCATAGCTGCAAATCACATTCATCAACAACACTGGAGACTCAAACCTGATACTTTCTCCTAAATGGCACCATCTGATAGAAGAAAACCTGAGCTTTACACTGATAGGCGTAGGTCCCCAGAAACCCAGCATTTGGACAGATTATTCATAACAGACAAATTAAGGTGCAACGGACCCACATGGCCGTCTTCCTCTTGATCGATGCTCTCTATGCTACACCGCACATACTTCACTAGACTTTGGAGCGATAAAGAGTGCGTTATTATCCGTGGTAGCGGTGGAAAGCACAGAAGCAGCCTGCTTTCAGCGAAACTTGTTAACACACCATCAAGCATGGAGGAATTGTATTTACAGGTACAGGTGCTACTTAGCCACTTTGAAGAGAAAATGCAAAATAACTTTGACGATCTCAAATATACCTGCAGAGCTGAATTTACAGAGGAAAACACCTCCCTGGCAGTAGGGGTTCCTGCAAAGGTCACAGACACGGTCAGCATGGCTGCTCATCGGCCAGAGCTAACTGAGGAAAGCCTGAGCACCCCTGTGATGTGAAGATTGATAAGCCTCATATAGAAAAGCACCAGGGAGAGGGAACAGACTCTGCAACCAGGTCTGCACAAACAGCGGAGTCCGGTATATTAACCCTACCTGTAACAGTGCAGTCCTCCGATACTGCACACACGGATCTTCCGTTGGCTCAAAGGTATCCCAAACTGAGTGGACAGACAGTTCTCGGTACAGTTGACCTCTTAGCTACTCTACATTTGCGGACCACCCTGACCATTTTCATTCCTCATCTCCAACCCTACCTCGTGAGAGAAACCGGCCTGCGGACATTGCTGAGGAGACGTGTCTTGCTGCATGGGCAGGACATTATTAACCCGCAATATTCTCCAGTCACAGATAAAGCTGGCGTAGGCTAGCTACTCCCCAGAGGCCACTAATACTTTATAAGTGTTTAAGTATAGTTTATACCTTGCTTCACATTAGCCTATACTGCAGCGAAGGAGGTTGTATTGTTTAAAACATTTTACACTAATGTTGGTTATAGTTTGTTGTTTATACTATTTAACTGTTGAAGTCTTTACAAGTAAGGCAACACTTATTAATATCTCTATAGCAATATGGGTCTCTAACATTAACATGGCTGCTGAATAGGTTCATGCCTGTCTGCTTCACACGTTAGATGTTTATTGCATACGTATAACATATGGCTTCACTTATCATGGCTTGGAGAACAGACCCCTCTACTCATGCTTTAAACACATCTTAATAACATACCTACCCATCTTCAATATGGTACATAATGATACATGGTTTGTATTCGTATGAGGTTAATTTGGCCATTAGGAGAGTACCTCTAGTTGACGCTCACAATTCTATAGATATATTAGCAACTGCAGGGGTCCAATTGGTCCTAGAATACTGAAGCAGCTGGAATATTTATTCACATTTTTGTATTTATCTTTGACATCAGACTAGGCTCACCTCTAACCCTGTGGGATTATTTGTATATTTCATCAACTGGACATAATAAGTCTAAAACTCAAAGCCTCTTTTCATTGTCAATCTATGTATACACCTTATGCTAACCATCATAAGCCTTCAGTCTCTGCATTCTCATTTATAGCTCTATTGTGTTATGGAAGAATTGTGTCTACCTAGTTGTAATGTATACAATACTCTTGTATTGCTGTGACATGTGCTACATGATGGTTTAGCTTTATTTATTCACATCTTTAGATAACCCATTATAGCACATATCCCTTGAATACTTAGTATTATAGACCATTGCTCCCTTAAAGCCTGAAATTCTATCAGATTTAGGGGAATTAGCATTAAACTACACTTTGTAGTACCAGTGGGTTTATACATTGGGCCTCATACTTTCCCATTACATACCATATCCTTCTTCTATGTCATGGATAGTTTTACATCCCATTATTCATGCAATGAGAGCATGGTCCAAGTTTTATGTTTTTACTTCTTTCAGGTTGCCCTATATTCCTGAGACACAAGTTGCTTACACCTATTCACTACACATACCACTAAAAATTGGATCTAGCTTCTACATTAATTCTTGCATCTGCAGGTAGAAGATCATCCACCAGAACATCATTCTGGAACATAGCTCTTAAATTAGGTTGGCATAATTTATGTGTTTTAAGAACCCACCAGTGTTCTATATGGGATGCCTTTAGGCTTAGTGTTTTACGGATTCCCTTCTATAGCATTGACCAGCACATACCCCATGATTACTCTTTACCATCGGGGAATACTGCATAGTCCTTTTTTTATTTAAAATGGACTTAATTGGCTTCTTATTAATTGGTCAACATTTTACTATATATATATGTATATCATACCTCTGTACATTAACTACTAGCTTATATGTACACAATGTGGAACCTATTGCATGAGAGAACAAAGAGGTATAGCGACATCTTCTCCATATTGCATTGTATAGATGATGACCTTTAGGCTTGGTTGCTTTACCATGGGTAGGTGGTTCTAAGAGAGGCATTTTGTGCTTAGTTCTGGTTTTTAGGCCTTCTTCTATATATCTAAACTGACCTGATGGGCCTATTATTAATTATTTTAATATATTACTATATGTATGTATATCATACCTAGGTACCTTTACAATATGTTTACTTCAACACAATCTTGATCCGACTATATGAGTGTCCAAAGGTGTATAGCTACACCTTCCCCCTATGGAATTGTATTGATAATTACCTTTAGGTCTTATTATTACACCTTAGATAAATTGTACTGGAAGAATAATCTTGTGTAACAGCTAGCATTGTCTTATTTTAGATCATAACTTTCTGTAGATATGTTCATTCTGTTGTCTCTTATCTACCCATGACACCCATACCATATGTTTCCATATCATTTCCCTTATTCCTTTACTGACACACCTTAATAGGCTCTGCCCCCCCATCCCCCTATTTATTATGAGCGGCTGAATTTCCCCCCTCCCCCACATATTATGGTACAGGAACATAAGCCATCTCCCCTCATCTTGATATCATTTACTTAGAGATTGAAGTTCTCTTTTGTCATTATGGGGAACATACGTCATGTACTATGCTATAAAATGAAGTTCAATTTTAATTTATCCACGCCTTCTCTCACATTCCGATAGAACATGATATACTATTATAATATATACCTAGCTCAGATGTCATACTTGTATTTGGACGAATTATGTATGTTATTTTTCTTCTGTTTGTCACTCTCAAAACTTCAATAAAAATTATTTAAAAAAAAATAAATCTAAGTTGTGTCTTATGTAAGTAAATGTCTAATTTTAGAGATGTTTTGAGGTGGAAGTGGCAGGCTTTAGCCAAGGACTGAATGTGAGCAGTGAAAGAAAGATGTGAGTCAAATGTGACCCCGAGACATCGGGCATGTGAGGTAGGGGTAATGATGGAGTTGTCAACAGTTATAGAGAGATTGGGGGTGAAGATTATGGAAGAAGTGGGGAAAAAAGGAGCTCAGTTTTGAAGAGATTTAGCTTGAGGTAGTGAGAGGACATCCAGGAAGAGACGTGAGAAAGACAGTTAGTGACACGGGTTAGCAAGAAAGGAGATTGGTCTGGTGCAGAGAAGTAGATTTGGGTGTCGTTGGCATAGAAATTATATTGGAAACTGTGGGACTTTTTATTAGGGAACCTAATGATGACGTGTAGATTGAGAAGAGAAGGGGACCGAGGACAGAGCCTTGCAGTACTCCGACAGAAAGTCGTGACGGGGCAGAGGAGGCCCTAGAGAAGGCTACACTAAAGGTACGGTTTGACAGGTAGGAAGAGAGCCACGAGAGGGCTGTGTCACAGATGCTGAAGGATTGGAGGGTTTGGAGCAAAAGAGGGTGATCAACAGAATCAAAGGCTGTGGACAGATCAAGGAGGATAAGCAGAGAGAAGTGGCCTTTTGATTTTGCTGTAAGTATGCCGTTGGTAATCATAAGAATTGCTGTATCTTTGGAGTGATGGGGATGAAATCCAGATTGCAGTGGGTCAAGGAGGGAGTTTAATGTAAGAAAATGGGAAAGGTGTGCATATACTAGTTTTTCAAGAAGCTTTGAGGCAAGAGGGAGGAGGGAAATAGGGCAGTAGTTGGATGGGGAGGTTGGATCAAGGGAAGGTTTTTTGAGGATAGGTGTGACCAGTGCATGTTTCAGAGATGAGGGAAATATACTGGTGCTGAGGGAGAGGTTGAAAATGTGTGTGAGCATAGGGGTAAGGGTAAAAGAGAGGGAGGGGAGTAGCTGTGAGCGGACATCTTCTATCTTCTTCATCCCTGCGGAGGCAGAGTGGTCGGTGGATGAGTGGAGGCGGAGGTCCAGGAGGAGTTCAAGACAGAGGTCCATCGGTCTGATGTGGAGGTCCTCTTCATGCGGTCGTCCTCTGCACACTGAGGATTCAATGCAAGGTACCCCTCTTATATTGGGGTACAGTTGCATTCCTATTGGCTGAAAAAAATAAAATTTTAAATTAGGCTTTTAATGGGCTTGTAAAAGAGCTGAATGTCCTTTTAAGGGCAGTAAAAGAGCTGAATGCCCCTTTAAGGGCAGTAAAAGAGCTGAATGCCCTGGGTAGATTAGTTTTTTTTTAGTTAAGTTTTTTATTTTGTGGGTTTGGGGGGTGGGGATTTGTATTGTTAGGGGGGGTTTAGTTAACTAAGCTGTTAACTTTTGGGCAATGCCTTTTAAGGGATATTGGTAGTTTATTATAGATTAGTGGGGGGTTTTATTTTGGGGTGTTTTTTTTTTTTAAACAGGGTATTAGGATAGGAATAATTTTTAAAATTCTGGATAATTTTGTTTGCTATTTTTTGTAATGGGACTTTTTTATTTTCAATGGGTTGAAATAGAGCTGAATGCTCTTTTAAGGACAATGCCCATACAAATGCCCTTTTTGGAACAATGGGGAGATTAGCTTTTTTTAATTTGTGGGTTTGGGGGGTGGGGGTTTGTAATGTTAAGGGACGTTTGTTTTATTTATTTTTTGCACAAAAGCGATTAAAGGGAAAGTCTACACCAGAATTTTTATTGTTTAACAAGATAGATAATCCCTTTATTACCCATTCCCTAGTTTTGCACAACCAACACAGTTATATTAATATACTTTTTACCTCTGTGATTACCTTGTATCTAAGCCTCTGCAAACTGCCTCCTTATTTCAGTTCTTTTGACTGACATCCATTTTAGCCAATCAGAGCTGGCTCACTGGAACTCCACGTGCGTGATCACAGTGTAACTATATGAAACACGTGAACTAACACCCTCTAGTGGTAAAAAAACTGTCAAAATGCTCTGAGAGAAGAGCCGGCCTTCAAGGGCAGAGAAATTAGCATATGAACTTTCTAGGTTTAGCTTTTAACTAAGAATACCAAGAGAACAAAGCAAAATTAGTAATAAAAGTAAATTGGAAAATTGTTTAAAATGGCATGAATCATAAAAGTTTATTTTGGACTAGACTGTCTCTTTAGCTTTAGGGCAATGCCCTAAAAAAGACCCTTTTAAGGGTCATCAGTAGTTTATTATAGATTATTTTTTTATTTTATTTATTTTTTTAAAATGGGGGTATTAGAATAAGAATACTTTTTATTATTTTGGATAATTTCTTTTGTTATTTTGTGTAATGGTAGTCATTTTTATTTTTTGTAATTGTAGTTTTTTTTTGTTTAAGCTTAGGTTTTATTTTTATTTCACAGGTAAGTTTGAATTTATTTTAACTAGGTAGTTAGTAAATAGTAATATTGTAACTAGCTTAGGTTTTATTTTTATTTCACAGGTAAGTTTGTATTTATTTTTAAATAGGTAGTTAGTTAATAATTGTACATTTAATTTAGGTGTATTTTAATCATGTTAAAGTTAGGGGTGTTAGGTTTAGGGGTTAATGAAGTTTAATTTAGGTAGTTGCGATGTGGAGGACGGCTTAGAGATTAATAGCTCTAGTTAGTGTTGGTGATGTGGGGGATGGCGCTTTAGAGGTTAATAGGTTTAGTTAGTGTTGGTGATGTGGGGGGGCAGTGCTTTTGGTGTTAATAGGTTTAGTTACTGTTGGCGATGTGGGGGTGACACTTTAGGGGTTAATAGGTTTAGTTAGTGTTGGCAATGTGGGGGGCGGTGCTTTAGGGGTTAATAGGTTTAGTTAGTGTTGGTGATGTGGGGGGCGGCGTTTTATGGGGTTAATAGGTTTAGTTGGTGTCGGCAATGTGGGGGGCTGGCATTTTAGGGGTTGATTGGTTTAGTTAGTGTCAGCAATGTGGGGGGGGGGGGCGGCGCTTTAGGGGCTAATAGGTTTAGTTAATGTCTGCGATGTGGGGGGCGGTGTTTTTAGGGGTTAATAGGTTTAGTTAGTGTTGCCGATGTGGGGGGCGGCAGTTTACGGGTTAATAGGTTTAGTTAGTGTTGGCGATGTGGAGGGCAGCATTTTAGGGGTTAATATGTTTAGTTAGTGTTGGCGATGTGGGGGGCAGCGTTTTAGGGGTTAATAGGTTTAGTTAGTGTTGGCGATGTGGGGGGCAGCATTTATGGGGTAAATAGGTTTAGTTAGTGTTTTGGCGATGTGGGGGGGTGTTTTAGGGGTTAATAGCTTCATTTAGTGTTAACGGACTCGGCGATGTGGGTGACGGTATTTTTTTAGATAATTTTTTTTCGGGAATCTGTATATTTTGTTAAGTTAAATTGTTTTTTGGATCCATTCTTTATTTCGGATCCATTCTTTATTCATATTCATTATTCTATTCTAATCTTCAGAATAGAATAATAAATATGAATAAAGAATGGATCAGAAATAACAAACGTATCCAAAATAACAATTTAACTTAACATAACTAATTTGCCGAAACAATTTTTTTTTTATATAACTTAACTAAACTAATTTCGCAAAACAAAATTATTTATTTAACTAATGAAAACGAAACAAAACAAATTTTGTCTAGTGACAAGCTAACCCAAACCTTATGTCTCTGCACCCTCAACCTGTAGACAGTAAGTTCTCTGGAGCAGGGCCCTCTTCCACCTGTACTAGATTTGTTTAGTTTGTTATGTTTTGTATTTTATCACAAATCGTTGTCATTGTATACCACTATATTTCTACCCAGCGCTATGGAATTTTGTGGTGCTATACAAATAAATGATAATAATAATAATAATCAGCAAGTGTGACCACCTTTATAAAAGTTGAAGTTTTAGCAGTTTGCTGGTCTGGAATTTTTAGGTGTGTGTTAACACAATGCCAAGGATGAAAAACATCAGCAATGATCTTAGAGACGTTATTGTTGCTCCACATCAATTTGGGAAGGGTTTTAAGGCCATTTCCAAACAACTGAAAGTCCATCATTCTACAGTGATAAAGATTATTCACAAGTAGAAAACTTTCAAGACAGTTGACAATCTTCCCAGGAGTGGATGTCCGAGCAAATTTACCCCAAGGTCAGACCGTGTAATGCTCAGAGAAATCACAAAGAACTCAAGAGTTACATCACAGACTCTACACGCCTCAGTTAGCATGTTAAATGTTAAAGTTCATGGGGGGCGGAGCTAACTGCCAAGCAGGATAGACGCATCTTAGGAGAGCTCTGTTCTAATTTTACTGAAAACCTTAAAAATACCTAAATTAAGTTATTAACTTTTTATCTCACTGTGATAGTAACCTATACTCCAGCAAATAGACAGTTTTTCCTGCTTTTAAACAAAGAACGCTGACAGAGGTTAAGGACTATCAAGTACTCAACGATCGCAAGCACTCGTGACAGACGCCGGAGGGTCGGGGCTCCGCTCCGGCGGCTGAAGTGCTAATCGAACATCGGTATTACTGCAAGAACCGGTACTCTGATCCCGCTTTACTGCCTACCATCCTAACAGAGCACAACCAGAGCTAGGCAATTGGGCTGCATTGGCGGCCTTGTGGAACACCGGAGATCGGAGATTATAAGTGGCGAGGGCGCTGATTGGGGAAGTCGGAGCCCCACTGCAGGCACAACACACAGACTCTGTCCTACGGTGAGAATAATCGCACTTACCGGGTCGTAGGAACCCCTTGCACACCGGATCGAGGCTGAGCAGTTTAGGCCCCGGGAGATAACGGATGGTTGGGGCGCCTCGAGAGGTCAGAGTGGCACCTACCGAGTGTCCTGCATCGGACTGGAGGCCCATTGGGTAAGCTGACCGACGGTCACTTGAACTACACAGGCACCTGCATACTCACACTTGTTTTGAGGGGGGCGCGTAAAGGCGCCATCTTTCCAACGGCCCACAGAGACATATAATCAGGCCACGTGGCATAGCCCTCAGCTTTGAACTCATACAATATCTTAAGAAGCATGCAGGATTAATATAGACTGTGAGCCAATATCTATTCAGATTACCCTAATGTTTTGTATGCCATCTCAGTCTGTTTGATTTGCCCTTTGCACAGACCACATAGTGCTAAAGCTAGGCCCAAGCTGGAGAGGCCTATATCAACTGCACGTGAGCCGGTTTGTTATACCAATTGCCTCATATCTAAAATCTAACAAGTGGCCCACTGAACTTTCTACCATATATTATAAGTGATCTTTGAAGGAGGATACCATTAGAGCCAAGCAGTGTTGGTGGTTCACTTGTGCCCTACCTATGGTAAATGCTATTGCCAGCAGCCCCATTGCTAGCCTAGATACCACATACAAATGAGTGGCTAATGTGCTGGAGGCTAAGGAGGAGGGGGTGATGTGAATCACTGTGCATATTTCGCTCCTTTTTATTTAATTTTTTTTTATTATTGCCTGTTTTTCTTAGCCTCCTGCAACCTTCCCTGCAGTTTCAGCTTAGCTGTGTTGACAACGGAGTGGGGTAGTAAGACACGAGCATAACAACACTCTAATTATCTCTACTACTAATCTTTCCTTATTGCTCAACAGAACTCTATAATTATGGCGCATCTGAACAAAAGAAAAGCTAAGGCATTAACAACTGGGCCTAAAAGAACAGTAGCGGATCATTTCCACACTATATCCCCCGCATCTCCGGATGACCAACAGGAGGATTCAAACATGTCCCAAGCGGAAGGAGATACTGTGGCCTCTACTTTTCAAGCACTCCAAGAGGCAGCTCCTGCTACAGTGACCCCTACTTTTATCCTGGACTCTCTCAAATCTCTGCTAGCTGCCCACCATTCAGCTTTCCAATCTCAGGTAACTGCCTCTCTAGCAGACCTTCGCAGAGATCTCACTTCAACTTCAGAAAGAGTGGATACTGTAGAGAGGAAACAAGAGGACATGGCTGTCGACCAAGCCAATGTACTTGCTTATGCCCAGAGTTTAGCTGAACAGATGATTTGCCTGGAAGACAAACTAGCAGATATGGAGGACCGCTCCCGTCGAAACAACTTGCGATTGAGAGGTATTCCAGAAAGCATAGCTCCTGGGGACCTTACTCCTTTTCTGGCAGAGTTCTTTGAACAACTTGCTCGTCCTGTTAACACAACCGAGGGCCTTATTGATAGAGCTCATAGGGCGCTAAGACCTAGAAGTGTATCATCAGACAAACCAAGGGATGTCATTGTGAGACTGCACTTTTTTACATACAAAGAAAGGATAGTCCGAGCATCTCTCACTAAGCCTACCCTTCCAACCAAATTCCAAGATATTGCTGTGTTTGCTGACCTCTCTTATCACACACTCCAGCAGAGGAAGACGTATAGAGACTTCACTAAGTTTCTGAGGACCCATGACATCAAGTATCGATGGGGTCACCCCACCAGACTTATAGTCCACAAAGACAATCAACAACACATCGTTACTACACTCGATCAGAGCCAACGGCTCATGAAACTATGGGACACCTCAGTCTCAAGTGATTGTCCTCTGAGAGACTCTCTGAACCCCTCGGCTCAACCTTGGGCCTCCTCTGCACCGGGGTCTTCAACTAATACAGACCCTTCTGGTTCTACACAAGAAGCAGAAGATGATTGAATATGGACGGTTTGTAGGGTAATATGTATACTAACCTTTCTTTTTGTTTCAGGCGTCTCTATGTAACTTCATACTGTTACTAAGCTGTAATATATAATATGCGATTGTGATTTAATTTTCCCTTTATGTTTTTTTTTTTTTTTTTTTTTTTTCCTTCTCTCCTCTTTGTGCCTTGGATACTTACCCCTTATGTGTACGATCAACCATATATTACTCAATATTGTTATATTGTTGTTTGCTTGTTCTATCAACTGTTCAGTTTAAATGGTAGAAATACATGTTTGAAGGCTGTTGAAGCCCTGATATATTTTAACTTTGTTTTGGATAAGTTAGCTTTAAATGTGCCTAGCTAATTGTTTATTTCAATGTTCACATTGAATGATTTGCTTGTACACACTATCTCTCCCTATGCCTTTAATAGAAGGGCTCACATTACACTGTTCTCCAGGCCCAATGATTACCTACATATAGTGTTTTTTATCCTCCCTTCTTTTTTTTTTTTTTCTCTCTCTCCTCTCCCTAGTACCTAGAACTGAGTCCCCAGTTAAGAAGCTGTAGAAGTTTTATTTCATATATGTTACATGTTTAGATGATACTATATGTTTATTATGGTTTCAGGATCTACTCCACTATGGAGGAGCACACCAGGGCCCACTATTTATTATCGTTTTACTAAAAATGTTTTACTATGCTCTGGACAAGTCACTTATAAATAAGCTTGATTTTATGTTATACTTATATCTGAATCTCATTATAGATGTTATGTTTTTTTTTATCTACCTTATATTTATCTGAAGTGCTCTGCCCCGCTCTCTTTCCATACCTACTAGTTGCTTGAACATACTACTCTTTTCCCCAATTTGTTTTTTCTTTCTTTCCCCCATACATGCACATTCCAAAGTGATTCCCCCCCTCCTCCTTCTCTTATAATATCTCCTATAACACACCCCACATAATCCACCTTTGACTGTCTGTAAGTCACAGTGGCTTAAAACTTTCTCCCCCCCCCTTTAAGGTACTCTGAATTTTGCCTTCAGAGGCTATCAAGGCGGTTATCCTTTTTATATACCGCACAACCTTACTTTGTGGCATTAGGTCATGACTCTCAGATAAGGTCTCTATTGTGATATCTGCGTTCTCTTTTCCTCTCTCCTTTCTCTTTACTTCTTTTTCTCTCCTTCTCTCTTTACTCCCCCTCCTTTTTTTTTTTTTTTCTCTTTCTCTCCCCTTTCCCTACCCCCTTCATTCGCTCCCCCTACCCCGCTCCTCTTTCCTACCCTTTAACTCATCCACCTATAAGGCTTTTTGACAATCGGCACCATGCCGTACACCTGCATCACACAGAATGTTAGGGGGCTAAATTCCCCGACCAAAAGAAGTATGCTGCTGAGATCTTTACACAAGAGTAGAGCCCAGTTGGTCTTCCTCCAGGAGACTCACTGGCTCAGGGATATGGTAGTCCCCCTACGATCTAAACTGTTCCCTGTGGTGGAGACTTCAAGCTTCTCACAGAAATCGAGAGGGGTTGCTGTCCTTATACACAAGGATATAGCGTATGAACCTATTCATTTAGAAACAGACCAACAAGGAAGATATTTGATTCTCCTCTGTAAATTAGACGGAGTGATCTACACATTGGCGTCCTACTATGGACCGAACAAACAACACATTGCGACTTTGCGTAAGTTCCTACATAAAGTGGAAAGCTTATGGCAGGGTTCCCTTCTTCTTGCAGGGGACTTTAACTCTGTGTGGGACCCCCTCTTGGACAAAAAAAGGGCTGACTCTCATAAATGTGACAAGGCTGTGGCGGACTTATCGTACAAATTTAAAAATCTTATGTGTCAATTTAATTTATTTGTTGTGTGGCGAGCTCTCAATTCGACTTCACGAGACTATACATATTTCTCGTCGGTCCACCATTCTTATTCACGGATAGATTTTTTCTTCTGTGAACCGGGACTATTAGACTGCATTTCTAGATCATGGATTTCTCAATGCCCCTGGTCGGATCACGACCCCGTATATATCATTCTTAAATCTCCTTTAGAACTCCAGCGCATCCCAACTTGGCGTCTCTCCCCATCTGTTTTTTCGGACCCTAGTGTAGCAGCTGATATTTCTAGGGATATTTCTGAGTTCCTCCGAATTAACGATAATGGAGAAGTAGATGATTTCACCTTATGGGCATCATTAAAGGCATATGTGAGAGGGTCCTTTATGAAAATAGCAGCGGCACAAAAAAAAAACAGAGGTAAATCTCTGGCTCAATTAACACTATCCCTCCGCAATCTCACTATTGAACATAAAAAGGATCCCACACCGCGCCTGTATGAACAGTTGATAGCTGTTAAAACGAAAATAGTCCAATTAGAAACGGAACGGTCGACGACTAGGCTCCTTAGACTCAAAGAGGTTTTCTATTTTAAAGGCAATAAAGCGGATAGGCTCTTAGCTAACCGGTTACGCCAATGCACGGCGGCGGCTCGTATACATTCCCTAAAAGCAGGAGATAGAGTTGTAACCCATCCACGTGAGATAGGGGCGACTTTCGCAAATTACTATCTGTCTCTTTACAACCTATCGAAGGATAAACAGATCCCACCTCCTACCTTAGATAGTATAAATGACTTCTTATCCAAATTAGACCTCCCGGTGACGAATGACCTCCAAGCGGAGGCACTGTTGTCCCCTATCTCTGGTGTGGAAATTAAAAACGCCATTCTCTCCCTCAAAGCCCTCAAATCGCCTGGGCCGGACGGCTTCTCAGATCTTTTCTACAAGAAATTCCAAGCGCAGCTTATTCCACCTTTGTTACGTTTTTTCTCTAAGGCTAGCTCAAGTGGCACTTTCCCGACCGAGTTCTTGAAGGCCACGATTATTACATTACCTAAACAAGGGAAGGACCCTACGGAATGTTCCAGTTACCGTCCGATCTCATTGTTGAACTTGGATATCAAGTTGTACGCAAAAATTTTGGCTACACGTCTTAACTCCTTATTACCAGCTCTGGTCCATTGCGACCAGGTCGGTTTTGTCAAGGGTCGAGAGGGACCCGACAACACCAGGAGGCTATTGAATATATACTTTGCTGCTCAGGAATTGAACTTACCGTGTGTCACCCTGTCGTTGGATGCAGAAAAAGCCTTCGACAGGGTGAACTGGGATTATATGTTCGCAGTCCTGAGGAAGTTCGGCTTGCCAACTTCTTTTATAACCTCTATAGCGGCTCTGTATTCCAGCCCCTTGGCCACAGTTCAAGGTCTTGGGTTCTGCTCTGATTCCTTTGAAATCACAAATGGCACGAGACAAGGCTGTCCGCTGTCACCACTCATTTTTGCCCTCGTGATGGAACCACTAGCCGCTGCCATTCGGCTTCATCCCCATATACTAGGAGTGGACGTATATCATACTACCCAAACTACAGCCTTATTCGCCGATGACCTGACAATACTTCTTTCAGATCCTATCGGTTCCTTACCACACCTCTTTGCACTATTGGAGAGGTTTACTTCAATTAGCTATTACAAACTTAATGTCTCCAAAACGGAGGCTTATGCCATTCATGTCCCGATGGAGACGTTGAATAAGTTGAAGAAGATGTACAAATTTCGTTGGTCTACCTCACATATTAAGCACTTGGGTGTGTGTCTGTCCCATAGTATCCCTACTATTCTCTCACTAAATTTCTCCCCTCTACTGACTGAAATAGCTAAAGCCACGGAAACATGGAATGTTCCCTCCCTGTCGTGGTTAGGGCGCATAGCCGCATTTAAAATGAGCCTTTTGCCTAAGTTGACTTACCTTTTTCGATCTTTGCCTATCCCGATATCTGTCTCTAATCCGAAAATTTCAACAGGTGTGCAATAAATTTATTTGGCGACATAAAGTCCCCAGAATTGCAACTAGCACCCTACAACAGCCCATACTTTCAGGTGGGGCAGCTGCCCCCAATATTCTCTACTATCACGAAGCCGCCCGCCTATCGCATGTGACTCAGTGGGGCTCACCGACTTGTAGTCGATGGGCAGAGTTGGAACAAGCTTCCCTTCCACCGGGGGTTACCCTTGCAGACCTGATCTGGCTCCCGACACACACTAGGCCAACAATGGCTCTAGTAAACCCTATAGTAAAAGCCAATTTAAAATTTTGGGATAAGATTCATAACTTACCCACAATTGCGCCCCATCCGTCTCCATCTCACCCAATTAGAAGTCTCCTTCTTGCTTTACCGGACACCCACCCACTTCTTTGGGAGGACCTGGGTATTATTAGAATCTCAGACCTTTATGAAGGGACCCAGCTGCTTTCTTACCAGGCTTTCCTCCGAAAATACCATCCACCGCTCCCTCTCCACTTCGAGTTCTGGAGACTACGTAGTTTCCTTAAATCTTGGGGTTTTGACAAAGGCCCACTGCGTCCTAGAACCAGGTGGGAGTTGAAATGGGATCTTAAACACTTGTTTAAGAAATTACTCTCATCATCCTACCAAGACATACTACGTCCCCCAGTTTTTCTCAAATCCTTACCGATAAAGAGCTGGGAATCCTCCCTAAATGTAACTCACGAACCACAGGTGTGGCATTTGGCGACCCTACTAACTAGAAAAACGGTACCTTGTGTCACACTATATGAGTTGTTTCTTAAAGTACTTTTACAGTGGCATCTGACGCCGATCCGTTTATTTAAGATCTCGCACACAAATTCTCCGAAGTGTTGGAGAGGCTGTGATGCCCTGGGCACCCCCACCCACGTTTGGTGGTCCTGCCCGGTGATTATGCCATTGTGGCAAAAAGCAATTCACTACTGTAACACTAAAGGTATTCTCATACCATCTACACCCAGTATGGCCTTGTTTCACATCTTGCCTCCTAAGTTGCCTGCCCCACAGAAAAGTTTCTGTGTCTATTTATTCCTTGCAATTAAACTCTCTATTGCTAGGATGTGGCTACAGTTGACCTCCCCAAGTTGGGACCAAATTGTGGAGACCCTAAAATATCTCTTGTCAATGGAAGCCTATGTGTCTCATGTCCACAGTATTGAAGATCAACACGCCCTGATTTGGGAGTTTTGCCCGGATTAGCGCTTTTCAGGCTTAATAGCCTCTGTAACTCTTGTCTAAGTCAATACACTTTGGGACTCTGTCTCCCTGTGATTACATCCTCCTGGTCCTTTGGATTGTGATCCACTTCCCTCTACTTATATGCCTTTAAGATAATCATTTCATATCCCCTCTACCCCTCCCCCCCCCCATCCATCATCCAGCTTTCTCCCCTTCTCCCCCCCCCCCCTTTTTTTTTTTTTTTTTTTTTCTCTTTCCTTCTCTTTCTATCTCTTCTCTCTTACTGCTTCTAATATATCTTTCCTCTTCCCTCTCTCTCTTCTTCTTATTTCCTTCTGGAGATATCATCTGTTGTCGAGACCTAGATATAGGCTACCTTACAGAACGTTTGGCTTCGTTGTTTTAAATATATTACATGTAAGTTAGCTTTATAATGTTTGCTAATTATTTGTTATTTACTATCTAATGTTTGTCACATTGTCATAATTATATGGTTATACTGAATATTGAAGCCATCTTCTCATTACGCTGCAGGACATTATACTTTCTTAAGAACTTTACGAGCTCAATTTTCTTGTTATATGCTGTGGCCTACGCCTTATGAGTCTTACTGTCATGTATTAACTGCTGAAAATGGCTATTGTCTATGTATTCTTAATGATTGATGTTCTTAATTATGACTGTATTGTGAATGTTTCAATAAAGCATTTAAAACCAAAAAAAAAAAAAAAAAAAATGTTAAAGTTCATGACAGTACAATTAGAAAAAGACTAAACAAGTATTGTTTGTATGGAAAGGTTGCCAGGAGAAATCCTCTCTTCTCTAAAAAGAATATGACAGCATGAAACTGAACTAAGAATATTGCAACCACGTTGACGTATTCCCCCATAGAAGTCAATGGAGAGCAAACCCGATTGCATTTTCTCAAGTGCGCTAACTCAACGTAAAAATATGAATATTTCACATTCCAATGTTCTTCACATAAAAAAATATATTGTATTTATTCATAAATATATATATATATTTATATACTGTATATATATATATATATATATACTATAATTGCATTTGTAACACGTCTGTTGCTGTTGCCAGTTGCGCACGCATCCTCAAAGGAATGTTGACTGCGCGAGGCAGCCTAAAGAATGTTGACTGCACGTGCAGCCAAAAGAATCCACATGGTTTCAGCGCACCCTGCTATTTTCAGAATCCACCTGGATGCAGCGTAGGCAAACCGGAAGTCATAAAAAATAAAAACACACAACCGCCCGCACAAAATAACTAAAAGGCTCCTCTTCATGTGATCGTCCATCGCACTCTGAAGAGTGAATGCAAGGTACCTCATATTTATTGGGGTACCTTGCATTCATATTTACTGAAATTTTGAAATCAGCCAATAGGATGAGAGTTACTGAAATCTTATTGGCTGATTTGAACAGCCAATATGAATTTAGTAGCTCTAATCCTATTGGCTGATTTTAAAATTTCAGCCAATAGGAATGCAAGGTACCCCAAATTGATTGGGGTACCTTGCATTAAATCTTAAGTCTATGACAGACATCGGATGAAGAGGAGACTCCATGCCACTGAGGACCGCTGCCGCCAAGGAATGCCGCCTTTGAGAACTGCTGCTGAGGATCCAGGCATCGGGAACACAGCTCTGCACCACGCCTCCTTCACTCCGGATGAAGATAGAAGATGATAGATCCACCTGGAAGAAGACCTTCTCCGCCTTTAGGGGCAATGGGTGATTTAATTTTTTTTTAGTGTTAGGTTGTTTTATTTTGGAGGGTTTGGTGGGTGGTGGGTTCTTACTGTTACTCTTTTTTAGAGTTAAAAGAGCTGTTTAACTTTTTTTTTGGGGGTATTAGTTAAGGTTTAATTTTTTTTATTTTGGATAGCTTTGGTTTTTTTTTTCTGTAATTTTACTTTTTTCATGTTTTTGTAACTTTAGTTTGGTGGTTTGTATTTTTTAAACATAGACTGCCCTCTGGGCAGGCTTATCACCTAGTATATATATATATATATATATATATATTTTTTTTTATATAATATATATATATATATATATATTTATATATATATATATATATATATATATATATATATATATTTATATATATATATATATATATATATATATATATATATATATATATATATATATATATATATATATAATGGTGTTAATGGTATTAGCCCTCAGTTTACGCTGGGGTAAGGTTCCAGAAGGAATGGTTGTAAATCGAAACCGTTGTAAACTGAAACCCAGTTTATAATATAAGTCAATGGGAAGTGAGGGAGATAGGTTCCAGGCCCCTCTCAAAATTGTTATAAGTAACACCTAATACATTATTTTTAAAGCTTTGAAATGAAGACTTTAAATGCTAAACAGCATTATAAACCTAATAAAATAATCACACAACACAGAATATATAATTAAACTAAGTTAAATGAACAAAAACATTTGCTAAACAGCATTATAAACCTAATAAAATAATCACACAACACAGACTTCACTTGCATTTTCTGCAAACAGTTCTTTCTATGCATTCCAATCTGGACTGATTTATAGACAGGAAGATCTTGTTCCTTTGAAATCTGCTCGATAGCTCAGGTCTGGTTAAACTGATTAATTTCAGCTTGCTTGGCTTTGCTGCAACACAAGCGGACAGCTCCACCTACTGGCTATTTTAATAAATGCACTGCTTCTCAATGCTTTTCAATAGCAGTCACATGACTGGAAAAAAAGGTTGTTATTCTGAAACTGTGTAAATTGAACCGTTGTAAAACGAGGGTCATCTGTATATATATATATATATATATATATATATATATATATATATATATATATATATATATATATATAAAATGCAATAATGAGCACTCTCACCTTAATGGCAACTGCCAGGGTGCCAGCGGTTAAAAATATCAAGTAAGAGAAGGCACTTGCAGGTCTTTTCAAGTGTACTTTATTTCAAAAGTGTAATGTTTCGAGGGGGGGGGACTCCTCTGAGGAAGGGGAGTGTGTCCCCGAAACATCACGCTTTTGAAATAAAGTACACTTGAAAAGACCAGTGAATGCCTTCTCCTACTTGAGATATATATATATATATATATATATATATACACACACATGATTATATATAGGTATAGATAAAACTATATATATATATATATATATATATATATATATATATATATATATATATATATATATATATATATATATATATACTTAGAACATATTCCCCTTAGTAAAGAACATTGGGATGGGTAATATTTACAGCGAATGCATATTTAAAACTTTATGAAATGTGAATATTGCATAAATAAAATTTTACCTGTTTTTAGCTACTTAAATGCAAAATGATATTACTTATATATATATATATATATATATATATATGTACTGTGTATGTATGAATCTCTATGTTAAAGCTCTTTGATGCCCTTTTTTTTTTCTTAATACCTGAGACTTCATATCTTTGAGCCGTTATAACTTACAATATTTTTTTTAAATCATTTTTATTATGAGTGTAACTGTACTGTACAATGTATTTTTTGTTTTGTTACCACTCTTTAGTCGAGTGTAAAACTTAACCAGAGCTCTGAAGTCGCACTAAACCGATGAGTGTAAATCGCATTTATTTTCAACTTTTCTTCTTCTGTGCGCTAACAGCTGCAAAAAACATGATATCGTTTGTGCACAGCAGTTATCGTGCCACTCGTAATTTAGCCCATAAAAAGTTGAAAAGTCTGTCATTCTCTAGATTAAAAGCAAAATAAAAGAGTTCATTACAGCATTTGGCCAAATGGTGAGAGGCCCAGGACCATGTCAAGGTCTCTTCCTCCCTGGGTCCCTAACCTAGAGCCACAAAATGCATTCCTTCAACCAAACACACAGAGATTAAAACAAGAGTGACAAAGAACATTTTTAATTTCCCTAGACATATACAAAACACAGAAAATAGACTGCATTCTCAAACTAACAGGCTATACATCCATGACCCTGCAAAACTCACAGGGACCTTGACGTAGTCCTGGGCCTATTTCCATTTGGCCAAATGCTGTAACTAACTCTTCCATTTTGCTTTCAATCTAGCTGTGTGCTTGGGAGACAGTGCCAGACTCTATGTGTTGAGTGAATAATTTTGTTTTGTCACATACCAATATCTGGGACTTAAGCTCCCAAAATTAAATACTGATATTGAGATGGTTTTACCTTATATTTTTAAACCTTAATATCTTAAGCACAATTTTTTTCTCCAAAAAAAAAATCACCTTCTAAGCAATCAAATTATTTTGTGCATGTCAAAAGTGTTTTTGCAGTAGGTACAGAAAAGTCCTTTTTGATTTAAAGTTTTACTGAACATATTAAATATATTATAGAGTCAAATAAAGAAAAAAAAAAAAGAAAGAAAAAGAAAGAAAAGTTAGAAGTTACACTGTAGAGTATGATGATTACAATCTAATATATTGCATAGTTTTCAAAATCCATCAATTTCTTATATTTCTAAACTGTTCATGTTTCTCCAAATTATTATCACTGGCATTGACATGTGGTCACAATAACATATTTTATTAATAATTTTGCATAGTTGGGAAAAGCTGGAACATTTTCTTTCCAACTTTTAATAAACCAAATTATTAAATAAAACCAGCAAGCTTTCTAACAGCTCTCATCCTATTGGCTGATTTGAATTTGAAAAATCAAATCAGCCAATAGGAATAGAAGGTACACCATTTTGAAATGGCTACCTTGCATTCAACTTCAGTGTACAGTGGTGACCATATGAGGAGGACGCTCCGCGCAGGATGGGATCCACTTCCAGGATATCTCCGCTCTGCGCTTCCGGGATGAAGATAGAAGACATCCCCGAGATGGATGAAGGTGTCTCCGCCTGGATGAAGACTTTTCGCCGCCTGGATGAAGATGGGTGACTGGACTTCAGTAACCTTGAGTAGATATTCTGGGGTTAGTGTTAGGTTTTTTTTTTAGCTTTTTGGGTGCGTTTTTTATTTTAGATTTGGGATGGGCACTTGGAAAAGAGGAAATGCCCTTTAAAAGGCAGTGAATAAGAGCTGATTGCCCTTTTAAGGGCAATGCCCATACAAATGCCCCTTTAGGTGCAATGGGTAGTTTAGGATTTTTTAGAGTTAGTTTTTTTTATTTTGTGGTGTTGGTTGGGTGGTGGGTTTTCTTTTGGGGAGACTTTGTATTTTTTTTACAGGTAAAAGAGCTGTTTAACTTAGGGCAATGCCCTACAAATGTCCCTTTTAAGGTCTATTTTTAGTTTATTGTAGTTTAGAGGGTAATTTTTATTTGGGGGGGGGGTATTTTTATAGGGCTATTAGATTAGGTGTAATTGTTTTCATTTTTGATAATTTCATTTATTATTTTTTGTAAGCAAAGGCCTAGATTTAGAGTTTGGCGGTAGCCGTGAAAACCAGCGTTAGAGGCTCCTAACGCTGGTTTTAGGCTACCGCCGGTATTTGGAGTCAGTCAGGAAAGGGTCTAACGCTCTCTTTTCAGCCGCGACTTTTCCATACCGCAGATCCCCTTACGTAAATTGCGTATCCTATCTTTTTAATGGGATCTTTCTAACTCCGGTATTTGGAGTCGTGTCTGAAGTGAGAGTTAGAAATCTAACGACAAAACTCCAGCCGCAGAAAAAAGTCAGTAGTTAAGAGCTTTCTGGGCTAACGCCGGTTCATAAAGCTCCTAACTACTGTACTCTAAAGTGCACTAACACCCATAAACTACCTATGTACCCCTAAACCGAGGTCCCCCCACATCGCCGCCACTCTATTAAATTTTTTTAACCTCTAATCTGCCGACCGCACACCGCCGCCACCTACATTATCCCTATGTACCCCTAATCTGCTGCCCCTACCACCGCCGACCCCTATATTATATTTATTAACCCCTAACCTGCCCCCCACAACGTCGCCGCCAGCTACCTAAAATAATTAACCCCTAATCTGCCGACCGCCACCTACGTTATACTTATGTACCCCTAATCTGCTGCCCCTAACACCGCCGACCTCTATATTATATTTATTAACCCCTAATCTGCCCCCCTCAACGTTGCCTCCACCTGCCTACACTTATTAACCCCTAATCTGCCGAGCGGACCGCACCGCTACTATAATAAAGTTATTAACCCCCTAATCCCGCCTCAACTCCCGCCTCAATAACCCTATAATAAATAGTATTAACCCCTAATCTGCCCTCCCTAACATCGCCGACACCTAACTTCAATTATTAACCCCTAATCTGCCGACTGGAGCTCACCGCTATTCTAATAAATGTATTAACCCCTAAAGCTAAGTCTAACCCTAACACTAACACCCCCCTAAATTAAATATAATTTAAATCTAACGAAATTAATTAACTCTTATTAAATAAATTATTCTTATTTAAAGCTAAATACTTACCTGTAAAATAAATCCTAATATAGCTACAATATAAATTATAATTATATTATAGCTATTTTAGGATTAATATTTATTTTACAGGCAACTTTGTAATTATTTAACCAGGTACAATAGCTATTAAATAGTTAAGAACTATTTAAGAGCTAAAATAGTTAAAATAATTACAAATTTACCTGTAAAATAAATCCTAACCTAAGTTACTATTAAACCTAACACTACACTATCAATAAATTAATTAAATAAATACCTACAATTACCTATAATTAAACCTAACACTACACTGTCAATAAATGAATTAAATACAATATCTACAAATAAATACAATTAAATAAACTAACTAAAGTACAAAAATAAAAAAAGAACTATGTTACAAAAATAAAAATTATTTACAAACATTAGAAAAATATTACAACAATTTTAAACTAATTACACCTACTCTAAGCCCCCTAATAAAATAACAAAGCCCCCCAAAATAAAAAAATGCCCTACCCTATTCTAAATTACAAAAGTCCAAAGCTCTTTTACCTTACCAGCCCTGAACAGGGCCCTTTGCGGGGCATGCCCCAAGAAATTCGGCTCTTTTGCCTGTAAAAAAACACATACATTACCCCCCCCCCCAACATTACAACCCACTACCCACATACCCCTAATCTAACCCAAACCCCCCTAAATAACACTAAGCCCCTGAAGATCTTCCTACCTTGTCTTCACCTCGCGGGTATCACACCGATCGGTCCTGGCTCCAAATCTTCATCCAACCCAAGCGGGGGCTAGACATCCATCATCTGATGGCTGAAGAAGTCCGGAAGAGGGTCCAAAGTCTTCATCTTATCCGGGAAGAAGAGTAGATCCGGACCGGCAACCATCTTCTTCCAAGCGGCATCTTCTATCTTCATCCGATGAGGACCGGCTCCATCGTGAAGACCTCCAGCGCAGACCCATCTTCTTCCGACGACGTCCAACTGAAGAATGACGGTTCCTTTAAGGGACGTCATCCAAGATGGCGTCCCTCGAATTCCGATTGGCTGATTGGATTCTATCCAGCCAATCGGAATTAAGGTAGGAATATTCTGATTGGCTGATGGAATCAGCCAATCAGAATCAAGTTCAATCCGATTGGCTGATCCGATCAGCCAATCAGATTGAGATCGCATTCTATTGGCTGTTCCGATCAGCCAATAGAATGCGAGCTCAATCTGATTGGCTGATCGGATCTGCCAATCGGATTGAACTTGATTCTGATTGGCTGATTCCATCAGCCAATCAAAATATTGCTACCTTAATTCCGATTGGCTGATAGAATCCTATCAGCCAATCAGAATTTGAGGGACCCCCATCTTGGATGACGTCCCTTAAAGTAGCCTTCATTCGTCGGTAGTCTGTCGGGCCAGCAGGATGTTCCGCGTCGGAGGTCTGCAAGATGGATCCGGAAGAAAGAAGATGGAAGATGCCATGATAGAAGACTTCAGCGGATCATGGACCTCTTCAGCTCCCGCTTGGATGAAGACTTCAGCCGGATCATGTACATCTTCAGCCCCCCGCTTGGGCTTGGATCAAGACATCGGAGGAGCTCTTCTGGATCGATCGGTGACCTGGTATGGTGAAGATAAGGTAGGAAGATCTTCAGGAGCTTAGTGTTAGGTTTATTTAAGGGGGGGTTTGGGTTAGATTAGGGGTATGTGGGTGGTGGGTTGTAATGTTGGGGGGGTATTGTATGTGTTTTTTTTTACAGGAAAAAAAGCTGAATTCTTTGGGCATGCCCCGCAAAGGGCCCTGTTCAGGGCTGGTAAGGTAAAAGAGCTTTGAACTTTAGTAATTTATAATAGGGTAGGGCATTTTTTTATTTTGGGGGGCTTTGTTATTTTATTAGGGGGCTTAGAGTAGGTGTAATTAGTTTAAAATGGTTGTAATATTTTTCTGATGTTTGTAAATATTTTTTTATTTTTTGTAACTTAGTTCTTTTTTATTTTTTTGTACTTTAGTTAGTTTATTTAATTGTATTTATTTGTAGATATTGTATTTAATTCATTATTGATAGTGTAGTGTTAGGTTTAATTGTAGGTAATTGTAGGTATTTTATTTAATTAATTTATTGATAGTGTAGTGTTAGGTTTAATTGTAGGTAATTGTAGGTATTTTATTTTAATTAATTTATTGATAGTGTAGTGTTAGGTTTAATAGTAACTTAGGTTAGGATTTATTTTTACAGGTAAATTTGTAATTATTTTAACTATTTTAGCTATTAAATAGTTCTTAACTATTTAATAGCTATTGTACCTGGTTAAAATAATTACAAAGTTACCTGTAAAATAAATATTAATCCTAAAATAGCTACAATATAATTATAATTTATATTGTAGCTATATTAGGATTTATTTTACAGGTAAGTATTTAGCTTTAAATCTAACCCAAACCCCCCTTAAATAAACCTAACACTAAGCCCCTGAAGATCTTCCTACCTTATCTTCACCTCGCCGGGTATCACATCGATCGGTCCTGGCTCCAAAATCTTCATCCAACCCAAGCGGGGGCTAGACATCCATCATCTGACGGCTGAAGAAGTCCAGAAGAGGGTCCAAAGTCTTCATCTTATCCGGGAATTAGAGTAGATCCGGACTGGCAACCATCTTCTTCCAAGCGGCATCTTCTATCTTCATCCGATGAGGACCGGCTCCATCGTGAAGACCTCCAGCGCGGACCCATCTTCTTCCGACGACGTCCAACTGAAGAATGACGGTTCCTTTAAGGGACGTCATCCAAGATGGCGTCCCTCGAATTCCGATTGGCTGATAGGATTCTATCAGCCAATCGGAAATTAAGGTAGGAATATTCTGATTGGCTGATGGAATCAGCCAATCAGAATCAAGTTCAATCCGATTGGCTGATCCGATCAGCCAATCAGATTGAGCTCGCATTCTATTGGCTGTTCCGATCAGCCAATAGAATGCGAGCTCAATCTGATTGGCTGATCGGATCGGCCAATCGGATTGAACTTGATTCTGATTGGCTGATTCCATCAGCCAATCAAAATATTCCTACCTTAATTCCGATTGGCTGATAGAATCCTATCAGCCAATCGGAATTCGAGGGACGCCATCTTGGATGACGTCCCTTAAAGGAGCCTTCATTCGTCGGTAGTCCGTCGGGCCAGCAGGATGTTCCGCGTCGGAGGTCTGCAAGATGGATCCGGAAGAAAGAAGATGGAAGATGCCGTTGATAGAAGACTTCAGCCGGATCATGGACCTCTTCAGCTCCCGCTTGGATGAAGACTTTAGCCGGATCATGTACATCTTAAGCCCCCCGCTTGGGCTTGGATCAAGACATCGGAGGAGCTCTTCTGGATCGATCGGTGAACCTGGTATGGTGAATATAAGGTAGGAAGATCTTCAGGGGCTTAGTGTTAGGTTTATTTAAGGGGGGTTTGGGTTAGATTAGGGGTATGTGGGTGGTGGGTTGTAATGTTGGGGGGGGTATTGTATGTGTTTTTTTTACAGGAAAAAGAGCTGAATTCTTTGGGGCATGCCCCACAAAGGGCCCTGTTCAGGGCTGGTAAGGTAAAAGAGCTTTGAACTTTAGTATTTTAGAATAGGCTAGGGCATTTTTTTTATTTTGGGGGCCTTTGTTATTTTATTAGGGGGCTTAGAGTAGGTGTAATTAGTTTAAAATGGTTGTAATATTTTTCTGATGTTTGTAAATATTTTTTTTTATTTTTTGTAACTTAGTTCTTTTTTATTTTTTTGTACTTTAGTTAGTTTATTTACTTGTATTTATTTGTAGATATTGTATTTAATTCATTTATTGATAGTGTAGTGTTAGGTTTAATTGTAGGTAATTGTAGGTATTTTATTTAATTAATGTATTGATAGTGTAGTGTTAGGTTTAATTGTAGGTAATTGTAGGTATTTTATTTAATTAATTTATTGATAGTGTAGTGTTAGGTTTAATAGTAACTTAGGTTAGGATTTATTTTACAGGTAAATTTGTAATTATTTTAACTATTTTAGCTATTAAATAGTTCTTAACTATTTAATAGCTATTGTACCTGGTTAAAATAATTACAATAAAATAAATATTAATCATAAAATAGCTACAATATAATTATAATTTATATTGTAGCTATATTAGGATTTATTTTACAGGTAAGTATTTAGCTTTAAATAGGAATAATTTATTTAATAAGAGTTAATTAATTTTGTTAGATTTAAATTATATTTAACTTAGGTGGGTGTTAGTGTTAGGGTTAGACTTAGCTTTAGGGGTTAATACATTTATTAAAATAGCGGTGTGCTCCAGTCGGCAGATTAGGGGTTAATGTTTGAAGTTAGGTGTCGGCGATGTTAGGGAGGGCATATTAGGGGTTAATACTATTTATTATAGGGTTAGTCAGGCGGATTAGGGGTTAATAACTTTATTATAATAGCGGTGTGGTCCGCTCGGCAGATTAGGGTTAATAAGTGTAGGCAGGTGGAGGCGAAGTTTTGGGGGGCAGATTAGGGGTTAATAAATATAATATAGGGGTCGGCGGTGTTAGGGACAGCAGATTAGGGGTACATAGGGATAATGTAAGTAGCGGCGGTTTACGGAGCGGCAGATTAGGGGTTAATAATAATATGCAGGGGTCAGCGATAGCGGGGGGGCGGCAGAATAGGGGTTAATAAGTGTAAGGTTAGGGGTGTTTAGACTCGGGGTACATGTTAGAGTGTTAGGTGCAGACGTAGGAAGTGTTTCCCCATAGCAAACAATGGGGCTGCGTTAGGAGCTGAACGCGGCTTTTTTTGCAGGTGTTAGGTTTTTTTTCAGCTCAAACAGCCCCATTGTTTCCTATGGGGGAATCGTGCTCGTGCACGATTCTGAAGCTGGCCGCGTCCGTAAGCAACTCTGGTATCGAGAGTTGAAGTTGCGTTAAATATGCTCTATGCTCCTTTTTTGTGGACTCTCAATACAGAGTTATTTTAAAGATGCGGCCAGAAAAAAGCCAGCGTTACCGACAAAACTTTAAATCTAGCCATTAGTGTTTTTTATTTTTCTTGATTTAGTGTTTATGATTTTGTAATTTAGATTTTTAATTTTTTTTGTAGTGTTAGGTTTTTTAAAATTGTAATTTAGAATTTTATGTTAGGCTAATTTATAGTTTAATGTTAGGTTTATTTTTATTTCACAGGTAAGGTTTTATTTTTTTAATGATTGCTATATTGTAATTTTAATTTAAAGTAAGGTGGTGTTAGGTTTAGGGGTTAATAGTTTATTTTAGTGTTTTGCAAATGTGGGGGGGGGGTGGTGGTTTAGGGCTTAACAGGTTTATTTAGTGGCAGCGATGTGGGAGGCTGGATGTTTAGGGGTTGATAGGTTTATTTAGTGGCAGCAATGTGGGAGGCCAGAGGTTTAGGGGTTAAAATATTTATTTAGTAGTGGTGATGTTGAGGGCTGGAGGTTTAGGGGTTAATAAGTTAACTCTTCCTCCCTGGGTCCCTAACCTACAGCCACACAATGTATTCCTTCAACCAAACACACAGAGATTAAAACAAGAGTGACATAGAACATTTGTAATTTCCCTAGACATATACAGGGAGTGCAGAATTATTAGGCAAATGAGTATTTTGACCACATCATCCTCTTTATGCATGTTGTCTTACTCCAAGCTGTATAGGCTTGAAAGCCTACTACCAATTAAGCATATTAGGTGATGTGCATCTCTGTAATGAGAAGGGGTGTGGTCTAATGACATCATGACCCTATATCAGGTGTGCATAATTATTAGGCAACTTCCTTTCCTTTGGCAAAATGGGTCAAAAGAAGGACTTGACAGGCTCAGAAAAGTCAAAAATAGTGAGATATCTTGCAGAGGGATGCAGCACTCTTAAAATTGCAAAGCTTCTGAAGCGTGATCATCGAAAAATCAAGCGTTTCATTCAAAATAGTCAACAGGGTCGCAAGAAGCGTGTGGAAAAACCAAGGCGCAAAATAACTGCCCATGAACTGAGAAAAGTCAAGCGTGCAGCTGCCAAGATGCCACTTGCCACCAGTTTGGCCATATTTCAGAGCTGCAACATCACTGGAGTGCCCAAAAGCACAAGATGTGCAATACTCAGAGACATGACCAAGGTAAGAAAGGCTGAAAGACGACCACCACTGAACAAGACACACAAGCTGAAACGTCAAGACTGGGCCAAGAATATCTCAAGACTGATTTTTCTAAAGGTTTTATGGACTGATGAAATGAGAGTGAGTCTTGATGGGCCAGATGGATGGGCCCGTGGCTGGATTGGTAAAAGGCAGAGAGCTCCAGTCCGACTCAGACGCCAGCAAGGTGGAGGTGGAGTACTGGTTTGGGCTGGTATCATCAAAGATGAGCTTGTGGGGCCTTTTCGGTTGAGGATGGAGTCAAGCTCAACTCCCAGTCCTACTGCCAGTTTCTGGAAGACACCTTCTTCAAGCAGTGGTACAGGCAAGAAGTCTGCATCCTTCAAGAAAAACATGATTTTCATGCAGGACAATGCTCCATCACACGCGTCCAAGTACTCCACAGCGTGGCTGGCAAGAAAGGGTATAAAAGAAGAAAATCTAATGACATGGCCTCCTTGTTCACCTGATCTGAACCCTATTGAGAACCTGTGGTCCATCATCAAATGTGAGATTTACAAGGAGGGAAAACAGTACACCTCTCTGAACAGTGTCTGGGAGGCTGTGGTTGCTGCTGCACGCAATGTTAATGGTGAACAGATCAAAACACTGACATAATCCATGGATGGCAGGCTTTTGAGTGTCCTTGCAAAGAAAGGTGGTTATAGTGGTCACTGATTTCACTGATTTGTTTTTGGGTTTTTTTTTGAATGTCAGAAATGTATATTTGTGAATGTTGAGATGTTATATTGGTTTCACTGGTAAAAATAAATAATTGAAATGGGTATATATTTGTTTTTTGTTAAGTTGCCTAATAATTATGCACAGTAATAGTCACCTGCACACACAGATATCCCCCTAAAATAGCTATAACTAAAAACAAACTAAAAACTACTTCCAAAACTATTCAGCTTTGATATTAATGAGTTTTTTGGGTTCATTGAGAACATGGTTGTTGTTCAATAATAAAATTAATCCTCAAAAATACAACTTGCCTAATAATTCTGCACTCCCTGTACAAAACTCAGAAATAGATTGCACTCTCAAACTAAACAGGTTACACATCCCATGACCCTGCAAAACTCACAGGGACCTTGACGTAGTCCTGGGCCTATATCCATTTGACCAAATGCTGTAACTAACTCTTCCATTTTGCTTTCAATCTAGCTGTGTGCTTAGGAGAGAGTGCCAGACTTTCTGTGTGTTGAGTGAATAATTTTGTTTTGTCATTTTCTCTATGAACTTTGAACTTAGGCTTGTTTGGAGTTAACTGCCTGAGTCTGTCTTTGAGTGCTGGTGAGCACCCAGGGCTGCAAATTTTTCCGGGTCATGGAGTGCAGTCCATTTTTGTACAGCTACAGCACCACACATACCAATATCTGGGACTTAAGCTCCCAAAATTAAATACTGCTATTGAGATGGTTTTACCTTATATTTTTTAAACCTTAATGTCTTAACCACAATTTTTTCTCCAAACAAATCACCTTCTAAACAATCAAATTATTTTGTGCATGTCAAAAGTGTTTTTTGCAGTAGTTACAGAAATTGTCATTTTTTATTTTAAAGTTTTATCAAACATAATAAATATATTATAGAGTCAAAGAAAGGAAAAAAGAAAGAAAAAGAAAGAAAAGTTAGAAGTTACACTGCAGAGTATGATGATTACAATCAAATACATTGCATATTTTTAAAAATCCAACAATTCCTTATATTTCTAAACTGTTCACGTTTATCCAAATTATTATCACTGGCTTTGACATGTGGTCACAGTAACATATTTTATTAATAATTTTGCATAGTTGAGAAAAGATGGAACATTTTCTTTCCAACTTTTAACAAACCAAATTATTAAATAAAACCAGCAAGCTTTCTAACAAGGAGCAATTTAATGACGGTAAAATAATATTTGGCATGAAATTCTGCTGAGGTGTAGTTAAGAGATCAAGAACATATGTAAATCTGTGAAGCAAAAAGAAAGCCAAAGATCATTAGCTAAAAAAGGGATGGCCAACTGATGAGCCATGGGCCAAATGCTTTTCCTCTGTTCAAATCAACCATTAGGATTTCAGTAGCTCTCATCCTATTGGCTGTTTTGAACAGCCAATAGGATTTCAGAAGCTCTCATCCTATTGGCTTATTTGAATTTGAAAAATCAAATCAGCCAATAGGAATAGAAGGTATGCCATTTTGAAATGGCTACCTTGCATTCAACTTCAGTGTATGGTGGTGACCATATGAGGAGGACGCTCTGTGCAGGATGGGATCCACTTCCAGGATAGCTCTGCTCCGCGCCACCTGGATGAAGATAGATGACGTTCCCGAGATGGATGAAGGTGTCGCCGCCTGGATGAAGATGGATGTCCGGGCTTCAGGAACCATGAGTAGATATTCTGGGGTTAGTGTTAGTTTTTTTTTTAGTTTTTTTGGGTGGATTTTTTATTTTAGATTAGGGATGGGGACTTGGAAAATGCCCTTTTAAGGGCAGTGAAAAAGAGCTGAATGCCCTTTTAAGGGCAATGCCCATATAAATGCCCCTTTAGGTGCAATGGGTAGTTTAGGATTTTTTAGAGTTAGGTTTTTTTATTTTTGGGGGTTGGTTTGGTGGTGGGTTTTACTGTTGGGGGGACTTTGTATTTTTTTACAGGTAAAAGAGCTGTTTAACTTAGGGCAATGCGATACACATGGCCCTTTTAAGGTCTATTGGTAGTTTATTGTAGGTTAGGGGATATTTTTATTTTGGGTGAGCTTTTTATTTTTATAGGGCTGTTAGATTAGGTGCAATTGTTTTTATTTTTAATCATTTTGTTTATTATTTTTTTATAAGCTTAGTGTTTTTTATTTTTCATAATTTAGTGTTTATTATTTTTTGTAATTTTAGATTTTTAATTTTTTTGTAGTGTTAGTTTTTTTTAAAATTTGTAATTTAAGATTTTATGTTAGGTTAATTTATAGTTTAATGTTAGGTTTATTTTTATTTCACAGGTAAGTTTTTATTTTTTTAAAGATATCTATATTGTAATTTTAATTTAAAGGTGGTGTTAGGTTTAGGGGTTAATAGTTTATTTTAGTGTTTTGCGATGTGGGGGGCTGGCGGTTTAGGGGTTAATAGGTTTATTTAGTGGCGCAATGTGGGAGGCTGGATGTTTAGGGGTTAATAGGTTTATTTAGTGGCGGCGATGTGGGAGGCCGGAGGTTTAGGGGTTAAAATATTTATTTAGTAGTGGTGATGTTGGGGGCCGGAGATTTAGGGCTTAATAAGTTTATTTAGTAGCAGCGATATGGGAGGCCAAAGGTTTAGGGGTCATTCATTTTATTTAGTGGCGATGATGTCGGGGAGCGGCAGATTAGGGGTTAATAGCTTTTATTAGTGTTGGCGATGTCAGGAACGGTAGATTAGGGGTTAATATCTTTATTTAGGTGTCGGCAATGTCAGGGGCAGTGGATTAGGGGTAGCCACTTTTGCTGCAATAATCCCCTTACTACATTGTTATCATGGGTATCCAAATTTAGGATGTTCTAATAAAAACTAGATGGTCTCATTTGTGCCAGAGTAGAAATCAAATCAAACTTTTTTGCAAGATGCTCACCTTTGAAGGCTTGAGACTATCTCCGCTCTGTAGTGTGGGGATTGCCAAAAACAACTTTTGATCAGCAATCTCCCTGCAATCTAGCACATCAAACCAGTTAAATTAGGAAAGACATTTTTGGAGGCAAAAAATAAATGACTATTTTTTACAAAGTAAAGAATAACATTAAAATAACTGACTGTGAAAATTGTAGTTAAAAAAAAATCACTGTTTCTTTAAGCACAGTATCGATAATTTATTATTTATGAAACATACTTTTAAAGTATATACTTTTTTATTTAAAAATTGTTTATTTTGGCATTATTACATAATGTTCAATATGTTTTCACTTTAAATTTTAATATACTGAATTAGTTTGAAAGTACTCATAAAACAGGTTAGGCGATTCTGCTATTTTACAAGAAAACTATACAATGAGGTTTTTAATAACATTTTCAGGACATCAATATAAACGTCCCATTATAAATACTTAAATATGTTTATTTAAAAAAGAAAAAAAATTAAAAAAAAACCCACAAAGAAATGTGCTTAATCAAATATAAAAAATTGATGTTGTGTTCATTAAAATATTATGGCTAGATTTGGCCAAAATTGTGACTTTAAGGGTGCACCCTTTAATTTTACTCATATTACAAGTTGTGATTAAATGTGATTGTGCCGTTACGATCACAATTTGTGCTTTGGTTAACCTAAAAATGTGCACAAAATCACAAAAAAACAACATAATCTTGTGCTCAGTACCACTCACATAGAAAAAAACTGAACGCAGATTACAGGTTCGGGAAGCATAGAAGTTCTGCCCATATGTAATTAAGCCCTATATGTTTTTATGTACTGTTACAATACTATTTACATTAAAAGATGGTTAAATACAAAGGAATTGAAGAATCAGAAAGTACATAATAAAAAGACAAAGCAATAGCATGTACTCTCACTTATAAATGAGCAGTAGATTTTTTTTCTAATAATTTTCAAAATGCACTTTATTTGATGGTCCCTGTATCATGTGACTGCCATCAGCCAATCGCAAACTCATATACTTTATACATACCATAACATCACATAATCAAGGATACAAACTACTGGATTGAAATTTGGGCCAAAATAAATTAAGGACCCTGTAAGGTGGCTGCTTCTTGTACTCTAACAGCATGGGTCTAACTGACAGCAGTGAGACTACACTATTTCTGCATTCCTCAGCAGTGAGTCAAAGCAGAAATAGAGCTATGGAGGCCACCCCAGGCAAGTGATCAAAGGGACAGGGTTTCCCAGTTTTACAATGCTAGTCAGTGTGCTGACTTTATTACATGAGATACATGCTGGGATCAGCATGTATCTCAAGCTATTGCTGGATGCCTGCAAGAGAGGCTATCCAGTAGACATGTGCACAGATGAAAACATTTGTTTTGGATTTTTTCCAAATGTTGGTTCTGCATAATTTTACCCATGTGGGCATTTATTTTGGATGAATATTGTATTCAGATATTTTAGCATTATATACTATTGGAAAAGAAAATACTGTATAGACAACTAATATTAACAGAAATCTTACGCTATAGGATTCAATCAATTAAAAGATCCTATATTTCAATGTTAACAGAACTTACAAGTCTCTGACTAAATTTGAGTCAATGACTAGCTCACAAGGTCAAAGTGATTTAAAAATGTCTTAGCCCCCTCTTGTCTCATATCTCCCTATGCTAAGTTAAAGCTTACTTGGACAAGGCTGTATGACTAAAATCCAACATTTACTGCCTGACTAGCTGTCCCTAACATTAGTCATTAGCAACATTAAGGAAGGAATGGACAGGGTATAATTTCCACATGAATGGTCAGACCCCCTGTAAATACAATCAAACTAACTGATTAATCAAACAATATAAATCTCCCACAACCTTCCTGCACCTTTTTGGTGCCAAAAGAGTGCTCGTATTACAAGTTGAAAGTAAACTGTTTTCGCTTGCACACTAACCTGATGAGCGTAAAAAAACGAGCTTAGAATATTAAATGTGTAATAATGTATTCCCCCATAGAGGTCAAAGGAGAAAAAAATGGAAAAAAACACCCTACTCACGCACAAAACATGATTGCATATTCTCAAGTGCCCTAACCTGACATGAGAAAATTAATATTTCACATTACAATGTTCTTCAAATACATATTTCTACATATATCTGATGGTATTTTGCTAAAATATATGGTATATCTTTACCTATATATAACTTTTTTGTGCAATCTTTTTTTATATAATTTTTATTATATAGTGTTATTATGAATTTAACTGTACTTTTCAATTTTATTACAGGACAGGAGACTCCTATTTTGCTTTAACTTTTTTTACTACTGCCAATGCAGCCATTAAAACTATAACAGAACATAAACAGTTAACATTACAGAGAAAGGAAATGCCAGACATATTGAACCAATGAGAGCATTTTCTTAATGAATGTAGAAAAGAAGAACCAATCTACTTTCTCATATCCACCATAAAGGGACCAATGACCCCCAAGTATTCCTCTTTCTTTTGCTGCTACCAGAAAGATAAGTATTGCAGCTATTTATCTTGTTGGATTGCATTACTCTTTGTATTGTATTGTATTACTCTGTTTATCTTATTCCCTTTTTTCTGCCTAAGCACTTGCACTCTCTGAGCTGTCTTTTTCAAAATATCCAGCTCTCTTCTTTTCTCCTGCTAATGAAAAAACTCTGGTGGCCATTTTAATTTGTTCCTGCCCTATGATGCCATCTTTTCCAGCCCCTTTTTACCTCACAACTCCTTACAGCTCTCTCCACACTACAGCTGTCTTCTACATTGCAACAATTTTTCTTGCTATTTTGTTACTCAGTTAAATTGCCTGTATAGTTAAGCGAATGTTTTTAGCCTGTTATAATTTTCTTGAGGTTAAAGTATTTCCTTTTCAGCATGTCTTCCCCTCGTGATAGCCCCCTTACAGGAAAAGTGGTACAAGCTATGATTGATTCCTCTATGTCTAACAAGTTTAACCATTTTAATTCACAAATGGGAGTATTATTAGAGGCTGTTCAAGCTTCCCCTCCTAAAAAGTCTCGTAAAAGAAAATTACCTCCTGTTTCTAAAAAATCCAAAAAAGTTTGTCATACTAAATGTCTGCATTCATCAGACTCCTCTTTTCCCAAAGGTGTGGGAACTAAAAATTATTCACCTTCTCCCTCAGGCTCAGAGGAAAAACTTATGAGTCATAAAAGAAAATTACACAAATACACTGCCGTTTCTCAAAGTGACAATGATTTTTCCTCAGAATATCATTTCAGTCATTCGGACATTTTTTCAGAAAATAAAAAAAAATATTTCAGACAATGATTCTCACTCAGATGAATCCCCTGCTCCCAAAAGACGCAAAAAATTTTTTTTCTCTCTAAATCCAACTCCATTAAACCCTATAATTTTACTGACAAAATTGGGAATCCTAGATTTAATCCTGATGAACTCCAACATCCTCGCTCATCAGAATGGTTCTCTTCTAAAGACTTTTCTGAATTTGTGGAACATTGGATTAGACTTCCCTTTAAAAGAGAAGTTAAGAATAAAATGCGGGCGGAATGCCCTTGCCCCAATTTACGTAATAACACTGCTATAACTCCTGATGTGGACCCTAAAATTGTTAAATGTATTTCCACTCCAGGATTTAAAGTAATAAAGGGTCTTAAAAGATCATGAAATATTTGTCAGGATAAGCTCCTGGATTCCATTGGTACCCTCACAAAAATTATAGAACTTTCTGACGAAGCTTTAGAAAATAATTCTGCCCTAGACCCTTTAGTCAGTCAATGGCTTCAGAGAGCCTTATGTCATATTGGTAACACTAACTCTGCTATTTCTATTGAAAGAAGGAGATATATTGTCAGAAAATTGTCCCAAAACTCACAGATATGGCTCTGTCTGAATCTGATCCCTCTGGTAATGGCCTCCTTTTTGGAGATGACTTTATTAAAGAACTTAATAATTATGTTAGCACCTTTTTTTCCCTCAACAAGGCCAAGACATCTATGATTTTTTTTTAAAAATCCCGATCATGTTTTTGACAGGGACGGGAAAGGTAGGGGTCACTTTCCTGGCAGATCATATAATACATACAGACCCCAATTTCAATACCAATACCAATATCAGTCTCAATACAACAATCATAGACACTTTCCTGAAAACTATTACTCAACATACCCTCAGTTCTTTCCGTCCAGTTCCAGTCCTTGGCAGTCTAGAGGTTTTAGATCACAAACCCGCTCAAGAACACCTTCAGATAAGTCTGCCTTTATCTCACAAAAATATTTCTCCATCAAGAATAGGAGGAAGACTTTCTCTTTTTGTAAACAATTGGGAGGTTATTTCCTCAGACCCTTGGGTTCTAAATACTATTCAGGGATTTCAAATAGAATTTTCTCCCCTTCCTATTTAGATTGCCTTACCTCATCCCATTCATTTTTCCCTTCAAGACGAACAACTCTTATACTCAGAAGTAAACAATATTATTCAAAAACAGGCCATATAGCTATTTCCCTGTCTGAAGGCTTTCTAAGCAATCTCTTTTTGGTAAAAAAGAAAAATGGCAAATTTCGTCCCGTCATAAACTTGCATTCCTTAAATTTTTACATAACTTATCATCATTTCAAAATGGAGTGTATCTACCTTCTCAGAGATTGCTTTCAGGACAGGGATTGGCTTGTTCGCCTAGACCTTACAGACGCGACTGGCTTGTTCGCCCTTCCTTACAGACCCTTACCTGACAGTCCCTATAGCTCAGGAATTTCGAAAATTTCTGAAATTTCAATGGAACAATCTCTTTTGGCAGTTTACATGCCTTCCCTTAGGTTTATCCTCTGCCCCTTGGGTATTTACCAAATTAATTAAACCAGTTGTTTCCTGGCTCTGCCTTCATGGAGTCAGGCTTATTGTATACCTGGACAACATCTTGATAATGAACCAAGATCGTCTTTTCCTCCTCCAGCAACTGCAACTCACAGTCAATCTCCTTTCCAATTTAGGTTTTCTTATCAATCAGGAAAAATCAGAACTCCTCTAACCTCAGTCTTCCAAAAGACAAAATAAAAAATATAAGGAAGGAAATGTCTTGTACTCTATACAAAGATCTTGTTTCCCTCAGGAAGGTGGCTCGGATTGTAGGGTTAATATCATCTTCGATTCAAGCCATTTATCCTGCTCCCCTTCATTATTGGGCTCTGCAGAGATTAAAAATATTTTGCCTTCAAAAAGGTTTTCCCTTACCCCCACAAGATTCTTCTCTCTCTCTCTCGAAGCCAAACAAGAAATCTCTTGGTGGCTCAATCATATAGAAGCCTGGAATGGGAGAGCCATTTTTGGTTCTATCCCGGATTTAGTCATCAAATCAGGTGCCAGTCTTTCTGGCTGGGGTGTCAGATATGGTCCTTCCATTACAGGCGGGAAATGGTCTTCCAAAGAGAAATCTCTTCACATAAACTGTCTCAAGCTTCTTGCTGGATCTTTTGCCATCAAAAGCTTTTCTCACTTCAACCATCCCACATAAATTCTGGACAATGTTTCAGCGGTTCAGTATCTGAATAGTCTCAGAGGTACCAAGTCAAAGCTTCTATCGGATATTATTAAGGATTTTGTTAATTTCTGCCTAGCCCAAAACATTATGGTGAAAGCCGAATATCTCCCTGGACTTTCTAATTCTGTGGCAGACTGGGGTTCCAGATTCCTCAAACACTCGAGCGACTGGAAACTCAATCATTTGATTTTCCTTTGCCTCCGTCATCGCCAAGGCCCCTTCTCGATAGACCTGTTTGCGTCTCGCCTCAATTGTCAAATTTGCCCATTCTTCCGTTGGCGTCCAGATCTGGAGGCACAAGCAACAAATGTTTTTCTCCAACCTTGACCTCTTTCCGGAGCTTATGCCTTCCCTCCTTTTATCATGATTCCCAGGATCCTTTCCAGAGTTCATTGGGAATCCCTCTCCCTGCTCCTAATCACTCCCTTTTGGCTTTCCCAACCATGGTTTCCCTCTCTCCTGGAGATGGCAATAGAACTTCCCCTTCTCCCATCTTCTCCAGATCTCCTCTTAGAACCGAATGACAATTCCCACAGCCTAGTCCTCCAAGGATCCCTTCATCTTCTAGCCTGGAAGATTTCAGGAATCCCTTCCCTGTTTCTGACCTTTTGTCAGGGGCTTTACAATTATGACGAGAATCCCTGGCCCCAGGTACCCACATATCCTATTCATCAGCCTGGTCCAAATGGAATCGTTGGTGCTTGGAAAGGAACTTGGATTCCTTTTCAGCCCCTCTAGCCCAAATTATCAATTTTTATCCTCTCTTTTTGAGTCTGGTCTCTCTTATAGAACTATTAATGTAATTAGATCGGCTATTTCCTCTCGACATTCTCTTATCAATAATTTTCCAGTGGGTCGACATCCTCAGGTTTGTAGAATTCTCAAAGCCATCAGAATCAAAACGTCCTTTTATTCCCAAACATTCTCAATTTTGGGATGTAGATTTGGTTCCTTACTTTTTCAACTCCTGGCCCTCTAATGACCTTCTCCCTTTAAAACAACTCACTTGCAAACTTGCTACTCTTCTTTGCCTTCTCTCTTTTAGAAGAGTCTCGGATGTCGGAGACCTTTGATTTCAACTCTATTTTTTCTCTCCTGAAGGTCTAACCTTTTTAATCTCTCGTAGGACAAAAACTTTTTCTTCCACCTTATTTTATCCTTATTTTCCTTCTCCCAATCTTTGTGTAGTCATCTGTTTTAAAGAATATCTCAAAAGAACTAATCCTTTTCGTTCTCCTTTATCATCTGATCAACTCCTTTTATCTTTTGTTCCTCCTCACAAGCCTGTTTCATCTACCTCCATTGCTCGCTGGGTTAAGTGGATAATGAAGGAAGCTGGTGTGGACATTTTTTCTGCCCACTCTGTTCGAGGTTATGCGGCCTCTAAAGCCTTTGTAAATTCAGCTTGTCTTCAGGATATACTTAACGCCGCAGATTGGTCCTCTGACTCAACATTTCTTCAGTTTTATTTCAAACCCATTTCTCATCTTTCTTCCTTTTTGCCTCAGCTATAAACTAGCAAAATGTAGGTATAATCTAGATTTTATTAAGGTCAAGGAGAAAAGTATTTTCCCCCCATAATGAAGTTATTTCCCTCCCTCAGGATATTTTATTAATATGTCTTTATATATTACTAATTATTGTGTTTATTCACCTAGCTCCTACAGTCTAAGATATCTCCACATTCCAAGAATCTGCATTCTTCTACAGGATCCTTCTCTCCTTCATCTGAGTTATCTGCATTTCAAGTTTCATCTCATGCATCATCCCTGTTCTAAAAAAATTGTTTTTACTCATCCTCCTCAATCAACTTCATTTTGAAATGTTTCCTCAGTTTCATTTTTATGTTTGGACTGTTCCTGTTTGTTCTGTTGTTCAATTACTTTTTCCTGTTCCATCTCAGCAGCAAATCCGAAAGAGGAATAATTGGGGGTCATTGGTCCCTTTATGGTGGATATGAGAAAGCTGATTGGTTCTTCTTTTCTACATTTGTTAAGAAAATGCTCTCATTGGTTCAATATGTCTAGCATTTCCTTTCGCTGTAATGTTAACTGTTTATGTTCTGTTATACTTTTAATGACTGCATTGGTAGTAGTAAAGAAAGTTAAAGCAAAATACTTGTCTCCTTGTCCTTAATAAAATCTAGATTATACCTACACTTTTGCTAGGATAATCCCAATTGTATGACACTGTTTTGTTTTGCTTAACAGTCAACTAGAGCTCTGAGGATGCAGTATTCATTTTAGAGTAAATTGTGATTGCGCTCAAGCGATTGCGCTTACTTTCAACTTCTAATATAAGCGTTAAACCCAATGCACACACCTGTTATAAACCCCTTTTCACTTGCGCATAACTGTTAATGTGCCAATCGTAATCTGTCCATTAGCTTTTTCATGAGGCAATCTCTGCATGGTCAGTCTACACTTCAAACATTCTGCAAAAAATGCAGAAACCAATCAGCAACAGCAGCTAAATATTTGTTTTAATAACATCCTCCTTAAACATTAGCATTTTTTTTTTATTATTTAATTTACATCGCAATTCAGGGTGTTTATGAAGTATGATTATAAGAAATAGATATGGGATATATTACTAATGTTTAACATGTTTAAACACATGTATATTATAGATGGGCATACCATGTTTAAAGATGCCAGCATTTAGCTAATTGGGGGAAAAAAATCTCAAACTGTCCTTAAATATGTGTGTTTGCATGCTTCTTGGCAATGGTCTTCCCCTTTAAGGGTGTAGTTTCTTTTTTGATCATTCCGACATTTTTTTTACAAAGTAGCAGCAACGCTATAAAGATATAAATATCTGCAATATGTGAAAATGATAACTGAGAGTCTTTCTATTTACTATAAAGAATAAAAATATAGCACAAATATTGCAGCCTACTGGCAAATGTTAATTAATATTCACTACATTTGTTTACAATAATTTTATTATGAATCTATAAAGAACTGGTCACTTTGTAAATGTAAATTTTATTGTGCATGATATTGGAACATTATCTTTCAAGCCAATACATTTTCAGAACAACTATCACATAATGTTGTCTAGCATACTGGATGCAGTTATAGAATTTTGATGATTTAAAGAAACAAGGATATTATAAAAGTTATTCTTTTAATTAGTAACTCTAGGATTCTGACTATATTAATATTAGTTGTTTATCACTTTTATTGTTTTCCACTTAATAAACCTAATTCCCATCACAAAATGACAGTCATAATTTACAAATGCAAATTAGACAGCTACTGGTATACATTTGTTCTGTACATATGTGAACAGTATATTAGTAATTTGTCTTGATGTGCATTTGTCATAATACAAAATCAAGCAGGTTGTTAAACATGGATAAAATTGGCTGTAGTTACTCCACTGGCACAAAGAAAATACATTAATGGAACTTTTATGTTGGTAATTTTCAATTTTCAGCAGTGCTTGGCATATGAGTTGATCATAGATATTGAAAAGTGAGCATCAAGCTGCTGTCACCAACTGTTTACACCATTTCTATCAAAGCTTAAATCCATCCATATTTTTACATTTTCATAAACAGTTTATTTGAATATGCTATGATTAAAAATACAGATTTCACATAAATCGTGTTTCAGTATCCTAGAATCTGAGATAATTGAACAATACTGATTATCCATGTTAAACACCAAATATTCCAGAGTTGTTTTATACTTTCTGGCAAATTGATTTCAATATTTTCTTGACAAGAATAATAAGTATACATTTTAAAACATTGTAATAACCCATAATGTTGAAAAATAGTATATTGCATATATTGTTTTGCAAGGTTCACATCTTGCAGTAAATCAGTAAGACACAAGCTGAATGTTATAGAAGAAAAAGGAGGGCTTTGAAGACAAAATTAATTAATCTGGCTGACAGCCTTGAGGAAAACACAACACTTGCATTCCATTAAATAAAAAAAACACCTTTCCCTCAGTTTTTCAAATTATTTTACACTGTTCAAATCCAGTATCGTTGACATGTTAAAAACAGCTGTTTCTTGACTGTTTCCATGTTTATTTGTTTCAGTGTTAAAGTACTTGTACAAGCTCAGTTCATATGAAAATAAATCACACTTTTAATATATGTGTTTGGAGATTTTAGCATGATAATTTCAATTAGTTAAAATAAAAGGACATTATGAATTAAACATGAATTTCATATTGGCCTAGATTACAAGTGAAGCGCAAAAAATATTACTAATATTGAGCATGAACACCACTCAAGTTAAATCAGTAGTCACTTAACGGGAGTGAGCACAATTTATCTAGATGGCACACATGAAATAATGCTGTCTAACTGCAAAAAACTGTCAAAATGCACTGAGATAAGAGGCAGCCTTCAAGGGCTTAGAAATTAGCATATGAGCCTACCTAGCTTTAGCTTTCAACAAAGAATACTAAGAGAACAAAACAAATTTGATGATAAAAATAAATTGAAAAGTTGTTTAAAATTGAATGTTCTCCGTGAATCATGAAAGTTTAATTTTGACTAGACTGTTCCTTTAAGCCAATAGAAGTGTTTGAATTAATGATCCCTTTACAAAATAATGATTATGAAGGCTCACTCCCGATCACACACACAGTATTGCAGTATTGTTTTCTATTGGTTTTATAATTTGCATGTGCATTATTCACTGTTCTGCTTCAATGTTGTCAAAGAGCACTGGTCACATGGCCGACGAGTCCTGTAAATGTAAACACTGGGTGCGGCTTTGTTATGGACAGAAGCCGACCGCTCATTGTCTATTATAACAGTAATTTGTATGTGTTATTTTATTCAGGATGCTTTATTGTGTGTATGATTTTTGTTTTAAAGGGATAACGGACATAACTGACTTCCTGTAGGGTGGGCTCTATTACTGTATACTATATATATAATTTCCATTTATATATGTAAATCTACACTCAGAAATATAGTCCAAATGGATATATAGTAAAAAAAAAAAAAAAAAAAAATTGTTTATTAAAAAAATGCTTTTTAGTTATGAGTCTACAGCGTTTTTTTTTATACAGTTAATGCATCTTTAATAATGTAGAATGCATCAGAGATATGATGCTCATATATGATATCTGGCTAAATTCTAGAAATTAAGAATACACCATATAAATTATAACTACCAATGTATGAGCAATAATAAACATAATTTAGAAACAGCAAAGTAAGAGAAAAGTCATAACAAATGAAAGAAATGAAACAAATTAGTGAAAAACATAGCTCATAGTAGAAAACAAAATAGATGTGCATCCATAAGATACACATATAAAGATAGCTGAGCACAGTCTTGAACAGCACAATGAAAATGTTGGCATGACTTGAAATTTTGCTATTACATAAATGGCACAGATTGTACAATTACTATAACTCTGTGCAGTTCCTTCAGAAAAGAAAAGTTCTTTCAATGAATAGGCAAAGGTAGAGAGTTACCAAAACAAAAATATTCAGCCTCTGGTGTAATGTAAGGATATTAAAGCACTTAATTCAGAGTTTTAAAAACAAAACAAATTTAATTTAAATTGGAATTTGAAGGAAATATGCAGTTTGATAGTTAATTGGTTCACATAATTAATTATTATGTCAATGACTTCTTCCCAAAAAGCTGTAAAAGTACACATCTGTTACAAAATTGTAATAAGTTGTCTAATATAATATATAAAAGTAATGGTAAATATCAGACTTTAAGAATGTTGCAATGAAAAATATATTAGTGAACAAGCAAAACAGCATAATTTATTTTTAAAGTGTATATAAATATATATATATAAATGTTCAGAATAGACAAGCACTCCAGAAATCCAGTTCCAATGCCCAGGGTGCAACAGATAAATAAATAGAAAATAATGAGGAGTGCACTCGCCAGGACTTTTCACAAGTTTAATTCCAAAATGCGAACGTTTTTGGGGGGTTAGCCCCTTCTTCAGACATACAAAGATACAATAAGCACAAACCCACACCAGACACCCTTAAGTAGATAGGTCAACCAATCATTAGCTCTACAGGTAGGGTGCCACCCACACAGTGTGGACACTCCCCTAGCAACCAATGAGACTGACCTAGAATAACCCACAGTGTTTCAAAAATATACATATATGTACAGCAGGATAAGAGACACATAGTATGCAATTGTATGTAATATATCATTATAATACGATAGAACATAATATAGGCACAAATAAAGGGAAAGACAAGCCAACCAAACATTTGCAAGTAAGCAGTTACAATTAAGCCCAAAGTTGCTGTATGTGCCATGTTAGCGACCAGTATATTACCCTGTCAAAAAAAACAAAAAACAAAAAATAAAAAAAACAAAAAACAAATTAAACAATGTTGCCAAGAGAATAGATACAATTATGTATAGCAGACCTAGAGTAGCACACCTGTACCAAAAAACCGTATTAACAAAGTCTGGAACCAGGGACCCTAACATCAGCTCATAAGACTGTCATCATGCAAAGAAATAGGACTGACAGTGTGCAAATTAAAAATGCTATATTAAAGCAGAAGCGACAATGTGAGTGACTGAGAGGGCAAAGCGGTAATCATGTTAAACATAAGAAAAGTAAATGGTAGGACTCACTAATGTCATGTATATACCAGCACCCTGAGACAGTAGACCGCAATCTGTCAGGTTACAGAAAGACCGGGAACAGAGTCTTTGAATTAGGAGCGCAGAAACTGGCCGGTTGCCATAGCAACCTGTAAACAAAACTACACTAGTGTTGTGAACTAAGTCAGCGTAAGTGTAAATGAACACAGGTTAAAATGCAACTGTCGGCGCATCATAAGGGGCAAAGAAAGCTGAAAAAGAATAGCACAAAAATCGGCCGGTTGTCATAGCAACCTATAAACAAAACACCACCAGTGTTATAAACTATGTCAGCGTGTCAGGGAATAAACACAGGATAAATGCAGCTGTCAGCACATCATAAGGGGCAATAAATGCTGCTAAAGTATAGCAGAAAAGTAACATATAACACATTAGGGCACAAATAGAAACATAATAACCTGGGCGATCAAAAAGACCCATACCAACTAGAGAAGCTGGTACCAAAGGGAGCTGCTTACTTGCAAATGTTTGGTTGGCTTGTCTTTCCCTTTATTTGTGCCTATATTATGTTCTATCGTATTATAATGATATATTACATACAATTGCATACTATGTGTCTCTTATCCTGCTGTACATATATGTATATTTTTGAAACACTGTGGTTTATTCTAGGTCAGTCTCATTGGTTGCTAGGGGAGTGTCCATACTGTGTGGGTGGCACCCTACCTGGAGAGCTAATGATTGATTGACCTATCTACTTAAGGGTGTCTGGTGTGGGTTTGTGCTTATTGTATCTTTGTATGTCTGAGGAAGGGGCTAACCCCCCGAAAACATTCACATTTTGGAATTAAACTTGTGAAAAGTCCCCCCGGCGAGTGCACTCCTCATTATTTTATATATATATATATATATATATATATATATATATATATATATATATAATATATATATATATATATATATATATATTATATATATATATATATATATATATATATATATAGATAGATAGATAGATAGATAGATAGATAGATAGATAGATAGATAGATAGATATATAAAACAAAAATCAAAGGGGATTTGCACTCTCGCTTCAAAGTATCTCGCCAGGGTGTCAGGAGCAAGAAAGTTCATTTAACAAATAAAGATCCACACTTACTGGACTTTCCACACAAGGGTTTTAATGTGTAAATTGACGTTTCAGGGATCAAACCATCCCCTTACATCAGTGCCACACCACTTACTTTAGTGCTCTGTTGCTGCCAACTTCCTTGGAATGTATCAGTTTTAACAAGGATGCCAATAAAGTTTGGATTTTATTTATATTGTGGCAGATTTTCCATTTATTTTACTTAATCTATTGCCATCTTATCCGCTACAGACGGTTTGCAGGGGGAGGTGTGAGCAGGTGTCTAAGTGCTATTGGAGGAGATTATCCGATGACGAGGAAGGGCGGAGCAGAGTGACGACAGAGCGATGACAGCAGATCCACAAGGACTCCAAGCCACGCCATTGAAGACCCTTGAGCACTTGGAGAGGCAATATGTTTATGCCCGTGCCTACAAGGAGCAAGTAGAAAGTCCGGTAAGATAGGCTACAAGGCCAGTGGATTATATACAGATTATCAGTATATTTTGGGAATCATACAAGGCTTTCGGCACTAAAGCACTTTATTACATGAACTGTTACACACAGCATTTCTTCACTTCCGCACCTTATTGCAGCGCACTAGACACCTTATTTACAGATATCTACATTACATATTTGCATTTACACCGCAGAAACAGTCTGGAGTTTTTCTGATAATAGAGTAAAGATTTATATATGACATTTGATTAGCTACAGTGTATCATCACTTTAATATGAAAACTGAAAAACATGTGTACATAGAAACTACAATATTTTTTAAGCTTGAATTGCATTTGAAAAGAATTGTTGCATTCCCTTACAAATGTCCTATACTGTTTAGAACTTGTGGTTCTAAACAGTATAGGTTGTTTTTTTTTTTTAGTACAACTGTACACTCTGCATTATCCAAATACATTAGCCTCATTTTGGTTTTAAAGGGACAGTATACTATAAAATTGTTTTTCCCTTAATGTGTTTCCAATTACTTTATTTACCAGCTGCATAGTATAAAATGTATGAGATTTGCTTTTTTAAGGTTTATTTGTGTATATTAATTAGCTGATTTTGTGTTTTGAAACTCCAACCTAATAAAATGGGTTGAGCTTGTAGTTATAATCAGATTTCCTTACTTTATCACATTGTGTACATATACCTGTTTTTTTTTATCTTATGTCTGCCCATAAACCATTCACCAATACTTGGAGAGAACAATGGAAAATTAACATTTTATAACCGTTCCTCTTCTATACCCCACTGTGAGTGTAATTTCTTCCACAGGCTGTGTTAACACAGCTTGGCCTTGAGGCTAAAAACTTTCAGGATGGGTGGGGATACCCCAGGCTGAATAAACTATTTCAAATGCCAATATAAGGGTAATGGAAATACTTTTAAACAATTTAATATACTCCAGCAGGTAAAGTAGATCATAACGGGAGACATTTTTTGAGTAATCTGTCCCTTTAAGGAAGCTCTTTATGTACAATGCATGCAAAGTTTGGATTCTTACAATAGATAAAACATTTCAAGGCATATTTGCTTAATAGAAAATGGAAATAAAAATATATTTTTCCATGACTGAGATAGAGCATGCAGTGTAAAAATATTTTAATTGAATTCTATTGTCATAACCTTTGTTAAAACGTAGCGCCTTTTCCATGAAAGAATACCTAAGCCAGTGGGGTTTGTAACTATGTATATCATTGTTAAAAATATTGTTGTAAACACTGCATGCATGTAATACTAAAGAAGCATGCTTGCTCTTCAGTCAGAAAAAAAGCATCCCAAATCAGTCCTAAAAAGAATCATTTACAAAAATACAATTTATTTATCAGCAGGTTAGTAAACATACCAAAGTTAAAATGCAATCTATTAAAATATAAAACTTATTAAAAATAAAAACAAAATTCAGCTCCATTCCCCTCTATGTTACCAAAATATTCTATATAAATCATTAGGATATATATCTACCATTTAAAGATGAATTTCTACAGTCATATGGACAAGCATATACTGGGTAATTATCCCCATTGACACATATAACAGGAACAAAAAAAAAAGATCACTAAAGGTGCTGTCTCTGAATGTATATTGCATAGCATTTAGGGAACAATGGCATTGGCCACTCACTTCACTTTAATATTACTAAAAGCTGGGTATTCCCATGCTAGCCCAAATACACAATTCCTAGTGTTGCAACATATAAATATGGAATCAATATAAACACAGCATTATAAAGCAAGCACACGAAGGCTTCCATCATGGATTTATCAAAGGCCATCAGTCTTCCTTCCTTGATATAATGTCATGGAAAAGATGCTAAGGAAAAAAAAGGTGTACATTTAATAATAGAAGCCATTTTTAAATTGTATTCTATATCTAAATCATCATGTTGACTTTCATATCCTTTTAATTATGACATAGTCTGGGCTCCATTTATCATTGTTCTGGGTGGGCGTAGTTCACTTTGTGCAACCTCCCTGCCAGCATTTTTCCTTGCACAAACAATCCTGAATACACTTCTGTTGACAGAATCTAACAGTTTCTGTGTAAGTTTAAAAAATGAGTCTTATACTTTGTAATTGTATGTGTATTTTTTACAATTTACATTGCACTTTGTATTTCTTTGATTTAAAATAAAAATGAAAAACTGACAGAATCAGTTTTCCTGAGAGCTTCATTACTTTCTAGGATCATATTTCACAGAGCTGTGCATGAGCCGTTTCCCTCCCCTTCAGTGTCTACAGACTCTAATTAAATGCTGTTGTAACGGAGGAGGGGAGGGTTAGTGAAATATAAATATTTAGTGCAGCCTTCTCCGGAACATCCTCTGCCCCGTTACCACTTTCTGTTGGGGTACCTCAAGACTCTGTCCTTGGTCCCCTTCTCTTTTCAATCTACACGTCATCACTAGGTTCCTTAATAAAGTCCCATGGGTTTCAATACCATTTGTATGCCGATGACACCCAAATCTACCTCTCTGCACCAGACCTACCTCCTTCCTTACTAACCCGTGTCACTAACTGTCTTTCTCACATCTCATCTTGGATGTCCTCTGACTACCTTAAGCTAAATCTGTCCAAAACTGAACTCCTTTATTTTCCCCTTCTTCCAATGTCTCCACCCCCAAAATTTCTATAACTGTTGATAATTCCAGATCTTTCCTTCACTCCTCACATTCAGTCCTTTGGCTAAAGCCTGCCGCTTCCACCTTTAAAACATTGCAAAAATTAGACATTTCCTTACACAAGATACAACCAATATTTTAATCCACTCTCTCATCCTTTCCCGCCTCGACTACTGCAATTCTGTCCTCTCTGGTCTACCTAGCTGCCGCATAGCTCCTTTACAATCCATTATGAATGCCTCTGCCAAGCTCATCTTCCTTACTCGTCGCTCTTCATCTGCTGCACCTCTCTGCCAATCCCTTCACTGGCTTCCTCTTGCCTCTAGGATTAAACATAAAATCCTCACCCTGACATATAAAGCTCTCAACTGCACTGCTCCCCCTACATCTCAGAACTTGTCCCTAGATACTCTCCCTCCCGTCCCCTTCGATCAGCTCAGGATCTCCTCCTTTGCTCCTCTCTTGTTACTTCCTCACATTTACGTTTACAGGACTTCTCCAGACTGGCCCCCATCTTGTGGAATTCCCTGCCTCGCTCCATAAGACTCTCCCCTAGTTTTAACAGCTTCAAGCACTCCCTAAAAACTCTACTAATCAGGGATACATACAACCAACACTAACCTTTCCTAACACTATTGCTTTCCCCTTGAACCCCTTAGATTGTAAGCCTATGGGCCCAGCTGTTTACAGATCGCTTCATAAGAGCCGACTACAACAGTGAAACTCTCAGCAGGGCCCTCTACCCACTTGACCCCTACAAAACTATCCTGTACACCGACTATGTTTACAGCGCTGCGGAATCTGTTGGCGCTCTACAAATACCTGATAATAATAATAATAATAATAATAATAATAATAATAATAATAATAATAATATAAAATAAACTGGACTTTAGAAGGGCAAATCAGCTGAATAAGTGTAGCTACTTTCTGTTTATATCGGAAGCTTTTCTTTAGTTTGCACATAACACTGCCCATAGCTCATTATACAGATAGCGCATAGCAGGAGGGCTGTCTTGTCTGCAAGTTAGGGAGAGAGGGAAAAACCCTAGCACTCCAAGTTTTTTCCTCATTTACAGGTGAAAATCGAAAAATTAGAATATTGTGCAAAAGTTCATTTATTTCACCAATGCAACTTAAAAGGTGAAACTAATATATGAGATAGACTCATTACATGCAAAGCAAGATAGTTCAATCCATGAATTGTCATAATTGTGATGATTATGGCTTACAGCTCAGTCAAACCCCAAATCCACAATCTCAGAAAATTTTAATATTGTGAAAAGGTGCAATATTCTAGGCTCAAAGTGTCCCACTCTAATCAGCTAATTAAGCCATAACACCTGCAAAGGGTTCCTGAGCCTTTAAATGGTCTCTCTGTCTGGTTCAGCAGGAATCACAAGTCAAAGACTGCTGACCTGACAGTTGTGCAGAAAACCATCATTGACGCCCTCCATAAGGAGGGAAAGCCTCAAAAGGTAATTGCAAAAGAAATTGGATGTTCCCAAAGTGCTGTATCAAAGCACATTAATAGAAAGTTATGTGGAAGGGAAAACTGTGGAAGAAAAAGGTGCACAAGAAGCAGGGATGACCGCAGCCTGGAGAGGATTGTCAGGAAAAGGACATTTAAAAGTGTTGGGGACTTTCACAAGGAGTGGACTGAGGCTGGAGTCAGTGCATCCAGAGCCACCACACACAGACAGATCCTGGACATGGGCTTTAAATGTCGTTTTCCTCTTGTCAAGCCACTCCTAAACAACAAACAACATCAGAAGCGTCTTACCTGGGCTAAAGAAAAACAGACCTGGTCTGTTGCTCAGTGGTCCAAAGTCCTCTTTTCTGATGAGAGCAAATTTTGCATCTCATTTGGAAACCAAGGACCCAGAGTATGGAGGAAGAATGGAGAGGCACACACTGCAAGATGCTTGAAGTCCAGTGTAAAGTTTCCACAGTCTGTGTTGATTTGGGGAGCCATGTCAACTGCTTATGTTGGTCCACTGTGCTTCATTAAGTTCATTAAGTCCAGGGTCAACGCAGCTGTCTACCAGAAGATTTTAGAGCACTTCATGCTTCCTTCCACAGACGAGCTCTATGGGGATGCTGACTTCATTTTCCAGCAGGACTTGGCACCTGCCCACACTGCTAAAAGCACCAAAACCTGGTTCAATGATCATAGGTTTACTGTGCTTGATTGGCCAGCAAACTCTCCTGACCTGAACCCCATAGAGAATCTATGGGGCATTGCCAAGAGAAAGATGAGAGACATGAGACTAAACAATGCAGAAGAGCTGAAGGCCGCTATTGAAGCATCCTGGTCTTCCATAACACCTCAGCAGTGCCACAGACTGATAGCTTCCATGCCACGCTGCATTGAGGCAGTAATTGCTGCAAAAGAGGCCCAAACCAAGTACTGAGTACATACAATATGCATGCTTATACTTTTCAGAGGTCCGATATTGTTCTATGTACAATCCTTGTTTTATTGATTGCATGTAATATTCTAATTTTCTGAGATTGTGGATTTGGGGTTTTCATGAACTGTAAACCATAATCATCACAATTATAACAAATCACGACTTTAACTATCTTGCTTTGCATGTAATGAGTCTATCTCATATATCAGTTTCACCTTTTAAGTTGCATTAGTGAAATAAAGGAACTTTTGCACGATATTCTAGTTTTTCGAGTTTCACCTATATACCTGCTTTAGAAGCAAAATAGCTAATACATAGCAATTACAAACTCTACATCAACAACTTTATTTAATCAATCCATATTTGTTTTTGTATATAATGTCCCTTTAAAGGTAATAATACTGAAAGGGCCCAATCTGAAGTGTAAAGGAATATAAAATACAAAACACAAAGTGCAAGTGTAACAAAACACTCATATCATGCAGTGCTACATTGCACTGTGCTTGTCACCTTCACATACAGTTTCACAGAGACCACCCCTTTGAGAATTATAGGAAAGTTTTCCTTTATAGAATCTTGTGACAAATCTCACAGTGCTGGAGGATCATTTTAGATAATCTCATCCAAGCAGAGATCTTTCTGGGAGGCTTCTGTCATACATCTTTTATTATTAAGCCCTTAGTGAGCAAATTGTGTAAAATACACATATAACGTGATAAAGACTGGGTTTTCTTGGAAGGCTTGTCTTTTGGATCTCACCCCCTTATAATGAGATTGAGGCCTGAGAAATGTGGTTTTACTAAGAAACTAGCAAGACCCAGTGTCTTAATGATACTATAGATACATTGAATAAAAATTCTAATAATGCCATATACAATTATGATAGTTATTAGTTTGAAAAAAAAAAAAAGAATATACAAATGGAGTGTATTACATTAGGCATACACACAATGCAAACTACATACTTAAAGGGACATTAAACCCCCCCAAAAATATTTAATGATTCAGATAGAGAATGCCATTTAAAACAACTTTTCAATTTACTTCTATCTAATTTGCTTCATTCTTTAGATATCCTTTGTCAAAGAAATAGCAATGCACAGGGATGAGCCAATCACATGATGCATATATGTGCAGCCACCAATCAGCAGCTACTAAGCATATCTAGATATGCTTTTCAACAAAGGATATCAAGAGAATAAAGCAAATTAGATAATAGAAGTAAATTGGAAAGAAGTTTTAAATTGTATTCTCTATCTGAATCATGAAAGAAACATTTTGGGTTTCATGTCCCTTTAAAGTCATGAGTTAAACTTTACATATATAAATTACTGAATTGTTATACAAGTGCAAATATTAGAAAGGACGTCAAAGTAAAATAAAAATATATGAGCTTGGACTAAGACAGGGATGGTTTTTATTGACCTTTATCTGGGATCCTGGCCAGATTCCTTGAGGTATAATGTTCTCACTGTTATAATCATATTACTTTTCTGTTTATTATAGGAAGTATCAAAGAACACCATTAGAACAGAACCTAAAATTGAATAAAGATCTATAAAATATTTAATGAAAATTCTTGTATGTGCATATTATATAAAGAATTATGCATACTGTTTGAAATTACCTTGAGGAACTGATGTGACAATGTAGTTATGTGGTTAATAATTTCAAAAAAGATTTTTCTTTATAACTCATGTACAGAATATTGCATTTGCTAAGTGGAGTAAAAAATATTACTGCTATTTTCCATTAACATCACTCGATAACAATTCCATTTTTTCACTCATATTTCAAGTCTAAAGTCATTTTTTTCATGTTTTGTCAAAGAACATGGGTACATAAAATCCCTGACATAATAGACTTCTATTGAAGTGCACAGTTAAAATCATGTCAGATCTTGCTTGAGCGCTAAGCCAATGGTGTGTTAAGCCAGGGAGGTGCTAAGCCAATAGTGCTCAAGTAGTTGAGTTCTTCATGCATATCTCTGTTATGCTATTAATATTAGGATTTCTGTTTAGATCTCTAGATTGCGCTGAAACACAACACTTAACCCACCACCTTTAATACGAGCCTAACCAGCTTACTAATAGCACTTCCGGGCCATCCATTAAAAATATAGGGCGCACTAATTAGTTGGTTGATAGACAGATATTCTGACTACATTTTTTAATTACTAAATATATTTGTATCTATTATAGCTTAGGAAAAAAGCACTGTCTCTTATAGGGAAATATGCTGACTGATTCATTTTAGCTCATTAACAGAAAGCTAAATTATGCTGTAATTAGTGTTAGCAAATTGTTGATATGAACCTTGCCTTGTCAGTAAGGGAGTAGTTAAGACTTACTAACACAAAGGGAGAGGAATACATGACAAGGGCAACATGACAAAGAACAAACTGCTGATTCTACGCTACACAGTACACACAATAACTGTCTATATTAGAAAGGCTGGCCTGACAAAAAATAGCAGTCTAAAAAATGGCGAGAGTTGGAACTGTAATTTATAGTTTGTTATGATTGACTATACTCTTACAAACAAAAATAATTTAGTGAATGTTTTCATTAATTCTAACCTGATAATTATAAAATCATTGTACTGATTTAATTTATTGAAATACTGATCATTATTTCCAATCATATTTAAAGAAAGATTTAAGTTTTATTTATTTCCCTTTACAAACAATAATGTTTATTATATTTTGTTTAACCCCTTTCCACCCTTAGGACATTCTATGCCGTCCTAAATGCACTGGGCTTTAATGCCCTTAGGACGGCATAGAATGAATGGGATCACGGGCTGAAGGGCATTTCTAGCATCAAAGCCTCTCCCCCCAGACACAATCCCATCATTGAAATCACGCGATCGCATGAACGATCGTGTGATTTAACTTTTTTTGTTTATCTGTTTACCTCAGAACTTTGTTCCGTAGATAAATAAGTCTGGGCAGGAAGGGGTTAAAATGCACACATAACTCTTCTACAAGGTTGGTAACTAATTGCATTTCCAAAATTATACAGACTTTATCTTTTAAATAACGCATTCTAACATCTATGGGTGGGTACTGAATGTACAGCTTATTAAGTTAATAACATGTAAAACACCAGGTAATAGATCAAATCAATTTTAGTTGTAAAATTAACAATTTATAGCTACAACTGTCTTTTCTATTTCCAGAACTTAACTTTACAATGTAATTGTGATCCAGCTCTGTTTTACATATTAACTCCTTCCGGACGGAGGCAACCGCCCAGGATGAGAATATAAACAAAGCTGGAAAAAGGAAGTCACATGATCATCATTGCAATCATGTGACTGAAAACAGGCCTGATTGGCTCCTGGGTGACTGCATGAATTTTCTAGGCATGTCCCCCAAGGGGATCCAATGAAGGTAATTCAAGGAGAGGAGCAGGATACCACAAAAGTTGGGACGTTCCATGTCCAGCACTTTTAGGATGGCATAAAACGTCCTAACAGCATCTAGAGGTTAAACAGCCTTCCATCAGAAAACCTTTGTTGACTATTTGACAAAGGGAGCTTAGTGTCCTAAAGACAATGTTTTCCTTCTTAGGCTGTGTTTATATAGTTGCTGATCTTTGGCAGTTGTAAAAAAATTATAAATATTGCTTTACAAAATTCTGCATCAGCTTTAGGTACAGATTACATATTTAAAACTGGCCTTTTTGCAAGTATTCTAAGATGTTTTCTAATAACTGTATTATGTTGTGCCTGTGTAATATACTCTGGAATGGCCACATATTTGAATATATGATCCAGATTCATTAAATCTTTAGTATAGAGCAGGACAGACATTTACAAATATATATGTAATATTTAAAGAGACAGTAAAGTCAAAATTATACATAAATTGATTAGAAGGAACATGGCATTTTAAAGAACTTTACAGTTTACTTCTGTTATCAATTTTGCTTAGTTCTCTTGGTATACTTTGTTAAAGAGCCATCCTAGGTGATTTTAGAAATGTGCACATTTCTTCAGCCATTTGGCAGCAGTGTTTGCAAAATTGATTATAACTATGTTATACATAGTTACAAACTCAGCTGGCATGACTGTTATAGATATATGCAAACTCCTAAGCCCCTATCAGTTTACCTGAGTTTAGTCTTAAACAAAGGATACCAAAAGAACAAAGAAATGTGATAGTTTAAGTAAATTGTAACGTTGATTAAAATGCCGAAATCTAGTAAGCACTAAAGAGACACTGAACCCAATTTTTATTCTTTCATGATTCAGATAGAGCAGGCAATTTTAAGCAACTTTCTAATTTACTCCTATTATAAAATTTTCTTCATTCTCTTGGTATCTTTATTTGAAATCCAAGAATGTAAGATGCTGGCACATTTTTGGTGAGCAACCCGGGTTGTCCTTGCTGATTGGTGGATAAATTCATCCACCAATAGAAAAGTGCTTTCCAGAGTTCTGAATAAAAAAAAAAGCTTAGATGCCTTCTTTTTTAAATAAAGATAGCAAGAGAACGAAGAAAAATTGATAATAGGACTAAATTAGAAAGTTGATTAAAATTGCATGCTCTATCTAAATCATGAAAAAAAAAAATTGAGTTAAGTGTCCCTTAAGTAACAAAAAATGCACTATGTAAACTACCAAAATGTTAAAGGGACAGTGGAGTCAAAAACAGAAGGGCGCTTTTTAATAGACCAAGACATGTAGGTAAACTTTGCAGTGTACATATATTACACCATTTGCAGCTAAAGCTCATTAAAAATAGAAAAAAACAACATGCAGTATTTTCACTGTTTATAAATACATACGTAATGCACAATGATCATAGAGTAAGGGGTTTCCCCTCACTCCCTAACTAGCTGCTTACAGCCAGGGGGTCATTAGTTAACATGCCTGTGGCTCTGTATTGTGCAGAGGGAATGGCTCTGTATTGTTCAGAGGGAAAGCAGGTTTATGTGAAGAAATCTTAAAAGCAAATGAGATACAAACTAAGGCCTAGATTTAGAGTTTTGTCTGTAAAGACCCGCGTAGCTAATGCAGCTTTTTTTCCTACCGCTGCTTCCAAACAACGCTGGTATTTAGAGTTGTCTGAGGGGCTGCGTTAGGCTCCAAAAAGGGTGCGTTGAGCCGAATTTACCGCCACTTCAACTCTCAATACCAGCGTTACTTATGGTAGCGGTAAGCTGTCAAAACGTGCTTGTGCACGATTCCCCCATAGGAAACAATGGGCAGTTTGGGATGAAAAAAACCTAACACCTGCAAAAAAGCAGCGTTAAGCTCCCAACGCAGCCCCATTGTTTCCTATGGAGAAAAACTTTCTAAGTCTGCACCTAACACCCTAACATGTACCCCGAGTCTAAACACCCCTAACCTTACACTTATTAACCCCTAATCTGCTGCCCCCGCTATCGCTGACACCTGCATTTTATTATTAACCCCTAATCTTCCGCTCCGGACACCGCTGCCACCTACAATATCCCTATAAACCCCTAATCTGCTGCCCCTAATATCGCCAACACCTACATAATATTTATTAACCCCTAATCTGCCCCCCCCAACATCGCCGCTACCTTACCTACACTTATTCCACTGTTACGATCAGCCAATAGAATGCAAGCTCAATCTAATTGGCTGATTGGATCAGCCAATCGGATTGAACTTGAATCTGATTGGCTGATTAAATCAGCCAATCAGATTTTTCCTACCTTAATTCCGATTGGCTGATATAATCCTATCAGCCAATCGGAATTCGAGGGATGCCATCTTGGATGACGTCATTTAAAGGAACCTTCATTCGGTGAGTAGGCGTCGGTAGAAGAGGATGGATCCGCGTCGGCTGGAAAGAAGATGGCTCCGCTCCGGATGGATGAAGATAGAAGATGCCGCTTGGATGAAGATGTCTGCCGGTCCGGATGTCCTCTTCTGCCCGGATAGGATGAAGACTTCTGCCGATCTGAATGTCCTCTTCTGCCCCATCGGATGAAGACTTCGGCCCGGCTGGGTGAAGACGACTCAAGGTAGGGAGATCTTCAGGGGGGTAGTGTTAGGTTTATTTAAGGGGGGTTTGGGTTAGAGTAGGGGTATGTGGGTGGTGAGTTTTAATGTTGGGGGGGTTGTATTTTTTTTTACAGGCAAAAGAGCTGATTACTTTGGGGCATGCCCTGCAAAAAGCCCTTTTAAGGGCTGGTAAAAGAGCTGATTACTTTTTAATTTAGAATAGGGTAGGGACCTTTATTATTTTGGGGGGCTTTGTTATTTTATTAGGGGGCTTAGAGTAGGTGTAATTAGCCTAATATTCTTGTAATCTTTTTTCATTTTTTGTAATTTAGTATTTTTTTTTTTTTGTAATTTAGTTTAATTTATTTAATTGTAAGTAATTGTAGGTAATTTATTTAATTAATTTATTGATAGTGTAGTGTTAGGCTTAATTGTAACTTAAATTTGGATTTATTTTACAGGTAATTTTGTAATTATTTTAACTAGGTAGCTATTAAATATTTAATAACTATTTAAAAGCTATTGTACCTAGTTAAAATAAATACAAAGTTGCCTGTAAAATAAATATAAATCCTAAAATAGCTACAATATAATTATTCGCTATATTGTAGCTATATTAGGGTTTATTTTACAGGAAAGTATTTAGTTTTAAATAGGAATACTTTAGTTAATAAGAGTTAATTTATTTTGTTAGATTAAAATTATATTTAACTTAGGGGGGGTGTTAGGGTTAGGGTTAGACTTAGCTTTAGGGGTTAATACATTTATTGTAGTAGCGGCGAGGTCCGGTCGGCAGATTAGGGGTTAATACTTGAAGTTAGGTGGCGGCGACGTGGGGAGGGCAGATTTGGGGTTAATAAATATTATGTAGGTGTCGGCGATGTTAGGGGCAGCAGATTAGGGGTTCATAGGGATAATGTAGGTGGCGGCGATGTGCGGTCGGCAGATTAGGGGTTAAAAATATTTATTATAGTGGCGGCAATGTGGGGGGACCTCGGTTTAGGGGTACATAGGTAGTTTATGGGTGTTAGTTTACTTTAGAGCACTGTAGTTAAGAGCGTTAGCCCAAAAAGCTCTTAACTACAGCCTTTCCATGGGCGTTAGGAGTCTTGTCGGTAGAGGGTCTACCGCTCACTTCAGCCAAGACTCTAAAAACCAGCGTTAGGAAGATCCCATTGAAAAGATAGGATACGCAATTGGCGTAAGGGGATTTGCGGTATGGAAAAGTCGCGGCTTGAAAGTGAGCGTTAGACCCTTTCCTGCCTAACTCTAAATACCAGCACGCACCAAAAAGCAGCATTAGGACCCCTTAACGCTGCTTTTGACGGCTAATGCCAAACTCTAAATCTAGGCGTAAGTAGGCTAAAATCACATAGCTCTGCCTGTCTCTGTGCTCCGGTAGCATTGCTTACTTCCCCCTGCACCAGTGCTTCTCACAGTAGTAAATTAGCTCATACACAGACAATAGCTTCACATACAAGAATGTGTTCTATTTATTCATAAATACCTATTTCTTTATATATCTGATGGTATTTTAGTACAATATATATTGATACCTATATACTGTATATAGATGATTACGAGTAAAGATATTTACAGATATATATAGGAATATTTATTTAGAAATACAAAGAACATATTCTGCTATGTGCAGAACATTGGAATGGGAAATATTTACAGTAAATACACAATATAACTGTTTATTAAATATTAATATTGCATAAATATATTTTTTATATTTAACTGCAAAGGGCTCTTATGCACTTATGACTTATGCACTTATGACTGGCCACGCCCCCGCTTCTGTGTGAGCGCGCCCATGTACAAGGGCTGTTTTCTGTAGTGCAGCGGTCCTAACCACCCATGTTAAATAAAATGTATTAACCCCTTATGGGCCAACCCGCCACATTGCAAAGTAAATAATAAAGTTATTAACCCCTAATCCACAATTCACCCACATCGCAATCTACCTAATAAAGTGTTTAACTCCTAATCCGCCATTCACCCACAATGCAAATAACCTAATTACAATATTAACCCCTAAACCTTCAACCCCCCACAATTCCAACTACCTAATTACAATATTAACTCCTAAACTGCCAACCCCCACAATGCCAACTACCTAATTACACTATTAACCCCTAAATTGCCAACACCCCACAACCCTAAGAAGTAATCTAATCACTAAGCCCCATAACCTAACATCCCCTAAATTAACCCCAATTACATAAAATAAAAAAAGACTATCTTCTTAATACATTAATTAAAAAGTAACAAAATAGAAAAATCCTAATTTAAATTTAAGATTAAAAAAACTAATTTACATAAAAAACCCTAAGATTAAATTAAAATAAAAAACTCTAACATTACATATATATATATATATATATATATATATATATATATACATATATATAAAATTACAGAAAATAATAAACAAAATTATCCAAAATATAAAAATGTAAACCTAATCTAATACCCCTATAAAAATTAAAAAGCCCCCCAAAATAAAAACACCCCCTAATCTAACACTAAACTACCAATAGCCCTTAAAAGGGCCTTTTGTAGGGCATTGCCCTAAAGCGATCAGCTCTTTTACCTAAATAAAGTACCAATTACCCCCTAAATGTAACCCCCCACCCACCAAACCCCCAAAAATAAAACACCTAAAAAAATCTAAGCTACCCATTGCCCCTAAAGGGGCATTTGTATGGGCATCACCCTTAAAAGGGCAATCCGCTCTTTTGCTGCCCATTAAAATAAAAAACCCTAATCTAAAAAAAAAAACACCCAAAGAAATTTAAAAAAAAACCTAGTCTATTCCCGAAATAGGTACTCACCATTCCTGAAGTCCAGCAGTGAAGGTCTTCTTCCAGGCGGCAACATTTTTATCCAGCGTAGGGACATCTTCTATCTTCATCCAGAGTGAAGGCGGCGTGGAGTGGAGGTGATTGCGGAGCAGGAACGTTGGCTGCACCGACATCCAGGGTGAAGGATCCTCTTCATGTAATAGCTGCCACACACTGAAGACTGAACGCAAGGTACTCGTTTTATATTTGGGGTACCTTGCATTCCTATTGGCTGAAATTTTCAAATTGGCCAATAGGATGAGAGCTACTGAAATCCTATTGGCTGTTCAAATGTCTGTTAATACACATAGACAAACTCTTGCCGCGAGGACCCGGCAGCAGCTCAGCTGTAAGAGGCGCGCGAGGACCCGGCAGCAGCTCAGCTGTAAGAGGCGCGCGAGGACCCGGCAGCAGCTCAGCTGTAAGAGGCGCGCGAGGACCCGGCAGCAGCTCAGCTGTAAGAGGCGCGCGAGGACCGAGGGACCGAGAGAGAGAGAGAGAGAGAGAGAGAGAGAGAGAGAGAGAGAGAGAGAGAGAGAGAGAGAGAGAGAGAGAGAGAGAGAGAGAGAGAGAGAGAGAGAGAGAGAAAAAAAAAAAAAAAAAAACCACACAACACGGCCCGTGTCAACGGGCTTTAGGACTAGTCTATATATACATCTCTAGACATGTATATGTTTGTATCTCTATGTTAAAGCCCTTTGCCTGCCTTTTATTCTAACACCTGAGACCTCATATATTTGAGCCCTTATAACTTTTTTGGGCAATATTTTTTAAAAAAAATATTTTTTATTAGATGGTGTTATTGTGAATGCTACTGAACCTTGTAATATATTTTTATGCGTTTTGTGACATTTTTTTGTTTCGTACTTTGAGGATATGCTAACCTGACGAGCGTTAACTTGAATTGTGTGATCGCGTTTACATTCAACTTATAATACAAACGCATTCTAACCTGCGCGCAAAAGAAATTGAAAACCCGATATCGCTTGTGCGAACACGTTTGCTCTCCACTCAAAATCTGGCCGTTAATAGATGGGTAGTGAGCTCACCGAAATAGTAAAATATAACAAATACCAAAGTAAAACTCTGGGCCTTAGCAGGCTTTAATGACATCATTCTTGACATACTGTATATAATAAATTACACCAAATGGTATTATATTTAAAAACCTAAGATGTTGTTATTAATGATGCTGCTATCACCATGACATAAGAAATGTTCTAATTGTGTCTGTGACATTTAATATTCAACTAGGTAATTTCAGGTTTTATTGTAATAATAGAACACAAAGTGCTACTTGATGTTTTTTTTAAAATATTGCCTGCTGTTAGTTTGAATGACAATATTAATATTAAATTATTACAATTCCCACTATTTTATTGTCTCTAATTATTTTCTACTTAAGGAATAGAAAGGTCAAAATTGAAATGTACATGGGTGTATTTCAATTTTAAATAGAAGCATTTTTGCAATATACTTCCATAAGCAAAATAAGTTATTACTGTTTTTCAGCAGTGTACGCACATATGCTGTGAGGGCCCACACACGAGTATTCAAGCTCTGATAGCTGGCAGTGGGGTGTATTGTTCCTGAAAAAACTTAATTTATGTCATACAATACACTTCTGAGCAGTCATGGGGGCTGATTTATCAAGGGTCGAACGGTCCTATACGATCGGGTTGATTGACCCCCCCTGCTAGCATGTCGGCATTCAGTGATGTCTGTCGGACATGATACGCTGCAGCGTATCATGATGGACAGACATTGATAATTCGGCCCCATGGTGTTTGAATACTGGTAAATTAACCCTCACAGCATATGTGCGTATGCTGCTGAAAACCTGTAATAACTTTTACTAGAAGCATTTTTCTCATGGGAGTGTACTGTATTTAAAATTGAAATGCACCCATGCACATTTCCTTTTTGACCTTTATATCCCTTACTTACTTACATTAGGATTTGTGTTAGTAGGTTAGTCTTCAGTACTAGTGTTTGTGCTATATTATACAGTTTGTTTTCCAGTGTTTTAGTAAAATGTTTTGTTTACTTAGTATTGATGAATTGTCCATGCGGTCATCTTTCATATATATTTAACATGATAAAATGTAATATTTGAAACTATTATTTTTACAGCAGTAGCATAAGTTTTAAACTCTGTTAAAGTGTTTTGAGATAATACGAATTGCCAGTGGGACAATACATTTCCCTGTTATGTTTTGGTGCAATATTTGATTTAATCAACGATGCTGTTATTTGCCAATGTTGTGATAATTGTTTTGTGATATATGATATGCTCAAAAGCTTGGAGATTTTGGAGTTCAAATGCTTAATTTATCTATCTATCTATCTATCTATCTATCTATCTATCTATCTATCTATCTATCTATCTATCTATCTATCTATCTATCTATCTATCTATCTATCTATCTATCTATCTATCTAACTATCTATCTATCTATCTATCTATATATCTATCCATCTATCTATCTATCTATCTAACTATCTATCTATCTAACTATCATCTATCAATATCAATCTATCTCTATCATCTATCCAGCTATCTATTTAAAGCAGTACTTTCCAAACTGTGTGTCGTGACACATTAGTGTGTCGGCAGCAGTGTGTAGGTGTGTCCCTGCTTCAGCACAATTTTTTTTTAATTTAATTTTTTTTTTTTTGTTTCTGACTTTCCACCTGCCTGCTACGCATATCACATGGTTGACACATGATTGATACCTAGAGGGTCACAGATCATCTTAACCGATAGGCACAGCTCAGCGGGAAATTAAACTATTCCCATTGGCGGCTTTGGTGGGAAAATTGGCTCCTGACTGCACATGTAAAGGTCAATTTAGCAAGCTCCGTATGGAGCTGCTCCATAACCTGTCCACCTGCTCTAAGGCCGCAGACAGAAATCAACCCGATCGAATACGATCAGGTTGATTGACACCCCCTGCTATCGGCCGCAAATCTGCAGGGGGCGGCATTGCACAAGCAGTTCACAAGAACTGCTGGTGCAATGATAAATGCCGACAGCGTATGCTGTCGGCATTTATCGATGTGCGGCGGACATGATACGCTACATCGTATCATGTCCGTCCGCACAATAATAAATAGACTCCGTAGTCTCCTCAATCGGCTTGTGACTGCATGTGTAGTCAGTTAATGGGACAGCAGTGTGTTTGCAGTGCGGGAAGTAGTCAGTCAGACATGCAGAGCTCTGAAAGTGGCAGCTTAAACTATAAGCTGAAGTCAGAAGTCAATGGGGTTTTTTTTTTTGCAGCTAGCTCCCAGTAGTCTTGCTGCTCCTGCTCTTGATATATGGATAGGAAGTGGAAGCTTAAAAATGCTTTATGATGAAATGCGAGTGTCTTTATCTAATATTCCACTAAATATTCAGAAACTGTGTTCATCCCATCAACCTCATACAGCCCATTAAAATAGTAAGTAGCTATTGGTGTTATTAAACTTGTTTTAATTCTTGCACATACATATTGTTACTTGTAAATACATTTCATTATTATATCATTTACGTATGTGTCTGTATCTCTTAAAACAAGTTAGTTTAACCTCCTGTTTGCTACTACAACTGAAATAGCGTGTCGCGAAATGATGTTGGTCTAAAAAGTGTGTCGCCAACATGATAAGTTTGGAAAGTTCTGATTTAAAGGTTTAGAGTTAGCTCTACCATAATGTTATCAAATTGTGAGAAGTGAAGTATAAAATAAAAAGAGGTACACATTGAAACTTTGAATTTTTGATTGTTTACTTTTTGCCAGTATAATATATTTATTTACACTGAATATTTCACTGTCCTACAGCACACATTCATTTTTTCCATTAAAATATATTCTCATTTTGACTTCATAGTGCTAACCGGTTAGGTTTGTGACAACCTGTTATTTCTTATAATCTATGTGGTATTTTAACCAGGAACCTGAAAGAATAACTAATTATATGCTTTGCAAATGAGAGGAAAAATTTGCCTTTCTTCACTAAAATTGTTAAGTTTACCTGACAGAAAGAAAAGGTTTTCTAAGATTTATTTTTTATTCTTTTGAAATGGCATTTAAAATGATTTGTTTTGTAGAGTATTAAGTTTACATCAACATTATACTTAATTTTTGGCATATACTACATTTATTTACCTTTCATTATTACTTTTAATCTACATTATTTTCAGTTGCTTGCCCAAGTCACGTGAAACAAAAAAGGTTGAATATTAGGAATAAACATACAATAATCAAATAATTAATCGCATAATTTAAAAGAGAGAAAAACAAATGAGAAATATTTTTAAAGAGGTATTTTAAAATGTAATACATTTTCTAAAAAGCATTATTTTTTAATCATGCAGCAAAAGAAGATTAACATTGTTTATAGTATATGTTTCTAGCAAATAAAATACCATAATACAGGGTTTCAATTAATTAGTAGTAAATAGTACAAATGTCATGTTTAATAATGTTTTCAAATATTTATATTTACTCCAGAGTGTTAGCAGTTCCCTGAATTTCTGAGATACATAACTTAAGGGGAGACTCTTCCAGATAACTGCATTTATGTTTTGTAAAACTGAAAACAACATTTACTAAAGATTCTCACCAGCTTTACCAGTTCTTATGTTACTCTATGTAGTTGACACAAATATCACTCAACACTCCTTTTTACATCCTATATAATGTAACAACCATCATTTTTTTTTTTTTTTTTGAAGTTTAAATCCTCCCCCATACAGAGGATATATCAGTACTCCCTTCATGTTTGGGATATAGTAACCATCTATATAAAAAGAATAAAAAAATAACATTTGTGCCCATTTTGAGGGTATAGGAAATTACTAACAGAAACGTTGAAAACAGTGTGTTGACTAACAGAAATTCATAGACTGTTTCATTACAAACTGCAATCATTGAGTTGTAGGAATCTTTGAAGTGAGTATGGGGTGGGTTTAGTAGGATATCTTGTAGATTAATCTTTTCTTTGGTACAGGGAGTTTGCTATGGTGCGGTGAAGAGGAACAATTAAGTGTTGGTGTTGAGGGTATTTGTGGGTTTGCGGCAGGGTGGGGTACACGTATTATATTGTATAATTTATTTGTTGTATGTGCTTTGTAAATGTATGTATAGTGTATACAAAATCTATTCAGCTGAAATTAATCAGTATAGCTATGTGTCAAATTGGTTGAGGATCATGTGGTGTACTGTCAGCTGGTTATAGCTTCTGCGCATGAAGATCTAAAAAAGCCGGCACAAATGCCATGAAAGGAGGAGTAATTACATTAAAACATATACTGATCACCCATAAGTAAAGTGAAAAAGAATTTGGGCAGGTTTCATATGGACTGGGATAGCTTAGTTAAAGAAACAAAATTCAGCTGAGCATGCATATGATGTTTTATGTTATATTTTCTGATGGAAAAGGGACAGCAAAATCAAAATTAAATTGATTGTATAGAGTATGACATTTCAAACAACTTTCCATTTTGCTTCTTTTATCAATTTTGTTTAGTTATATTGGTATCTTTTTTAAATGAGTGAGGGTATCATCCTTTGCACTTAAATAGTGGCAACCACAGGCCTTAAAATGCTATTAATACAGCAGAATTACATCATCAACAAATGCATAATAAAAAGTCAATGTAATAGCACCTAATTTGAATTTTAAATTAGATTTTTTTTTTTTTCAATTTTTTTTAACAATTTACTTGAATTTGCCAGCCTCCTTTATCATGTGACAGCCATCAGCCAATCAGAGACCATGTTTTGTAGTAGTTTTTGGCTCAGAAAGTATGAATATAAACATACTTTGGACAGTTTTATAAAGGAAGTAAATTGTAAAGTTTCTTGAATCATGACAGTTTAATTTTGACTTTAGTGTCCCTTTAAATTATATGACAAAGGGGGCGGAGCCTAGCAGGGCAAGGGAATGGACGCCTAATACAACAGCTCCGTGCAATATTGAACACTAAGATGGTGTGAGGACCTACAGGGGGCCCTTTCTTGAACTAAAAGAAGCTCATCATCTAAGACATCAAGGGGCAGACGCTGAAAGAAAGTCCCGACACGAAACGGATCCCGGTCACCATCCTGCAGAGCCATGTGCGCGGCTCTCGGAATAAAAACTACACAGGAGGTAACCGGGGTCAACTTTCTACTTACAAACTACCGGGCAGAGCATATTTATAAATAATCGGGAGGGGGAGAAGATCACAGGCAGACCTTACCGATACCTGCCCCGGGGTGACAGCTCCTTTGTTGCGGCCCAAATAGACAAGCAGCCATTGACACGCAGTATTAATTACAGGGGAGGAGGCCTGAGAGGCGCTTACAGCACGCAACAGCGATGTGCAACATGCCTAAAAGCAGCACATCTTGAGAAAGATTCAAAGATCTTAACTGCCACTAGCAGCTAAAATATATACATGAAAGATAAGGCAATATATACAACAAGGTAATTATCAGCACCAGTGACAACCGATCCATAGTAACCCACACAGACATGACACTGTTGAGAGCTGTTTAATGGAGTCATAGGGAGAAGAAACTTTGGAACGCTTATTTTATTCACAACCTTCATCTCACTAGCTAAGAGAGGGCAAGAGAGAGCAAAAATGGCAGGCAGGAAAAACACAAAAACTGCACCGCTAACTAAACAAGCTACAGCAAATCTTTTTTTTAAACCCTCCAAGGCGGAGAAGCTTACAGAAAGGCAAGCAGATTCACAAGGGAGTGATGGAGACTCAGATACAGGGTCTCAAGAGCAAAATACAGAACTAACACCTCTTACTAAAACTGATTTAGCTAACCTGGTCTCTAAACAAGATCTTAACTCCAATTTTGAAAGACTGCTAGAGAGGATGGAAACTATGCAAAATACTGTAATGAGCAGCTTATCTGATATCAAGCAAGATGTAACAGACTTGGGAGTCAGAGTGAATTCCCTTGAAGAAACCACCGATAATGTGATAGAGGAAGTCAATACACTATCCAAACAAATATCTTCCCAGCAACAAGAAATTGAAGACATCAATGATAAGTTGGAGGATCTGGAAAATCGCAATAGGCGATCCAATGTGAGATTAAAGGGGGTCCCAGAGACAATAACTACACCAGAGTTAACAGACTATCTATTACGGCTATTTCATAGCATCACAGGGAGATCTGAAGAGGAGAAATTTGAGATTGAAAGAGCACACCGGGCTCTCAGACCTAAGCCTAAAGGCAATGACCCCCCGAGAGACATAATAATCAAAATGCTAAGATATCAGGAAAGAGAGGAGATACTAGCAGCCTCGCGAAAAAATCCGACATTCAAATTCCAGGGGAATGTCATTCAATTCTATCAGGATCTCTGCCTGAGAACGCTGCAGATAAGAGGTGAACTGAGACCCCTCACCTCACTTCTGAGGAAAAACCAAATCCCATATAGATGGGGGTTCCCCTTCTCACTCAATATCTTATTTGAAAATAAAACCCTGATTCTTAAGGACCCTCAGGAGATTCCAGACATATGCCAAAGACTACGGATTACCCCCCCGACCCTGGGTCAGGAATCGGACCCCCAAGACACGCCGCAGCAGCAAAACAAACAGCTACAAAAAACATGGTCAAAGATCCCAAAGAAGAAACAAAGGACCTAAGATGCAAAGATACAAGCAATGCCACCATAGACTAGAGGAAGACCTACTCTTCTGTTTTCCACTGATAATGGACACTTGACAAGCTTGTAAAACAAGTTTGCAAAGAATTGAATCGGCCTTAAGACGACCCTCAATAGCAGATAAGTATAACTTTAATACACTCTTGAGGTTCGTGAAAGTGAGGGGACTGGGGTTATGGAGAGGCCGGACAAACCAACTAGAGGAAGTGATAGGTGAACTGTTGTACTGATGCATTTGCACTAAAGGGCATCAACTCTCCTGGACACTTAACAAATATATGAACACAGGACATTGAAGTTTTATTGTTGAAGTTAAAGTTCTGAAAATAAACTTTAGTTAATACAGGTTATGATGTACTGTTATATACTGGTTGAAACTTTATGTGGAGCAATTCATGTTGGTAGCTTGTTATTGGTGGGGGAATTTTCCTTTTCTTAATCCTCCTCTCACGAAAGGGGCTTATTGTTATTAATCCCACCCATTCTTAGTTATAAAACCATATTTCTAATAGTCGCACCGTTACTGCACACCTACATGAGCTGCTCTCAAATTGTTGTAGACTGAGAGACGTTATGATAGGATGTAATTTTCATTTGTTATTGTTTTCTTTTTATTTTCATTATTGTGTCTGTTCTTTTTTTTTTCATTTTTTCAGGTATGATTTTTCTATAACATTGTCATATGAAAATGCTAAATGTACTTCCGGTCTCACCCGGATACACATCTCATTGAGTCGTGAGGAGAAGTTGGGGAACTGTAAGTGTTACTTTGTCCTGTTGCTCTACCCAGCTAACTACACAGGTATTAGGGGAGGGGACAGTCCATACCCATCAAACATAATCAACACATAATGTCACCAAAAATCAAGATCATTTCACATAATGTCAGGGGCCTTAACTCTGACGTCAAAAGAAAAATGGCAATTACACAATACACGGAAATGGGAGCCAATATTCTTTTTTTACAAGAAACCCACTTTCCTAAGGGCCAGATACCTAGATATTGGTCTAGATATTTTACCCAGCATTATCACGCAACCACTTCCACTAAAAAACGAGGAGTGTCTATTCTCATCCATTCAAGTCTACAATTTACTCACGATACAGTGATAGCTGATGAGGAAGGCAGATATTTAATAGTAGTAGGACAGATAGATAAAGTTAATGTGATGCTCTGCAATATATATGCCCCCAATGAAAAACACGAACAGTTCTTTAGACAAATTACCTATTTACTCACAGACTGGTCACACCATAAACTCATACTAGCAGGTGACTTTAATATTTGCATGTCACAATTCAAGACTACTCCACAACAAACACTGACCAAAAAACAACAAAGACACAATCATACGGTCAAAACCATTCAAAATCTACTAGCACCACATGCTCTTATAGATACTTGGCAAACTCTTTATGGAGATACAACAGACACTACATTCTACTCCGCAGCACACAATATATACACCAGGATTGACTACATATATGTCAGTCAGATCCTTCAACCTGTCTTACAATCATCACGGATACTGCCATGTATGTGGTCAGATCACTCAATAGTCTCTCTCCATTTAGAAGGGACACAAGATGTCAAGAGAGAAAAATCTTGGACATTTGATTCTAGCTTTTTCAAACACCCACAAACTTATGAGAATACATTGAAACATCTACAGGAATATTGGCAATTGAATATAGACTCCACAGACAATCCGTTAAACACATGGGCAGCCCATAAGGCAGTCATACGGGGGATTCTCATACAGAACAAATCAACATATCTTAGACAAAAAAGATCACAGACAACCCAACTCCAACAGGAGATTGGAAGCTTAGAGAAACAACATAGAATGTCATTGAAACAATCCCTATTAAACACTTTAAAACAAAAGAGAGCCGAATTAGCAAAGATCCAGAGAGCTGATGCATGTAGAGCCATTCAGAGGTTAAAAGTCCAATACTACATATATGCCAACAAACCCGATAGGTATTTAGCCCACAAGATTCGGGAGCGAAATAAAACATTGACTATTTCCTCTATTCTGAACAGCAAGGGAGAATTAACAACCCACCCACAAGAGATAGTCGACGAATTCGCCCTATATTATAGCAAATTATATGAGGGGAACAAAGTGTCTAGATCGCCAAAGTTAGATAAGTTGACAGAGACATTCCTTGAAACAGCTCAATTACCTAAATTCACCAAAACAGATCTAGACCACTTAGGGGCCTCCGTGACAGCGCCTGAGGTAGCACAGGTGATTAAAGAACTAAAATTAGGCAAAGCGGCAGGACCGGACGGTTTCCCAGGAGACTACTATAAGCTTTTTAAGGAGAGTCTAATACCACATATCACTACATTCTGTAACCATATTTTGGCCGGTAGTGGGATACCGACGGAACTGTTGCAGGCAAAAATAGCGATCATACCCAAACAAGGGAAAAATATCAAACTCTGCTCCAGCTACCGTCCTATCTCTCTTATCAACCAAGATCTAAAAATCTTCACCAAAATCCTAGCCAACAGACTCAAAACGGTTCTACCATCTCTCATTCACCCCGACCAAGTAGGTTTTATAAAGGACAGAGAAGCCCCTGACAACATAAGACGGATGTTGCTCATAATTGACTACCTACACAAGACGGGTACGCCTTCTCTGCTTCTTTCATTAGATGCGGAGAAGGCGTTTGACAGAATTGACTGGCAATACATGATGGCCTTACTCAGACATATGGGACTAACAGGCCCACTTCTTACAGCGATTCAAGTGATATACTCGACGCCAACTGCACAGGTGGTAACTTCTGGGTACAAATCGAGAATATTCCCGATTCTAAATGGCACCAGGCAGGGTTGCCCCCTGTCGCCATTATTATTCGCATTATGCATTGAACCTTTGGCCTCCAAGATACGATTATCACCAGACATTACAGGACTTAAAGTAAAGGACACTGACTACAAACTGACCCTCTTCGCCGACGACATTCTCCTGACCATCACCAGACCGCTTGTTTCGCTCCCGAATTTGTACTCCATACTAGACACATTTTCCCAAATTTCAGGATATAAAATTAACTTAGACAAATGTGAAGCAATGCCATTGGCCTTACCACAAATAACGAAAAAAACACATTGAATTAAACTTTGATCTAAAATGGGCAACACACTCTCTAAAATATTTAGGAGTCAACCTGACACCACGCCTGGAATTATTACACAAACATAACTATATCCCAATGATAAAAACTATCAGACAGGATCTATCAAACTGGAAAAAACATTCATTTTCTTGGTTCGGAAGACTCTCTGCCGTCAAGATGAATGTCTTCCCTCGCCTTCTCTACCTATTTCGGACATTACCACTTAAGATACAAACTACAGAACTAAACATGCTACAAACAGAAATAGTGGCCTTCATAAGAGGAGGGAAGTCCCCTAGAATCTCATCTAAAATACTTACGCGACACAGACAACTAGGAGGGGTAGGCATTCCAAACTTAATAGACTATTACAAAGCTGCCAGAGTCTCTCAAACGGCCTTACTAGGCAGACATTCCACTAAGATACTCTGGACCACTCTAGAAAAGGATATAGAAAACAAAAAATTTCAAGATGAACTATTATGGTGTAGGGAGACGCATAGAAAAAACACCTATTCCTCCCCTATTACAGAGGCAAGACAACAGGATGTACTTTTCATACGGAAAAATAAGAACCTATTACCTACAGCTACACTCCAGATCCCGATTAGGGCATTACTTTCAGAAGAAGTACATAGTACAATAGACAAATGGGCGAATAAAGCTCTATATAGGGTAGCAGACGTTGTGACCAGTTACAAGTTATTCACATACACACAGCTGCAAGACTGTATCCAACCCCTCAAACTACACTGGTATCTATATTTGCAACTGTCCGCATCTATAAGTAAATACCTCACAAACACATCACGACAACCCAAAACCACAACAGAAAGAATACTTGACTCGGCAGACAGACCACATAAATCAATCTCCAAGCTATACATAGACATACAAAGTATCTCTAGCAATCTGAAGAACAACATCATATTTAGATGGGAAGAAGACATAGGGAAGAGTCTTGATATTGAGGACTGGAATAAAATACTTAGTTCCCTATGCAAAGGTCTCTTGAGCGCAGATCTAAGAGAGAATGCTATAAAAACAGCATTCCGCTGGTACCTCACACCCACAAAGACATCTCACATTACAAAATCAGGAAGCAAACTATGTTATAGGGGATGTGGTAAAGATGGGACTTATAGACATATGTGGTGGGATTGCGAGGAGGTAAAAAATATCTGGCAATCTCTATCCCAGCTTATAAGTACCTTGTTAGAAGAAAACTTCCAACTCACAATAGCTCAGGCTCTTTTACACGAACATATAGAGAAATTCAATAAGGCGATTAATACACTTATCAAAATATTATGTACAATCACCAGAACCTGCATAGCACGACACTGGAAGACAGGAGTCCCCGCCTGGGTTGAGATTAAAAATAAGATTTCCACCACTTATACGTTCTATGATTCAGCCTCTTGGATACTAGATACTAGGGAGATGTTCAATACAACTTGGTTCTACTGGACATTAAATAACCATAAAGTGTAATATCATCCTGAGTCACAGCTTAAAGCCTCTGGGTACTCAGCTTTCTATACATTCAGTCTTACCTAAAAGGAGCAGGGAACCCAACTTCTCCCTGGACAGTACACTCCTCAAACTTCTAAATAGATTACAATTAAATAATATGACAATTTCTTTTTTTTTTTTCCTTTTTTTTTTTTTTTTTTGTTATATATATTATTTTTATATACTTTTTGTATTTTTTGTATTTCTTCCTTTTTCTTTCTTTTTTTTTTTCTTTTCATTTACTTTATAATTGTTCAAGACTGTTTTCTGATTCATATTGTACTTGTTAACATGTGAACCTTGTAAAACTCAATAAAAAGCATTTAAATATAAATTATATGACAAAATTAAGGTAGTTATATATAGTTTAAAGGGACAGTAAAGTCAAAATTAAACTTTCATGATTCAGATAGGGCATGCAATTTTAAGCATCTTTCTAATTTACTTTTATCATCAAATTTGCTTTGTTCCCTTGGTGGTATTTTTGAAAAGCTAAACTTAGCTAGGCTCAAACTGATTTCTAAACAGTTGAAAACCGCCTCCTAGCTCAGAGTATTTTGAATGTTTTTCACAGTTAGACAGTGTTAGTTTATGTGTGTCATATAGATAACATTGTGCTCACTCCCGTGAAGTTATTTAGGAGTCTTCACTGATTGACTACACTGCATGTCTGTCAAAAGCACTTAGATAAGGAGACTGTCTGCAGAGGCTTAGATACAAGGTAATCACAAAGGTAAAAAGTATATTAATATAACTGTGTTGGTTATGCAAAAACGGGGAATGGGTAATAAAGGGATTATTTATCTTTTTAAATAAGAAACATTTTGGTGTAGACTGTCCCTTTAAGAAGAGTAAATAACTTGAAACCAAGTTTATTTACTTAATACCTACAGAAAGTTTATACAATTAATTTTATAATACTAACTCATACTTATGCTTGTCATAAAGGAATGAAGCAGAGCTTTTATTATGCTGTATTTTTTTTCAGAATACTAAATAGTAAACATCAAAATCAATTATAACAAAATCAGCAAACTAGTGGGTAAAGTATTTTGGTATTGTAAGTTTAAGAATATTTTTAAAGTTGTTTATTTTTTTTAAAGGCTAATTTACATATAAAATACAACTGAAACATTTTGACTCATCAATGCATTCAAGTGATTTCTCTGACCTATTTTCAGTAGGGAATTGCCATTGCTCTTCAATGTTGGGCCTTTTCCAGGAGCGTTGGCGTTATGTGCTATGATTTCTTTGACAGGTACATATTTAATATGTATTCGTTTGACACAATTTTAATTCTGTCTACATAAAGAAGCTTTTATCTGTTGTGATAGCATTCTGCAGCACAACATAATTACCACTTCTTTTTGGTTTATTCACCTCTTCGTCAGAAAATCATTTATATTTTTTATCAAGTTTTATAATATTAATATAAGCAATGCTGTTCACCAGGGAAATTGTAATAACATGCTTTTATTATGGGTCGTGGAGGTTAGGCTGACACTTTGACAGGTTTCTTGCATTTTGTATGGATAAAATTATTGCCACTATTCTCAGCTGCTTCCTCTTTTCACTTATGTATTTATTCACTTCAAAATTCAGCTTATCATCTCATTCAAATATGTGAACATTTGTAAATTAAATGTATAGTTTCAGCCTGAATGGTTGGGAAGACATTTCTCTAAAGGGGTTGTATGTTCCTAAAGATATTGATAATATTTTAATAGCCAAAATAGGGAGTTCAACAATATTTTTTGTATTGCTGCTATTTCTATAGAATTACTTAAAAATATAACATATATTGAGCATATTTATTTTTAATATTTCTTATACCAGAGTTAATATTGTAAAAATTGAACAAAGCAAATGCATTACCAAACTATTGGCAAGTGAAAATATAATAAAATAGCTTACCTTTTTTAACTTGTGCATGCTTGTTCAGTTCTATTTTCCTTTCTAAGCTATTATTAATAAAAGATGGCTCTTTACTGATACTATTTATTTGAAGAGGACTTCTATAATCACCAAAATTAGAGGAACATATCTGAATATATATTTTTACACAGTTTACCTAAAACCTTAATACTGGTTTTAAACAGTTTGGCCCAGATTACAAGTGGCACGTTAAATATTTTTATTGCTTTTAACACAGCTGAAAATGAGTTACTAATATTTCACATTCCAATGTTCTTTCTACATATATATATATATATATATATATATATATATATATATATATATATATATATATATATATATATATATATATATAGAGAGAGAGAGAGAGAGAGAGAGAGAGAGAGAGAGAGAGAGAAATGATTATCTTTTGTAAAATAGATATTGATAGATTTTGAAGTGACATTTTGAGCTCAACTTGTAATCTATTCCAGAATGTTAAAATGCATAGAAATTCCAAAATTAACCTCCTCCACCCAAGATAATAAAATCATATAATTAAATGGCACAATAATTTGCTTGTATAGCATTAATTTTAATTCCCATGCTTTTTTAAGGGACATAAATATGCAAGAAGAACATGTTCTAATGTATGAGTATTTTATTATTGCACCATTGCTGGCATGTAACTGTTTGCTTAACCTTTGAAAAGGGGTTAAACACAAAAAGTCTGGCCCAAACACAAAAAAATATTGTAAACTTTTTTACATACTTTGGGTTTCCACTAAATTATTTACATACTGCTTGTGCAATCATGACACAAATGATTGTAAAAGCTTCTCTGGGATCCCCTTTGTTAAGAAATAGCAAACATACATGCCTTTGCCATTGGTTTTTGGTATTAAGAATCTTACTAATTGCATCTGCACACCACACTTTGATTATTTCTTGCAGTGAAGGTGTTAATCAGGTGGCTTTTAAGGTTAATTTTAGCTTTAGTATAGAGATTACCCTCCCCTGATCCCTACCTGATCCCTCCAAAGCAGTTATCTTCCCTCCTTCACCCCCCACTGGTCACCACCATCTTAGGTACTGGCAGATAGTCTGCCATTTTGCAGTTTAGTTATTTTTTTTATTATTTTTTTTAATACTTTTTTGTTTTTTGTGTAATGATCTTCCTCAACCCTCCCACCTCCCTGATCCCCCCAAATAGTTATATACCCCTCCCCATCTCACTTATTGAGGCCATCTTTAGTATCTATACATACATTTTTTAAAATTTATTGTAGTGGTCTCCCCACTCGACACACATTTTTTTCCTGTAGTGTAGTTCTCCATCCTTCCCTCTCCCTTTATATTATTTTCTGCAGAGTACTGACCATCCTAAATAATTTCTGCTACACATATGAAGCTCTCCTGTTCAACCCACTAGCAGAGATGGGAAAACTGATTTTACAATAAAGAAAGCAATATATTTAGATTTTTTTAGGATGAGAAAAAAAAACTGTGGGTGGATATCTTTTTTATTAATGATAGTGCTGCAGAATCTATTGAGTTTATTAATAATAATAATAATAATAATAATAATAATAATAATAACAATAATTATAATAATAATAATAATAATAATGTATAAACAGCTTAATGAGTCCTGAATTAATAGTACATAGTTAAAGCTTTTACTTTCATCTAAAGGGGAAGTGTACAATGTGTCTCTTTGCATAAGGGTAAGTGTATCTAAATAAGCAAAATACAACTAGAACACTCATTGCATATTCGGTCTCTAGTCCCAGATACATTATATAAATAGGGAATGTTCCAGTTTACCTATACATTTATAGTGTATTGTATCTAAGGAGAGAACATTGTCTACTTCTCTCAACCATTGAGTTTAAGTAGGTTCTTTTTCCAATAGCAAAGGTTTAATTTATTGGTGTAATTAATCTTGCACTGGAAAAGCTGGTTCCAGAATGGTTTAATAGGTGGGCATTCCAACCATTTCTGGTTAAGGTTTCCAATGTCTATGAATTGCCTCTAGCATGTATTAGAGGCTGAAGGAAATATATTATTAACTCATTGTGGAAAAAAATACCACCTTGACAGTATCTATTGTGGTTGATAAAGATTATTTTTTGGTGTTATAGAAGAACAATTTTAAATAAGTGACATTTTACCCATGATATTATCTAATATTATCTAATACAGGGAGTGCAGAATTATTAGGCAAGTTGTATTTTTGAGGATTAATTTTATTATTGAACAACAACCATGTTCTCAATGAACCCAAAAAACTCATTAATATCAAAGCTGAATAGTTTTGGAAGTTGTTTTTAGTTTGTTTTTAGTTATAGCTATTTTAGGGGGATATCTGTGTGTGCAGGTGACTATTACTGTGCATAATTATTAGGCAACTTAACAAAAAACAAATATATACCCATTTCAATTATTTATTTTTACCAGTGAAACCAATATAACATCTCAACATTCACAAATATACATTTCTGACATTCAAAAACAAAACAAAAACAAATCAGTGACCAATATAGCCACCTTTCTTTGCAAGGACACTCAAAAGCCTGCCATCCATGGATTCTGTCAGTGTTTTGATCTGTTCACCATCAACATTGCGTGCAGCAGCAACCACAGCCTCCCAGACACTGTTCAGAGAGGTGTACTGTTTTCCCTCCTTGTAAATCTCACATTTGATGATGGACCACAGGTTCTCAATGGGGTTCAGATCAGGTGAACAAGGAGGCCATGTCATTAGATTTTCTTCTTTTATACCCTTTCTTGCCAGCCACGCTGTGGAGTACTTGGACGCGTGTGATGGAGCATTGTCCTGCATGAAAATCATGTTTTTCTTGAAGGATGCAGACTTCTTCCTGTACCACTGCTTGAAGAAGGTGTCTTCCAGAAACTGGCAGTAGGACTGGGAGTTGAGCTTGACTCCATCCTCAACCCGAAAAGGCCCCACAAGCTCATCTTTGATGATACCAGCCCAAACCAGTACTCCACCTCCACCTTGATGGCGTCTGAGTCGGACTGGAGCTCTCTGCCCTTTACCAATCCAGCCACGGGCCCATCCATCTGGCCCATCAAGACTCACTCTCATTTCATCAGTCCATAAAACCTTAGAAAAATCAGTCTTGAGATATTTCTTGGCCCAGTCTTGATGTTTCAGCTTGTGTGTCTTGTTCAGTGGTGGTCGCCTGTTGACTATTTTGAATGAAACGCTTGATTGTTCGATGATCACGCTTCAGAAGCTTTGCAATTTTAAGAGTGCTGCATCCCTCTGCAAGATATCTCACTATTTTTTACTTTTCTGAGCCTGTCAAGTCCTTCTTTTGACCCATTTTGCCAAAGGAAAGGAAGTTGCCTAATAATTATGCACACCTGATATAGGGTGTTGATGTCATTAGACCACACCCCTTCTCATTACAGAGATGCACATCACCTAATATGCTTAATTGGTAGTAGGCTTTCGAGCCTACACAGCTTGGAGTAAGACAACATGCATAAAGAGAATGATGTGGTCATTACAATTCCAACTTCTTTACTTAAATATAAAGTATTATGAGTTACCATACGTCTAGAGTTTACCTATATAAATTGCTCAATTATACTGATGTGATAAACTGTTTTGACAAGCCAATTGGCAGTTTCTGAAATATATAGGATTTTTTTGAGAATTTACATTTTAACCACATTAATGTCCCAACCAATGCCATGTTTATATCTCATAGATGATCTTATCATGGAGGGCATACAAATTCAGGTCAAACATATCTAGAGGAGAAGATGCAAATTTTGAACCCAGATATTTAATAGTGTTGGAGATCAAAAACTTGTTATGAGTGTTAATTTAATTCATATCCAGCAGTTTGTTATTTATGGGCATAGGGACAGATTTATCCATATTAGTTGAGAAATTGGGGTACTGGTTGTAAAATTATAATATTATCAAAAAGGCTGGCATAGAGGTTTTGGGTGATGTTAGGGTAAAGAGAATATAATCCACAAAGTGAAAACATTTGTAATGTAGAGCACCAACATATATAACTTTGACCTGAATATAATTATGTATTTGGGCTGTAAGAACCTCAACCATCAGAGCAAGCAGTCTTGTGATATCGGTGATTTTAAGTGCAGCATAGTTTTATTACAATATCTACTGTCCACTTTAATATTTTGTCCTGCTTAATTTCAATATAGTTTTACATTTTTCATAAAATATGATTTTTGCAGAACAATTTTGTTACAATTTTTAATGCAACCAAACAATAATATTTTTTACTGCATATTTTTAAATCCATACTTAAAGCACCATTAAACATAGCATTTCAACAATAGAAATAATGTATCATTATTGCAATATACATCTGAAAATTGTGTTTGTCCCAATTTCTCCTAGGTAAAATTGGGTTTATGCTTTTAGGCAATTTATGTGGGCTTTTGTTTACCTCCCCCTAACCTTTTCTGCTTTCACTTGCATGTAAAAGGTTAATTATAAATTGACTCAACAATCATGATAGGAAAATCTTTCTTTGCAATAGCAGTGTAGTTTAGGTGTAAATATTATTGTAAATACATACATATATATTTGTATTTATCTATTAGATGGAGAATAAAAAGGAATATATGTCTTTTTAAATACCTGTTTGATACATTATTACTAATAACTAAGTTGAATCAGTGCTAAACTACCTTACGGTTGGAGAAGAGGGCAAGCTGCACTGTCAGGAAAGAGTGTATGGTTGGATCCATTTGTGAACACTTAGGGGCCGATTTACTAAATTGCAGATGGACGTGATACGATGTAGCGTATCATGTTCGCCGCACATGGATAAATGCTGACAGCATACGCTGTCGGCATTTATCATTACACAAGCAGTTCTGGTGAACTGCTTGTGCAATGCCACCCCTGCAGATTTGCGGCCAATTGCAGGGGGTGTCAATCAGCCCGATCATATAGGATCAGGTGGATTGAAGACCAAAGCCTCAGGGGCAGCAGACAAGTTATGGAGCAGCGATCTTTAGACTGCTGCTTCATAACCACTGTTTCCGGTGAGCCTGAAGGCTTGTGCGGCAACAGGGGCATTAAGCTCCATTCGGAGCTTGATAATTTGGCCCCTTAGGGTATAACTGCTGTGGTTGTACCCTCAATGGGTCATAGTAACACCTCAATGTACATATATGTGCCATTTCGGAGTAAATAAGGTACAAATATTATTTCAACTATCGAAGGGTACATGTTTGTATCAATTAATCCCCAAACAAAGTTACAATTGCTTTTGTGACCAAAAGGTTGAGGGGGGTGGGTGGTTCAAGGCCTCCAAACCCTGCAAGTGCATAACGTTTTTGCACCTGAGTGTTATTATTTCCCAAGATGATAAACAGTTATTTTATTCTTGGGCTACATAGAATTATCCACAGTGATCCCAATTATTCAATAAAAAATAGGACTACATTACAACTGACACAATCTTCTGAAATAGCATGCATATTAAAGTTGAAAGTAAATACAATCATGAGAGCGCAATTGCATTTTACACTCGTAGGGCTAGTGTTACTGAAACTCTTGCATAAAGGTTAGTGCATTAAAAAAAAGTTGCACTAAACACAATATAAATTTATATATGTATAGATGTGTGTATATATGTATGTAAATATTTATGTGTTTTACTGTATGTTTACTGTAGATATTTAACATTCTAATGTTTTTCACTTACAGGATAATATAATTGTTATTGTAAATGCATATGTCTATATATACACCTATATATACTCTTATATCTATTCCTATAGATATATAGGTAATGATATATATTTTACATTAACATTATTTATATATATATATATATATATATATATATATATATATATATATATATATATATATATATATATATATATATATATATATATAATGTAATAAAAATTACACTGGAAGAAAATAGAATATGTGTAACGCACATCAGGGTTCACAATTTATGGTTTACACAGGGTTGGGCTAGCTCACATGAATAGAATATATATTCTATGGATTATTTAGATTTTTTTACATTCAATAATTTTTAATAATTGTATGTTTTAATATTTTTTTGTAATATTTCAATAGCGTGTATTGAAGTTAGCAAATGTTTTATGTGTGCTATCTCAACACCTCGCTAGACCTAAATTACAAATCTCTGATGCACGTTACGCATATTGTACATTCCTATGTTCTTCACATAGAATTTTTTATTTATTTTTATTATTAAATATATATATATATATATATATATATATATATATATATATATATATATATATATATATATATATATATATATATATATATAATTTTAATGTAAAATAGATATATCTGCCTATATATCTATGGGAATAGATATACAGGTATAGGTATACACAAATATATACTATATACATAGAAATATGCATTTGCAATAAAAAATACATTGTTCTGTATGTGAAGAACATTGGAATGTGAAATATTCATAACTCTTGTTGGGTTAACACGTAAGCGAGAATACGTTAACGCGGTTGTGATTTGGCTAGCGTGTCAGGTTTTTCTTGCATACAAACATTTTACTTTCAACTTCTAAAACATGTGCTAATGGACGTGCAACTTGTTATCCCTCCCATAATTTGCAATAATCCAAAATGAATTCAGCATGCATGTTGTACAGCAAAATAGTTCATGTTCAATGGTTGGTTATATGCAATAGGTAGACAAAACAACAACAAATACGTAACAAGCCATATCTTGACTTACGCTCTGTGGCCATTTCTAAACAGCACATAAGCATTTAAATAACATTTTAATGTTTATATTTAGTTCACCTTTTACACATAAAGAAAATGTATTAATTTAAATTATAAAGAAAAAAAATGATTTTTAAATATTAAAGAGCTGTTTAAGAACCAGTTTAAAAAATAAATAATAAAAAAAAAAAAATCACCAAACTTCAGAGTGGCTACTGTAAGTTTTTTTAATTGTTATTATTTAAAGCTAGACACTTACTGATCTTTATAAGCAAGAGCACAAATGTAGGCAAATATATTTTTGAATGTTATTTAATAAATGTGATGAAACAGTATTTTTGTCATTTTTAATATTCTGTATTGAGTACAAATGTGCCATTGTGATGTACAAATGACTTGTCATTTGGGCATGCACTATTTTTAAGGGTGCATTGTGGTACCATAGCTCTGTGGTCCAATTTAGTCACCAAAGGTATATTTTTGCCATTGAAAGGTACAAACTGCAAGGGTACTAATATTTATCAATGTAAAACGGGTGCACATTTGAGGCTACTGCCCCAGTGACATCCCTAAAGGTACAATTTTTGCAAATTTTTTCTGACAGTATACCCTATTCTGTTTCCTAATCTGCACATGTGCAAACAGAGTTCATGTGGTATCTGTGTATTAGTTTGGATTGGTTAGCAAGGTTTATTTTGTTCTGGGAGACAGGGAAATAACTAGACATGTGCAATTCGTTTCGGATTGATTCGGAAATTCGTCCAAATTCGTCAAATTCGGAGATTCGGATCGATTCGAATTTCCGAATTGAAATAGTGCAGAATCTACCGAATAAATCCGAATTAGTTCGGATTTATTCGGTAGATTCGGATGGCCATGGATTACACTAGTATTGTACAGTATATTAGGTTATATCACTCTGCTATGGGTTACACCTAATATACAGTACATAATACTAGTCTAATACACAGCATATCCCACCTAACACATACTGAAATTCCGAATTTCAGAACCGAACCTAATCGAATCCAGCCGAATTTATTCGAATCCGAATTAATCCGAAACGAATCCAAAACGAATTCATTTGAATTTTTCCGAATTCGAATCGATCCGAACCGAAATTCAAAAAAATCCGAATCGATCCGAAACGAATTATTCGATCATGCACAAGTCTAGAAATAACTGAAATTAAAAAAATAAAAATAAAACAATCTACTTATTTGACAAAATAAGGCTGACATTTTCATTGCAAAATTCTTCTCAGATACAAAGGTTCATAATCATGTAGTTTACAATTTGTGTTTAATGTCCCTATAATTAATAGATTTTATACCATTCTTAAAGGGACAGTGAATTTAATTACAAGATAGTTCTGTTGTGTTAATATAGAATAATGTATCAGTCAATTCAACGTTTTTAAAACAAATTAACATCCTTATTGCTGCAATCATCTTTCAGTAGCCAAACTCAACCCACCATTTGCTTTATTTGGAGGAGCCAATCTGGGATTTAGTCTACAGACAACAAGGCTTACAATTGTTATCTTATAAAGCCAATTAGGGACATATATGTAACAGGGTTAGCCTTCAAAAAAGTAGGGGGTAAAATAAATAATGAAAAATATATCACAAAGTTGTTTCATTATGCATAACTAAACATTTTATATAAAAATCTCAAGTTGTTTACTGTCTCTTTAAATAAAAAAATGTGTAAGTACTATTGTAATGTATGCATCGTCTTCACATACTTGAAAGTAAGAAACAGCCCTTTACTAGGCACAAAGTAAAAACTGCCTTTAGAGAATTAAAACAAGGGCTTCAAAAAATCTCACAAGCTCAGAGAGTTTAAGATAATTGTGTCCTAGGCATGAAGTACTCAAGAAGGTCTAGGGATTGACCTCGGTGGCGTCACTAGGGTTGGTGTCAACCCGGTGCGGTGACTCATGGTGTCACCACCCCCCCCAGTAATGTTTTTAGTAACTCTCAACACCTTTTTGGATAAAAAAATCACCACTAAGTATACCTTCCCAATTTGACACAATTTTCTAATTAACCTTGTATTGTCAAATTTGCTTAATTATCTTGGTATCCTTTGTTTAAGGAGCAAGCTAGTTAAACACATAGGGTGAGCCAATGACAAGAGGCATATATCTGCAGCCACCAATCAACATCTAGTTCCTAGTAGTGTACCGATGCTCCTAAGCCTACCTAGGTAAGATTTTCAACAAAGAATATGAAGAGGATTAAGCAAATTAGATAATAAAAGTAAATTAGAAGGTTGTTTAAAATTGAATGTTCAATCTGAATAATTAAAGTTTCATTTTGACTTGAGTGTCCCTTTAACACTAGTTATATTTATATTAGCAACATATAATATTAGTAGTATGGTTGTCATAATACATGTTACATTAGGGTGTGCACCCTGGGTAAATCTACTAAACTGATAAATAGATTGATAGATATAAATATATGTATTAATGAATAGAAACACCCACCCTATATCACATACACATCAGTAGGCACACTCAAAAACCCAATGTCATAGACACACACTATGTCACATACACCCCTAACACACACATCCTATGTCACACATATGTAATATCTCATACACATACACAAACCCTATTTAACACTATTTATGTCTCATGCACACTTTATTTTATCTTACACTCTCACATACATGTCCTATTTTACACACACATATACTATGTCTCACACATCCTATGACTTGCACAGTTATGTGTATCATATATTTATCTATCGATCTATCTACAGGGAGTGCAGAATTATTAGGCAAATGAGTATTTTGACCACATCATCCTCTTTATGCATGTTGTCTTACTCCAAGCTGTATAGGCTCGAAAGCCTACTACCAATTAAGCATATTAGGTGATGTGCATCTCTGTAATGAGAAGGGGTGTGGTCTAATGACATCAACACCCTATATCAGGTGTGCATAATTATTAGGCAACTTCCTTTCCTTTGGCAAAATGGGTCAAAAGAAGGACTTGACAGGCTCAGAAAAGTCAAAAATAGTGAGATATCTTGCAGAGGGATGCAGCACTCTTAAAATTGCAAAGCTTCTGAAGCGTGATCATCGAACAATCAAGCGTTTCATTCAAAATAGTCAACAGGGTCGCAAGAAGCGTGTGGAAAAACCAAGGCGCAAAATAACTGCCCATGAACTGAGAAAAGTCAAGTGTGCAGCTGCCAAGATGCCACTTGCCACCAGTTTGGCCATATTTCAGAGTTGCAACATCACTGGAGTGCCCAAAAGCACAAGGTGTGCAATACTCAGAGACATGGCCAAGGTAAGAAAGGCTGAAAGACGACCACCACTGAACAAGACACACAAGCTGAAACGTCAAGACTGGGCCAAGAAATATCTCAAGACTGATTTTTCTAAGGTTTTATGGACTGATGAAATGAGAGTGAGTCTTGATGGGCCAGATGGATGGGCCCGTGGCTGGATTGGTAAAGGGCAGAGAGCTCCAGTCCGACTCAGACGCCAGCAAGGTGGAGGTGGAGTACTGGTTTGGGCTGGTATCATCAAAGATGAGCTTGTGGGGCCTTTTCGGGTTGAGGATGGAGTCAAGCTCAACTCCCAGTCCTACTGCCAGTTTCTGGAAGACACCTTCTTCAAGCAGTGGTACAGGAAGAAGTCTGCATCCTTCAAGAAAAACATGATTTTCATGCAGGACAATGCTCCATCACACGCGTCCAAGTACTCCACAGCGTGGCTGGCAAGAAAGGGTATAAAAGAAGAAAATCTAATGACATGGCCTCCTTGTTCACCTGATCTGAACCCCATTGAGAACCTGTGGTCCATCATCAAATGTGAGATTTACAAGGAGGGAAAACAGTACACCTCTCTGAACAGTGTCTGGGAGGCTGTGGTTGCTGCTGCACGCAATGTTGATGGTGAACAGATCAAAACACTGACAGAATCCATGGATGGCAGGCTTTTGAGTGTCCTTGCAAAGAAAGGTGGCTATATTGGTCACTGATTTGTTTTTGTTTTGTTTTTGAATGTCAGAAATGTATATTTGTGAATGTTGAGATGTTATATTGGTTTCACTGGTAAAAATAAATAATTGAAATGGGTATATATTTGTTTTTGTTAAGTTGCCTAATAATTATGCACAGTAATAGTCACCTGCGCACACAGATATCCCCCTAAAATAGCTATAACTAAAAACAAACTAAAAACTACTTCCAAAACTATTCAGCTTTGATATTAATGAGTTTTTTGTGTTCATTGAGAACATGGTTGTTGTTCAATAATAAAATTAATCCTCAAAAATACAACTTGCCTAATAATTCTGCACTCCCTGTATCTATCTATCTATCTATCTATCTATCTATCTATCTATCTATCTATCTATCTATAATTATAGGGTTGCATAGCAGTAGGTATTTAAGAAAGCATTTGCATACATTCTATGTCATATTTACGTACATTCTGTGTCATACATATCACACACACATTCTGTATAATATATAAGACACACATTCCAGGTCATATGAATTACACACACATGCTATGTCACATTTACACACATTCCATGTCCCAAATATTACACACACACATTCTGTATAATATATAACACACACATTCCAGGTCATATGAATCACACACACACATGCTATGTCATATTTACACACATTCCATGTTACACATATTACACGCACATTCTGTATAATAGATAACACACACATTCTGTAAAATATATAACACACACATTCCAGGTCATATGAATTACACACACATGCTATGTCATATTTACACACATTTCATGTTACACATATTACACACACACATTCTGTATAATATATAACACACACATTCTGTATAATATATAAGACACACATTCCAGGTCATATGAATTACACACACATGCTATGTCATATTTACACACATTCCATGTCCCAAATATTACACACACACATTCTGTATAATATATAACACACACATTCCAGGTCATATGAATCACACACACATGCTATGTCATATTTACACACATTCCATGTTACACATATTACACACACATTCTGTATAATAGATAACACAGACATTCTGTAAAATATATAACACACACATTCCAGGTCATATGAATTACACACACATGCTATGTCATATTTACACACATTCCATGTTACACATATTACACACACACATTCTGTATAATATATAACACACACATTCTGTATAATATATAACACACACATTCCAGGTCATATGAATTACACATACATGCTGTGTCATATTTACACACATTCCATGTTAAACTTATTACACACACACAATCTATATAATATATAACACACACATTCCAGGTCATACATATTACACACACACATGCCATATTGTCATATGTTTATTGTCATATTTACATAGGCTTATAAGACGTGACAGTTTTACTGGGATTGTCCCTGTGTGGAGGCGCTGTCCCAGTGTCCCACCCGATTTTTCATTCTGTCCCAGTAGGGTTGCCACCTCCGGGTTTTGAATCATGTGTCCGGGTTTCAGACTGCCTGAAACCCGAACACCTTATACAAAATGACCGGACTGTGAGTCTGTGGCTCTCTAGCATAGTTGGATGCTGATACTTTGTTACATACAGCCCTGCTTAGCTTATCATTTGTGCCCTTCAATGTTCACATTTAGTAATACAGGCTGAGTGAGCAGCATAGGGTTTTTTAATTTTGCAGTACTGCTACTTTGTTTATTTTTCTAGGAATTTAACACCCCCGACCCCTGGTGACATCACCAGTGATATACGTTTAGGGGAATCATGTGGGTAGGACCAGGAAGTGCAGACAGGCAGGATTTTTGTTGTGGATCTTGCTTTACTTCATGCAGGATAGCATTTTGGCTGTAATCTTTCTGCATTATAGTATAGCGTAGCCTCTTAAACAGCTTTTACTTGTTTCTTTTTTACTTATTTCATTCAATGTTGTATTTATCAGTATCCGGTTCTGTTCCTTAACTAGACACATAAAACACATATTACACTGCAGATATTAAATTGTGTGATGTATATGCTTTTCACTATTTTATGAAATTGATCATTATTATTGATGTTTGGCATTTGGAATCTGAGATGATTTCACCTGTGCTCCAGGTCAGATAACTTCAAAATGTGGTCTGTTAGGGAGGCCTGAGGACAGGTTTGAAAACCAGTGGTCTATTAAAACTTTGTGATTCACTTGTTGTGTGACTGAGGAAGGGTAGAGTATCCACAAAACATTACGCACATCAAAGCTACTACTTTAAAATGACAGTCAATTGCCATGCCCTATTGACCATGCCACTGACCAAACCCCCACTTGCACCACGCCAGGTGGTCCCAGTTTCACCTCTAAAAATTATGGTAAGCCTATATTTACACACATTCCATGTCACGCATATTACACACACACAAACGCAGATATACACACTCACCATATGATAACTAAGGTTGGACATTTACATCAATGTTTCATTAATTGAGTATTTACAGAAACAAACAAAAAGCGCAGAAGAGCACTATGGAACATTAGAAATTATGTTATCAAATACTTTTGTGTATTATAAAAAAAATCAAGAAACTTACGCCTAGATTTAGAGTTTGGCGTTAGCCGTCAAAACCAGCGTTAGAGGCTCCTAACGCTGGTTTTTACCGCCCGCTGGTATTTGGAGTCAGTCAGGAAAGGGTCTAACGCTCACTTTGCAGCCGCGACTTTTCCATACTGCAGATCACCCTACACCATTTGCGTATCCTATCTTTTCAATGGGATCTTTCTAACGCTGGTATTTAGAGTCTTGGCTGAAGTGAGCATTAGAAATCTAACGACAAAACTCCAGCCGCAGAAAAAAGCCAGGAGTTAAGAGCACCGCCGCCACTTACGTTATCCCTATGTACCCCTAATCTGCTGCCCCTAACACCGCCGACCCCTATATTATATTTATTAACCCCTAATCTGCCGCCACAAACGTCGCTGCTACCATACCTACAATTATTAACCCCTAATCTGCCAACCAGACCTCACCGCTACTATAATAAAGTTATTAACCCCTAATCCGCCTCACTCCCGCCTCACTAACCCTATAATAAATAGTATTAACCCCTAATCTGCCCTCCCTAAAATTGCCGACACCTAACTTCAAGTATTAACCCCTAATCTGCTGACCGGACCTCACCGCTACTATAATAAATGTATTAACCCCTAAAGCTAAGTCTAACACTAACACCCCCCTAAGTTAAATATAATTTAAATCTAACGAAATAAATTAACTATTATTAAATAAATTATTCCTATTTAAAGCTAAATAATTACCTGTAAAATAAACCCTAATATAGCTACAATATAAATTATAATTATATTGTAGCTATTTTAGGATTTATATTTATTTTACAGGCAACTTTGTATTTATTTTAACCAGGTACAATAGCTATTAAATAGTTAAGAACTATTAAATAGCTACCTAGTTAAAATAAGTACAAAATTACCTGTAAAATAAATCCTAACCTAAGTTACAATTAAACCTAACACTAAACTATCAATAAATTAATTAAATAAAATACCTAAAATTAAATCTAACACTACACTATCCAATCAGCCAATCGGATTGAACTTGAATCTGATTGGCTGATTCCATTAGCCAATCAGATTTTTCATACCTTTATTCCGATTGGCTGATAGAATCCTATCAGCCAATTGGAATTTGAGGGACGCCATCTTGGATGACGTCCCTTAAAGGAACCTTCATTCGTCGTCTAGTCGTCGGAAGAAGAGGATGGATCCGTGCCGGAGGTCTTGAAGATGGAGCCGCTCGTCATCGGATGGAAGAACATAGAAGATTCCGCTTGGATGAAGATGTTTGCCGGTCCGGATGTCCTCTTCTGCCCGGATAGGATGAAGACTTCTGCCCGAAGATGGACTTCTTCATTCGCCGCTTGGATCAAGACTTCAGCCGGAGGATGGACGTCTTCAGCCCCCGCTTGGGCTTGGATCAAGACTTCAGCAGGAGGATGGACGTCTTCAGCCCCCGCTTGGGCTTGGATCAAGACATCGGAGCCTGGATCGATCGGTGATATCTTCAGGGGCTTAGTGTTAGGTTTATTTAAGAGGGGTTTGGGTTAGATTAGAGGTATGTGAGTGGTGGGTTGTAATGTTGGGGGGGGGGTATTGTGTTTTTTTTTTCCAGGCAAAAGAGCTGCTTTCTTTGGGTCATGCCCCACAAAAGGCCCTTTTAAGGGCTGGTAAGGTAAAAGAGCTTTTCTAATTTTATTTTCGAATAGGGTAGGGCATTTTTTATTTTGGGGGGCTTTGTTATTTTATTAGGGGGCTTAGAGTAGGTGTAATTAGCTTAAAATTGTTGTAATATTGTTAATATGTTTGTAAATATTTTTTTATTTTTTGTAACTTAGTTCTTTTTTCTTTTTTGTACTTTAGTTAGTTTATTTAATTGTATTTATTTGTAGGTATTGTATTTAATTCATTTATTGATCGTGTAGTGTTAGGTTTAATTGTAACTTAGGTTAGGATTTATTTTACAGGTAATTTTGTAATTATTTTAACTAGATAACTATTAAATAGTTATTAACTATTTAATAGCTATTGTACCTGGTTAAAATAAATACAAAGTTGCCTGTAAAATAAATATCAATCCTAAAATAGCTACAATATAATTATAATTTATATTGTAGCTACATTAGGATTTATTTTACAGGTAAGTATTTAGCTTTAAATAGGAATAATTTATTTAATAACAGTTAAATTATTTTGTTAGATTTAAATTATATTTAACTTAGGGGGGTGTTAGTGTTAGGGTTAGACTTAGTTTTAGGGGTTAATACATTTATTAGAGTAGCGGTGAGGTCCGGTCGGCAGATTAGGGGTTAATAATTGTAGGTAGGTGGAGGCGACGTTGGGGGCAGCAGATTAGGGGTTAATAATTATAATATAGGGGTCGGTGGTGTTAGAGGCAGCAGATTCGGGGTACATAGGGATAACGTAGGTTGCCGCGGTGTATGGAGCGGCAGATTAGGGGTTAATTGTGTAATGCATGGGTCAGCGATAGTGGGGGCGGCAGATTAGGGGTTAATAAGTGTAAGGTTAGGGGTGTTTAGACTCGGGGTTCATGTTAGGGTGTTAGGTGCAGACTTAGGAAGTGTTTCCCATAGGAAACAATGGGGAAGCGTTAGGAGCTGAACACTGCTTTTTTGCAGGTGTTAGGTTTTTTTCAGCTCAAAATGACCCATTTTTTCCTATGGGTGAATCGTGCACGAGCACGTTTTTGAAGCTGGCCGGGTCCGTAAGCACCGTTGGTATTTATAGTTACAGTGGCGGTAAATTATGCTCTACGCTCCCTTTTTGGAGCATAACGCAGCCATTCTGTGAACTCTAAATACCAGCGGTATTTAAAAGGTGCGGGGGAAAAAAACACGCCTAGCTAACGCACCCCTTTGGCCGCAGAACTCTAAATCTAGCCGTTAGCTTAATAAAATATCTTTAACACAGACGGCTAGATTTAGAGTTCTGCGGCCAAAGGGGTGCGTTAGCTACCCCGAATCTGCTGCCCCTAACACCACCGACCCCTATATTATAATTATTAACCCCTAATCTGCTGCCCCCAACGTCGCCTCCACCTACTACAATTATTAACCCCTAATCTGCCGACCGGACCTCACCACTACTCTAATAAATGTATTAACCCCTAAAGCTAAGTCTAACCCTAACACTAACACCCTCCTAAGTTAAATATAATTTAAATCTAACTAAATAATTTAACTCTTATTAAATAAATTATTCCTATTTAAAGCTAAATACTTACCTGTAAAATAAATCCTAATATAGCTACAATATAAATTATAATTATATTGTAGCTATTTTAGGATTTATATTTATTTTACAGGCAACTTTGTATTTATTTTAACCAGGTACAATAGCTATTAAATAGTTAATAACTATTTAATAGTTACCTAGTTAAAATAATTACAAAATTACCTGTAAAATAAATCCTAACCTAAGTTACAATTAAACCTAACACTACACTATCAATAAATTAATTAAATACAATACCTACAAATAAATACAATTAAATAAACTAACTAAAGTGCAAAAAATAAAAAAGAACTAAGTTACAAAAAATATTTACAAACATATTAAAAATATTACAACAATTTTAAGCTAATTACACCTACTCTAAGCCCCCTAATAAAATAACAAAGCCCCCCAAAATAAAAAAATTCCCTACCCTATTCTAAAATAAAATTAGAAAAGCTCTTTTACCTTACCAGCCCTTAAAAGGGCCTTTTGTGGGGCATGCCCCAAAGAAAACAGCTCTTTTGCCTGGAAAAAAACCATACAATACCCCCCCAACATTACAACCCACCACCCACATACCCCTAATCTAACCCAAACCCCCTTAAATAAACCTAACACTAAGCCCCTGAAGATCTTCCTACCTTATCTTCACCACGCCGGGTATCACCGATCGATCCAGGCTCCGATGTCTTGATCCAAGCCGAAGCGGGGGCTGAAGACATCCATCCTCCGGCTGAAGTCTTGATCCAAGCGGCAAATGAAGAAGTCCATCTTCGGGCAGAAGTCTTCATCCTATCCGGGAAGAAGAGGACATCGGGACCAGCAAACATCTTCATCCAAGCGGAATCTTCTATGTTCTTCCATCCGATAACGAGTGGCTCCATCTTCAAGACCTCCGGCGTGGATCCATCCTCTTCTTCCGACGACTAGACGACAAATGAAGGTTCCTTTAAGGGACGTCATCCAAGATGGCGTCCCAAGAATTCCGATTGGCTGATAGGATTCTATCAGCCAATCGGAATTAAGGTACGAAAAATCTGTTTGGCTGATGGATCAGCCAATCGGATTGAACTTGAATCTGATTGGCTGATTCCATCAGCCAATCAGAATTTTCCTACCTTAATTCCGATTGGCTGATAGAATCCTATCAGCCAATCGGAATTCGAGGGACGCCATCTTGGATGACGTCATTTAAAGGAACCTTCATTCGGACTTAGGACGTCGGAAGAAGAGGATGGATCCGCGCCGGAGGTCTTCAAGATGGAGCCGCTCGTCATCGGATGAAGATAGAAGATGCCGCTTGGATGAAGATGGTTGCCGGTCCGGATCTCCTCTTCTGCCCGGATAGGATGAAGACTTTGGAGCCTCTTCTGGACTTCTTCAGCCGCTTGATAGAAGACTTCAGCCGGATGATGGATCTCCAGCCCCCGCTTAGGCTTGGATGAAGATTTCGGAGCCTGGACGGATCGGTCATACCCGGTGATGTGAAGATAAGGTAGGAAGATCTTCAGGGGCTTAGTTTTAGGTTTATTTAAGGGGGGTTTGGGTTAGATTAGGGGTATGTGGGTGGTGGGTTGTAATGTTGGGGGGGGGTATTGTGTTTATTTTTACAGGCAAAATAGCTGAATTATTTGGGGCATGCCCCGCAAAAGGCCCTTTTAAGGGTAAAAGAGCTTTTCTATTTTAATTTTAGAATAGGGTAGGGCATTTTTTTATTTTGGGGGGCTTTGTTATTTTATTAGGGGGCTTAGAGTAGGTGTAATTAGCTTAAAATTGTTGTAATATTTTTATTATGTTTGTAATTATTTTTTTTAGTTTTTGTAACAGATTTTTTTATTTTTTGTACTTTAGTTAGTTTATTTAATTGTATTTATTTGTAGGGATTTGTATGTAATTAATTTATTGATAGTGTAGTGTTAGATTTAATTGTAGGTATTTTATTTAATTAATTTATTGATAGTGTAGTGTTAGGTTTAATTGTAACTTAGGTTAGGATTTATTTTACAGGTAATTTTGTACTTATTTTAACTAGGTAGCTATTAAATAGTTCTTAACTATTTAATAGCTATTGTACCTGGTTAAAATAAATACAAAGTTGCCTGTAAAATAAATATAAATCCTAAAATAGCTACAATATAATTATAATTTATATTGTAGCTATATTAGGGTTTATTTTACCGGTAAGTATTTAGCTTTAAATAGGAATAATTTATTTAATAATAGTTCATTTATTTTGTTAGATTTAAATTATATTTAACTTAGGGGGGTGTTAGTGTTAGGGTTAGACTTAGCTTTAGGGGTTAATACATTTATTATAGTAGCGGTGAGGTCCGGTCGGCAGATTAGGGGTTAATAATTGTAGGTAAGGTAGCAGCGATGTTGGAGGGGCAGATTAGGGGTTAATAAATATAATATATGGGTTGGCGGTGTTAGGGGCAGCAGATTAGGGGTACGTAAGTATAACGTAGGTGGCGGCGGTGTGCGGTCGGCAGATTAGGGGTTAAAAAAATTTAATAGAGTGGCGGCGATGTGGTGCCTCGGTTTAGGGGTACATAGGTAGTTTATGGGTGTTAGTGTACTGTAGAGCACAGTAGTTAAGTGCTTTATGAACCGGCGTTAGCCCATAAAGCTCTTAACTCCTGTCTTTTTTCTGCGGCTGGAGTTTTGCTGTTAGATTTCTAACGCTCACTTCAGCCAAGACTCTAAATACCAGCGTTAGAAAGATCCCATTGAAAAGATAGGATATGCAAATGGCGTAGGGGGATCTGCGGTATGGAAAAGTCGCGACTGCAAAGTGAGCGTTAGACCCTTTCCTGACTGACTCCAAATACCAGCGGGCGGTAAAAAACAGCGTTAGGAGCCTCTAATGCTGGTTTTGACAGCTAATGCCAAACTCTAAATCTAGGCGAGAGTTTTAAAATGAATCTTAGTGAGCTGCAGCATAATTGAGAGACACCTATCTAAGTTATTTTCAGCTTTTATATTTCCTACTCTCTACTGATCAAAGACATGTTAAGTCCTTATCATAAAAAAAAACTTGAGAGGCAGTGGGGAGAAGCCAGAGTGCTGCACACTGACAATCTAACTGTTCTCCACACTCTATTCTTATTATCTCTGTTCCTCACTGACATGATGTCTCCCTCAGCACACAGAGCTGCCATGCTGTGCGTGCCCTCTTCTCCTCCAAGTGCCAAGTCAGAGGGACGGGGCTACTCTGTGATCCAGCACAGGAGTGTGCTGAAATGTGTAGAGGAGCTGCAAATGGCCAGTAATATGCTGCACCACCAATATCTACACCATACATTATACTTATATTATAAACTCTTTTGGGTTTGGTCCACTTTTGCATAGTTAGGTTTTAGTGTCTTCTGGTTAAAGTTAAACAGCACTATCACTGAAGCTGTCTAGTAAAAGCCCTGACTCCTCCCTCCCATATTCTATTTTCTCTGTGCAGTGATCCAAGCTGGTAGAGCCCAGGTTTTAAAACTTTCACTGCATGGAGTAAGGAAAGATATTGTGCACTGCTGGGACCGGTGACACCCCAGAAAAATAAAACGAAATGTCAGTTGCTGTTGTTTAAATAAAAAGTCTCTTTATTGAAAATTATTTAAAACATGGAGGGTGCATACCCTATAGAAAAAAGAAATAGACTAACATGTTTCGGCCTGCGCCATATTCATAGTCCTAAAACACCAAACACACACTCAAGTTTAAAAACCCACCTCTGGGATTTGATTGGTGGAAATCCTAAGCATCAATTAGGGTATTAAAGAAACAGTGTATAAGTGTTTATATCCATTGACAAAATAGAAAAGGATTTTACATATAATCACATTCACAGTTTATAATGTGCACATTAGACAATATCTTAGACCAAGTATATACCAAAATGTTCAAGAAAATTGTTCAAAGCAATCCTTCTTTACTATGTTATATTATTGTTATTATTGCATTAATAGGTCCATTGATTTGTCTAAATTGTGTTCAAAATCCATGACCGATATGTTCAATTTAAATTTCCTATAAATAAACTTCCTAGTAATAGAGAATATTATGGAGTATATAAAATATAAATGGTTAGATGGTAAAAAATAGAAAAATAGAAAAATAGTGAGAGAAAGAATTAGGAGAAAAGAGAGATTCATAGTTATATATAACTGCTCCCTCATTAATGGTTGTAATACACTTTATTATTGTTAGTGGAATATTTTCAACTAAATGGGCAACATACATGTCCTACGCTACCATGTATCCTGAATTCTATATTGATATATTCAGAACTGGTTCATTTGATATATACATAGTGTAATTATTGAGATTTAAAACATGGGGCATAATATCTATAATTACTACATATATAGTGTCTTTATCATAAGGATAGGGGTGCAATAAATTGTTAAACCCAAGCTCCTAAATTTTATTCAAACCATGGTTTACAACTCATCCTGTAGATGGATTAGTATAATCAAATATTGGAGAATGTTAATGCATAAACAGTTGTTAACTTAAATATTTTTCTTTTAGTTTAGGCATAAAACAATTTTTCATGCCCATCACTAAGAGGCCCAGAGGGGGTAGTTGGGCAGGTTTAGTTCTAATGGTTGATAAACTCATATTCAGAGTTCAGACCCAATGGAACCTTGGTCTGAAGTCTGAAAATCCAGTACATCTCCTGCCTGGATAAAACCTGAAACTTGTCCCCCCCCCCCTCTGCCGAGCCTGAACTTTTTCAATGATCATCCATCTCAGGCTTGTACAATCTTTGTCATGTGTGTTAACAAAATGGTTAACTAAAGGGGTGCTGCTTTTACCCACTCTAATAGTGGATAGGTGTTCACGTATCCGTGAGCGCACCTCCCTTGTTGTTAATCCTATCTATTGTAGGTTGCAAACTGTACACCATAAAAGGTAGATACAATAAGTAGATCTACAGTTCACACAGGCAGTCACATCAAAGGTTTCCCCTGTGGTGCAGGATTGAAAAGAGGAGCCTATGCGAAGATGTTCACACGCTTTGCATTGGGGGTTCCCACATCTATAGGTGCCCCTATGTCTAAGCCAGGAAGATTGAGTGGATGAGGCAGGCTTTCTAAGCTGTGAAGGGGATAAGATACTCCCCACAGATCTATTCCTCCTATATGAAAACCTACAGCCTTCACTAACTGCATCCACTAGACCATCATCGGCTGCAAGCAATCTAAAATGCCCCGGGATTATGTTACAGATTGTGTGGTATTGTTCTGAGTAATCCGTAACAAATGTCAATTTGCGTTTGGAATTACTGTTGGGTCTCTTGTGATCTACCAAGAGAGAGTCTCTTTCTATTCTGTCTACTGTAACCCCTTTCCTTGAGTCTATCATGCAGCGCTTCAGCATGGTATTCATAATCTTTGGTTTGCGTACAATTTCTTTTAACGCGAATGAGTTGTCCCTTAGCCACAGAATATGGCACCTGCCGGGGGTGACAGCTCTTCGCATGCAAGATACTGCTGCCTGAAATAGGCTTCCTGTACACTTCTGATGTTATTTCACCTGACTGCCAACCTCTGAGCTCAACATCCAAATAAGGATTTTTTTGTTTGTTTGTTTCATGAGTAAAGCGCAGATTGAAATCATTCTGACCCAGGTATTTCACAAATTCATCTACTGAGTATTTCTCACTGTCCCAAACAAACAACAAATCGTCTATAAACTGATTGTATGTCTTGATCGCAGGCCGGAAGGTGTTACTATCTGCATAGATGTGGGACCGCTCCCACCAACCCATGTATAGGTTGGCATAGGTGGGGAGAACTTAGCGCTCATAGCGGTCCCACAACTCTGCAGATAGTAATCACCCTCAAATTGAAAAAAGTTATGTGTCAGTAGGAACTCCGTGACCTCCAACACAAAGGCTCTGTAGGGCTCACTATATGTTGTTTCATGAATTAAAAAGTATTCAATAGCCTTCAATCCTAAATGGTGGGGAATTGAAGAATACAATGCTGTAACATCCACAGTGAGCCACACAGAGTCCTGTGTCCATTTTACTTGATCAATTATGTTCAGAACATGTTTGGTATCCTTAATATAGCTAGGGAGGGCAAATACAAGTGGCTGTAGTAAATCATCAAGCCACTCTGAAAGGTGTTCTAGCATAGATCCTATTCCGCTAACTATTGGCCTACCCTGTACGTTTTCTATACTTTTATGCACCTTAGGCAGGTGGTGGAATATCGGTGTGATAGGATGTTTAACATATAAATATTGACACGTATCATTGTCAATAATACCTTCTTCCACAGCCCCATCCAAAAGGTGCATAAGTTGTCTCTGAAACACATTTGTTGGATCACCCCTGAGTTTTGTGTAACTATTGGTATCCTCCAATTGCCTCAAGGCCTCAGCAATGTAGCTTGACCTATTCATGACGACTACAGAGCCCCCCTTTTCCGCCTGCTTTATGACAATATTCATGTTGTCACTTAGTGATCTCATGGCTTGTTGTTCATATGTATTTAGGTTACTCTGAGTCTTGACAGGTTTTTTGTGTGATTAAGTGTTCTTAAATCTGCCTCTACCCTCCTATAGAAAGTTTCTATAGTGTTGCCCCTGCTTTGAATGGGGTAGAAAGTGGAGGGATTTTTGTATTTCTTATGTGAAGTAGCTTGTTCATTTACAATACTAATCCCTGTTTCTTGTTCCAAACCCCTCAGAGCTAGGAGGTCACACATATCCTGGAAATGAAACCCTTGATATATATTAGAGGTTGTTTGCCCCTGGGGTTGTTCTGTAGACCTTTCTGAATTGTCCGTTTTGAAGTGTTTACAGAGTGTCAAATTTCGCACAAATTTGTTAAGATCTAACATTGTTTTAAACAAATTAAAGTTTACAGTAGGTACAAAACCCAGGCCCAAACTTAGCACTCTGTACTCCTCCTTTGTTAGGACATAATCAGATAAGTTTATGACGGTTTGTATTTTGATGGCATCCTGGTTTGTCTTACTGGGTATCTCCCCTGTTCGGGTTGCATAGCTGCCGTCCCGCCACCCCTGGAGCGCTGTCCCATGTGAAAAACCTGCTCCATCTGTGAGAACTCATCGTCTCTTACTACTGTCATATTTGTAGATTGTTGTCCTAAAGAGGGAGCAGGGTTCTCAGATGGTTGATACCTTCTCTGTTGTTGTGTATTTTGTTGTAAAAATCTAAGTCTACCTGAATGTTGTGCCGCATGGACTCTATTGGGGCCCTGTTTCGTCTCCATCCTGGTATGCATATTCCCCCGTCCAGAGAATCTGTTATAATTAGTGTTCCTATTGACAGTATCCTGTAAGGTCTCTTCCTCATTAGCTGAGTGTGTGTTGTCGTCCCCAGATTCTGCCTCACTGTCTGAGAAAGTAACAGTTTTGTTGCCTCTACCTCTCTGTCTCCTACCTCTGCCTCTCCTATGCCCTCTGTTCTGGCTTCTTCTATACTGAAATCTCAAACCTCTGTTCCAAATGTATACTTTGTTATTATCATAGTCTGTTTTATCCCTTAAAAACTTAGTGTGCTTAATACTAACAATCTCCTCCTTGACCTCTCTGATTGTTTTTTGCAACACTATATCAAATTTGGGAAAATCAATACTAGTACAAAAATTGTTTAAAAGTGTTTGTACATCACAGATATCAACCCTAATGGCATTCAACATTTCAGTTTTATAGCTTATCAACAATTTCATTAGTCGGCCAGAACAGTCACTTAATATAAGGTTCCACATGTCAATGAATTCTTGGTCATCAGTTTCAAAAGTTGGAAATTTACTGATTCGCAAACCCCTAGGTATCATGCTTAGGGTTAGGTACTTCTCTAAAGTCCAAATGTCCCATTTAATTTTCTTCTCCTTAATCAGGAGACGTTCCATTTCATCAAAAAGCATAGGAAGATCAAAACTTTTACGGTCATGAGAAAAAATATGCTCTATTTCAACATTGTCAAAGTCCCTCTCATTTACTTCTTTTAATGAGCAGTAGGTGACCACAACTGATCCATCATTATTCATTTCTTGCTGCATAATGTTGCAAAACCTGGTGCTTTGCCCAAACACCCAAAATATCAAAACAAGAGAAAAAATGGTTTAACGCAACAGAACAAACTATTTACTGCTTTAACTTAAAGTCCAGATGTAAAAAGACATATATATTCTTTTTGTAATCCCAGTGGTAATCAAAATTGCAATTGCAATGTTATGCCTCCCTCTCTCATGGAAGAGATAAAGACCAAAGATAAGCGTTGTATTTTATATATTTTTCTTTCTTTGTATAATACGCTAATCATTAACTAAATCACTGTGTTCAGCATATCCCCGGTTCACAACATAAGACCCAGTATGGCCAAATTAGCAAACAGCATTCAAAGAAGGTCCCACACATATGACAAAGTCAGGTAATCCATGATCAACCTTGTTGCCCATGTACACTATGCGTACCTCCGCTCCCTCCGTGCCCCAGTACCTCTGACCTGAATTCCTTGGTCCTTCTATACGCTGTTCCGGACCCTCGTCCGTCAACACCATGCGGATTCAGCGTCTCCTGTCTCACCCACGTGTGGCGTGATGTCACTTCCAGGTCCACTTGTCTGTTTGCGGTATTCGATAGGTACACTAAGAATGGAGCCTGAGGGAGCGTGGACCAATCAGCGTATTCCTTCTGACTGCCTTTCAGATCCCACTGTACGTATACATATGGGAAACAGTGAGACGATATCTTCAACAATATATTCCAAATGCTTTATAGATGCTGTAATGTTGTAGTTTTTGGGGAGCCAAAAAGTCTTTGTCCAGGGAGAGGGTTTAGGTAATCCGGACCGCAGTGCAGGTTAGGTGATACAACAGCAAACTGACCTGGGCAAAAGATTCCAGCTCAGAAAAATAAAACGAAATGTCAGTTGCTGTTGTTTAAATAAAAAGTCTCTTTATTGAAAATTATTTAAAACATGGAGGGTGCATACCCTATAGAAAAAATAAATAGACTAACATGTTTCGGCCTGCGCCGTATTCATAGTCCTAAAACACCAAACACACACTCAAGTTTAAAAACCCACCTCTGGGATTTGATTGGTGGAAATCCTAAGCATCAATTAGGGTATTAATGAAACAGTGTATAAGTGTTTATATCCATTGATAAAATAGAAAAGGATTTTACATATAATCACATTCACAGTTTATAATGTGCACATTAGACAATATCTTAGACCAAGTATATACCAAAATGTTCAAGAAAATTGTTCAAAGCAATCCTTCTTTACTATGTTATATTATTGTTATTATTGCATTAATAGGTCCATTGATTTGTCTAAATTGTGTTCAAAATCCATGACCGATATGTTCAATTTAAATTTCCTATAAATAAACTTCCTAGTAATAGAGAATATTATGGAGTATATAAAATATAAATGATTAGATGGTAAAAAATAGAAAAATAGTGAGAGAAAGAATTAGGAGAAAAGAGAGATTCATAGTTATATATAACTGCTCCCTCATTAATGGTTGTAATACACTTTATTATTATTAGTGGAATATTTTCAACTGAATGGGCAACATACATGTCCTACGCTACCATGTATCCTGAATTCTATATTGATATATTCAGAACTGGTTCATTTGATATATACACAGTGTAATTATTGAGATTTAAAACACAGGCATAATATCTATAATTACTACATATATAGTGTCTTTATCATAAGGATAGGGGTGCAATAAATTGTTAAACCCAAGCTCCTAAATTTTATTCAAACCATGGTTTACAACTCATCCTGTAGATGGATTAGTATAATCAAATATTGGAGAATGTTAATGCATAAACAGTTGTTAACTTAAATATTTTTCTTTTAGTTTAGGCATAAAACAATTTTTCATGCCCATCACTAAGAGGCCCAGAGGGGGTAGTTGGGCAGGTTTAGTTCCAATGATTGATAAAATCATATTCAGAGTTCAGACCCAATGGAACCTTGGTCTGAAGTCTGAAAATCCAGTACATCTCCTGCCTGGATAAAACCTGAAACTTGTCCATCCCCCCCCCCCCCCTCTGCCGAGCCTGAACTTTTTCAATGATCATCCATCTCAGGCTTGTACAATCTTTGTCATGTGTGTTAACAAAATGGTTAACTAAAGGGGTGCTGCTTTTACCCACTCTAATAGTCCGCACCCCCAGCACCCCCCCAGTGACACCATTGATTGAGCTGAAGAGATTTCCTCTTTCAGGGCACAAAATGTTTTTTCTGGGCTTCTAGGATTCTTACTGTAGAAAAAGGTGATTCTAAGTAAATTTTACAAACTCAAATGGCATGATATGTAAGATTTGTAAGATTTGCATCTGCAATTTTTGTTGTAGGAGAGAGCATATTAAGAATAGTCATGTTTAATACTCTGGTATATACAGAGAATTGCAATTTACACTTGTTAATCTTAATGACAATTGACAGAAATTGAGATGGAGGAGGTCATGCTGTAAGAGGGTAGATAAAAAAAAATATGAATGAGGACTTATATATAGTGAAATAGTAACATAGTAAATTAAGTTCTATTGAGTTCAACCTATACAGATCCTCCCATAATATTGATGTGGATTTTATGGCGAGCTTTTTACTCATATAATAGCGCCATAAAATTCCCCATTTTACTAAAGGTTGGCAAGGTTTATTGCAAGGAGATAATAATATATTATTCTCTTTTTTTTAACTTGTTTTTATAAATGTTTTCAAATAATACAACATATAAAAACAGAATTATGCATCACTGTATACATTACACTTGCTGCTATAGGTTACAAAAAGTGCAAAGAAGGGAAAGTTATTCATGAAACAGGTATTATTGGCGAAAGATTTACATACTTGGGGGTTCAAAATATCTTGGACTGCAAATATATTAAAAAAAAAAAAAAAAAAAAAAGCATGTTATCTTTTACACTGTATAACATCTAAAACATTCATTTAAAAAAAAAAAAAAAAGAACCATTAAATTGTATTCTTACATTCTTAGCCCTTAAGACTAAACTTAACTATTAACACCGCCATACAAAAGAAATCTGATTTCTTAAAAAGCGCTACAGATTGTTTCTGGATATTTTCCGGAAAGGTACATATTACCTTAAACCATTTAGAGAAAAATTGCTATATCTCTTGTAGTATCTAACTCATATTGTTCCATACTAATCTGCAAATAATATTCTCCTATTGAATTATTTTATACTTGTGCTTCTTTTAGATCTCCATGAACTTAGTATCATGTTTCTACCAATTAAAATAGCTGTATTAATTAGGTTACTATTTTCTTCTCCAGGATCAGTGGTCTTTCTAAGAATTTATTTAGCCAATACCTCATTTTAAACCAGAATCCCTTGATCTTAGGGCATGCCCAGAACCAATGTTTTATATCTGTCATCGGATATAAACATTCTAGAACAGCATATTGAACTTTGTGACCATTTGGCAACTCTAGCTGGGGATAAATATGTATTGTTAATCAAACGCATATGTGATTCTCTCCATATTTGCAGCTTAGTACACTTGTGTACTATCTCCAGACTCTTAAGTACTCTATCTGTTGTTAATTCAACAAAATCTGCTCTCCATTTAGCCTGGATATTCTCTATGTTCTTTTTCCCCTTTTCGTGTAATAGAATTGTATACCATATAGAGATTGATAACTTTCCTGCTTTATACAGGGTAATACCTTGCTCTAGTCCTCCTAGGGACCAATCACTAACATACTTCCCAGTTAGCTTGAAATAATACTGTCTAATCTGTAGATATTCATAGAATTCTTTCATTGGCAGGAGATATTCTTGACTCAAACTCTCAAATGATTTAATTGTACCCAGGTAACAATCCTCTAATTGGTATATGAACTTTAAGCCCTTCTGAAACCACTTTTTAAAAATACTAGTCGCTAAACTTGGTTCAAATTCTGGGTTCCCCCAAATTGGTAAATATATTGACATATGCATATCTATCTCCAATTCTCGGCTCAATTTCTTCCAAGCTTTAATTACATTAAACAAGGTTATTCTAATTTTAATATTTTTAGGGATATCATTTATTGGTAGGTGCAACAGCCCTGAGAGGGAAGCTGGAGTAGCTATTTCTTTTTCAATTTGTAAGTGCGTGATTATATTTTTTTCTGTGATCCAATCGCATGCGACTTTAGTCAAAGATGCCCAATTATAGAATTTGATATTAGGTATCACCAACCCTCCATATTCCTTATCTTGCATCAAATTTCTCATTGCCACTCACACTTTTTTCCCTTTCCAGAAAAATTGTGTACAGTTTTTAAAGAAATTCTTTAAATCTTTTTCTTTTATTAATAGCGGAAGGTTTTGTATACAGAATAATATCTTTGGGAGAATAATCATTTTAATTAGATGTATTTTAGTGGAAAGGGTAAGTGGGAAATATTTCCATCTCTCCAACTTATCTGTAACTGTTTTCAATAGTTTATCATAATTTATCTTATACCATTCTGACGGATTTCTACCTAAATATTTAATGACGTTTTCTGCCTCTTTAAATGGATGAGAGTTTAAACTCTCTCTATCCTTCTTTAGCCATAAAATCTCTGACTTAGAAATATTTATTTTAAAGCCTGAAAAGGAACTATATATTTCTATAATTTCCAATAAATGAGTGATATTTTTTTTTAATTACTAATCAATACTAGGTCATCAGCATAAAGAGAAAGAACAATTCTAGAACTCCCCACCCGGATACCCTCCAATTCCTTCCTAAGGCATATTGTGAATGACTCTATAGATAGGTTAAACAATAATGGAGAGAGGGGGCAACCCTGTCTGGTACCCTTGGATATATTTAGTTTTTCAGAAATAGAGCCATTTATTAGTAAAGTGGACGTAGAATTTTTATATATTAGATCAATAAACCTATTGAAATGGCCAGTGATTCCAAACTTCTAATGATGTTGATAAGTGATCCCATACAATGGAATCAAAAGCCTTTTCTGCGTCAATTGTTATAAGGGCCATATCTTTATCGCCTTTACTTTTATAACTTTGTTTTTGTAACCCATGTATTTTCAATCATGACCAATAATCTCCTCATATTCCTGGTCACATTTCTCCCTTGCATAAAGCCAGTCTGGTCTTGGCTAATATGGACATTAATATTTTATAGTCGTTATTCAGTAGAGATATTGACCTATATGAACCAACTATCTCAGGATCTTTATCTTTTTTTAAATTAAATTAATAACTGATGCTGAGAAATAAGGGGAAGACAGGCTGTTATGTATGTAATATTTGTTAAATAAATCTTTTAGTAAAGGGGATATTTGCTCTTTAAGTATTTTATAAAATTCCAATGGTAGTAGGTCTGGTCCTGGAGCTTTCCCTACATTAGATGTATCAATTGATTTTATAATTTCTTCTTGTTCTATGGGTGCATTAAGTATTTCTAAATTTTCTCTAGACAATTTTGGCACTTGCATCTTCTTCCAAAAATTGATTTTATTAATATTATTTATTTCCTGTTTTGTATATATATTCTTGAAATAATTAAAAAAAATCTTGTTAATTTCCGAAATATTTGTATATCTTTGCCCTTTATTTAAAACAGCATTTATAGAAGTTTTCTTTTTCTTATGGGCATTTTCTAGTAGTGCCAGCCATCTCATAGTTTTCCCATTAAAGTTACCGAAAGTTGCCTTTTTCTTCAATTCTGTCTGTTGTATTTTATGGTTAAGGAAATAGTTTCTCTCAGAATTTTTTTCCTGATAATTTTTCCATGACTGTGTATTTGGATTATCAATGTATCTTTTAAAATGGTTTTTTATTGCATTAGAGAGCTGTAATTCTCTTGCTTTGGACTTTTTATTTTTTATAATAAGCCATGCCTTCCCTCTAAAACATGCCTTTGCTGTTTCCCATAGTATTTCTGGCTTTTCTCTATATGATCTATTAAAATTAATAAACTCGTTCCATTTCCCTCTCATCCAATTTTGAAATTCTATGTTATTTAATAGATATCTGGGGAAAAACAAACGCCTGTTTTGAAACAACCCTTTTTGTGGCTTATCATGTATCGTTTATTTTTGTTTCCAGCTCCATGTGAAGTAATTTCTCACTGACACACTGAAACATGTCTATTCTAGAAAAAGTCTTATAACCTTTAGACTCACAAGTAAATAATCTTTGATCAGGATTGTGTATCCTCCAAATATCTTTTACCTTTAAAATCTTACATAAATTAGAGAGTATTTTAGCCTCCTTGTTATATTGCCTATTATATTTTTTATGCATTTTCTCTAGTTTTGGATCCATGGACATATTATAATCTCCTGCTAAGATAAGAAAGGAATCAGCATATGCTATCAGTTTCAATATGAGATTACTCCAGGATTTCTCGTCGAGCTGGTTTGGACCATATATATTGCATATAGTGTATTTTTTCCCCGCTACTTCTACATGTATAATAATACATCTTTCTTCCTCATCCAATTCCTGGGACAAGATCTTATACTCATGATTTTTGTTAAAGAGGCATGCCACTCCCTTTTTTCTCCATCTACATGGTGTAGCAATAACTTCCCTGACCCATTTCATTTTTAATATATTTACTTCAGTATTGTTTAAGTGTGTTTCTTGGATAACAGCTATATCGGGCACATATTTCTGGAGGTAGCTAATGATCCGTTTTCTCTTAACGGGGGATGCTATTCCCCCCACATTCCAAGACACAATATTTAAACTTGTTTTAGTCATTTAACATATTTCATAGGACATAGTGGGCACAGCATCCAGAGACCAGGGGATACCAAGGGAGGGGGGAGAGGGGGAAAAAAACCCTCAATATCTCTTGAATGTTCAGTTTGAACTTTATATAAAATTAAAATTGGATATAAAACCGAAAACAGCAACAAAAAAAAATTAAAAACAACACATATTCCTATATATGCCCTACTAATATTGATTATATCACACATCTTTATTTGTACATTGTGTGTGTATATGAAATAGATAGTCAGGGGTTTTATGTCAGATTGTCACTAAACTGTTGTGCTTCCTGTCTATTCTCAAAAATCCTTACTTCGGATTTGAATGTCACTCTTAGTTTTGCTGTATAGTTAACCCTTGCCTGGATCCCCATATTTATTAACTGCGTACATATTGGTGTTAGTTCTCTCCTTTTTTTTGATGTGTCTATCGAAAAATCCTGGAATATTGCCACTGATTCATCGTTTATTCTGAAGGGGAATGATTTTTTATATTGTCTAAGTATATGTACCTTATCTTGGAAATTCAGAACTTTTATAACTACCTTCCTTCTTGCATTTTTATTTGCAGTTTGTTCTCGCAGCTGCCCTATTTTATGTGCTCTTTCTACAGCTATAGGGCTGTTGATTCCTAATAATTCTGGTATTTTTGTTGCAGCAAAGTAGATGAGATCTTTATATTCTGAGGTTTCGGCAACCCTATAATTCTTAAATTATTTCTGCATGCCCTGTCTTCCATGTCCTCCAGTCTATTTTGCAGGGTTGCAATAGATTTTTCATGGTTTTTGATCATTCGATCTTGAGTGATAGATACATCCTCAAGATCTGACACTCTAGTCTCAACCTCTGTAATGCGTGTAGCAAACTGTCTTACTTCCATTGTTAATAAGGAGAGTTCTTTATGTACTTGATCAAATTGTGGCATGATCATCTCCGTAATATGTTTTACTAGGTTGTGTGGGTCTATCATAGTCATAAGGTTACCTACGTCCATACTGGTATCGGCTACTACCTCCGTATTGTTTTTACTTTTTTTTCCTTTTGTTTGGGGGGCATCCCTGGTGATTTATTTTTTACGTTGTGTATATATTTTTCCATAAAGTAGGAGAGATAATAAATAGTGTGAGAAAAAAAAAAAAAAGTATACCTAGTATATATTATTAAGCGTCTTTGTAATGGGATAAATGTTAAAAAGTGTTGTGATAATCTGTGAGAGAGAACAGTCTCCTAGCAGAGGCCGAACACAAAAAATGTGCTTTGTTTACCTAACTCCTCTAAGCTTATGCAGAGTTTAAATATTAATCTCAGATTGTGTGAACCCACTACCCTTTGTGAAGTATGGTTGCCCCCTTGTATCATTCTATTAAGATATTATCTTTAGATAATTAATAGCTAAGTGCCAGAATGCCCTCCCCCATAGAGGATTCTCTATTCTACAGCCTCGCTTTACAATGATTAAAAAAAAATTCCATGCAAAAAGAAAATAGCCTGATGAAAGGTCCAACCAAGCCAATTAAAATTAAAGTCTGTCTACAACTCTATTACCATCTTCTATCAAGCCCTTAGGGACTTTTGGGTGGTTATATCTTAGAGTAAGATTTATATATAGATACTCCTTAATATTTTGTACTCAAGTTATTATATATTACAAAATATATATTTAACCATATCTAATAGGCTTATACTAAGGATCAACGCCCCAACAAGCAGTAAAATATACAAAACAACAAAAGAGAGATTTCTTTCTGTAACAACCTCTCTCAAATTTACTCTATTTCAAATTCATCCTCCCCTATTTCCAGAAAATGTCCAAAGAATGTCTCTCTGACCTTACAATATTCCAGAGAACAGCAATATGTATAACAGTGGGAGGAAGGTGGGCTGCAATCTTATTATATTGAATATAGTGTTTTTTTTTTTTTTTTTTTTTTTTTTTTTTTAATTTTTATTGAGGTTTCAAAGAAGCAGAACAGAAACAAATTATTACAGGTAATTATAAGTGAAAAATAACACACAAGACATGACAGTAACACCCATTCTAGTACACAAGATAGTGTCTGTAAAGTAAAACAAATTTGTACAGGCAATAGCGAGTGAGACATGCGGATAAATAATACAAAAGACAGACCAATATCTCCTATTCTAGTACACAAGCTAAAGTCTGCAAAGTAAATGCCTTATTACAGAATTAACCTCAGTTTTGCCTTTTAGAAATACCCCCATCAGTAAGAGGCCACTCATGGACCTTTGTGAACTCTTTTACCCTAGTAGGGGGAAGCTAGTAGGACTCGAAAGGCCACTTTTGGACCTTATTGCTATGGTACAAGCTTAGCTATAGAGTGAGTCATACCGGGCCTCTCTTGGACCCTGGGATATAAATAACATAAAAAGCTAGGCATAACTGGATTGCAACAATAGCTACGAAGAAATTATATACATTTTATGATATTTTATTTAGTAGAAAATCACCCATGTATCCCACTTTACTGATGTAAATTACCAAGGGAGAGGAAGTGAAACTCGATAATCTTTCTCATAGATTAGGAAAAATAATAGATTAAGTTATAGGTATCTAGAACATAGAACTCACCACTAAATACACAAGATATCTCAGGGTACATATTAGCGCTAACGTTCCCTCGTGAGTAAGAGATCATGAGAGGGATAGCTATGTAAATTAGTATTATACTGGCTTATTGTATATAACTGAAATAGGGAAGATACAATACTGTAAGCATGGCTTCTGCTAGCCATGGACATGTAATAAATATGGTAGCCAAATTAACTAAGTTAGTGAATCAATAAAGAATCAGACATATTGTAGTATTAATAGATGCTGTACATTTTTAAAGATTCTGTAATTACTTCTAAATATGTAAATAAAAGCATAGCGCCATTTAGGTCTACAATAACGAGCTGTCGTGGGTTGATATTATACTTTGTAGTACTACTGTCCAATATAGAATATGAAAATATGGCAAACTAAATAAGAACAGCCTAACTATTAATCTTAGGTATGACATGGGTATACCCAACAATAAACTGATAAAAAGTCCCAGTTGTCAGCTAGAGATCATAGTAGAATTATAAACTGAATGTTAGAGTGCTCACTAATACTTATGTAATAAGTCAAAGCATGCAACAATCCTGTTCAGTAAACTAATGGCTTAGATTCCAACCACATCCATTATATTTAACCAAACAGATTAGCAGTGACACAATATTGGAAGCGTTTAGGAGGGCAGCATCCCTCGTTTTAGAATCTAGGTAAAGGAGTGTTAAAAAATTATGCTGACAAGTAGGCGGAGGCCATTATCCACATGAGTCTCTTAGGGTATCAGAAGGACCTTCGTCATTGGAAAAGACTCTAAACAGGGACCCCTGATTGATTACATATAATACTGCCGTCCTTGATAAAGGTGTTGACCCTATATAAATTAAGACAGTACATAGATGAATAAAATATCGAAGGAGAACTCAGCCAGGTACCTCTGACAAACCAAGCATCTGATCCTCTTATGAGGAGGCACCGGCATTATCCAAAGTGCAGAGTCAGTACATGTCTTGAGCCGCTCAAAGTCAAATGTAAACATAAACATTACTGACCTTCCCAATCCCCAGCTTTTAATAGGTGTATATTGTTAAATAGCTTGTCAGGGTAACTGAATAGCAGTGACAAGAAAGTTCCCCGTGGGGTTAGCCTATACCGGAGCGACCCTGAAACTGCACACATCTCTCCGGAGGGGTTAAGCTCCATAGAGCCTGACAATCAGAGGGGTTCCGTGGCCCAAAAACACTTGGGTGAGCTCTTCTGGCATTCAAGCTCAATGCCACATGTCTCTCCAAGAGGACGGCTGCTACCAACTTATGTGGATATCGCGGTGAGGTGTTGTAAACCTCCATTAGCGATGCAGCGTGGAGGTGTTCCTGGCTTTGACTCCAACCTCCCGAACTCTCCATATCTCCTTGTGCAGTATTCAAAATATTTCCCTTATTGGGATTGCCTTGTAGTGCCCATACAGCCAAGAACTTAAAGCTGGTAGGATTCCGGGATGAGCGATCTTCCTGAACTGCTTCTGATGGTTGGTGGGATATCAGCTCTGCACCTTCAACAAGGACCCCTGTGCAACCCTGAAGTGCGGACTCTAGAGTGTGAGTATGAGCCGAAACAATATGCTTGGTCGTTTTCTCCAGGGCTAGACCAGCCTCCTCATTCATTACGAACTGCTCTTGAACCATATGCGGTCCCAGGGTACACACCGAGGTCTCTCCATAAACCGAGTCCTCCCAACTGTAATCTGTAGTCGGCGGCATGAAACCACCCACCTGATCAACTGCTGGACAGAGTGCTGGTGTGGGAACAGATGGTTTCACGGATCTTGCGGCTATAAGGAGATCATAAAGCTCAGTCAGCAAGGTCTGTCGATGCAGCTCCATAAGTTGCAACATGTTGCTCTCCCATTTGTCTATGGCCTCCATTTTGCGTACTAACTCTCAGTGTTTAAGCTGTGAGATCCTTACTGTTTACTTTTGGACACCAGTTAAGCGGGTAGGGATAGGGAAATGTTCAGCGTATACAGCTGCTGGTCCTGTGTCTACAGGATAATGGGGAGGGCTAGATGAGGGCTAAGGCCATTAGAAATCCTCCACTACGCACCACATCCGTTAGGTCTTCCGGGCTGAAGTCTGGATGAAGAAATATATCTTTGTATGCAGTAGCTTCTGTACTGTAGGAAACTATTGGAAAATATCTCAGATTACAAGAATGCAGGGCAGTAAATAGTGGTTTTATCTGCTCCTGGAATCAGCCTTAAAGAAAAGCAGCCATCTTGGTTGCTGTTTCGACACGCCCCCCTGAATATAGTGTTTTGTCCACAGATTTTAACACTCCTTATTGGCTGACTCTGGATATCAGGCTTTTGACTACTGCATACACCTGATATGATGTATTTATCCCAGTTCTACAGGGGGAAAAGCAGAATATAGTGTTGATGTTTGGGAGTTAATTCTTCACCATAGCCCTTTTATTGGCTTTCTCCTCACTTTCCCTCCTCCTTAATTCCCTCTTTATGTAGGGGAAGCCAGCCAACTTAACAGTCCTTTATATAAAAAAAAAAAAAAAAACCCAGACTCCGGGGGAGAGGTTTTATAGCATATTTATCCCACCTCTATATCTTCCTTTCCTGCAGAGGGTTAAACAGAAAATAAGTATTTTTACTTATCTTTCCTTGGGTCCGTTAGCTGTCCATCGTATGCTCACCACTGTAGTATTCAATCAGTGTCTCCTTTATCTTGTGCAATGTATTTTGGATACAAGTCACCCATATAAGTGTGGGCCCAGCTCCAGTATGGTTTAAATTTGTCCCGGTTAGTTCCCTTTACCACCACAGATTCTGTTAGCTGTTATTTGTGGCTCACCTCCTACTCCATTGAGAATAGTACAGCGTTTGGCATGTGGTGCGGTGTATGGGACCCCCGGACTCCGTCTCCGTTCAGGTCCTTGCAAAGCCCAGGACCGTATGTGAAGCTTCCAACACCGTCCCTGACAAACGGGACTCAACTTGTCAATGCCTTTGGTCGATGATGCGTGCCTAGCCTCGCAGGCCGACCTTCACCCCAGTGCTTATTGCGGTAGGCACTACGAGGCAGTTCTGCATCAAGGTGTGTGGCGTGCGTTCTCCCTCAACACGAACGCTCTGCTGCACCTGTGTTGTAGCTCCGCCTCCGACCGGTATACTAATATATTATTCTCTTATGCGATATCTCTGTGCTTTTGTATTACAAATCAGATTGGTAGTCAACATATAATAGTGGGTGCATAGTGTATTTCCATAAATAAGCACTAACTTTGAGAAGTTTTGCATATGAAAATTGTATAAGCTTTTGAACTACAACTTTTAAACATTTTTTTGTTTTTCTTAGAGCAGTTGATGGAAATAAACCATATCCTCTGTTATGTCCCTTTATAAACATTTAATAAAAAATCATCCACTGTACTCATCAAGCAATTAGTTAAAACGTGTTGCAGTGACTGTTATCTGAAAACTAAAGGTTGAACTGCAGCCAATCTGGGCCCTACCTACTGTCTTTAACAGATTTATCCTCTCTCACAGGTTGAGAGTCTACCTCCCACCAATAGCAATATTGCTCATATCTTCATACTTTTTTGTTTGTTTGCTGGTTTCTATAGAGTATTGACAATGTCAGTTGGTGACAAGTGGTAAACTTATCATTCATAATGTCTAAACCCTTCAGCAAACATTCTAATCATATTTTTGTGAACATAATTTATATTTTTATTTATCGTTTAAATGACACCAGTAAGTTATTCTTATTGTTGAAATATGTACTGAAAGATGTGGGAGATTTGACCTTTGGCTTGTGGTATTCAAATATATTAAACATGAGGTTTAAGTTGTGTAGCAGTCTTTAAAATGTTTATTTATTGTGCAAAATGAATATAATATTAATATTATATGATGGGCTGGCATATAGTAATACAATATAATACAGTCTCAAAAACATACACGTTTTGTCACTGAACATTGTCATACACTGGACTGAGTTATACAATAATGGTAATGCTTTTATCCACTGTCCTATGTGTTTTAAACACTCTACTATCCATTAACAATAGCACACAATTTGGTTGCACATCAAAGTACATGTTTTAAAAATACAATGTTTACATTATATGTGTGAGCCTATGCAACTGTATACCCATATACATACTCTTTGTGAATATGGGGTGCAGCGTTTAAGATGATCAGAGTTATTTTATTAACAAACTGAAAGGAATTTTATGTCTGATATATGGAAGAAGTTATTCCAGTTGCTATATCTTAAAATTAAAGATAATTATATCCACATATTTACAAAAGAACAAATAAAGCTAACACAAAATATTGTTTTCATTACTATAATGTGCTGTGTTTAAATTTCCTGAATACAATGATATCTAAATTAAAAGAGAATATACAGTTCTTTTAGTATAGATTAAACAGTAGAATTAATTTCATTTGAGTTTGCTTGTGAATGATACTGCTAATGAAGCAATGATGTTTAATAACTTAGCAAATAAAATTGAATGAAAGTTGCAGTACAAATCAAACATAATGAATTTATTGGTTACAAATGGGAATAGATGTCACATGTTTTGTATAATAAACTGGTTAAATTAAAGGAAGTTTGTTTCCATGACTTAAATCATCATCTTTACATTATCACCAGTACCACTACTCCTGCTGATAGATATTATTTTTCTGGAACAATTTCATGATACAAAATTTTTTTAATTTTTTTTTTTTAAAAAAAAAGCTTGAGATAATTAATCATCCTTTTTTCTTTTTATGTGCCTTAACACATTGTCAGTTTTATTTTTACTAATTGCAAAATATCAGACCAATTAAAGGAAATTCCTAATTTTCAGCTACAAAGACCAAAAAACTGTACATTCTTAAAATATATATTCCCGTATTTCCATTTGGTTACTATAGTGATCACGTTGCTATACAGATAAAAAAGGGGCATTATAAAATAAACTTTATAGGGGGTCTATAAATATTTTACTTTTTTTTTTCATTATGTGATCCCCTCCACAGTAAAAATTCATGCTTTGCTTTTCAAGACAACCGCTTCAAAGAGATTGTCTTGATCATCTGTAGCTACTACAGGAGTAGAGATCAAGGGGTTTGAATAACTTCCCCTATCCAGCTTCCTTGAAGCTACAGTTATGTTTTTTGTTCGCCGGTTGCTAGGATATCGTTGTCATGTTGAGTCATTTTTTGACAACACTTCCATACCTGTGTTTTGGCATTGCATCATCTTCTACTCAGGAACTCAGTCTTCTCAACATTTCTGATATCTTTGTAAAAAAAAAAAAAATTGGCGCCAATTTTTGGTGGTTTTCTTCTTATAAATGTCTTCATCTTACTCAAAGGGTACTATTACTGTGTATTTAACCCCTTTGCCGAGGTTAAATACATAGTACTGCAGGGTTGATAGTCTTACAATTACACAACTACTCTGCCCTTTTAAGTACAAGTTAAATAAATATGTTTGAAATAAAAATTGCAAGAAAATAGTTTAGTTTATGGTGGAAAAATAATAATTTAAAATTGAATTCAACTGAATATACTAGAATAAAAATCAAGGCCTATTTTGCTTTCCAGGACATCAGGAGAATTCTGTGTGGGTCACAGCAACTAGGGCTATCAAGCAGCAATTTATATGTGTGGGGGGTGCTGCTGCTGCTGGTGAGGTGATGCAGATATACCACCTCTCTTTTCTCCTCTGATCGATACGAAAAAAGGTCACAAATTATTTATATCCTAGACCATATTTCATTTTAGTAGCTCTTATTTTCTCATTTGAATTAATTTTGAATTACAAACTAGTATAATTTAATTCTGAAAAATGTAATTCTAATAAAATTGTGGAAAGGAGTATCCCAGTAATCCCAGTAAATGTGGTGTGTGCATTCTTAAGACTCAACAGAAAATATGGCTAGTCTTCAAATGTTTCCAGGGCTGCATTTTATTCGCAGTCCTGTTCTGATAAAAATGAAATAATACTTTTATATTTCAGATAAACATAAATATTGTTGCAGCAATGTTGCTAACAGTGTTATACAAATAGTGCTCAAGACACATGCATGCTCCTGAGTCTAACTTATGGTGTCATAATTTAGAGATCTTATCCTTGGAATATTCACAAAGCAACTTCTTAAAGCAAACTGTTTAAAATACCATGCCTATTTTGTGTACAAAATCCCTCTGCCCCTCAATACACCTTTGTAGTCTAGAGAAGGCTTTTGACCTATTCTTAGGGTGTTCCCATATAACTTTTGAATTACATATAATAGGCCACCACCTAGCGAATTGGGCTTTAAGGGGGTAGAGAGTAACTAGTTTCTCTCATCTCTTTTCTTCCTGCTGAAGATGGCTGATCTTGAATAGACAAAGCACATGTTAGAGTAATTGACTAAATATTCTACATAAAGTCTCTGTGATTATTTTATTTAGTTATTCTCTGTGATTCTTATATTTAGTTATTGGTGTTGCACAAATTGGGTTTATAATAGCTAGAGTTGCCGTGTATACATTATACTGACTTGTTGTAAATATGTGTGTATACATGTATATATATTCATCTTATCCCAACATATATATCTTGGTCCCTAATAAACCCTTTACATAGAGACAGACCTTTCTGTGTTTACGATAGTGTAATCACTTAGTTGTGATGGGCTATAGATTTATCTATAAAATTATATTTAGATTTATTTTAAAAAAAAAAAATCACATTTAAAGGGACATGAAACCCAAAATGTTTCTTTCATGAATTAGACAAAGCATGCAATTGTAAACAGGTATCCTATTTACTTATATTATCAATTATGCTTTATTCTCTTGGTATCAAGGAGCAGCAATGCACTACTGGGAACTAGCTGAACACACTGGTAAGCCAATCACATGAGGCATATATGTGCAGGCACCAAGCAACAGCTAGTTCCCAGCTCCTGAGGCTATCTAGATATGCTTTTCAACAAAGGATACAGAGATAATGAGGCAAATTAAATACAAATAAGTAAATTGGAATGTTGTTTATAAAAGTATTCTCTATCTAAATTATGAAAACAAATTGGAGTTTCATGTCCCTTGAAAACCACATACCTCAGTATGTCATCATGGAAAGAAGCTAAGTTCAAGCAAGAAGGTAATTTTGCCATATACCTTATTCTTTTTAACTCTTTAAAAACATTTTTGTATTATTAAAATTAAATATTTTATTAAAAAGTGTAAATATGTTTGTAATATATTTTAATGTGTGTTTGATGTGTTTCGTGCAACAGAACGAGGCTCCCATGGAGCCTATGGAAGCAACAAAGTAAACGATTTGCATTATCGTGCACTGGTATTACACAGAGCAGCGCAAATATCACTTTTATGAAAGCAATATTTAGCATTCCACTTGTAATCTGGCCCTAAGTGTTAGTAATTAATACCAGGTTTATCAAAAGCAGTGCAAGAGAAAGTGGTATTCTGAATAACTTACAAGTGCAACAATTACTCATCAACTTGCAATATGCACTGTTAACTCTTTTCACTTTTCATTAAGATCATAGCGAGTACTATACATGTATTGGGTGCACAAACATGCTTTAAACAATTTAAACACCAATTTGTAATACCAGATTTAGCACTATGATGTGCTTGAATTTTAATCTAGCCCATATTTGTTGTTTTTATTTATATTTCCATGCAAAGTTAAATTGTATTTTAATATAGTTTGATGATGAATTACAGCCCCTGATATTTTTCTAGTATCAATTCTAGAAAAAGTCAGATCATGCACATACCACTCCTTAAACTAAAACAATGGCTAAAACTTTAGAAACATTCTTTAACTATAGATCTAGAATTAAACAATGTATCCACATTATACATATTTAGGCCTAGATTATAAGTGGAGCACAAAAATATTAGCGTCATTTTACACTTATACCACTCAAGTTAAATTAATAGTGCTCATATTCTTGCCCTCACATTACAAGTTGAAAATAAAAAGCCACAGGTACGCTAACCTCTGCTGGTCAGATAGCATGGCTGCGCTAAGTTCCTCTCCCCATAGATCAGAAGTTCTACAAAACGCTGTACTGGGTTTTACACGCACACTAACCCAAAGTTATGCAAAGCCAAATGTGCTAAAATTGAATGTGCATTAAGAAATTATCACCATTTTTTTAGAGTGAAAATACTTGAAATAGTATTGATATAGCATTTGAATGTGAAGGGCGCAAAGGTGTTTGTGTGTATATACAGTATAGATACTGTATATATATATATATTGAAAATATTATGAGACCTCTGCAAAATGATCAGTTTCTTTGGTTTTACTATTTATCGGTATGTCTTTGAGTAAAAATTTAAATTTCTGTTTAATTCTATAAACTACTAACATCATTTCTCTCAAATTCCAAAATAAAAATATTTGGCTAGATTTAGAGTTTTGCGGCCAAAGGGGTGCGTTAGCTACGCATGCTTTTTTTCCCCCACACCTTTTAAATACTGCTGGTATTTAGAGTTCACAGAAGGGCTGCGTTAGGCTCCAAAAAGGGAGCGTAGAGCATAATTTACCGCCACTGCAACTCTCAATACCAGCGGTGCTTACGGACGCGGCCAGCTTAAAAAACGTGCTCGTGCACGATTCCCCATAGGAAACAATGGGGCCGTTTGATCTGAAAAAAAAAAACTAACACCTGCAAAAAAGCAGGGTTCAGCTCCTAAAGCAGCCCCATTGTTTCCTATGGGGAAATACTTCCTATGTCTGCACCTAACACCCTAACATGAACTCGAGTCTAAAAACCCCTAACCTTACACTCATTAACCCCTAATCTGCCGCCCCCACTATCGCTGACCCCTGCATATTATTATTAACCCCTAATCTGCCACTCTGTAAACTGCCGCAACCTATGTTATCCCTATGTACCCCTAATCTGCTGCCCCTAACACCGCAGACCCCTATATTATATTTATTAACCCCTAATCTACCCCCCCCCAACGTTGCTGCTACCTTCCTACAATTATTAACCCCTAATCTGCCGACCGGACCTCACCGCTACTCTAATAAATGTATTAACCCCTAAAGCTAAGTCTAACCTTAACCCTAACACCCCCCTAAGTTAAATATAATTTTTATCTAACGAAATAAAATAAATATTATTAAATAAATAATTCCTATTTAAAGCTAAATACTTACCTGTAAAATAAACCCTAATATAGCTACAATATAAATAATAATTATATTGTAGCTATTTTAGGATTAATATTTATTTTACAGGCAACTTTGTATTTATTTTAACCAGATACAATAGCTATTAAATAGTTAATAAATATTTAATAGCTACCTAGTTAAAATAATTACAAAATTACCTGTAAAATAAATCCTAACCTAAGTTACAATTAAACCTAACACTACACTATCAATAAATTAATTAAATAAACTACCTACAATTATCTACAATTAAACCTAACACTACACTATCAATAAATAAATTAAATACAAATACCTACAAATAAATACAAATAAATACACTAACTAAAGTACAAAAAAATAAAAAAAGAACTAAGTTACAAAAAATAAAAAAAGAACTAAGTTACAAAAAATAAAAAAATAATTTACAAACATTATAAAAATATTACAACAATTTTAAGCTAATTACACCTACTCTAAGCCCCCTAATAAAATAACAAAGCCCCCCAAAATAAAAAATGCCCTACCCTATTCTAAAATAAAAATTGAAAAGCTCTTTTACCTTACCAGCCCTTAAAAGGGCTTTTTGCGGGGCATGCCCCAAAGAATTCAGCTCTTTTGCCTGTAAAAAAAAACCATACAATACACCCCCCCAACATTACAACCCACCACCCACATACCCCTAATCTAACCCAAACCCCCCCTTAAATAAACCTAACACTAAGCCCCAAAAGATCTCCCTACCTTGTCTTCACCACGCCGGGTATCACCGATCCGTCCAGAAGAGGGTCCGAAGTCTTCCTCCTATCTGGGCAATGTCTTCATCCAAGCGGGGGCTGAAGGTAGGAAAATTCTGATTTTCCTACCTTAATTCCGATTGGCTGATAGAATCCAATCAGAATTCGAGGGACGCCATCTTGGATGACGTCCCTTAAAGGAACCGTCATTCTTCGGGAAGTCGTCGGCCAGGATGGATGTTCCGCGTCGGCGGGATGAAGATGGAGCCAGAAGAAAGAAGATTGAAGATGCCGCTTGATAGAAGACTTCAGCCGGATGATGGACCTCTTCAGCCCCCGCTTGGATGAAGACATCGCCCGCATAGGAGGAAGACTTCGGACCCTCTTCTGGACGGATCGGTGATACCCGGCGTGGTGAAGACAAGGTAGGGAGATCTTCAGGGGCTTAGTGTTAGGTTTATTTAAGGGGGGTTTGGGTTAGATTAGGGGTATGTGGGTGGTGGGTTGTAATGTGGGGGGTATTGTATGTTTTTTTTTACAGGCAAAAGAGCAGAATTCTTTGGGTTATGCCCCGCAAAAAGCCATTTTAAGGGCTGGTAAGGTAAAAGAGCTTTTCAATTTTTATTTTAGAATAGGGTAGGGCATTTTTTATTTTGGGGGGCTTTGTTATTTTATTAGGGGGCTTAGAGTAGGTGTAATTAGCTTAAAATTGTTGTAATATTTTTATAATGTTTGTAAATTATTTTTTTATTTTTTGTTCTTTAGTTAGTTTATTTAATTGTATTTATTTGTAGGTATTTTAATTGTAACTTAGGTTAGGATTTATTTTACAGGTAATTTTGTATTTATTTTAACTAGGTAGCTATTAAAAAGTTATTAACTATTTAATAGCTATTGTACCTGGTTAAAATATATACAAAGTTGACTGTAAAATAAATATAAACCCTAAAATAGATACAATATAATTATTATTTATATTGTAGCTATATTAGGGTTTATTTTACAGGTAAGTATTTAGCTTTAAATAGGAATAATTTATATAATAAGATTTATTTTATTTTGTTAGATTAAAATTATATTTAACTTAGGGGGGTGTTAGTGTTAGGGTTAGACTTATTTTTAGGGGTTAATACATTTATTAGAGTAGCGGTGAGGTCTGGTCGGCAGATTAGGGGTTAATAATTGTAGATAAGGTAGTGGCGACGTTGGGGGGGCAGATTAGGGGATAATAAATATTATGTAGGGGTCGGCGGTGTTAGGGGCAGCAGATTAGGGGTTCATAGGGATAATGTAGGTTGCGGTGGTGTGCGGTTGGCAGATTAGGGGTTAAAATAATTTATTAGAGTGGCGGAGATGTGGGGGGGCCTCGGTTTAGGGGTACATAGGTAGTTTATGGGTGTTAGTGTACTTTAGAGTACAGTAGTTAAGAGCTTTATGAACCGGTGTTAGCTCAGAAAGCTCTTAACTCCTGGCTTTTCTCTGCGGCTGGAGTTTTGTCGTTAGATTTCTAACGCTCACTTCAGCCAAGACTCTAAATACCAGTGTTAGAAAGATCCCATTGAAAAGATAGGATATGCAATTGGCGTAGGAAGATCTGCGGTATGGAAAAGTTGCGGCTGGAAAGTGAACGTTAGACCCTTTCCTGACTGACTCTAAATACCAGCGGGCGGCCAAAACCAGCGTTAGGACCCCCTAACGCTGGTTTTGATGGCTAACGCAGAACTCTAAATCTAGGCGATTGTTATTTAGAGCATTTATTTGCAGAAAATCAGAAAATGACAACTGGTCAAAATAACAACAACAACAAAATATGCTGAGTTTTCAGACCTCGAATAATCCAAAGAAAACAAGTTCATAATTATTTTTTAACAACACAATATAAGTGTTTTAATATAGCAAGAGTTCAGAAATCAATATTTGGTGGAATAACCCTGAATTTTCAAATAGAGCTTTCATGCATCTTGGCATGCTCTCCGCCAGTCTTTCACATTGCTGGTGGGTGACTTTATGTCACTCCTGGAGCAAAAATTCAAGCAGCTCTGATTGGTGCATTGAAGCCAAAGTATATTATTTTTTCCTTTCTCTTATAAGATGCATAAATTACGATTATTGTTCTTAATTGTTATCTATCAATTGTGTTGAAGATAAAAAATATTAGGTTTTTTTTTTTTATATAAAAATCAAATGTTATATAATATATAAGAGAAAAAACACAAATAATGCCAAATAGAGAAACAGTGACAAACAATAGTTCCACTAAATAGATGGAAATAATGACATTTATGTTCAATGTCCCTATATCATTAGTAAATTGACAGTATATATATATAGTTTAGGTGGTGCTCCATTCACATTTTTTTCTCATGCATTCAGTTTTCATTAATGTAACAAACAAAACTATTTAAGGTTTAATGAGTTTATTCCTTCATCATTATAGATCACTCAACTATTGTTCTGGGATATGTAACATCATAAATGTTCCTAAAATATATTTCACAATTATACTAATCCTAGTTAAATTTGTAGGTTTATTTCAGTAATGACATGGGGGTTTGAAAAGACAGCCATAAACAATTTACTTGGTATTTTTATTAGTTAAAAAAATATATCATAAATTCAATACAAAAAACCCCAACATTTTAAAATGCTTAAATATCTGTCTAGTACATCTTCTTGAACCAGATAAGCATCTGTTTTTTCTCATTCTCATTTAAAACTGGCAGCTGTACCCTTATCATTAGAGTTAATTAAGAAAGTATTTTTTTTATCTTAAGACTTTTTCCTGGCCAGACGGGAAAACAAATCTCTAAATCTAGACAGTCCTATTGTTTGTTTTGCAAGCTGTTTTGGTTCACATCGGAGGAATTTGTGCTTGCAAGAATGCATATTCTTAATCTATGCTTAAGGACATTATGTTATCTTGGAAAATTTAAAAAAAAAGTTGAAGCCAAATAATTTCTGCATAGCCGATTATGAATTATAAATTTTTAGTAATGATTAAATATGCAATAACTATTCTTTAACTTTGTTGACAAAATTAAAAATGTTATGATATTTGCAAAATATAATTAATTTTAAAATGTAGCGATGCATTAATAGGGCAAGCAATCTATTTGAATTGCTCATGACCTAAGACTGCAAGTGAATTTAGTGTGATAAATTCAGACATAAACATTTTAATATTCATTATGATTATGCCATTTTGCATTTGGCATGTATGTTACAAATGCATTAGCAGTCAAAAATATACTGACCCCACATTCCCAATTCATCCATTCCTTCACGTAAATAAAAAACAACACCATTCGGGGGGCGGAGTCGACTGCCGCCATGAACAGTCGCATGTAGATTGAGCTCCGTGCTAAAACCTAAGGGGGAATGAGCATACACATGTAAAACTTTCGGAAAACAGCTAAACAAAAGCCCTCTTATCTTCAGCACATCTGTCGGTGGCCTCACAGCAAAAACGGACCGTTCCGTGAAACGGAGGAGCACAAAAAAAGGAAAAAAAAACTTATAGCCGCCTATGTCCCGGTCTGGGCCTATAACTACGATCAACCCTCCACAAGTGAAAGCACTCCTAATACTCACATCGGAGGTAACAGACATCTATAATACAGATAGAAGACAACCCCAAGACCCGGACTAGCAGGCAAAAAGACCACAGGCCGCGACAGATCAAGGTAAAAGAGCGCGAGACGCGCACATAATACAGAGGGGTAATCAATAATTAACATCAGAGTGATGATAACACGGCCATCACCATACTGCCCATAGCACCTTTATTGAGAGGGAGAATTCTATCGCTACATAAATCAAACATACACCCTAACAGAAAGTGACCCACGTGGGAAAGTTTAATAGCAAAACGCACTGTGCAAATAACACCCTCATTATCCTAAACACGCCATTTACAGCCTTACAAGAGCAGGGAGGTAAGGAAAAGATCTAACTTACATCATGGCAGCAAGAAAGCAGAACAAAGGGGAAAAAGCAAATAAAAACATGTCAGCCACAGCAACTAAGATGAACACTTACTTTAAAGCTCTCAGTACTTCCCAAGAGCAAGAGCTGGACTCTGACCAAGAGGAAAACTCTCTTCCCCCACAAGCTGCAATCCTCAAAACAGATGCAGAAGCACCACTCACCAGGGCAGACCTTACCTCACTTGCATCTAAGGAAGATTTTAACACATTATTATTGCAAGTAGGAAAAATCATGAAAGATGGTTTAGCAGAAGTCAAAAAAGACATTAATGAGCTCAATGAAAGGATTGAATACATGGAAGAACAAAATAATGACGTCACTAATATAGTAGATGGACATACCAGATGCCTATCACTACAGGACATACAAATACAACAACTTAAGAGCCAACTGGAAGATTTAGATAATAGGGGCAGGCGGCAGAATCTACGTATACGTGGAGTGCCTGAGACAGTAACAGGGGATGTAATCCCGCTCTACCTACAGAAATTGTTTCAAAACCTGATGAACAACCCTTCTGCACCGCCCTATCAGCTGGACAGAGCACATAGAGCCCTGAGACCCAGACCAAAAGATACCGACCCGCCGAGGGACATAATCCTAAAATTTCATAAATACCAAGACAAAGAAACAATAGCCCAGGCGGCTAGGAAAGTCAACCCTATTCTTTTTGAAGGAAAGCACATCCAAATCTATGCCGATTTGAGCCCAATGACTCTATCCAACCGTCGAGAGGCAAGATTTCTAACAGAACATCTACGAGAACACAAAATCCCTTACAGATGGGGATACCCATTCAGCATTAAAGTTAACATAGACAATTCGATTGTACAATATAAAAGCGCCGATGACCTAGAAGAATTCTGCAGAACATTAAACATATCCCTTCAAACAATGCCTCGCCTGCAGGAGAAATCCATCCCAGCAAAGACAAATTCATTGGAAGTCCCACAGCCTCAACGCTCTCAATGGCAAACAGTTAACCGCAAAAGACTGAGAAACACACCAACCCTCCCTCATCCAGCAGCAGAAAATTAAAGGGACCCAAGATGACTTGAAAGCAGCACAAAGATTGCATGCTGATATCCTTTTTCTCATTCACTACGCTTTCAGTTGTATTCTGTCACAAAATATGGCCGAAAGATGAGACTTCAGTAACAAAAACCTGGGAGTGTAAACCTGGATTTACACTCATTTTAGAATATAAATAAAAAATTTGGTGAAAAGTTACCCATGTTTGATCAAAGCAGATATATAATACTAAAGGGCAAATTAACAAGCTCTAGCTGATATATTAAGTAAACCCCCCCCAAGTTACATATACCAAGTACCTTAGTACTTATATTTAAATTTACCCCCAAACATTTGGAAAGTCGGATAGACTAGCACAATTTATAGAAATGTTATTGATTGTTTGAAGTTTCTTGAGTTGTATTTGTTATTTGTTGTTATTGTTATGATTGTTGTCATACTTCTAGTAATTGCAGATATTGAACCCCACGAGCAAAAACTGAATCAAACCGACCCAACAGGTAGGAAGTCCATCTCCCCCCTAAAGGGAAATGGAAAACCCCTTTCCCAAAACAGTCAACACTGTCCTTTGTGTGAGCAGACGGACTGGTTTAGAAACTTACTAGGACACATGTCACACGCTTTAAAGAGCCACACTCTCTATCAGATAAACACTAACGGAGGCCATATACGCTACCACTCACCCACAATAGAATGGCAATAAGCCAAATTAAATGCTTAACGCAAAACTGCAAAGGTCTCAACTCGCCTACCAAAAGGTCGATAGCCCTATCCCACTTCCACAAACTAAGAGGAGATATTATTTTTATTCAAGAATCTCATTTTGTGAGATCGAATACCCCTAAATTCTCTTCCCGTGAATACCCCACTAGCTTCTTTAACTCACACCCAAATAAGAAAATTGCAGGGGTTGGAATTATCCTACACAAGAATATACACTTCTACCTACAACACAGATATGACGACACAGAAGGGAGGACTATCATCTTGACGGGGCTACTATTTAACACGCCTGTGACCTTGGTGTGTCTGTATGCACCAAACACACAACAAAGTAGATTCCTTAGACAAGCTAATGATAAGATTTTAGAATTTGGAAAGGGAGTAATAATTATTGGAGGTGACCTTAACGTCACGTCCGATCCAAGAATCGACAGCTCCTCGACTAGGAAAAGAACAATACACTCAACATTTAAAGGCCCATCAATAATAGATCGCTTCCACAACAACAATATAGTAGATATATGGAGGATACACCATCCACAAACAAAAGACTACACTCACTACTCGCATGCACAAAAGTCTTTCTCTAGAATAGACTATCTTCTTATCGACCATAACCACATGCACCTTGCCTCACACACCGAAATAAGCCCAGCCGCGTGGACAGACCATGCAACTGTCATAATGGAACTTGACTGGCACAACAGGCCTTCAAGATCAGCGGTTTGGAGGGTTGATGAATCACTTTTTCACGACCCAGCAGTGACATCTGACATAAAGGCAAAAATAAAAGAATACTTTCAGCTTAACACTAACTCAGTAGACAAAATAGGAACGCTATGGGAAGCCCACAAGGCGGTTATCAGGGGCTGCTGCATACAACACAAATCAAGAAAGAATAGGAGTAGAAAAGCAGAGTACCAGAAATTGACACAAATCCTCAGGGATGCAGAAAACTTACACAAACTAAATCCAGAGAACACGGATACCCTAGGGAATCTCACTAAGGCTAGAGCAGCATTAAACAAACACCTACAAAAAGAAGCACATAACAAAGCACTATACCTCAAAAAAATATACTTTCATGGAGGCAACAAAGCAGGCTCATTACTAGCTAAGGCATTAAAAAAGAAAATAGCTATGAATCACATATATAACATTAAAGACAGCAAGCGAACTGTGAAACACAAAAACTCAGAAATAGCAGAGTCCTTCAGAAAATATTATGACCACATATATAATTTGTCAAAAGAGAAAGAACCCCCTTCACTCCCAAATATAAATTCATACTTGGAGTCAATAAACCTGCCCACAATTACTCCACAACAAAAGACTGCTCTTGATGCCCCTATCACAATGCAGGAAATACTTACAGCCATCAAAGACTTGCCTACAGGCAAGAGCCCAGGCCCTGATGGCCTAACTAACAAATATTACAAAACCTTTAAGGAAGAGCTAACAGCCCCCCTATTGTCCCTATACCACGCATTAGATGATAAAAACCAACTCCCTACCCCTATGAAAGAAGCACATATATCGGTCATCCCTAAGCCAGGTAAAGCATTAGACACCCCTTCGGATTACAGACCCATTTCCTTACTAAATTCAGATTTAAAAATCCTAGCAAAGATATTAGCGAATCGATTAGGCCCAATTCTCCCCTCCTTGATACATACAGATCAGACTGGGTTTGTAGAGGGACGGGAAGCTAGAGATAACACTATTAGAGCATTACAATTGATGGAATACGCCAAATTAAATAAAATAAACACAATCTTACTATCCACAGATGCCGAAAAGGCTTTCGATAGACTGAACTGGGAATTCCTTTTCGCCACACTTAAAAAATTTGGTTTTGGGGACGCCTTCCTTAACAGAATTCAAGCACTTTATATCACCCCAACGGCTAAAGTTAGAATTAATGGGCAATTGTCAGAGGGGTTCCAAATAAGCAATGGTACAAGACAGGGCTGCCCTCTATCCCCATTGTTGTTTGTCCTCAGCATAGAAACCCTAGCGGCTCGTATAAGACAAAATAAAGATATCAAGGGAATCTCCTTGGGAGAAAACGACTATAAAGTCTCACTTTATGCGGACGATGTCCTCCTGTCCCTCACCTCACCACACACCTCCCTGAGAGCAGTCACAAAAGAATTCGAGGCATTTGGAAATCTCTCCTACTTCTCAATAAATTACTCAAAATCCGAACTATTAAATATTAACCTCCCTAGATCTGACCTAAACACTCTGCTGAGATCTAGCCCCTATAAATTACAACCCAATGCGATAAAATATCTCGGGATTCACATCACACCAAATAACAGATTGCTATTTAAATTAAACTACTCCAAACTGTTCAACTCTACCAAAGCAGACCTAACTACTTGGCAGAAGAAACCTTTCTCCTGGTTGGGTAGGATTCAGACACTAAAGATGACAACCCTGCCAAGAATACTATACGTAATGGAAGCCATCCCTATAAGACTTCCTGCACCCTTTCTTACTAGATGGCAGAGTATTTTGAATAAATACATTTGGGGACCACTAAAACCCAGAATAAACAGAAATACACTATACAGAACACAAGAGGGGGGAGGCCTGGGTCTCCCATGCCTAGACACGTACTACAAAGCTATATGTCTCCAAAGAATACTTGACTGGCATAGGAACGCACAGACTAAAGCCTGGGTGACAATAGACTCACACATCCTGAGAGCACCAAACGTTGGAGTCCTCTGCTGGATTCCTAAGACACACAGACCAGACTCTACGTGCTACCCACAATATGAGAATATCTTCTCTATATGGGATAAATTAATCACACAGTGTAATTACATCTCCACCCCACGCTCACCACTATCCCCAATCTCACCAAACGCTGAGTTCATGGGGGGGCTAGAATACACAAAAGCAGTTCCCTCCAGGTTAGAAATAGGCTACACCACTCCGATATATAACCTGATAGCTAACTCAAAAGTTAAACAAAGGAATGACCTGACAGACTATCTAAATGGGGCCTTTTCTCAATGGCTTAAATACAAGCAATTAACACATCTGGTAGAGACATCTGAACACAGACGGGACTGGGTGAGGCCACTAACCCTATTTGAAGCACAATGCCTAGCTCAAGGTACATTGAGACACACACTATCTATAGTAAAACGCATAATAACAACAGGTAGAGACCAAGAACAGCCGTCATTTACACACAAATGGCACAAGGAATTAGATATTGAATTAGATAATGCCACATGGAAACACATTTTTCACTCCACCAAAACTACTTCTACATCAGCCAAAATTATAGAACTAAATTACAAAATAATGTCAAGATGGTACCTCACTCCATCACGCTTAAAAAGCATATACCCAACAGTGTCAGACAGATGTTGGAGAGGGTGCGGTCTCAAGGGATCCATGTCACACATATGGTGGAGTTGCCCAATTATTCGCCCCTTTTGGGACCAAATCGAATCCTTCCTAAAACATTTACTTACCCCTACATTTAAGCTTAAGCCAACCACAGTACTCCTAAATTTACCAATCCCGAAACTGTGCCGAATTCGCCAACACCTTCTACAATTTATTCTTAATTCAGCTAAAACCGTGATAGCCCGAAATTGGAAAAATCCAACAGCTCCCACACTACAAGAATGGCTTCATCACTTTGAAGAGACACTAGCATTAGAGGAATATGGTTTTTTCAGAACCCAAAGATTAGAGATGTTCTTAAACATTAAATTTTACTGGGATACAATTAAACAAAAGCAATTTGGTAGTCAACCCTGAAAGAACAGATACCCAAAGCCATTAGTCCTGTAGAATACAGTTAGATTGGAAGCATGCCTTTGGTTCAGACTGACATAAGGGTTTACATACTGTGAAGTGAATTGAAGATGACATTGTATAATGACAGCCCCATTCTATAAAATAATAAAATGGATGGTAATATGACAATAAGGGATTCCAGCATAAAGATTTATGTAAGACTGTAATTACTCATGATATTCTGCAATGCTTATATACTTGTTGTATGACTTGATGTTATTGTTGTTTATTGTTTATTCATCTGTAAAATCAATAAAAACTATTTTTAAAAAAAAAAAAACAACACCATTCTTTGGGGAGAAAAGGCCGCAGCTTATTTATTAACAAATAACAAACCATTAAACTTTTGTTTACTCAACATTTGACAACCATTTTATTTCTCTTTTTTAATACCCCAAGTGCTTGCTTCATTCAGCTCTCCTTTAGCCCCCACCCTTACAGGGCGGGGCGTCCACCATCACTTTATTTTCAGTTATCCATCAAGTACCAGCCACTATCCATCAGGCGTAAGCCTCAATGGACCATACCAAGCACCCCCGCCTAGCTGCGACAAACACGTTAACCACACAGGGAGGGAGGGCGGGCAACAACAACCTGCCGTGCTGCTCCCGAAGATGGCTTCTTGATGACATCCAGCAGGGGAGGGTATATAACCCCTCCCAACCAACTCCACCCCTTCAGCGGAACCATCCATTCTGAAGGTAAGTAGGGGTCACTGCGCCCTTATTCTATTACTGTCAAACGGGCTTCCTTGACCCCACATTCCCAATTCATCCATTCCTTCACGTAAATAAAAAACAACACCATTCTTTGGGGAGAAAAGGCTGCAGCTTATTTATTAACAAATAACAAACCATTAAACTTTTGTTTACTCAACATTTGACAACCATTTTATTTCTCTTTTTTAATACCCCAAGTGCTTGCTTCATTCACCTCTCCTTTAGCCCCCACCCTTACAGGGCGGGGCGTCCACCATCACTTTATTTTCAGTTATCCATCAAGTACCAGCCACTATCCATCAGGCGTAAGCCTCAATGGACCATACCAAGCACCCCCGCCTAGCTGCGACAAACACGTTAACCACACAGGGAGGGAGGGCGGGCAACAACAACCTGCCGTGCTGCTCCCGAAGATGGCTTCTTGATGACATCCAGCAGGGGAGGGTATATAACCCCTCCCAACCAACTCCACCCCTTCAGCGGAACCATCCATTCTGAAGGTAAGTAGGGGTCACTGCGCCCTTATTCTATTACTGTCAAACGGGCTTCCTTGACCCCACATTCCCAATTCATCCATTCCTTCACGTAAATAAAAACCAACACCATTCTTTGGGGAGAAAAGGCCACAGCTTATTTATTAACAAATAACAAAATATTAAACTTTTGTTTACTCAACATTTGACAACCATTTTATTTCTCTTTTTTAATACCCCAAGTGCTTGCTTCATTTACCTCTCCTTTAGCCCCCACCCTTACAGGGCGAGGCGTCGACCATCACTTTATTTTCAGTTATCCATCAAGTACCAGCCACTATCCATCAGGCGTAAGCCTCAATGGACCATAGCAAGCACCCCCGCCACCACTCGCTTTCAGCGAGTACCACCACACAAAGCCAAGGCCTTTTCAATCCCCTCCTTCAGTGTAAAATTGAACAAATGCAACACCACCTCATTTAGGTGCACCCCATCTTTTAGGTAAAAACACTTACCCGACTCGCCCTCAAATTCAACATGGCGGAGCCCAAAACCCCCCAGTTTTTTAAACCCACTAACCATCCTGTTCACCTTCCATCTGGATGCCTCCAGCTTCTTAACATCCCATGCTGACCGCCACACCAACCTACTTTCAATCTAAGACCAAACTATGATTAGGCCCGGGAATAACTCCCGTAATCTCCTAAACCCCCCTTTCATTGCCTCTACAAGATCCTTTTGGGGCATTCAGCCCAAATCATTCCCTCCCATGTGGACCACTAATACCTGAGGAGGACCAAACCGTCTGGCGTGTTCCACCACTGTTCTCACTACCTGGTCCCATTTCATGCCCCTTATCCCGAACCACCTCACAATTGTCTCATTGTCTCTAACTGCTGCCGCTTTTCGAGCCCAAAAAACGTAGGAATGCCCCACAATCCAACATCTCGCTGGACCTGCCAAATAAAAGAAATCAAGCCTCATCAGACAACCCCGCCGGGAGCAACAATCCTGGTCTCACATACCCCCTGAATCTCTCTGATCTCCACCTGCCAATCCCTTTAATGACTTCCTTGCCTAGACCCAAACCTGCTGCTTCCGTTGCTGCCCCAATTCTGAATAAATGAGTCCCAAAATCTGACCCTCTCAGCCCCATCACCGCCAATCCTTTCCGCAATACTGCTGTAAACTGAAACCTAGATAGTGATGATCCATCTGCATGTACCTACAGCGGCCCTGTCGAGTGGTCGGTTGCTCTAAAATACTCCCTCACCACTCCCACTGGGCAGCACCTCCCCCCGATCTCCCGCAACCGCACCATAATCCCTCTTCCTACTTGGTCCGTCTTAGATCTCCGTACCCAAATCTCAACCTCCCCGTCCTTCAATACTACCTCCTGCCTCCCAATGCCGTTTCGATCCCCCCGGTTCTTCCCCATCAACTCCGACACCCTAAACGCTCCGAAAAAAGCTAATACAAAAGCGGTTCTAAACAACACCAATTCACGCTGTGAAGCGCACACCTCTCCCAATTTCTCTACCAAACCCTCCAGAATGGCAAACGTTATCGGCCTCCGGCTGTCCGGCCTGGCCCTGCCCCTACACAACCCTCTGACTGCCATCCGTACCATGAACACTTTAGTCCAATCCTCACCCCCTAACATCTGAAACAAAAATGCCAAAGCCGCCATCCTCTTGCGACACTCGGAGGGACACTCTCCCTTCCCCAACACTGAATCCACTGCAAAAGCCACTCCAACTCACCTCCACCTGTCCCTTGCCTATCCTCTTGCTCCACGAACTCACCCCACAGCTGCCACACTCGGGCGTACGCCTTCCATGTGCTTGGGGCTACCGCCCCTCTCACCAGATTCACAGCTCTTGACAACCCAGCTGCCATAAGTCCCCCGGATATTCAACACCTTCCCTGTCCGCCTCTGGGGCCGCCTCCCGGAACCTGTCCCACTGGAATCAGGACAGAGAATCAGCAATCACATTATATCGCCCCGGGACATGCACTGCCCTAAACGAAATATTGCAACACAAACAATCCATAACAAAGACTCGAAGTAGCAGTATAACCGCCGGCGAATTCGCTGTAAGACGGTTAATGGCCCATACCACACCCAAATTATCAGAGTGAAAGCAAACCTTCTTGTTGCTTAACCTGTCTGGCCATATTCTCAAAGCTACCACCAATGGAAACAGTTTCAAGAACGTTAAGTTCTTGATCAGCCCGCTACTTTTCCACTTGGTTGGCCATTCTGCCACGCATCAGTGCCCATTCAGGTATGCCCCAAAGCCCTGTGCCCCTGATGCATCGGTGAATAGACACAGCTGGTCAGCCGACCAACCGGTCTCTTGGATCAACAACCTGCCATTAAAATCTTCCAAGAAGATTTTCCATACCCTCAAATCCTCTTTTACCTCCCTACTCAGCCTAATGTGGAAACTCGGTCTGGTAACTCCCACCATTGCCAATGACAGTCTATGACAAAAAATCCCGCCCAATGGGGATAATGCGACCCGCAAAATTCAATTTCCCCAAAAGCGATTGTACTTCGCGCAACACCACTTTCTTGCTTCCCAACACCCTGTCTATCACCCCCAGCAGGTCCCTGATCTTATCCATCGGAAGTCTACACTCCATCATGACCGAATCTATCTCAATGCCCAGGAAACTCAAACTCGTGACCGGGCCCTCCGACTTCTCCGCTGCCACTGGGATGCCGAAATCCCGGGTCACCTCCCCAAAAACCTTGACCAACAACTCGCAAACCTCCTATCCCGCCGGGCCGACGAACAAAAAGTCGTCCAAATAGTGAACTACAGAAAACTTCCAGGCCCTCTTCTTCACTACCCATTCAACAAAGGAACTGAACCTTTCAAAATATGAACAGGATATCAAGCAACCCATTGGTAGACAGAGGTCCACAAAATAGAGATCATCAAATTTACACCCCAACAGGTGATGGCATTTTGGATGGACCGGCAAGAGGCGAAAAGTGGATTCCACATCCGCCTTTGCCATCAAAGCCCCTTTCCCCGCTGCTCTCACCACCGACACTGCCTTATCGAAAGATGCATATTTGACAGAAACCAACTCCGGGTCGATGCCGTAATTGACTGACAACCCCCTCGGGTAGGACAAATGATGGATCATCCGGAATTGTCCCGGGGCCTTCTTAGGGACCACCCCCAGTGGTGATACCCTTAGGTTCAGCAACGGCGGGTCCGAAAATGGACCCGCCATCCTGCCCAAGCTTACCTTTCCACAATTTCTTCCTCAAAATCACCGGGTATTCCCTACCTGATTTCAAATTACCCACGACACCTGACCCCTCCTGTTCCTTAAAAGGAATTACAAACCCAGTACTGAAACCCATCAAAATCAATTCCGCGTCCCCCGCATGCCCCCGTTCACGGGCGTACTCCCCTAACCACGGGACCATCTTTTCTACTCTCACCGGTGTCCATGCCCGATGGACCCATGTCCCCTGTACGGGTCCCGGCTCTCCCTTTCTTAAAACACTTTGCCCCGGAGTGCACACCTCCACATACAGAACATTCGTGCTTGTACTTGCACGAGGCTCTGAACCTCCACTGACCCTCGTTGAACTGAAAACAGAGGCCTTTTTTAATGGCCTTCCCAGTTCCAATACTTGCTCCACTACTCCTGCTCGCTTGCCCGTAGCCACGAAAGGAATGGTGTCCCCGTAATGGGGTCATCATCTCCAACCAAATTCCCATGTCCCTGTCATCCCACCGCCTCTCGGGACGCACCGCCATCCGTTGCCGGAAACTCTAATCGTACCTCCACCACGCCATGCCCCCGTAAGTTTTGTACGCATTCGATATCTCATCGAAATAACAAAACAAATGCAAACCCTGCTCCGGGAATTTCTCGCTTACCACGCTGGCCAATATACAAAAGGCCCGGGACCAATTCCCAAATGTCTTAGGAATTTTTCTCCACCTCTTTTTCCGTTCCTCCTCCTCCTTTTTCCTCTTTTCTTTCTCATCCTCCTTGACTTCCAATACATGCTCCAAAGGGAGCAGAGAGAAGATCTCCACAAACTCCCTCTTCACTACCTTCTCCCGCAATTCACTCGTCAAGTGGATACCCAGCGGACCCACCGAGCATAAGCAAGGCCTCCTAAGGGCCCCTTCCGGGACCCGAGTAATCTCACCTCCCCCTGTAGCCACCCCCGCGGCTGTCCCCTCTGCCCTATCTACCTGCAGGATCGTCCCCGCAGTGCCCGTCCCCGGGGCCACCCAAGCAGCTGCTACTGTACTCCCCCTGCCATCCGGCTTCTCCAGTGCTAACAAGAGCCCCTTTAAACCTACTACGATAGTCTCTCTCTCACCACCCGATACACTCAACACAGGTGCCCCCCCGGCCACCACCTCACCTGCTGGCTGCTGTCCCGACACTGGGTCCCTTCTTTGTTCTGTTACCGGTTCCCTCCTGCGATCCCTGCCGTCCTCTCGTCCTCTGCTGCTGTCCAGCCGTCTGAGCACTGTGCTGCACCTTGCTAGGGAACGTCCCCTGCCGTGTCTGCTCCATTCAGATTCTCTCTCCGCTCTGCCCCATGATGGAGAAGGACTGCGTTCGTCCCTACGAGGCCGTCTCAGCGGGGACCTGGATCTCCGGCGTCCGCTGGACCCCCATTTCTAACATTGGACGAGCCACCGCTCGCTCTCCTGCTCTCTGACCCTGCTGTCTGTGGGGGAGACACATGATTAAGGCCTACCCCTCCCACATCCCTTGCAACCCCCGCCCCGCTCTCTACTGGCCCCTGGCCCTCTTCCCCCATGCTCCGTGGTGGAGACAACAATTGCAGGAGCTACGCCAGAGCAGCTACCCCCCCTACCTGGCCAGCCGTTCCAGCTCCCGATGATGTGCCCTCCAATGGATCCTCCTCCTCGTCAAAGTTGCCGCTAGCCTCCAGGACCAGCGACCAGCGGCGACTCCGTACCCTGCTCCTGCTGCGCTGCTTCCTCCGCCCTACTGGCTTCCGAAGCCTCCACACCCCTCCTGACCACTTCCACAGATCCTGAAAAGGAACAAACAATGAAATACCCATTTTATATAACATTATCCGCCCTATCCCCTTTCCCTGGTATGCCCACCCTCCCCTGCCCTACAACAACATTACTCACCCCCTTTCTTCCTACCCTGCAGCCTCCGTATGCCCTAACGCTCTCCGCTTTCATAGGCTGTATTATTACTTTATCTACCCATATACTTCATTTCTCCCATTTTTTTTTAAACTCCGCTATCCCCTACGGCCCGCCCCCCCTGCCAGCCTGTACAACCACGACCTGTCTCACTCCCCCCAGGTCAAGCTTCCTCCTCAGCCTGCTAATTACCATCCCAACATTCCCTAAAGCTGGACACAGCTCCCGTCTGCCCTGTCATCCCTTAGCCTACTTGCCCATTCATCCTACCTCATTCCTATTATTCCTCCCCTTTTTTTTTTTTTTGCCCCCTCCTGACACCCCCTACCGCTACCTCGCAGCCCCTGCGTGCAAGACTAGCCTATTTCCTAACTACTCCCCCCCTGGTCCCTGACCCCAAAGGGTGACCCGCCCGCTCCAGAAATGCCATACCCAGCCTGCGCCCCTTCACCTACAGTCCCCCAAAACTTGCTATCCTGGCTACTAGGCCATAACCACTGCTTGCCCCCCATTCTTCCTATCCCCGTTCACATTAACCTGGGGTACTAGCGGCCTACCCCTCTCCCTAGCCCACGTGGCCTTATGTATGGCCTGCTCAAGTGGTACCTACCCCTCTTCCTAACCCACGTGGCCATGTGTATGGCCTGCTCAGGCGGTACCTAAAGGCCTTATCTACGGCCCTCCGCCAGCGTTGCCAAAAGGCCTCATCTACGGCCTGCTCCCCACAGCTTAATGCCCAAAAAACCCTGTCTTAGGCCTCATCCCTGGCCTCCCCATTATTACCCCAGCCTCTGGCCTGTTCAAGCCGTCCGGTCTCCCCCCTGCACCCCCGCTGGGCTGATGTTGTGCCCCCACTGAAAGTCCTCCTCTCCGGGCCATCATCCGTGCCCCACCAGCCTCTCTGAGTCCCCACTCTGCGATAACTCAGCCTTCCTTACCTGTCCTGCCGCCGCCGCTCCTCCTGGCTCTCGCGGGCCCCTTCCAACCCCGTCCTGCCCCCGGCTCTTCACGACGTCGCCCACCTATGATGTCATCAGCCGGCGCCGTTGCAGGCCGCAATTCCACCGCCGCTCCGGATCTTCTTCTCCTACCGGCCTCCTATCCCACTTCTGACTGGCCGCCAGGCCCACCGCTCCTTAGCCTGCTGCCGCCTGCTTCCGGACTGAGCCGCTCTGGAGGCCTCGACCTCCTGGTCAGCTGTGATCCGCTCCGGTCTGCTGGCGCTCCTCCAACGGCAACTCCTGCAGCCTCTGCACCTTCTCCTCTCAGCCTATCATGGATCCACTGCTCCCCGTTCCTCCTGGCAGCCACCAACAGCTCCTGGATAAGACTCTCCATGCTGCAACAACAACCTGCCGTGCTGCTCCCGAAGATGGCTTCTTGATGACATCCAGCAGGGGAGGGTATATAACCCCTCCCAACCAACTCCACCCCTTCAGCGGAACCATCCATTCTGAAGGTAAGTAGGGGTCACTGCGCCCTTATTCTATTACTGTCAAACAGGCTTCCTATAGTTTTGGTCACAGAAAGTGATCAAGTATATATTGTATTTCACATTAATAGATAAAATATATTCACATCATATTTTTTCTGTTGAAATTTGTCTTCTTAACAATTAAAGGAACATAATACTTATATGTTAAATCACTTGAAAGTGATGCATCATAACTGTAAAAAGCTGACAGGAAAATATCACCTGAACATCGCTATGTAATAAAGGAAGATATTTTACATCACAATTTCCTCAGCTCACCAGAGTAAATGTTCTGTAAAAAAGTTATCTTTCAGTTACTGCCCAGCTGCAGATTTTTTTTTGTTGTTTTTTTTTTTAAAGGAAGGAAGAAATGAACAGCAGACAATCAGCATCAGCAGTGCTAAGGTCATGATTTGTTTTACTGTGATTTTATGAGATTTCATAGTAAACTTCCTTAAACCTAATAGAGTAATAACATGAGTGTGAATGAGGCATGCTCCCTTGCAAGTCTGGCATACAGATTTGCTGCTTAAAGGGACAGTCTACACCAGAATTTTTATTGTTTAAAAAATAGATAATACGTTTAATACCGATTCCCCAGTTTTGCATAACCAACACGTGTATCTTTATATACTTTTTACCTCTCTGATTACCTTGTATCTAAGCCTCTGCAGACTGCCTCAGTGCTTTTGATAGACATGCAGTTTATCGAATCAGTGCAGACTCCTAAATAACTCCATGGGAGTGAGCACACTATATGACACACATGAACTAGTACTGTCTAACTGTGAAAAACTTTCAAAATGCTCTGAGCTAGGAGGCAGTTTTCAACGGTTTAGAAATCAGTTTGAGCCTACCTAGGTTTAGCTTTTCAAAAATACCCCCAAGGGAACAAAGCAAATTTAATGATAAAAGTAAATTGGAGTAAAAGTAAGTTGTTAACAATTGCATGCCCTATCTGAATCATTAAACTTTAATTTTGACAAGTCCTTTACAATAGAGTGTGAATACTTAGGACATTTTGAGATAAAATATCTTTCTTTTTTACATAGAGATGTTCAGGTGATATTTTAATGTCAGATTTTTACAACTATGCTGCATCACTTTCAAGTGTTTCAAAATGTGGGTATCATGACTCTTTAAGTATACATAGCAGTTGGTTACTATAAACCATAACAGAGCATACGGTAAAGCATAATACATAAGTTTATGCAAAAAAAAATAAAAAAAAATAAAAAAAATATATATATATATATATATATATATATATATATATATATGTATATATATATATATATATATATAATATATATATATATATATACACACACAGTATATATTACTGCACAAGTCTACATGTTATTAAACTGTTATGCAAAAGAGACACTAACTGTTGGACTGGAACTGCAATGCAATGTGAAACATGGGGCTCCATTTATTGAAATTCGGCACACTTTGTCGAGAGGTTAAATATCTTTGGTCTTAAGTCTCTTGCAGCTTAATAAATGGAGCCCACAATTGCATTCACCATGCTTTCCCTCCAGTAACTTTTTTACCAGTTATTTTTCCCTGCTTTCTTATAACGGGTTCGATTCTAATCTTTCCAATTTTAAATATCAATAATAGAAAAATGAGGATGGACGTTCATTTTTATGGTTTATAAAGTGATTACAATCTTATTAGGTTATGACGCTGCTTTTTCACTACCGCTAGTATTACGAGTCTTGCAGATTTAGGGGCACCGCACACTTTTTAGGCCTTACCGCAAATCAACTTACGCAATTTGCGTATAGTCTTTTTTCAATGGGACTAACATAGCCCTGGTATTACGAGTTTGTCCTGGGAGGCCAAAAAGTGATCGGTACACCCTATCCTGCCAAGATCTGCCAAGATCCGTAACGCATTTTAAAGTCAGTAGTTATGAGTTTTACACTACAAAGCCATAGCATAAAACTCATAACTAAAGTGCTAAAAAGTACACTAACACTCATAAACTACCTATTAACCCCTAAACCGAGGCCCTCCCGCATCGCAAACACTAAAATAAAAATATTAACCCCTAATCTGCTGCTCCGACATTGCCGCCACTATAATAAACATATTAACCCCTAAACCGCCGCACTGCTGCCTTGCAAACACATGATTTAGGGGCATGTTCTCTCTTGTTCCTGATATGCAATACTATTGAAGCTTTTTTTGCACTTTGAGGAGGACTCCTTTCTCTTGTTCTTTGATATATTTTAAGAGCTTGGCAGTAGTTCTTGGATTGTTCTCATATTGGGTTGCAGTGTGCTGGATACTATTTTGCACTAGTTAAATATTAATACCCCTAATATGCTGTCCCTTACATCGCCACCACCTACCTACATTTATTAACCCTTAATCTGCTGCCCCTAACGTCACCACCACTATATTAAATTTATTAACCCCTAAATCGAAGTCTTACCCTAACCCTAACACCCCCTAACTTAAATATAATTTAAATAAATCTAAATAAAAACTACAATTATCACCTAAATTATTCCTATTTAAAACTAAATACTTACCTATAAAATAAACCCTAAGCTAGCTACAATATAACTAATAGTTACATTGTATCTAGCTTATGTTTTATTTTTATTTTACAGGCAAGTTTGTATTTATTTTAACTAGGTAGAATAGTTACTAAATATTTATTAACGATTTACTAACTACCTAGCTAAAATAAATAAAAATTTACCTGTAAAATAAAACCTCACCTAAGTTACACTAACACCTAACCTAACCCTACAATTAAATAAATTACCTAAATTAAATACAATTAAATAAATTAAATTAAAAAAAAATTAGCTAAATTACAAACCCCCCCACTAAATTACAGAAAATAAAAAAACAAATTACAAGATCTTTTAACTAATTACACCTAATTTAAGAGCCCTATCAAAATAAAAAAGCCCACCAAAATAAAAAAAATAAAAAACCTAGCCTAAACTAAACTATCAATAGCCCTTAAAATGGCCTTTTACGGGGCATTTCCCCAAAGAAATCAGCTCTTTTACCTGAAAAATAAATACAAACAACCCCCCAACAGTAAGCTCCCCATTGCCCTGAAAAGGGCATTTGTATGGGCATTGCCCTTAAAAGGGCATTTAGCTCTATTGCTGCCCAAAGCCCTAACCTAAAAATAAAACCCACCCAATACACCCTTAAAAAATCCTAACACTAACCCCCGATGATTCACTAACCAGGAGATGTCTTCATCCAAGCGGCAAGATGTCCTCAACGAAGCCGGCAGAAGTGGTCCTCCAGACAGTCAGAAGTGGTCCTCCAGACGGGCAGAAGTAATTATCCAGACAGCATCTTCTATCTTCATCCATCCATTTCACCAATTAACCCCTCACTGCCACCTACACATTATTGTCTGAAATGTTTAAAAAAAAATCTACTAGTACACATCCTCTATATCTAAATAAAAATAAAAACACTATTCACAAATATTTACATTGTGGTGTACTAGACCACTAGTAGTTCTGTACCAGACCACCAGAACACAGATCCTGGAGAAACAGACCCATGTGAGTGCCAATCAAACACTGCCCAGAACTTTCTTGATAATTAGCAACGTCAATTAACAAAAAGCTCAAAAATTATCACTAAATCTTTCTTAGTATATCTTCAAGTGCAGTGAAATCTAGTCACAAGGTAGCACTATTAACCCTATCAGTCAAACTAAATTCTGAAATGTATTACTAATAGCTACAATGTCATTAGACCTGTAAGTGAACCTGTGTAAGTGATGATTTTATACAATTCTCAGAAGTTACAATTTTTATAAAGTGTTATGTGCATATTGATTCTTTGTTAATCTATAACATCATATAGCAAAAACTATTTGAGTGTTTACTAAATTATCACTTACGGCTAGATTTAGAGTTCTGCGGCCAAAGGGGTGCGTTAGCTACGCATGCTTTTTTTTCCCTGCACCTTTTAAATACTGCTGGTATTTAGAGTTTACAGAAGGGCTGCTTTAGGCTCCAAAAAGGGAGCGTAGAGGCATATTTACCACCACTGCAACTCTAAATACCAGCGGCGCTTACGGACGCGGCGAGCTTCAAAAACATGCTCATGCACGATTCCCCCATAGGAAACAATGGGGCAGTTTCGGCTGGAAAAAACCTAACACCTGCAAAAAAGCAGCGTTCAGCTCCTAACGCAGCTCCATTGTTTCCTATGGGGAAACACTTCCTACGTCTGCACCTAACACCCTAACATGTACCCCGAGTCTAAACACCCCTAACCTTACACTTATTAACCCCTAATCTGCCGCCCCCACTATCGCTGACCCCTGCATTATACTATTAATCCCTAATCTGCCGCTCCGTACACCGCCGCAAACTACGTTATCCCTATGTACCCCTAATCTGCTGCCCCTTAATTACCCCTATAATAAATAGTATTAACCCCTAATCTGTCCTCCCTAACATCGCCGACACCTAACTTCAATTATTAACCCCTAATCTGCCGACCGGACCTCACCGCTACTCTAATAAATGTATTAACCCCTAAAGCTAAGTCTAACCCTAACACTAGCACCCCCCTAAGTTAAATATAATTTTTATCTAACGAAATAAATTAACTCTTATTAAATAAATTAATCCTATTTAAAGCTAAATACTTACCTGTAAAATAAACCCTAATATAGCTACAATATAACAAATAATTATATTGTAGCTATTTTAGGATTTATATTGTTTTTACAGGCAACTTTGTAATTATTTTAACCAGGTACAATAGCTATTAAATAGTTAATAACTATTTAATAGCTACCTAGTTAAAATAATTACAAAATTACCTGTAAAATAAATCCTAAACTAAGTTACAATTAAACCTAACCTTAATAAACTAAGCCTTTGAAAAAGCCCGGCCGAAGTCGGGGGAAACGCGTCAGGCCAGTCACTGCAGACTATCACTCTATTTGGGAAGCAGAACAACCTGTTTACAGAAGCTGGTCACACGCTCAGGTTAAGGATCCGGATCACCATTACCTGATGCTGTTTGACATAAGCTGTAAGGAGAAGGACCATCTGTGCCACTGTTACAGGAGCTGCAGACCCAAGGAGTGTTGTTTCAATGCATATCATTTATTTTAATCTAGTAAGTGCAATTATTACTGTGCGTGTGTCACTTTGTTATTAAAACTTTTACACTTGAATCGTGCTTTGTGCGCCTGTTTTTTCTTTTTTGTTTTAGGCCAGAGGAATAATTTCCTACTGCGGGTCTGGTGGTAGACCACATTGACGCACCTGACATCGATGCCGGACAAGCGGAAGGATTAACACAAGCAAAGGCGCATTGCGCTCTCACCACGGTGCCGCTCCGGCTGAAATGCTCTAGGAGACCTTGTCAGGCCTCTTCTCTGGCTCAAAATTTGACACCGGTAGGACATAAAAGGTGGGCTCCCCGAGTACCTAAGATTGTTGTACTAAATGGTCCTATGCCGTATGGTACTCGGGTGGCTGAAGATCGGAAGGACTGCAGAGGAGATTTCGGAGATCCGGATGGAATGTACAGCTCCACACAGCTCAAGCGTGATGATAACCTAATGCAATCCTGGCCCGGGGAGACCCGGTGTGGCAGACTTCCACGAAGGGCAATACTGGTCATCTCAGAAGCAGGACAATACGATCAGGCTGTCACCGGAGGGTGATACTGACTTTACTCACCTCTGAGGCCACTAAATCCCTGGGATGCAAAAAGCAGTAACTATGCAAAGTTGTTGTGTTGGCCGGTTCTGCTATGTTTCAAGATACAAAGTTTATTCAGCTCATATGTTTGCCCCTTATGTTACTCGGTTAATGTATTACTACCCATGTCAGTTTTTTTGTGGGGGGATAATCAATCTGTTGTGGTAGCGAGAAATATGCAGAACTATGCTCTATTGTGTCTCAAGATCTATAGTTTATTTAGCACATATGTTTGCCCCCTATGTTACCCAGTTAATGTATTACCCATGTTAGTTTCTTTGGGGATAATCATTCTGTTGTGATAACAAGTAATGTGCAGAAGTGGCCTATTGATGTTTGCGGTCCTCTCTTTGTGGCTCACGGCCGGGGCCATGGAGCAGGGGATAGTGAATCAACGTTGCTCACGAATAAAAGGTACTAATGTAGACAACTAACCAACAATAGTTTACCACAAATACCTTTACTGACTGACTTTAAGATATGATATACCCCCCTTTCTTACTTGAATACACACATAATTAATTAAAATAAAGGAAAAGAGGGCTCTCCCCCGAGATAAGGTCAGCAGAGATGCGAGATGTTATGTTCCAATTTTATTTTTATTTTTTTAAGCTCAATTATTTGCTCGGTTTGGGTCCTTAATCTACTCATATTGCAATACTTGGTTTCCACTAATATCTCCTTAATTTGTTTTTTCTAACCTCCTTTATGTCTTTGTTTTTTGTCAGTTTGTTCCTTTTTATGTCTTATTTACATATAAACCCCATGATACCTTTACTTACATAGAGTCCGAGAGAGGCTCATTTAGATAGTTGGGGCAAAATTGAGGTTCAATGATAAATGATTATGGCTTTGCTTCATGTTTATCTGTTGTTCTTTTTATTAAGAAAAAAAAGTGAAAAAAACAAAAAAACAGAATAAATATAATAGATCCCGTTTGCAAGGCCAGATGTGGGAATATCCTTTTAACAGAACGATAGAATTCAGATCTTGTATTTTAATTACTACTGGTTCATGTAGCTGTAAATTGTATGAGCTTTACTTAATCTGCAACTGATGTATGGCTTCAGCATTATGATGTATCACATATGAACATTTTTGTAGTACCTCATGTATTCTTATGTTCTGTTGTAAAACCTCATGTTATTTCAATAAAGCTTTTGAAAAAAAATAAAAAAATAAAAATAATTTACAAACATATTAAAAATATTACAACAATTTTAAGCTAATTACACCTACTCTAAGCCCCCTAATAAAATAACAAAGCCCCCCCAAAATAAAAAAATGCCCTACCCTATTCTAAAGTTAAAATTGAAAAGCTCTTTTACCTTACCAGACCTTAAAAGGGACTTTTGCGGGGCATGCCCCAAAGAAAACAGCTCTTTTGCCTGTAAAAATAAACACAATACCCCCCCAACATTACAACCCACCACCCACATACCCCTAATCTAAACCAAACCTCCCTTAAATAAACCTAACATTAAGCCCCTGAAGATCGTCCTACCTTATCTTCACCACGCCGGGTATCACCGATCGGTCCAGGCTCCGATGTCTTGATCCAAGCCCAAGCGGGGTCTGAAGACGTCGCTCCTCCGGCTGAAATCTTGATCCAAGCACAAGCGGGGGCTGAAGACGTCCATCCTCCAGCTGAAGTCTTGATCCAAGCGGCGGCTGAAGAAGTCCATCCTTGGGCAGAAGTCTTCATCCTATCCGGGCCGAAGAGGAGATCCGGACCGGTAGACATCTTCATCCAAGCGGCATCTTCTATCTTCTTCCATCCGATGACGAGCGGCTCCATCTTCAAGATCTCTGGCGCAGATCCATCCTCTTCTTCCGACGTCCTAAAACAGAATGAAGGTTCCTTTAAGGGACGTCATCCAAGATCAAGATATCGGAGCCTGGACCGATCGGTGATACCCGGCATGGTGAAGATAAGGTATGATTTGTCTTAAAGCAGGCACTATCAGATGTTTTACCAACATAGAATCTGTCACATGTGCAGCTCAAGAGGTAAACAACAAAAGGAATTGTACAAGTGAGATAATATTTGATGTCATATTTACATTTCCTATGAGAATGGCTAAAAGGTGGTCCCAATATGATCCTATTCAAGAGGATTTAAGCCACTGCTGTTCTGCTGTTGTTTATAATATTTTATAATATTGGTTAGGATCTCTCAATTTAACTCCTCTTTTGAATCCTATACATGGAGTATTCCAATCTGTAAAGGGTTAATTTGAATCGCTGTTGATAATATTCTAAAAGTCTCTTAGTATCTGACCCATCTTCTGCACCTCAGGATAATATACAGTTGGAAACCTCATCCTAGTTTTCCTGGTATTTTCATCCTTATTATTGCATTACATGGCCTCTTGCTGTGTCATAGCCAACAAACTTGTTGGCATTGCATTGACAGTTGGAAATTATATCTCTTTTTCCCACATTTTTGAGAGATAACATCTAACTATTGAATTTTCAGATCTTGATCACTATTATTCCTAATCACTCTTCTACTTTTGCCAGAGGGATGGTTTTAATTAGGGATGGAATAATAGCAGTGAGTTTCTATCTGTTGGCCTTGAGAATAAGGTAGTTGCTAGTTTGTTATTAGCTTTGTATATTAGCAGATCCAAAAATACAATCTTCTATGGATCAATCTTCACCTTGAATTTCACTGGATTCTCTCTCTGCTTTAACATATTAAAAAAGTAATTAAACAGTCCCTGTCCAAATTATAAAGAAATAATTGATACATCTTCTATATAGTTGGACTATATATATATATATAAATGAGTGTAATTTTTATATATTTTTTATATGTTTTATTCTAGTCCTAACACTTTTCTTCAGGTCACCAGTCACGCTAACTTTTTAGTGCTGTTATGTTGTTGAGTGCATAAAGATAACTTAAAACTTGTAATTTAAGTGATGTTTAGCATGGCTGCACTGTCCACCAAAAGTGTAGGGTGCACTAAAGTTATCTAAGCTTTGTGTTTTGAGTCTTTCTATGCTGTAACAGGTTCTGGGGCTTTTATGGAACTGTTATGCTTTTGGAGTTTGTGCTTTTATTAGACTTTGAGTTTAACCCCTTAACGACCGACGACGTATGCCATACGTCCTCAGAAAAAAAGCACTTAACGACCGAGGACGTATGGCATACGTCGTCGGTTTAACAGAGCACTGGAAGCGATCGAAATCGCTTCCAGCTGCTCTAACAGTATTGCAGGCTTGCCTTGAGGTCTAGGCATCCTGCAATACTGTTCCCGAGTGCCGGGACCGGATTGATCACTCCCCCACGAGTGATCACTTCCGGTTTCGCTCCACGTGGAGCCCGGCAGTGTTTCAGAGCATCGGAAGCGATCGGACACGCTTCCGATGCTCTGCTTGTGTGCTAAGTGCCTCGGTGGGTCGAGGCACTTAGTTAGTTGTAAAATAAAAGTAAAAAACGATAAAAAAAACAAAACAAATAAAATAAAAAAAAGCCCTAAATAGCCCCCCCCCCTCCCCCTTCACTAGGCATCCAAGATGGCGATGCCCAGTGCATCATGGGGCCTCTGGGGGTGTCCCTAGCCTGCATCATCATAGGGGCAAGCTAGGGTCACCCAATCTGAGCCTCCCACCCTAAAAAAATAATAATAATAAAATACCCCATTTGTCTGATCATGTCAATATTTGTAAATATTGACTATGATCAATGTGGATCTCCCTCCCTCTCCTCACTTGCCATTTTGTTGGAGAGAGAGAGAGAGACCTGTATTTAGCAGAGAGAGAGATTTATTTCTTTTATTTGTTAAAAAATATAGAACCAAAGGCTCTTTTCAGAGCCATTAACCCCTAGCTTGCCAGTGATCACTATATATCACTGGCAGTAGCAAAGGTGCACTTTTTTTTGCTGCATTTTGCTGTCTGTGCATTTTTTTAGGGGTTAATTTTGTTGTTGTAATTTTTTAAAAACCCAAAGGCTCTTTTCAGAAACATTTAGTTAATTTAATTTAATTTTCAGAGCCATTAACCCCTAGCTTGCCAGTGATCACTATATATCACTGGCAGTAGCATAGGTGCACTTTTTTTTTTTTTGCTGCATTTTGCTGTCTGTGCATTTTTTTAGGGGTTAATTTTGTTGTTGTAATTTTTTAAAAACCCAAAGGCTCTTTTCAGAAACATTTAGTTAATTTAATTTAATTTTCAGAGCCATTAACCCCTAGCTTGCCAGTGATCGCTATAAATCACTGGCAGTTGCATAGCTGTACTTTTTTGCTGTCTGTGCATTTTTTTAGGGGTTAATTTTGTTGTTGTAATTTTTTAAAAACCCAAAGGCTCTTTTCAGAAACATTTAGTTAATTTAATTTAATTTTCAGAGCCATTAACCCCTAGCTTGCCAGTGATCGCTATAAATCACTGGCAGTAGCATAGCTGTACTTTTTTGCTAGTTAATTTAGTTAATTAATTTAGTTAATTTAATTTAATTTTCAGAGCCATTAACCCCTAGCTTGCCAGTGATCGCTATAAATCACTGGCAGTTGCATAGCTGTACTTTTTTGCTGTCTGTGCATTTTTTTAGGGGTTAATTTTGTTGTTGTAATTTTTTAAAAACCCAAAGGCTCTTTTCAGAAACATTTAGTTAATTTAATTTAATTTTCAGAGCCATTAACCCCTAGCTTGCCAGTGATCGCTATAAATCACTGGCAGTAGCATAGCTGTACTTTTTTGCTAGTTAATTTAGTTAATTAATTTAGTTAATTTAATTTTTTTTAGTAATTGTTTTCTGTGACAGATACAAAAATGTCACAGAAAAGATATAGTGCTGAGGAGGCGTATGCCATCCTTGCGTCAGAGTCAGATGCCTCTATTTCTGACTCAGACCCCAATTTTGACCCTGCCATGTGCTCAGATACATCACTAGATGCATTCTCAACTGATAGTGATGTATCTGTGGCTGCTAGCCCCCCTGCCAGCCCCCCTGCCAGCCCCCTTGCTAGCCCCCCTGCCAGAAGGAGGCGTGTTGCTGCCATTGCTGCTGAAGAGTGGGTAACGCCTCATCTCCAGAGGCCAGATATCCCACCCTTCACAGCAAATGCTGGCATAAATATAGATGTGGCAGGTTTTAGCCCCCAGCAGTTTCTGGAAGTGTTTCTGGGCGATGATATATTGGGGAACATTGTCGCCCAAACTAATTTATATGCCCATCAGTTCCGTGCTGCAAAGCCTGGAACATATTTGGCAAAGCAGCAATGGGCCCCCATCAATGTGCCAGAATTCAAAAAATTCTGGGCATTGACTATGCTGATGGGCATCATAAAGAAACCCTCCATTCGCTCCTACTGGAGTAGTAGCCCCATCTGCTCTACCCCCATTTTCTCCCAGACTATGTCGAGGAAGAGGTATGAAATGATTCTGCATTTCATGCACTTCAGCGACAACAGCCTGTGCCCCCCTAGGGAGCATCCCCAATTTGACAGGCTGTATAAAATCCGCCCCCTGATAACCCACTTTTCTGCCAGGTTTGCAGAGGCTTATACACCTGGAAGGAATATATGCGTTGATGAATCCTTAATGAAGTATAAGGGAAGGCTGGGATTCAAGCAGTATATTCCTTCCAAACGCTCCAGATATGGGGTAAAGGTGTATAAGCTCTGTGACAGCGAGACTGGGTATACTCAGGCCTTCCGGGTGTATGAGGGAAAGGATAGCCACCTTGACCCTCCAGGTTGCCCAGAACATATGGGAACCACTGGAAAGATTGTCTGGGACCTGATATTACCCCTAATGAACAAAGGGTATCACTTGTACTTAGACAATTTTTATACAAGTGTCCTTTTGTTCAAGCTACTGTATTGCTTTGATACAGTAGCTTGAGGTACAATTAAAAAGAACCGCGCAGGTTTCCCAGGACAACTTGTACGTACCCGGCTACGAAGGGGGGAGATCTCATCTCTGCGCCAAGAGGAGCTGTTGGCACTTAAGTACAGAGACAAGAAGGATGTATACCTTCTTACCACCATCCACACAGAGAGGACGGTGGCGGTTTCTGTACGTGGCAGAGCTGAGATCATAAGGAAGCCAGTGTGCATCAAGTCTTATAACCGGCATATGGGTGGGGTTGATCTGGCTGATCAGCTGCTGCAGCCCTACCTAATTATGCGGACCTGGTACAAAAAGGTTGCAATTTACCTAATGCAGATTGCAACCCACAACGCTTTTTTGTTGTTCAAAAAAGCAAACCCCAGAGTTAAAAAAACTTTTTTACAGTTTCAGCTCCAGATTATTACTGGGATTTTGTACCATGATGCACCTGCTCCCCGGGCGGTGATGGGAGAGAGCAGAGTTGGGGCAACTCATTTTATTTTTAAAATCCCCCCTACTGCCGCAAAGCAGAAACCACAAAAAAATGCAGAGTCTGTACCAAGAGGGGGAAGAGAAGGGACACCATATATCACTGTCCTGATTGCCCTGGACAGCCTGCACTCTGCATTGGGGACTGCTTCAAGCGGTACCATACAATGGTCAATTTTTAAAAAAATAAATACATTTGGTGTTATATATATATATATATATATATATATATATATATATATATATATATATATATATATATATATATATATATATATATTGGTTATGTTTACTGTTAGATGGGTTTTTTTTTTTTTTACTTTTACTGTGCCAGATTTTTACATTTCACTACTCTATTTTTTTCTAAAATTGGGCCTGTTATTTTTTTTTTAACCAAAACCCCTGTCAAACCTATGCATGGGGGACATAGGTGTTCTCAGGGTGCCTTGCAAAAAACAACCTGAAGTATGTTTTTGTAATAACTTACAACAGTCTCTCCTAAATCATAGTCAAAAAGCAATGTGTCTGTAAAAATGAAAATTGAAAAATTACCACCATACACTTTCTCCAATTTTTTGGGCTAAAATGGTTGCTTCAAAGGCATCAAAGCACACCATATACAATACCTTGGGGTGTCAACATTTAAAAAATATACACTTTCATGGCAATAAATAAAAGTGGGGTATGCGATAGGCCACAAACTAAAGATAGGCCTATCAGAAGAAATACTCTCATTGTTAATAACTAAAATCACAAGTCATAAATTTGTAACATAACTTTCCCAAAATCCTGGCAAACCTATGCATGGGGGGCATAGGTGTACTCAGGGTGCCTTGCAGAAAACAACCTGAAGTATTCTTTTGCAATAACTTACAACAGTCTCTCCTAAATCATAGTCAAAAAGCAATGTGTCTGTAAAAATGAAAATTGAAAAATAACCACCATACACTTTCTCCAATTTTTTGGGCTAAAACGGTTGCTTCAAAGGCATCAAAGCACACCATATACAATACCTTGGGGTGTCAACTTTTCAAATATATGCACATTCATGGAAAACAAATAAATTGGGGTATGTTAAAAGACCCCCCAAAAAGACGATAGGCAAAGAAAATATGTTAAATGTGAAAAAAAATCACAAACGCATGTCAGACATTTGGCATTGCACCCCCCAAACAAGCCACCAAACCTATGCACTCAGGAGATGTTGGTGACCACATATTGGTGTCTTCTTTGGTAGTAACACATAACAGGAGCTGTGAATCCATGTCTAAAGTACAATGTATGTGAACAATAACACAAAAATATGAATGCCCAATAGTTTGACAAAGACTAGTGGTTAAATTAGTGCATGGAAAGTGTTAAAATACCTGCATTTGAAATACCCTAGGAAGTCTACTTTTCAAAAATATATGGTTTGATTGAGGTAAATTACATTGGCCGGCTTCAGAAATGTCTTAAATAGGACATGGGTGCATGGGATGTGAAAATTCAAAGTGGAAAAAATGGAATGGGCTTCCTAAAAATAAGGCCTTTTAGCCCCACAGAGAACCCAACACACCTATACATGGGTGGTATCACTGTACTCAGGAGAGGTTGTTGAACACATATTGAGGTGTTTTTTTGGCAGTAACACATAACAGGAACTGAAAATCCATGCCTAAAGTACAATGTGTGTGAAAAATAACACAAAAAAATGACTACCCAAAAGTTTGACAAAGACTGGTGGTTGAATTAGTGCATGGAAAGTGTTAAAATATCAGCATTTGAAAAACCCTAGGGTGTCTACTTTTCAAAAATATATGGTTTGATGGGGGTAAATTCCATTGGCCAGCTTCAGAAATGTCCCAAATAGGACATGAGTGCATGATGACCGATGTGAAAATTCCAAGTTGAAAAACTGGAATGCGCTCTCTAAAAATAAGGCCATTTAGCCCCCAGAGAACCAGACACACCTATACATAGGTGGTATCACTGTACTCAGGAGATGTTGTTGAACACATATTGAGGTGGTTTTTGGCAGTAACACATAACAGGAACTGAAAATGCATGCCTAAAGTACAATGTGTGTGAAAAATAACACAAAAAAATGACTACCCAAAAGTTTGACAAAGACTAGTGGTTGAATTAGTGCATGGAAAGTGTTAAAATACCAGCATTTGAAATACCCTAGGGTGTCTACTTTTCAAAAATATATGGTTTGATGGGGGTAAATTCCATTGGCCAGCTTCAGAAATGTCCCAAATAGGACATGGGTGCATGATGACCGATGTGAAAATTCCAAGTTGAAAAACTGGAATGCGCTACCTAAAAATAAGGCCATTTAGCCCCCAGAGAACCCGACACACCTATACATAGGTGGTATCACTGTACTCAGGAGATGTTGTTGAACACATATTGAGGTGGTTTTTGGCAGTAACACATAACAGGAACTGAAAATCCATGCCTAAAGTACAATGTGTGTGAAAAATAACACAAAAAAATGACTACCCAAAAGTTTGACAAAGACTGGTGGTTGAATTAGTGCATGGAAAGTGTTAAAATATCAGCATTTGAAAAACCCTAGGGTGTCTACTTTTCAAAAATATATGGTTTGATGGGGGTAAATTCCATTGGCCAGCTTCAGAAATGTCCCAAATAGGACATGGGTGCATGATGACCGATGTGAAAATTCCAAGTTGAAAAACTGGAATGCGCTACCTAAAAATAAGGCCATTTAGCCCCCAGAGAACCCGACACACCTATACATAGATGGTATCACTGTACTCAGGAGATGTTGTTAAACACATATTGAGGTGGTTTTTGGCAGTAACACATAACAGGAACTGAAAATCCATGCCTAAAGTACAATGTGTGTGAAAAATAACACAAAAAAATGACTACACAAAAGTTTGACAAAGACTGGTGGTTGAATTAGTGCATGGAAAGTGTTAAAATACCAGCATTTGAAATACTCTAGGGTGTCTACTTTTCAAAAATATATGGTTTGATGGGGGTAAATTCCATTGGCCAGCTTCAGAAATGTCCCAAATAGGACATGGGTGCATGATGACCGATGTGAAAATTCCAAGTTGAAAAACTGGAATGCGCTACCTAAAAATAAGGCCATTTAGCCCCCAGAGAACCCGACACACCTATACATAGGTGGTATCACTGTACTTGGGAGATGTTTTTGAACACATATTGAGGTGGTTTTTGGCAGTAACACATAACAGGAACTGAAAATACATGCCTAAAGTACAATGTGTGTGAAAAATAACACAAAAAAATGACTACCCAAAAGTTTGACAAAGACTAGTGGTTGAATTAGTGCATGGAAAGTGTTAAAATACCAGCATTTGAAATACCCTAGGGTGTCTACTTTTCAAAAATATATGGTTTGATGGGGGTAAATTCCATTGGCCAGCTTCAGAAATGTCCCAAATAGGACATGGGTGCATGATGACCGATGTGAAAATTCCAAGTTGAAAAACTGGAATGCGCTACCTAAAAATAAGGCCATTTAGCCCCCAGAGAACCCGACACACCTATACATAGATGGTATCACTGTACTCAGGAGATGTTGTTAAACACATATTGAGGTGGTTTTTGGCAGTAACACATAACAGGAACTGAAAATCCATGCCTAAAGTACAATGTGTGTGAAAAATAACACAAAAAAATGACTACACAAAAGTTTGACAAAGACTGGTGGTTGAATTAGTGCATGGAAAGTGTTAAAATACCAGCATTTGAAATACTCTAGGGTGTCTACTTTTCAAAAATATATGGTTTGATGGGGGTAAATTCCATTGGCCAGCTTCAGAAATGTCCCAAATAGGACATGGGTGCATGATGACCGATGTGAAAATTCCAAGTTGAAAAACTGGAATGCGCTACCTAAAAATAAGGCCATTTAGCCCCCAGAGAACCCGACACACCTATACATAGGTGGTATCACTGTACTTGGGAGATGTTTTTGAACACATATTGAGGTGGTTTTTGGCAGTAACACATAACAGGAACTGAAAATACATGCCTAAAGTACAATGTGTGTGAAAAATAACACAAAAAAATGACTACCCAAAAGTTTGACAAAGACTAGTGGTTGAATTAGTGCATGGAAAGTGTTAAAATACCAGCATTTGAAATACCCTAGGGTGTCTACTTTTCAAAAATATATGGTTTGATGGGGGTAAACTCCATTGGCCAGCTTCAGAAATGTCCCAAATAGGACATGGGTGCATGATGACCAATGTGAAAATTCCAAGTTGAAAAACTGGAATGTGCTACCTAAAAATAAGGCCATTTAGCCCCCAGAGAACCCGACACACCTATACATAGGTGGTATCACTGTACTTGGGAGATGTTGTTGAACACATATTGAGGTGGTTTTTGGCAGTAACACATAACAGGAACTGAAAATGCATGCCTAAAGTACAATGTGTGTGAAAAATAACACAAAAAAATGACTACCCAAAAGTTTGACAAAGACTAGTGGTTGAATTAGTGCATGGAAAGTGTTAAAATACCAGCATTTGAAATACCCTAGGGTGTCTACTTTTCAAAAATATATGGTTTGATGGGGTAAATTCCATTGGCCAGCTTCAGAAATGTCCCAAATAGGACATGGGTGCATGATGACCGATGTGAAAATTCCAAGTTGAAAAACTGGAATGCACTACCTAAAAATAAGGCCATTTAGCCCCCAGAGAACCCGACACACCTATACATAGGTGGTATCACTGTACTCAGGAGATGTTGTTGAACACATATTGAGGTGGTTTTTGGCAGTAACACATAACAGGAACTGAAAATCCATGCCTAAAGTACAATGTGTGTGAAAAATAACACAAAAAAATGACTTCACAAAAGTTTGACAAAGACTGGTGGTTGAATTAGTGCATGGAAAGTGTTAAAATATCAGCATTTGAAAAACCCTAGGGTGTCTACTTTTCAAAAATATATGGTTTGATGGGGGTAAATTCCATTGGCCAGCTTCAGAAATGTCCCAAATAGGACATGGGTGCATGATGACCGATGTGAAAATTCCAAGTTGAAAAACTGGAATGCGCTCTCTAAAAATAAGGGCTTTTAGCCCACAGAGAACCCGACACACCTATACATGGGTGGTATCACTGTACCCAGGAGATGCTACTGAAGACATATTAGGGTGTTATTCGGCAGTAACCCTTACCATTTTATCAGTAAATGTATTCTTAAATTGCTATTTGTCAAAAAATCAAATTATTTTTTTCCCCCCCCAAACTTTGGCATAGATTGGTGGTAAAATGGTTGCATGAAAAAAGTCAAAATACCCCAAGTTTAATACCTTAGGTTGTCTTCTTTTAAAAAATATATACATTTGAAGGGTTATTCAGGGATTCCTAACAGATATTGGTGTTACAATGTAACTATCGCCAATTTTGAAAAAACATGGTTTTGAAATAGCAAAGTGCTACTTGTACTTATTGCCCTATAACTTGCAAAAAAAGCAAAGAACATGTAAACATTGGGTATTTCTAAACTCAAGACAAAATTTAGAAACTGTTTAGCATTGGTATTTTATGGTGGATGTAGATGTGTTAGAGATTTTGGGGCTCAAAGTTAGAAAAAGTGTGTTTTTTTTCATTTTTTCCTAATATTTTATAATTTTTTATAGTAAATTATAAGATATGATGAAAATAATGGTATCTTTAGAAAGTCCATTTAATGGCGAGAAAAACGGTATATAATATGTGTGGGTACAGTAAATGAGTAAGAGGAAAATAACAGTTAAACACAAACATCGCAAAAATGCAAAAATAGCCTTGGTCCCAGATGGTCAACAAATTGAAAAGTGGCCTGGTCACTAAGGGGTTAAACTGTTTTGTATTTTAGACATGTATTTGAAACTTGTATTTGTATTTGATGACTAGGTTTTCCATGAGATATTCACCTTTCCTGATAATTTCTTTTTTTTTGCATTTAGACATCTGGCTATGATTGCAAAGCTGTTGTCAAGAAAAACAAATGAGCATTATCCATAAATTCTCTCTCAAACATAAAATAAAATAGGGGAACAGACTTTAAACAGAACTTCATTGAATGGGAGGAGATACTTTGAAAAGCAATGACATAAGAGGCAGTCACAGAAAATCACGGTATAGGTACTGATGATCCAGCTTTGTGTTTTGAGTCTTTCTATGCTGTAACAGGTTCTGGGGCTTTTATGGAACTGTTATACTTTTGGAGTTTGTGCTTTTATTAGACTTTGAGTTTAAACTGTTTTGTATTTTAGACATGTATTTGAAACTTGTATTTGTATTTGATTACTAGGTTTTCCATGAGATATTCACCTTTCCTGATAATTTCTTTTTTTGCATTTAGACACCTGGCTTAAATAGGTTTTCCTTGAGACAGTACTCTGACAATCTGGATTTATATTGGATCTGTCTGAGCTGTTTAAACCTTAATTGTTTGACAATGTTCCCTCTACTTTCTTGTCAGTATTATTTGTTATTTCGATAGTATGTGATTGGCTGAAGGTTGTTACATGATACAGGGAGCTAGGAAATTAAAGTACAATTTTTAATTTGTTAGAACAAAAATCTACTGCTCATTTAAATTTAAAACTAAGTGCTATTGCATTGTCTTTTTATTATGCACTTGTTAATTATTCAATTCCATTGTATTTAATTACCCTCTAATCCTAGTAATGCTATGTTAGAAGCCTGTCAGGAGTACACATGTTAACACTTATTGTCGGAATAGGGATGTAGAGTGTAGGAATATGGGTCTTGAATCACCTTTGTTTTCTAGGGGTTATTATTATAAGAATAGACAAGCTTGCTTCTTCTGTAAAATGAAGGGTTTATTTAAGTAAAAAAGCAGGGAAATCTGTTCCTCTGGGTTACAAGCAGATAACTATACAGCATGATGATGTGAATGGAATGTTCAGAGAAATAGACCAGATTCAAATAGGCAGAAATGGTTAACTTACACAAATTGAATAACACATTAGAGTACAGAAAAAGGTAAAGGCTAACCTTAGCTATATGTTTAAAATAGGAAAATGAGTCTATCTACAACTATTGTTGGAGATATTAGATCAAATGTTAGCAAATGCTTGTCCAGCTGTGGTCAGCTTTTGCTCAACTTTAGCCATCTTTCAGCTCCATTGTAATTGCACACCTTACACATTTCTCTTCATTCTCCCTCTATTTCAGGTGACTGCAGCCATGAGAGGATGTCATTAGCAAAGAGTGACCATAGCCATGATATTATGAGGCCTATCTATCAAGCTCCGAATGGAGCTCGAGGGGCCGTGTTTCTGGCGAGTCTTCAGACTCGCCAGAAACATCAGTTATGAAGCAGTGGTCTAAAGACCGCTGCTCCATAACCCTGTCCGCCTGCTCTTATGAGGTGGACAAGAATCGCCACAATTCAACCCGATCGAGTACGATCAGGTTGATTGACACCCACCCTGCTGGCGGCTGATTGGCTGCGAGTCTGCAGGGGGCGGCATTGCACCAGCAGCTCTTGTGAGCTGCTGGTGCAATGCTGAATATGGAGAGCGCATTGCTCTCCACATTCAGCGAGGTCTTGTGGACCTGATCCGCACTCTCGGATCAGGTCCGCAAGGCCTTTAATAAATTGGCCTCAATGTCTTCAGGAAAGACACAGTCCCAGCAATCACATAATACCTATAATGCACTCAACATTGTTTAGGTTTAGTTATGCTATGTGAGAAGCCTGATAGGAGTAAACATGTTAACACTTGTTATTCACACTTCTCTCTAATCACCCTCTAATTCATAGCCTTCTAATTCCCAGATGATGTAATCAGCAAAGAGTACTGCCGCCATGGAAGGATGTCTTTAACAAAAAAACTATCCCCACAAATACAGAAGGTAAGAACCTATATTTAAGTACATTGCATTGCATTCAATCATTTTTATTTAGGGTAACAAATCCCTTTAAACATGAAAGCCCTTTAAAGCACACAGAGTTTTGAAGCTTCTATTATCATGATATTGGGAAAACATATATCATTACAGTATGTGCACACAGTTTTTAGGGAAAAAAACAGCCAAAACTAAATGGATGTTCAACAAAAAAAAAAAAAAAAAATTATAAAATAAATAAAAACACTAAATATGGCTCCCCAAACATATACTGTATATCAATCAGGTGCATCTCATTTCATCTTGGCAAAGGCAATTGACCTTTGGAATATCACCAATTCACAATAAAATACCTATTTGGTGATAAAAACCAAACTGCTTGAAGACAGGGACTGGTTACATTTGCATTATGCACAGTAATGAAAGCCATTGATGTGAAGTTCAAGAAATCTTAGTATCATAATCACATGTTCTTAAACAAATTGCTATTTACTCTTGCTATTAGACACATGTTATTTTTTAATTCTATACATTTGTTTTTTTCCATCTCTACAGCTATTCCTTGTCAGCAACAAAGCAGAAGAAGCAAAAAATATTATGGAAGTCAGTCATTATACATCATAGCAGCAGATTCTGGAAAATTCATGTTTTTTAAGGACATGCCATCTATACCAGTGCTTCAGTTTTCCTCAGCCCACTGTAACTCTAATATACTATATGTAACGTCATAAATCATCCCACCTGTGGGAAGGCTAATTGAAATTTAATATCTAGTCAGTCTGCTAATATGGCACATGCTAATTTCCCTGTCAATGGCCACTGTTGCTTAAATTTGACCATAGCAGCCCCCATCCTTTAAGAGTAAATGTAGTTAACTAATGAAACTTTGAGAGTAACTTGTATTGAAAAAAGATTTTAATAATATTCCAAAAATGGACCCAAACATTTAATGAATGCCTAGAAAGAAGTTTTCAAGCTATACAGCATTAGTCAGAAAATTCTGAAAATAAATAAATGCTAATATTTACCAATTTTGAATACACCATCAGGGGGATGTAAATTTTTTTGATTTCTTTCCCCTGACAAACAGACACAGTTTCCATGCAAAATTGCCTGATTACTACCATTTCAAGGTGGCTTAGAAAAATACATTTTCCCAAACCTGAAGTATTGGTGGGTAAAAAAAAGTAATCATATTTATACACATATGATCTATTGGTTTATATATTCAATATTACATTAGAGAGAAAATAGTAAAAATAAAAACCTGGTTGTAGAGCATAAAACAGTGGCCTACTCTATTTGTTGTATATTCTTAATTTTGAAATGACCATTACTGTATACATAAATTTTCCACATGCTGTTATTTTTGTGAATGTCAAATATTAAACATTAGGCATAGGGGCCTATTTGTCAAAGCGTCAACTGATAATACGCTGGAATTTTGCATCGTATTTGTCGCGAGATTGATCCGCTGTAGTTATCAAAGCGTCAAGATCGACAAATGTTGAAATTTGTCACATAAAATCCTATCCCGCAATCTCAATCCGACACAGATCGATGCGAGTTGAAAAACGTTGTTTTTATAGCGGAATTGTGTTCATTCGCCTTCCTAATCAACACTATTTGAAGCTCTCACAAAGTTATAAAAATTCTACATATACGCTTGCTTTTTTTTTTTTTGACTCAGCGTACCTAGTTTTAAATCGCCACCCTTGAGGGGAGTCTGAAAACACTGAAAGCCTATGTTCGATGCTTCAAGAGAATGAAGCATATGACATAATAAAAGTAAATTAGAAACGTTATTAAATTTGTATACCCTTTCTAAATTAAACAATATTATTGCTCCATATTTAGTGCGCTAGTAGATATAGGGATAAAAATGAAAATTACATTACTACTTATGGATTATGTTACAACTTTGTCTCTCATTACAAAGCAAGGGGACAATATTTTTTTTCTACAAATTTGGTGCAAAGTTTTGCCCCAAACTTGTTGCACTCATAGATATAGAGATAAAAATGAAATAAATACACAACATAATATAGCTAGCTTCCATTTTATTTTTTGGAAGAATTTATGTGCACCATGTTTAAACCATTTAATACAAGTCCCACTCTCCACTTCGCACCATATTTGACCCAACACATTTTGCACCAATTATGACGCAAACTCCTAAACAACCCACACAATACTGAATTTTTCTCTTGTAAGGTGTATCCAGTCCACGGATCATCCATTACTTGTGGGATATTCTCATTCCCAACAGGAAGTTGCAAGAGGACACCCACAGCAGAGCTGTAATATAGCTCCTCCCCTAACTGTCATAGCCAGTCATTCTCTTGCAACTCTCAACAAGCTAGGATGTTGTAGGAGAGAGTGGTTAAATATAGTTAGTTTATTTTCTTCAATCAAAAGTTTGTTATTTTTAAATAGTACCGGAGTTGTGCTATTTTATCTCAGGCAGTAAATAGAAGAAGAATCTGCCTGAGGTTTCTATGATCTTAGCAGGTTGTAACTAAGATCCATTGCTATTCTCACATATGTCTGAGGGGATTACACAGATGAGGTAACTTCAGCGAGAGAATGGCGTGCAGTTTATTCTGCTATCAGGTATGTGCAGTTATAATTTTTTCTAGAGATGGAAACACTAGAAAATGCTGCTGATACCGGATTAATGTAAGTTAAGCCTGAATACAGTGATTTAATAACGACTGGTATCATGCTTACTCCCAGGGGTAATACCCTTATGATATTGCAATATAAACATTTGCTGGCATGTTTAATCGTTTTTATATATGCATTGGTGATAAAACTTTATTGGGGCCTAGTTTTTTTCACATGGCTGGCTTAAATTTTGACTAGAAACAGTTTTACTGAGGCTTTCCACTGTTATAGTATAAAAGTTACAGTTGGTGCAGTTAAAATTACAAACTGTGACATCCAGCTTCCCTCAGGAGTCCCCTGTATGCTATAGGACATCCCTAAAGGGCTCAAAGGCTTTCCAAAGTCGTTTATTTGGGAAGGTAGGACCACAGCTTGATGTGGCAGTTGGTTGTGACTGTTTTTTTTTATCCGTTTTTTGAACTAAGGGGTTAATCATCCATTTGCAAGTGGATGCAATGCTCTGCTAGCCTATTACATACACTGTAAAAATTTCGTTTGATTTACTGCATTTTTTTCACTGTTTTTCAAATTCTGACAAAATTTGTTTCTCTTAAAGGCACAGTACCGTTTTTTATATTTGCTTGTTAACTTGATTTAAAGTGTTTTCCAAGCTTGCTAGTCTCATTGCTAGTCTGTATAAACATGTCTGACATAGAAGAAACTCCTTGTTCATTATGTTTAAAAGCCATGGTGCAACCCCCTCTTAGAATGTGTACCAAATGTACTGATTTCATTTTATGCAATAAAGATCATGGGGTGAGACAAAATGCAGAGCATACTGACGCTTTAAGAACCATAAATAAAAAGAGAGAAGCGCTCAACCTGGGAACGAACAATGGCATAATAGCTTGTTCTATGGCTAGTTACCACCCTAGAAGCAGCCTCTTTTTGCTCAATATGTGCCTTTCACAGAGAAGAACTTTCCTGTAGCATATCAGTCTGATCCTGACTTCACAGTACAGTCCAGCCCCGAAATACCAGGCAATCCTTCTCTGAACAAGAGAAACAGCAAAACCCCAGACGTACGTTTCGGCCTATTGTGGGCCTCGTCAGTGAGGTGCAGCCATATCCCTCTAGGCACACTGAGCAACGGGTCCACGTCTGGATTCCCGCATCACACTTAGGGAGACTTCCCCAAGTGTCATAATTTGCATAAATAAAAAGAGAGAAGCGCTCAACCTGGGAACGAACAATGGCATAATAGCTTGTTCTATGGCTAGTTACCACCCTAGAAGCAGCCTCTTTTTGCTCAATATGTGCCTTTCACAGAGAAGAACTTTCCTGTAGCATATCAGTCTGATCCTGACTTCACAGTACAGTCCAGCCCCGAAATACCAGGCAATCCTTCTCTGAACAAGAGAAACAGCAAAACCCCAGACGTACGTTTCGGCCTATTGTGGGCCTCGTCAGTGAGGTGCAGCCATATCCCTCTAGGCACACTGAGCAACGGGTCCACGTCTGGATTCCCGCATCACACTTAGGGAGACTTCCCCAAGTGTCATAATTTGCATAAATAAAAAGAGAGAAGCGCTCAACCTGGGAACGAACAATGGCATAATAGCTTGTTCTATGGCTAGTTACCACCCTAGAAGCAGCCTCTTTTTGCTCAATATGTGCCTTTCACAGAGAAGAACTTTCCTGTAGCATATCAGTCTGATCCTGACTTCACAGTACAGTCCAGCCCCGAAATACCAGGCAATCCTTCTCTGAACAAGAGAAACAGCAAAACCCCAGACGTACGTTTCGGCCTATTGTGGGCCTCGTCAGTGAGGTGCAGCCATATCCCTCTAGGCACACTGAGCAACGGGTCCACGTCTGGATTCCCGCATCACACTTAGGGAGACTTCCCCAAGTGTCATAATTTGCATAAATAAAAAGAGAGAAGCGCTCAACCTGGGAACGAACAATGGCATAATAGCTTGTTCTATGGCTAGTTACCACCCTAGAAGCAGCCTCTTTTTGCTCAATATGTGCCTTTCACAGAGAAGAACTTTCCTGTAGCATATCAGTCTGATCCTGACTTCACAGTACAGTCCAGCCCCGAAATACCAGGCAATCCTTCTCTGAACAAGAGAAACAGCAAAACCCCAGACGTACGTTTCGGCCTATTGTGGGCCTCGTCAGTGAGGTGCAGCCATATCCCTCTAGGCACACTGAGCAACGGGTCCACGTCTGGATTCCCGCATCACACTTAGGGAGACTTCCCCAAGTGTCATAATTTGCATAAATAAAAAGAGAGAAGCGCTCAACCTGGGAACGAACAATGGCATAATAGCTTGTTCTATGGCTAGTTACCACCCTAGAAGCAGCCTCTTTTTGCTCAATATGTGCCTTTCACAGAGAAGAACTTTCCTGTAGCATATCAGTCTGATCCTGACTTCACAGTACAGTCCAGCCCCGAAATACCAGGCAATCCATCTCTGAACAAGAGAAACAGCAAAACCCCAGACGTACGTTTCGGCCTATTGTGGGCCTCGTCAGTGAGGTGCAGCCATATCCCTCTAGGCACACTGAGCAACGGGTCCACGTCTGGATTCCCGCATCACACTTAGGGAGACTTCCCCAAGTGTCATAATTTGCATAAATAAAAAGAGAGAAGCGCTCAACCTGGGAACGAACAATGGCATAATAGCTTGTTCTATGGCTAGTTACCACCCTAGAAGCAGCCTCTTTTTGCTCAATATGTGCCTTTCACAGAGAAGAACTTTCCTGTAGCATATCAGTCTGATCCTGACTTCACAGTACAGTCCAGCCCCGAAATACCAGGCAATCCTTCTCTGAACAAGAGAAACAGCAAAACCCCAGACGTACGTTTCGGCCTATTGTGGGCCTCGTCAGTGAGGTGCAGCCATATCCCTCTAGGCACACTGAGCAACGGGTCCACGTCTGGATTCCCGCATCACACTTAGGGAGACTTCCCCAAGTGTCATAATTTGCATAAATAAAAAGAGAGAAGCGCTCAACCTGGGAACGAACAATGGCATAATAGCTTGTTCTATGGCTAGTTACCACCCTAGAAGCAGCCTCTTTTTGCTCAATATGTGCCTTTCACAGAGAAGAACTTTCCTGTAGCATATCAGTCTGATCCTGACTTCACAGTACAGTCCAGCCCCGAAATACCAGGCAATCCTTCTCTGAACAAGAGAAACAGCAAAACCCCAGACGTACGTTTCGGCCTATTGTGGGCCTCGTCAGTGAGGTGCAGCCATATCCCTCTAGGCACACTGAGCAACGGGTCCACGTCTGGATTCCCGCATCACACTTAGGGAGACTTCCCCAAGTGTCATAATTTGCATAAATAAAAAGAGAGAAGCGCTCAACCTGGGAACGAACAATGGCATAATAGCTTGTTCTATGGCTAGTTACCACCCTAGAAGCAGCCTCTTTTTGCTCAATATGTGCCTTTCACAGAGAAGAACTTTCCTGTAGCATATCAGTCTGATCCTGACTTCACAGTACAGTCCAGCCCCGAAATACCAGGCAATCCTTCTCTGAACAAGAGAAACAGCAAAACCCCAGACGTACGTTTCGGCCTATTGTGGGCCTCGTCAGTGAGGTGCAGCCATATCCCTCTAGGCACACTGAGCAACGGGTCCACGTCTGGATTCCCGCATCACACTTAGGGAGACTTCCCCAAGTGTCATAATTTGCATAAATAAAAAGAGAGAAGCGCTCAACCTGGGAACGAACAATGGCATAATAGCTTGTTCTATGGCTAGTTACCACCCTAGAAGCAGCCTCTTTTTGCTCAATATGTGCCTTTCACAGAGAAGAACTTTCCTGTAGCATATCAGTCTGATCCTGACTTCACAGTACAGTCCAGCCCCGAAATACCAGGCAATCCTTCTCTGAACAAGAGAAACAGCAAAACCCCAGACGTACGTTTCGGCCTATTGTGGGCCTCGTCAGTGAGGTGCAGCCATATCCCTCTAGGCACACTGAGCAACGGGTCCACGTCTGGATTCCCGCATCACACTTAGGGAGACTTCCCCAAGTGTCATAATTTGCATAAATAAAAAGAGAGAAGCGCTCAACCTGGGAACGAACAATGGCATAATAGCTTGTTCTATGGCTAGTTACCACCCTAGAAGCAGCCTCTTTTTGCTCAATATGTGCCTTTCACAGAGAAGAACTTTCCTGTAGCATATCAGTCTGATCCTGACTTCACAGTACAGTCCAGCCCCGAAATACCAGGCAATCCTTCTCTGAACAAGAGAAACAGCAAAACCCCAGACGTACGTTTCGGCCTATTGTGGGCCTCGTCAGTGAGGTGCAGCCATATCCCTCTAGGCACACTGAGCAACGGGTCCACGTCTGGATTCCCGCATCACACTTAGGGAGACTTCCCCAAGTGTCATAATTTGCATAAATAAAAAGAGAGAAGCGCTCAACCTGGGAACGAACAATGGCATAATAGCTTGTTCTATGGCTAGTTACCACCCTAGAAGCAGCCTCTTTTTGCTCAATATGTGCCTTTCACAGAGAAGAACTTTCCTGTAGCATATCAGTCTGATCCTGACTTCACAGTACAGTCCAGCCCCGAAATACCAGGCAATCCTTCTCTGAACAAGAGAAACAGCAAAACCCCAGACGTACGTTTCGGCCTATTGTGGGCCTCGTCAGTGAGGTGCAGCCATATCCCTCTAGGCACACTGAGCAACGGGTCCACGTCTGGATTCCCGCATCACACTTAGGGAGACTTCCCCAAGTGTCATAATTTGCATAAATAAAAAGAGAGAAGCGCTCAACCTGGGAACGAACAATGGCATAATAGCTTGTTCTATGGCTAGTTACCACCCTAGAAGCAGCCTCTTTTTGCTCAATATGTGCCTTTCACAGAGAAGAACTTTCCTGTAGCATATCAGTCTGATCCTGACTTCACAGTACAGTCCAGCCCCGAAATACCAGGCAATCCTTCTCTGAACAAGAGAAACAGCAAAACCCCAGACGTACGTTTCGGCCTATTGTGGGCCTCGTCAGTGAGGTGCAGCCATATCCCTCTAGGCACACTGAGCAACGGGTCCACGTCTGGATTCCCGCATCACACTTAGGGAGACTTCCCCAAGTGTCATAATTTGCATAAATAAAAAGAGAGAAGCGCTCAACCTGGGAACGAACAATGGCATAATAGCTTGTTCTATGGCTAGTTACCACCCTAGAAGCAGCCTCTTTTTGCTCAATATGTGCCTTTCACAGAGAAGAACTTTCCTGTAGCATATCAGTCTGATCCTGACTTCACAGTACAGTCCAGCCCCGAAATACCAGGCAATCCTTCTCTGAACCATGTCTGATACTGCCTCACAATATGCAGAAGCTGAGGAAGGAGAGCTTCAGTCAGTGGGTGATGTTAATGACTCAGGAAAGATACCTGATTCTAATATTTCTACATTTAAATTTAAGCTTGAACACCTCCACGTGTTACTTAGGGAGGTTTTAGCTGCTCTGTATGACTGGGATACCATTGCAGTGCCAGAGAAATTTTGTAGACTGGATAAATGCTTTGCAGTGCCTGTGTGTACTGATGTTTTTCCAATACCTAAAAGGTTTACAGAAATTATTAATAAGGAATGGGATAGACCAGGTGTGCCGTTCTCTTCCCCTCCTATTTTTAGAAAAATGTTTTCCAATAGACGCCACCACACGGGACTTATGGCAGACAGTCCCTAAGGTGGAGGGAGCAGTTTCTACTCTAGCAAAGCATACTACTATCCCTGTCGAGGACAGTTGTGCTTTTTTTTATAGCCAATGGATAAAACATTAGAAGATTACCTTAAGAAAATATTTATTCAACAAGGTTTTATCCTACAGCCCATTGCATGCATTGCCCCTGTCACTGCTGCTGCGGCGTACTGGTTTGAGTCTCTGGAAGAGGCTTTACAGGTAGAGACTCCATTGAATGACATACTTGGCAAACTTAGAGCACTTAAGCTAGCCAATTATTTTATTTCTGATGCCATTGTTCATTTGAATAAACTAACGGCTAAGAATTCTGGTTTTGCTATACAGGCGCGCAGAGCGCTATGGCTTAAATCATGGTCAGCTGACGTGACTTTAAAATCTAAGCTACTTAACATTCCCTTTAAGGGGCAGACCCTATTCGGGCCTGGTTTGAAGGAGATTATTGCTGATATCACGTCAGGAAAAGGTTGTGCCCATCCTCAGGACAAATCTAGGGCCAAACAGTCTAATTTTTGTGCCTTTCGAAACTTCAAGGCAGGTGCGGCATCAACTTCCTCTAATAATAAACAAGAGGGAACTTTTGTTCAATCCAAGACGGTCTGGAGACCAAACCAGACCTGGAAAAAAGGTAAGCAGGTCAAAAAGCCTGCTGCTGCCTCTAAGACAGCATGAAGGAACGACTCCCTATCCGGTAACGGATCTAGTAGGGAGCAGACTTTCACTCTTCGCCCAGGCGTGGGCAAGAGATGTTCAGGATCCCTGGGCGTTGGAAATTTTATCCCAGGGATATCTTCTGGACTTCAAAGCTTCCCACCCCCCCAAAAGGGAGATTTCACCTTTCACAATTATCTGCAAACCAGATAAAGAGTGAGGCATTCTTACACTGTGTACGAGACCTCCTAGTTATGGGAGTGATCCATCCAGTTCCAAAGGAGGAACAGGAACAGGGTTTTTACTCAAATCTGTTTGTGGTTCCCAAAAAAGAGGGAACCTTCAGACCGATTTTGGATCTAAAGATCTTAAACAAATTCCTCAAAGTTCCGTCGTTCAAGATGGAAACTATTCCTACCATCCTACCACTGATCCAGGAGGATCAATATATGACTACAGTGGATCTAAAGGATGCTTATCTTAACATTCCGATACACAAAGATCATCATCCGTTTCTCAGGTTTGCCTTTCAAGACAGGCATTACCAGTTGTAGCTCTTCCCTTTGGATTAGCTACAGCCCCAAGAATCTTTACAAAGGTTCTAGGGTCGCTTTTGGCGGTCCTAAGACCGCGGGGCATAGCAGTAGCCCCTTATTTAGACGACATCCTGATACAGGCGTCAAACTTCCAAATTGCCAAGTCTCATATGGACGTAGTACTGGCATTTCTGAGGTCGCATGGGTGGAAAGTGAACGAGGAAAAGTGTTCTCTATCCCCACTCACAAGAGTTTCCTTTCTAGATTCTGTATAAATGAAAATTTACCTTGACGGAGTCCAGGTTATCAAAGCTTCTAAATTCCTGTCGGGTTCTTCATTCCATTCCGCGCCCTTTGGTGGCTCAGTGTATGGAAATAATCGGCTTAATGGTAGCGGCAATGGACATAGTGTTGTTTGCACGCTTACATCTCAGACCGCTGCAGATGTAGGCTCAGTCAGTGGAGCGGGGTTTACACAGATTTGGCCCCTCAACTGAATCTGGACCAAGAAACCAGGGATCCTCTTCCCTGGTGGCTATCTCGGGTCCATCTGTCCAAAGGTATGACCTTCGCAGGCCCGATTGGACTATTGTAACAACAAATGCCAGCCTTCTAGGTTGGGGTGCAGTCTGGAACTCCCTGAAGGCTCAGGGATCGTGGACTCAGGAGGAGTCTCTCCTTCCAATAAATATTCTGGAACTAAGAGCGATATTCAAGGCTCTTCAGGTTTGGCCTCAGTTAGCAACTCTGAGGTACATCAGATTTCAGTCGGTCAACATCACGACTGTAGCTTACATCAACCATCGAGGGGGAACAAGAAGTTCCCTAGAGATGTTAGAAGTTTCAAAAATAATTCACTGGGCTGAGATTCACTCTTGCCACCTATCAGCTATCCATATCCCAGGTGTAGAGCACTGGGAGGCGGATTTTCTAAGTCGTCAGACTTTTCATCCGGGAGAGTGGGAACTCCATCCGGAGGTATTTGCACAACTGATTCTCCGTTGGGGCAAACCAGAACTGGATCTCATGGCGTCTCGCCAGAACACCAAGCTTCCGTGTTACGGATCCAGGTCCAGGGATCCCAAGGCGACACTGATAGATACTCTAGCAGCGCCCTGGTCTTTCAACTTGGCTTATGTGTTTCCCCCGTTTCCTCTGCTCCCTCGACTGATTGCCAAGATCAAGCAGGAGAGAGCATCGGTGATTCTGATAGCACCTGCGTGGCCACGCAGGACCTGGTATGCAGATCTAGTGGACATGTCATCCTTTCCACCATGGTCTCTGCCTCTGAGACAGGACCTTCTACTTCAGGGTCCTTTCAACCATCCAAATCTAATTTCTCTGAGGCTGACTGCCTGGAGATTGAATGCTTGATTTTATCAAAGCGTGGCTTCTCCGAGTCAGTTATTGATACCTTAATACAGGCACGAAAGCCTGTCACCAGGAAAATTTACCATAAGGTATGGCGTAGATATCTTTATTGGTGTGAATCCAAGGGTTACTCATGGAGTAAGGTCAGGATTCCTAGGATTTTATCTTTTCTCCAAGAAGGTTTGGAAAAAGGATTGTCAGCTAGTTTCTTAAAGGGACAGATTTTTGCTCTGCCTATTCTTTTGCACTAGCGTCTGGCAGATGTTCCAGACGTTCAGGCATTTTGTAACAACAAAAGTCCAGCGCACCCGGCAGCAATGAGACTCAACAATTTGATATGCCTTGATATATACCTTTAATTCTGTTAGATGTTGATCACAGGGCTAGACAAAGCCAAATATGCCTGATGGCCAAACAGTCCAACACGCTAAAAGTAAGACAGCATATGACAGGCAGCAGTTAGGGAAAAGAAATAATGGTCAGACGCGTTTCCTTATGTTGTTACATAGCAATCCTCAGTGACCATGCCTGTTACCCACAATTCATTGCCTTTTATACACACCTGTGGTGCAATCTTTAGCACTTTGAAAAAACCTAATTAGTGAGTAGCCAATAAAAAAGGGGGAAAATAGAAATGTGGGAAAAGGAGATCACTGTGGTAACAATGCAACAAACATTTACAAGTGTATTGTCCAAAATGTCTAATACTTAAATAGATATACAGCAAAACAAAGCACTACTCCTATCTACAAAATAAGTCTAATAAATTTAAAAGTGTAATAACTTATACTGGCGTATAAGCATCTGATTTTGCAGAAAATGTATATATTTATTAAATAGAGCAGTGTCCCATTAATTAGTGGGATAATGAAAATAATAATAAAGTGAATAAATTAAAGCAAAAAACTGGATTTAGTGAATCGAGGATATTATAAAAATAATATAAGTAAATAAAAATTAAAAGTCAATAGGTACTAAGAACTCATTGATCTACAAAAAGTCTTACATCCCAATCAAAATTTAACCCTGTCGGCACTCTGGTGCCCAGCTGAAAAATCCAATAAACTTCTCTTTTGCTGAGAATAGTGCCTCTATTCCCACCTCTTGGGTGTCTAGGGATTAATTGAATAGCTTGGAATGTAAGCAATGAACTGTCTGAGTTGTGATATCGTTTGAAATGTAATGAAATGGGGGTGGTTGACTCTGGATCCTCAATGCTCAAGAAAACGATCCTTTAGCGCACGTGTCGTTTGTCCCACGTACTGCCTATGACACCCCCTGCAGGTCAAAAGATATATGACATAGCACGAGTTACATGTCATGTGCTCACGAATTTCAAAAATCTTGTGGCTATTGCTTGATTCAAAGCTTGTGCCAAAAGTAGCATAGGCACATGACTTGCATCTCGTACTGCCACATTTAAAGAAACCAGGTTTAATAGAAAGCCAATTCCTGTGTGACTGTTGCCTAGGCAACATGGAAGGAGACAATATGCTCCCTAAGGTTTGGGCCCTACGAGATACAAAACATACACCCTCTTTAACTATATCAACCAGGGTGTCGTCTGTGGTCAAAATTGGGAGTGCCTTTCTGATTATATCGCAGATTTTGCCATATTCCATGCTGTATGAAGTAATGAATTTTAATTGTTTAAACCTATCTGTATTCTTAGATCTACCAGACACAAGAAGATCTTTTCTATCAAGTAAATCAATATCCCGTTTTGTTTGTTGTAAATGATTAGGAGAATACCCTCTCTGGGCTAACCTTTCAGTTAATTCATTAGAGTGTTTTTCATAACTCAATTGATTGGTACAATTACGCTTCACCCTTAGGTACTGGCTCTTGGGAATAGATTGTATGGTATGCTTTGGATGACATGATTTTGCATTTAGAATGGTGTTTCCAGATGTGGATTTACGGAACAATTCGATGTCGATACACAAAGTCTGAAGATTCGAATGCAACTCAATGTCCAAAAAGGAAATTGAGTGTGCATTACTTTCCATGGTGAACCTTAAATTCAGATCATTGTTCTGTAAATACGAAACGATTCAAGTAGGTCTGCTGGACCCTTCCAAATTAACAAAATGTCGTCTATGTAACGACCAAAATAATGTATAAACTCTCTGTAGGGATTCCCATCTCCATAGACATGGGACAGCTCCCACCAACCCAAATAAAGGTTGGCATAGGAAGGGGCAAACTTTGCCCCCATTGCTGTCCCACGCCTCTGGAGATAGAAATCCCCCTCAAAAAGAAAATAATTGTGGGTCAACAAATATTCAATGGAGACCTCTATGAATCGCTTCAAAGCAACATCATATGTGGAAAATGTGTCCAAAAAGAACCGAATTGCCTGGCTGCCCTTGTCATGAGGTATACAAGTATACAAAGAGACAACGTCGATAGTTACAAAAATGAAACCATCTTGCCAAACTAGGCTTTCAATTTGAGTGATTACATCAGACGTGTCTCTAATGTAGCTCATAAGACTCAAGACCAAGGGCTGCAAGTAACCATCAATCAGTTGGGAAAGAGGCTCATTTAAAGAGCCTATCCCTGCCACAATGGGTCTGCCAGGTGGGCGTGTAGGATGCTTGTGGACTTTTGGAAGATAGTGAAAAATGGCAGATACCGGGTGCTCAGTGTATAGAAAATCAAAATTGGCTTGTTGAATAATACCATCTTTTAATGCCTGCTCCAAAATAGTCTTAAGAGCCGATTTGTAATAGAACACAGGGTTATTTTTAAGTTTCTCATACACGGAGTCATCCAATAGCTGTCTATAGGCCTCATCCAAGTAGTCCCGGCGATTGAGGACCACTACCTTACCACCTTTGTCTGAGTTGCGAATAACAAGCTCCTGATTATTTTTTAATTCCTGAATAGATAGAAATTGTGCCTTAGATAGATTATCCCTGTGATGTCTTTTTTCAAATTCACATAAACTGAGTTTTTTCAGTTCCATTTCTACTGTTTTCTGAAAGACCTCTATGGAATTGGATCTAGATTTTACTGGATAAAATTTAGATTTACATTTTAATTTAGTGATATCCTGAGTATCCCCAATATCAAGTGGGTTACATTCCTGATTATCTCTATCCAAATCCATAAGGTCTAAAACAGAACAAACCTCTGAAAAATCAAAACCACTTCGAATGGGTGCTGGCTTCCCCCTGACCACTTCATCCTGTGCGGTGTTGGTCACTCCCAAGAAATGTTTCTTGAGAACAAGCAACCTCACAAATTTGTTAAGATCAACAACAGTGTTGAAAAGATTGAAATGTGTGGTGGGGGAGAAACCAAGACCCAAAGACAAAACCTCAATTTGTGTCCTAGATAGAACAAAAGAAGACAGGTTAATAACATTCTCAATGTTCATGCATATTTCTGGAATAGTGTTGCTCTCCTCCTCTGAGGGTAACGCCTGGGCTTGGGTACTTGGTCCTGGCTTGGACTTGTACGATTTTCCTCTTCCCCCTCTGCGTATTTTTTTCGGCGTACAGTGGATTGTGGATGGCTCTTCCCGTTTTTTGACTGTGACACTGTATGAGAATCAAGTGCAAAAGATGTGACTTCCTCTGTGCCTGGGGCAATCTCGCCAGATGTTTCAATATCAGAGGAATCATAGTCGTATTCAGTGTCAGTGTCAGCAAATCTCACTTTTTTATTTTCAGACCCTCGACCTCTATAGGTGCTTCTATATCTCCGTCTAGTATTGGTTACAGTCCATTTATATACTTTGTTTTCCTCATAATCCTGTTTGTCTCTCATAATCTTTTGTTTCTTGAAATTCCAAAGATTATTTTTAAACTCAGTGATAACTTTCTGCAGTTTAGTATCATACTTGGCAAAGTCTGGGTTATCACTGAGAGGACGTAAGAAAGATTGTAATTTCTGTTTTTCATTACCTAATTCTTGACGCAAAGATTTCTTATACTCAATCAGTAGATCAATAAGTGCTAAAGAGCATTCTGTGAGAATAAGGTTCCATTTATCAATGAAAGACTGATCTGATACCTGGAAGGAGGGAAATTTTCTAATACGTAGGCCACGTGGAATACGCTGAGCCTTCTTGTACATTTGAAAACTTTTGATATCCATCTCAATTCTTGTATCATTTTTTAGCAAAGTATCCATTTTGAAAAATAGGATATCTAAGTTAGAATTAGCCTCCTGTTCCATAGTATCAGAACTAAAAAGATCCTCAGTATCACTGACATCTTCAGCAAATTGCTGTAAGACATAACCCCCTGCTGCCATATCAAGCTGAAAGAATCTTTAATTTGAAAGAAAAGGTATATAGTGGCTTAATACGATGCTGCAAGCAATGTAAATCTTTATTGTGGTGTGTATTGCTTTAATTATATAGCGTACATGTATGGTTACAAATGTCTCTGATAGTAGTTTACATCCACAACACGATTCAAGTTTAATACCTCTTCAGGGTGTACTACGACTTATATTATCTCTCAAATAACACTCAGATGTTCATCAACCATGTAGATATAATGTGACACACAGAATGATCCGTGCAGCTTACCCAAAAGATGATGGAGAATCAAACACTCGCAACCAGGGAAGCGCTCAGACACAGCAGCGTGTCGAATCCGATCACGTGACGCTCTTCACGTAGTATACACACCCACTTTCTTGCTAGACATCCTGATGACGTATGTACGTTCACTCATCTGCTCCGGTGCGAAGGAAAAAGGAGCGCTCCATCCACGCCCACCAAAGTAACACTGTAACAACAAAAGTCCAGCGCACCCGGCAGCAATGAGACTCAACAATTTGATATGCCTTGATATATACCTTTAATTCTGTTAGATGTTGATCAGGCATTTTGTCAGGCTTTAGTTTGAATCAAGCCTGTGTTTAAACCTGTTGCTCCACCATGGAGCTTAAACTTGGTTCTTAAGGTTCTTCAAGGAGTTCCGTTTGAACCTTTTCATTCCATAGATATCAAACTTTTATCTTGGAAAGTTCTTTTTTTTTTGGTAGCTATTTCCTCAGCTCGTAGAGTCTCTGAGCTATCTGCCTTACAATGTGATTCTCCTTATCTGATTTTTCATACGGATAAGGTAGTCCTGCGTACCAAACCTGGGTTCTTACCTAAGGTGGTATCTAACAAGAATATCAATCAAGAGATTGTGGTTCCATCCTTGTGTTACACAATCTGGACGTGGTCTGTGCTTTAAAGTTTTACTTACAAGCTACTAAAGATTTTCGTCAAACATCTGCTTTGTTTGTTGTCTACTCTGGACAGAGGAGAGGTCAAAAGGCTTTGGCAACCTCTTTTTCTTTTTGGCTAAGAAGCTTAATCTGCTTAGCCTATGAGACTGCTGGACAGCAGCCTCCTGAAAGGATTACAGCTCATTCCACTAGAGCTGTGGCTTCCACTTGGGCCTTTAAAAATGAGGCTTCTGTTGAACAGATTTGCAAGGCGGCGACTTGGTCTTCGCTTCATACTTTTTCAAAATTTTACAAATTTGATACTTTTGCTTCTTCGGAGGCTATATTTGGGAGAGAGGTTTTACAGGCAGTGGTTCCTTACATTTAAGTTCCTGCCTTGTCCCTCCCTTCATCCGTGTACTTTAGCTTTGGTATTGGTATCCCACAAGTAATGGATGATCCGTGGACTGGATACACCTTACAAGAGAAAACACAATTTATGCTTACCTGATAAATTTATTTCTCTTGTGGTGTATCCAGTCCACGGCCCGCCCTGTCATTTTAAGGCAGGTAATTTTTAAATTTAAACTACAGTAACCACTACACCCTATGGTTCCTCCTTTCTCGGCTTGTTTTCGGTCGAATGACTGGCTATGACAGTTAGGGGAGGAGCTATATTACAGCTCTGCTGTGGGTGTCCTCTTGCAACTTCCTGTTGGGAATGAGAATATCCCACAAGTAATGGATGATCCGTGGACTGGATACACCACAAGAGAAATAAATTTATCAGGTAAGCATAAATTGTGTTTTCCACCACTTTTGATTGAAATATGCATAATCACATGATTTATGGCATCAGCCAATATGATTCAAATACACATTATAAACTATCACTAACAAATCAAATTGCTCGATACTTGTGTCATTGATTGCTCATCAGAACTTGTAAGTGCCATTTGTTACATTGTGTATTATACTTTGAAAGTATGTATATGTGAAATTAGTATTAAAGATAAACATTGATGCTGACATTAGGACACACAGTGTAATATTTTAGACAAGGGATTTAAAATTCAAATTGATGTTTGATTCAATATAATCTTAAGATATAGCTCAAAGGGATAGCCCACCTAACATTAAACTGTCATGATTCAGATACAGCAGAAATTAAAATCACCTCTTTACTGGCATGCTATTTTCAGTGTATTTCTTCCTTCTCTTAAATTTCTTTTTAAGTAAAAAAAGGTCTTCTTATATGAGAGCCCATTTTATAACACCTGTGTAGGGGTGGTTTTTAAAAATAGATTGCAATCAGGAGGGGTTAAACAGGTGCAGAGAGAAACCTGGCCCAGCTCTTAAAGGCACATGAAACCCCAATATATTATTTCATGATTTTTATAGAACATACAATTTTAAACAACTTTAAAATTTACTTCTATTATCAAATTTACTTCATTCTCTTATCCTTTGCTGAATGAACAGCATTGCACTTCTGGCAGCTAGCTGAACACATCTATTTAGCCAATCACAAGAGACAAATGTGTGCAGGCACCAATTAGCAGCTAGCTCCCACTAGTGTAGGATATGTGCATATTCTTTTCCAACAAGAAATAGCAAGAGAACAAAGCCCATTTGAAAATAGAATTGAATTTTAAAGTGTTTTAAAATTACATGCTCTATCTGAATCATGCAACTTAAATTTTTACTTTCCTATCCCTTTAAAATATTCATTGGTTGCAAATAAATACATATGATACTCTGATTACATGTTATATTCACAATTATTCCTGCTCAGAATAATAATAATACATTTACAATATATACATAGAGTGGTATAAATAAACATAGAGATATGACAGACAACATTGTTTAGAACAAAAAAAGGAACTTAGGGACATGTAAATATGTTTGCAAAAGATTTTTGACATAACACACACACACATATATATATACAGTATATATATACAGTATATATATATATATATATATATATATATATATATATATATATATATATATATATATATATATATATATATATATAAAGAGAGAGAGAGAGAGAGAGAGAGAGAGCGAGAGAGAGAGAACGAGTAAGGTGCACTCTCAAAAACAGTCTTTAAATGCCAGGGTGCTGAATATGGATGAAATACAGCAGACAAAAGACAGCACTCACTGGGCTTAAAAATAAATAAAAGATATGACTTCTAGACATACAAATACACATTCATTTATGTGAAAGTATCATATAGCAAATAAATATAAAAAATAAATAGCTTTCGGGGCGGAGCCTGGCCGCACTGGAATATGGCTGCTTTAGTGTAGAGCTCTGAAGCCCTAAGTCTAAAAGCCGCCTAAAAAGTGCCTTCAACCACCTTATTTAACAGCTAACAGGTGATGGCAGCTAATAGATTAATCCTGCATAACATAATATAAAAGAAATAACGCTCAGGGAGGTGTTCCAGATATCACCTAACAACTTTCCCCTCCGTGAAAGCTGTGGCCTGCTGCAACCCTACCCGCACCCTAACGGCTCATTCAGTCACCGGACTCTCTATACAACAAGCCAGCTGGCAGGAGCTGGCGGTGCAGAAAGTGACAACTCACCGCTGCCCGGAACTCGTACCAAGCTGCTCTGACCGGTGACCACGGAGCTACTCATGTAAGTGACATCGCTACGCGCCTCCTCCACACTTGACACTGAGGGTATCAGACCTGAAGTAATTAAACCCCCTCACACTAACCGCTGACATCCTGAAATATAAGGGACACTAAAATAGAGGGATACCTACGGGATAACAGCTTAACCTGCAGGGCGAAATCACTTAGCGATACCACGTGGGCTGCGGGCCTCAGCAAATATGGGAACTGAGACGGCCATTCTCGAAGGCCAAAGTTAAGAAAGCCAAAACGGACCCTGCAGCAACAAAAATATATATATATATATATATATATTAGCATTCCATAAGCATGCCCATAATCGCAGTGTAAGAGAGCAAAGGAGCTACACAACTGTGACAGAATTACCTGATCAACGCACTGTGAGAGCAGCAAAAATTGGTGAACTGGCTGCTGAAACCATGCAGGCCTCTCATTGCTAAAAAAAAGAAAAAAAAAAAAACCAGGGGGTAGTACTAGTTTATATATAGTGGTCTTGTTCTGTTGCAGGCTGTGATGCCAAACAAGAAAACTTCCAAGCTACTCAAAGATTGACAATGAATAATTTTTTGAAGCAGGCAGATCCCTCCACATCTTCCCCCAGAGACACTCACTTAAGGGAACAGCAAAATGAAGGAATGCAGAGCACAAATCTATCTACCTATGTCACAAAGGAGGACCTCAAACACCTATCTTCAAAGGACGATATTAAATCTGCTATGCAGGAGGTGAAGGATCTATTTGTAGAACTCAAGCAAGATATCAAAGGGATGGAAAACAGGGTGCAGAAACTGGAAGAATCTACTAAAAAACATAACACAGAGCTCAAACTCCAGGGAGAAAACACTCAATTACACGCAGATATGCTACAAAATCTCATGGATCGTATGGAAGACCTTGAAAATAAGAGCCGGCGCAACAACATCAGGATTCGTGGAATCCCTGAACTGGTGTCCCCAACTGCCATTATGGGCTATCTGCAGAGTCTCTTCCGCACCATAAAAAAAACCCCAACAGCCCCTGAAATTCCAATCGAGAGGGCCCACCATGCACTCCGTCCCAGACCTCCCAATAAGGCACCCCCGAGAGATGTGATCGTGAAGCTACTCTCGTACAGGGAGAAAGAAGAGATAATGAAAGGGTCTAGAGCTATTTCACCACTTACACACGCCGGGACAGATATACAGATTTTCTCGGACCTCTGCCCTACTACCCTGCAAAAAACGCAGAGATCTAAAATTCATCACAACAGTACTCAGAGAGAAACAAATTGCATATCGCTGGGGTTTCCCCCTCTGCATCATCACCATCAAAGATAATACTACCTCCATTTTCCGCACCATACCAGATCTAACAACCTTCAACAACAACCTTGGTTTGAACATCCAACTCCCCCCATCACTGGCGCACCTACAGGAAGATACCCCCACAGAGCACCAAACCACAGAGGCGAACCCACTGTGAATTTTCTCCCCACATTGAACTGCTTGCAACGGGACTATACCCCTCAAACTAAACTGTTTACTTCACCAACCTAAACTAAGAACTCTTTTGGCCATGAACTACCTCCTCTTCTGATGGGTAATATAGTATACAGAATGTTTATCCTTTGTTTTTAGTTTGGTTATCAAAATGTTTAAATGTTATTAATGTTCATTTGTAATAATGTATTGCTTACACCTGTATAAAGAACTTATTAGAAACATATTAACCTAACACCTTACGCAGACAAAACAATGATCACATTGAAATGGATGTTGGTAGTGGGAACACCTAAATATTCATGCACACAACACCACCCTACCCACAAACATTGCATCACATTCACACTCCCCTGAGCAATAACAAAAATAAAAATATACAGTACTTGAATAAATGCTGCCACCGTTTAAATATCTTTATCCGGCACACATAATAAACACTTAACACGAGCAAGCATGCTAGTCATAGGTTTTGGACTAGGGATATTACCCCTAGTGCTGTTTTTCTTTTTCTCTGTTGGAATATTGTATCGATTACTGGTAAACCAGAGATTGCATTTTCTTGCTTCATTGGTGACTTCATATTTTTGCTGTTATACACTCAAAAGTCACAACTGCATCGTCCACTATACCTTCCCCTCCCCCCTTAACCTTCCCCACCACCCACAACTCTTGAACCCTCCCCTTCCCCCCTCTCTTCATAGGGGATAAAAAGAGAGGAAAATTAAAATGCAGACACACACAAACAGAAACATCCCGTGGGGAATAGAGCTAATTACTATAAACGTGAAGGGACTAAATAACCCTGGGAAACGGTCCATAGTACTAAGGGACCTCCAGAAACTAGGAGGGGATATCATCCTTCTTCAGGAAACACACTTTAAAAAGGGCCATGAACCCAAGTGGTTTCAGAAACATTACACGCAAGCGTTCTTTGCATCAAACACAACTAAGAAAAATGGTGTGGGTATACTGATCCACACCAAGACCTCATTCCAGCACTCCCAGACAGTAAAAGACCCCGAGGGCCGTTACATCGTGGTCACGGGTCTGTTACACAATAGCCCTGTGACCATAGTCAATCTATACTCCCCAAACACACTCCAAACCCCCTTCTTAAAAAAAATTTAAACAAAAAATTTTGGAATCACAGAATGGTATTCTCATCATGGGGGGGGACTTTAATGTGGCCCTAAACCCATCCATCGACACTTCGGATGGCTCCTCCAGCACCACTCTCAAAACGATCAAAGCGATCGGATCCCTTTTGAGGGATCAAAAAGTGTACGACACTTGGCGCATAACCCACCCTAACTCAAAAGACTACACTTTCTTCTCCTACCCCCACAACAAATACTCAAGAATTGACTATGTCCTCACTGACACTATAGGCCTGTCACTCATATCAGATTGTAATATTCATCCAATCACATGGTCAGACCATGCTCCTGTATCATGTACACTACAATGGCCAGACATGCCGGTATCTTCCTTTGTGTGGAGATTAGATGACGCGCTGATAAATAACACAGCTACTCAAAAAGACATTAACAAACTGCTCCAAGAATACTTCCAACTAAACTCTATTGACAACATGCCTTTAGCGACCATCTGGGAGGCGCATAAGTGCGTACTCAGAGGGGAATTTATCAAATTAAGAGCGAAACAAATGAGGTTGAAAAGGGAAAAGCTTAACACACTTCTTACCAAACTCTCACAGATAGAATCCTCACATAAGCAGGACCCTTTAAACATACCCCTCTCTGCTGAATTATAACAAGCAAAAAAAAAACCTCTTAAATCACCTACAAGAGGAACAACAAAGGAAAGCCCTTCATTTGAAACTATTTTATGACCAAAACAACAAGGCAGGGAAGTCACTAGCCCGTGCCATTAACTGTCGTAAACTCAACTCTTACATCCATGAGCTAACTGACACGCAAGGTAGACCACAAAACGACGGCAAAAATATTTCCAAGACCTTCAGGGAATACTATAACACTCTATATAATTTACACCCTAATACTCTGAACATCACTGAGCCTCAAACACACACTCCGGACACTCTCGTCGCCCAACAATATCTAGCCAAAGTGGAAACTCCCTCACTATTGGAAGAAGAGAAAGCCTCTTTGGAAGAACCCTTTACCCTCACAGAAATTTTAAACACTATTAAAGAATTACCTACAGGGAAAAGCCCTGGCCCAGACGGGCTAGGTTCTAAGTACTACAAAACATTCGCTCATACACTCGCCCCGCACCTTCTAGCTATCTTTAACTCCACAGCTGACATGGCCTCCCTCCCTGGTACAATGCTGGAGGCGCATATAATTGTTCTCCCAAAACTTGGCAAACCACCTACCAAACCTGAAAATTTCTGTCCAATCTCCCTCCTCAATTCGGACATAAAAATCTTAGCTAAGCTACTAGCAAACAGGCTTAACAAATTTTTACCCCAACTTATCTCTACTGACCAAGTCGGATTTATTCCGAACAGAGAGGCGAGAGACAATACACTTAAAGTGCTTCAACTCCTCTCCCACGCCCATAACACCCACACCCCCCTGTCTCTTCTCTCAACAGATGCTGAAAAAGCATTTGACCGTGTCAACTGGTCCTTCATGCTCTCCACTTTAACTAAAATGAACATTGGCCCAAAATTCCAAAATATGATTCTATCTTTATACTCATCACCTAATGCCAGAATACACGTACATGGAGTACTATCGGATACATTTAAAATATCTAATGGTACCAGGCAGGGTTGCCCGCTCTCACCAATCCAATTTGCTATCTCCATAGAACCCCTAGCATGTAAAATACGTTATAACCCCCAAATTAAAGGCCTCCAAATCCAATCTACAACCTACAAATTAGCCATGTACTCAGATGACATCCTGCTTACCCTAACTGATACAGCCCACTCATTACCTGAAGTTCTAAAAGAATTCAACCAATATGGTCTGGTATCTAACTTTCATCTAAATTTAAACAAATCTGAACTCCTCAACATTAATGAATCAAACGAGATCTTCGCTACCATTAAAAGCAGTAGCCCCATAAAAGTGGTAGATAAAGAGATCCGTTATTTAGGCATCATCATTACCCCCTCACTGGCAGGCCTAGTTGAAGCCAATTACAAAAAAATAAAAGAGGAAATCATAGCTGACCTGTCCAGCTGGAAAAAGAAGCATATATCATGGCTAGGACAAATTAACATAGTCAAAATGAATATTCTACCTAGAGTATTATATCTACTACAAACTATTCCAATCCCTCCAACCACTCCACATATCCAACACATTCAACATGCCTTGGAAAAATACACATGGCAGGGAATCAAACCAAGGATTAACAGAGCTACAATGCACAAACCAAGATCGATGGGAGGGGTGAGCCTCCCTAACTTACACCTTTATAGACAGGCTATCACGTTACAATGAGCTGTTGAGTGGTGCCAAAACCTGGCACACAAGGCTTGGATAGGACTAGACTCTGACATACTTAAATGCCATAATGTGGGGTCCTTGCTGTGGACCCCACATAGACTTCGCCCACCCCAAAACATCACTTTACCCACTTCTAAGTGAAACTATGGCCGCATGGGATGGCATCGCTGCCACACAGGTCACCATCACAACCCCTACTTCACCCCTGGTGTCGGTATACAATAACCCATCCTTAAATTTCCATTCACCAGCGAGGAACACAATGAATAATATACCTCTAAATAAAATAGCCATATACAACGTCTTGAACCAAAATAAACTCAAAACCCAAGGGGAGCTCGAGGAGTGGAACTCTGTCACTTTCTCGTCCTGGTTCCGTTGTGCCCAACTGTACCACTACATCACCACGCACAGACATAGACACTCGCTCCTCAGGCCTCTCACACCGTTTGAAACCCTATACACACAGAACCACCCGCCAAAACATCTCATCTCAATGCTCTACAATATGCTACAAAGTGATGGCCTTAATAGCCTCCCCCCCATACGTACGGAGCTGGCACAACGAGCTAGGGCTCGAACTAGCAGCCGAGGACTGGGTCAAAATTTTTGAAGCCACCAAAAAATGCTCGGTATCTGCCAAAACCCAAGAAACCCAACATAATCTTCTGAGCAGGTGGTACCTCACCCCCCAAAGAATTAAAATTTTTTACCCCAAGTCCACAGATAAGTGTTGGAGAGGCTGTGGCCAAACAGGCACCATGTTACACATCTGGTGGGACTGCCCCAAAATAGAAGACTTCTGGAAGGAGATCTTTGACGTGATTAGCCAGAAACTTGATACAGAGATCCATCCAAACCCAATGTCCCTACTTTATCATGACCTCCCAAGACTTCCTAACACACATGACAAAGCACTTCTCACAATCATGCTGAATGGGGCAAAAGCCCTAATTCCCCTGAAATGGAAAACTGACTCTACCCCCACTTTTATAGAGTGGAAATCACTAGTCTCTTCACAGCTGCAACTCGAAAGGTTCCACTACCTCAAATTAGGCCAACCTGACATACGCAAACTCATGCTGATGACATGGGAGGGAAACCCCATCAACTGATCAGGGCGGCAGGGGATTGGGAGACTGGCATCCATCACACTCCAGAATTTCCCCTTGCCCCCCCCCCATTCTGCAAACTTTTGGCCCTCCAGCTTCATCCCCCTCTTCAGCTTCCTACCCCCCCTACACCTTCCCCCCCCCCCTTCTCAAATGTATTACCACGCATTTCTTTGTCTATCAAGGTATGATTGTGTCTTACCAGAATGTTCAACAATTATTGTTCAGATATAAAATATGTAAAATGATAAAACAAGGTAAATCCATCGACAGGAACAGCAGTGGCAGGAGTCAGACTTTCAGACTCTTCTCTAACCGGCAGAGAGAGACTTGGGAAAGATTATATACTACTTGTAACTAAGGACTAATCAATCCTGACCTTTCAACCTTGTAATGTACGCATTGACCATTGTTGTTCACAACATTTGTTTGTTTACTTGTATTTAAATAAAGATTTACCTTTTAACAAAAAAAAAAAATATACCCTTTGAACTATACAGTAGGTTGACGCAGTAAAAAAAAATAAAAAAATAAAATAAATAGCTTTCTGTAAGATATTGTTTGTTGAGGTATAAATCAATCTATTTCTTGGACATTAACATATGAAAAATAAAAGATTAGCTTTAGAGAAATGTGGTTGTTCATGGACAGTAATGAAATGGTATAAATAAAGTTGGGAAAACCCAGAATAACCGCAACATCGATGACTGTTAGTTAACACCAGTCCGATGCTCTTCGTACTGTACTTGTCGCGTACTAGATCCATGGCAGCGAAGTCTGGCAAGCGTATTGACTCCAGCGAATGCAACATAGTTGACGCTTTAATAAACTGACCCCACTGTCTCCAATGCTGTTATAAACATAAAAATCTTCTTAAACATAGATTTAATGTATTTTGGGCCAGATTACAAGTGGAGGGTGAATTAACGCTCCCGCTTGAGCATTTATTGCACTAGAAGTAAGCTTTTTGTATACAGTAAATATACATTATAACACTTCATTAAAAATTTATGTGTTTTTTCATGTTTTCATCTACTTAACTGCAAAGGGCTCCAATGCACACACACACACACACACAAATATATATATATATATATATATATATATATATATATATATATATATATATATATATATATATATATATATATATATATATATATATATATATATATATATATATATATATACTGTGTGTCAGGTTAGGTAATGTCCAGAAGAAGACCCAAATGCTAAGGCGAATTAAAATAACACCCTAGCACTCTGAGTTTAATCCAGGACGTGACCCCACAACAATTTCTATAAAACAAGGTACTCACAATATGGAGCAGTGTTGGTCTCGGTTCTCTGGAAAGAGTAAAGTAAATCTTGATAGTTGCAGGTAAAACTTCAGATTAGGGTACCAAAAACAAACAGTCAATAAGGAAGGATAAGGTAACTTAAAATCAGGCACTTTTGAGAGTTAAGCTCAGCGTGGTCAATGAAGCAGAGTTTAGCAACTTGTAATCTGGCAGTTTGTGGGTTAAGCAATAGAGTAGTCGTATATGCAGAGATTGGAAACTTGTAATCAGGTAGTTTGAGGGTTTAGCAATAGAGTAGTCTTATATGCAGAGTTTGGCAACTTGTAATCAGGCAGTTTGAGGGTTAAGCAGTAGAATAGTCTTATATGCAGAGTTTGGGAACTTGTAATCAGGCAGTTTGAGGGTTAAGCAGTAGAATAGTCTTATATGCAGAGTTTGGCAACTTGTAATCAGGCAGTTTGAGGGTTAAGCAGTAGAATAGTCTTATATGCAGAGTTTGGCAACTTGTAATCAGGCAGTTTGAGGGTTAAGCAATAGCATAATCGTATATGCAGGGTTTGGAAACTTGTAATCAGGCAGTTTGAGGGTTAAGCAGTAGCGTAGTCGTATATGCAGGGTTTGGCAACTTGTAATTAGGCAGTTTGAGGGTTAAGCAGTAGCGTAGTCGTATATGCAGGGTTTTGCAACTTGTAATCAGGCAGTTTAAGGGTTAAGCAGTAGCGTAGTCGATCAAGCAAAGGTTCAGGAACAGGACAATACAAAGCAAGAGTACTCACGATAGCCTCCGGAAAGAAACAAACAATCAGGCACCGGAGGATTGAGAGACCGGAATAAGAAGCTGGTCCTGACGTCAGCAGAGGGGATGGCTCAGAGAGAGAAAGACGTTGCCCGGCAACCAAACACACCTGAAGAGCTGCTGGAACCTCCGGCGGCAGCGTGACACTGTGTATATATACAGTATATATATATATATATGTATACATATATATATATATATATATATATATTTATATATATATATATATATATATATATATATATATATATATATATATATATTATGTATATACTATATATGTATGTATCTTTTTATATGTGTATATATGGCTGTAAATACATATCTACACATATAAATAAATAAATACAAAGAGTGCCCTCCACTAATATTGGCACCCTTGGTAAATATTAGCAAAGAAGGCTGTTAAAAAATGTCTTTATTGTATAATTTTTTGATCTTTTGGTCAAAAAACACACAAATATCCAAAAAAACTTTGTTAAATATATGTGTGGCACAATTATTGGCACCCTTTTAGTCAATAATTTGCCTTAACTTCCTTTGCCAAGATAACAGCTCTGAGTCTTCTACCAGAATGCCTGATGAGGTTGGAGAATACACGGCAAGGGATATGAGACCATTCCTCCTTATATAATCTCTTCAGATCCTTCAAATTTGGAGGTCGACACTGGTGCATTCTCCTCTTCAGTTCACCCCACAGGTTTTCTATGGGGTTCAAGTCAGGAGACTGGGACAGCTATTGTTTTGATTTTGTGGTCAGTAAACCATTTTTGTGTTGATTTTGATGTATGTTTTGGATCATTGTCCAAAAAAATTGTATTTTTATTTTGACGGGATCTTCTATGAACAAATTAATGGCACTGCGATGGGGATTGAAGTCATCAGTGTATGGAACAATAACCCATACACTAATAATATCATAAAATATCATAGATTCATTGATGATATTATTATTCTTTGGGAAGGAGACTATTGTGAAGCTGAAAATTTCATTAAACACCTTAATAATAATAGTATGAATCTAACTTTTACAGGGAAACTTTCGGAGAAACAAATAGAATTTCTAGACCTCATCCTCTTTTCAGAACATGAAAAAATAAAAGTAACAAATTATAGAAAACCTACTGATACAAATAGTTTCCTAATTGCAGACAGTGGACATTTAAAGTTATGGAAAAGTAATATACCATATGGACAATTCCAGAGGTTAAGAAGGAACTGTTCCAATATAACAGATTATAATAAGGAAGCTAAAATTATGTCTGATAAATTTATTCAGAAGGGTTATTCTGAGAAACTAATAAATAGCACCAATGAGAGGGTACAAAAGATGGATAGAAAGGATTTAATGGAATATAAAAAGAAGAATAATAGTCATGAACAAAATAATTTCCAAAATAAACCAAATGTTAGATTCATAACCACATACAATGAAAATCATAGAGATATTCAGAAAATTCTGGAAAAACATTGGAACATCTTAGCAAGAGACCCCGTTTTAGGCACACATGTAGGTCAAAAACCTCTATTTATATACAAAAGAAATAATAATCTGAAAAATATATTAGTCCCAAGCAAGTTAAGAGAACATCGCCCTATGAACACCAAAAATAAAAATAATATGTGGTTAACACAGAAGAAAGGGTTGATAAAATGTAAAAAGAAGGATTGCAGCACCTGTCCATATGTTAGTAGTGAAAGTTTATTTTATAATTTTAACAAATCAAAATCCTATAAATGTATAAGTAGTTGCACGTGTGACAGTACATATGTCGTCTATCAGATAACATGCAAATGTGGAAAAATTTATATTGGAAGGACGAAGAGAAAACTAAAGAATAGAATATCTGAACATATTAAAAATATTGAAAATTCCTTTGAAAACCACAGCGTGTCTGAACATTTTAGAATAGCCCATAACAGTAACCCAGAGGGACTTACCATTAAAATAATTGAATGGATAGCACCAAATAAATTAGATCACAACAGATTATTGAGACTTAGAAAAAGGGAGACTTTCTGGGTCTATGCCCTTAATAGCTTACATCGAGAAGGTCTCAACATAGATCTAGATATTCAGGCATTTCTGGTATAGATATATGATGATACCTATAAGTATGGTGTATTAAAAACTAGGTGTTTATATATGTTTTCACATTAATTCACACTCATAGTTTCACAATATTTATATTAGGTTGCACCTACATACTATACAATGAAGCTACATTTAGCAAATAAGGTATCAACTATTTCATCAATTTTTATTACACATATCTCTACTGTTTATAGATACAAATAATAATTATTTCCCCTACTAAATATGGTGAAAATGGGGGATAGCTATTTTTTAGGTCATCTATCTATGTATTTAACATTCAGATTATAGTGTCTTTTTTCAATTCCAAATCCCCTAGTATTTTTAGAGAGTATGAATTAGCATGAAATTTTATATGTACATATCCAATTTTTAACAGGATTTTAATAGTGATTAATTGATTTTATGAGGTTTATTTTCTTAATGTCTTTTAATCAATTTCTAACAGTGTGTTATATCATGAAATTATGTTTTAACAAATTACTAATGAATATTCTGTGTAATATATTTATGTATAATGTGAACAATCATCATGTATTTCAATTCTAGTTAACCAATTAAATATGAGTAACATGTATTTATGGTGGAGCTTGTCTGTATACCACAGCAACCTCTTGAGAAAGTTCCCACGCTAGGGAACGAAACGGCTGTCGAGGATTCCTATTGATGTTAGCAACCGGAACCGGCTTTCTGCAGCAGTTTACAGCTGATTCCTTGTTCACACCGCTACACGGAAGGAACAGCTAAGGACGTTCGATAAGGATTTGGCTTTCCTGAATGAGCAATCTGTGGAGTGGTAATTTGATTTACCAACAGTTCTTCTTTTAAACACTTCTATTTTATTTTAATCTGGTACGCAGGATATTTTTTGTGCTTTTTATTGTATAATTGAATAAAACTTTCTTCACTTGAGTCCGGCTGCGCTCTTCTCTGCTTTATTTTTCAGCTTTGCCTTGTTCCAAGGGATCTACGTATGATACACCCCTTTTTGAAGAGCAGCACACACCTGTTTGTATGGTGAGGACTTACAATACCACTACAGCTGCAATTTGTAAGGCATCTCTATTCTTTGAGACTTTTAATGGGACTTATCCTGTATTTCATTTTCAGCAGTGTTGTGGCATTTTTTAACTTTTTCTACTGTTGATCAATACAGTTAAACGTTTGTACTTCTTTTCCTTATCCAGGAGTATATTAGATTTATATTTTTTGCATATTACTTCATTATATTATAATTCTATTATATAATCACTCACAACCTTAGTAGCGCTGATATCTAAGGCCTAGATTTAGAGTTTGGCGGCAGCCGTCAAAACCAGCGTTAGAGGCTCCTAACGCTGGTTTTGGGCTACAGCCGGTATTTAGAGTCAGTCATTAAAGGGTCTAACGTTCACTTTCCAGCCGCGACTTTTCCATACCGCAGATCCCCTTACGTCATTTGCGTATCCTATCTTTTCAATGGGATCTTTCTAACGCCGGTATTTAGAGTCGTGGCTGAAGTGAGCGTTAGAAATCTAACAACAAAACTCCAGCCGCAGAAAAAAAGTCAGTAGTTAAGAGCTTTATGGGCTAACGCCGGTTCATAAAGCTCTTAACTACTGTGCTCTAAAGTACACTAACACCCATAAACTACCTATGTACCCCTAAACCGAGGTCCCCCCACATCGCCGCCACTCGATTAAATTTTTTTAACCCCCTAATCTGCCGACCGCCCACCTACGTTATACTTATGTACCCCTAATCTGCTGCCCCTAACACCGCTGACCCCTATATTATATTTATTAACCCCTAACCTGCCCCCCACAACGTCGCCGCCAGCTACCTACAATAATTAACCCCTAATCTGCCGACCGCAAAGCGCCGCCACCAACGTTATCCTTATGTACCCCCTAATCTGCTGCCCCTAACAACGCCGACCCCTATATTATATTTATTAACCCCTAATCTGCCCCCCTCAACGTCGCCTCCACCTGCCTACACTTATTAACCCCTAATCTGCCGAGCGGACCGCACTGCTACTATAATAAAGTTATTAACCCCTAATCCGCCTCACTCCCGCCTCAATAACCCTATAATAAATAGTATTAACCCCTAATCTGCCCTCCCTAACATCACCGACACCTAACTTCAATTATTAACCCTTAATCTGCTGACCGAATCTCGCCGCTACTTTAATAAATGGATTAACCCCTAAAGCTAAGTCTAACCCTAACACTAACAACCCCCTAAGTTAAATATAATTTAAATCTAACTAAATAAATGAACTCTTATTAAATAAATTATTCCTATTTAAAGCTAAATACTTACCTGTAAAATAAACCCTAATATAGCTACAATATAAATTATAATTATATTATAGCTATTTTAGGATTTATATTTATTTAACAGGTAACTTTGTATTTATTTTAACCAGGTACAATAGCTATTAAATAGTTAAGAACTATTTAATAGCTAAAATAGTTAAAATAATTACAAAATTACCTGTAAAACCTAAGTTGCAATTAAACCTAACACTACACTATCAATAAATAAATTAAATAAAATACCTCCAATTACCTACAATTAAACCTAACACTACACTATCAATACATTAATTAAATACAATACCTACAAATAACTACAATTAAATAAACTAACTAAAGTACAAAAAATAAAATATTTACAAACATTAGAAAAATATTACAACAATTTTAAACTAATTACACCTACTCTAAGCCCCCTAATAAAATAACAAAGACCCCCAAAATAAAAAAATGCCCTACCCTATTCTAAATTAAAAAAGTTCAAAGCTCTTTTACCTTACCAGCCCTTAAAAGGACCTTTTGTGGGGCATGCCCCAAATAATTCAGCTCTTTTGCCTGTAAAAAAAAAACATACAATACTACCCCCCCAACATTACAACCCACCACCCACATACCCCTAATCTAACCCAAACCCCCCTTAAATAAACCTAACACTAAGCCCCTGAAGATCTTCCTACCCTATCTTCACCTCGCCGGGTATCACCATTCAGTCTTGGCTCCAAAATCTTCATCCAACCCAAGCGGGGGCTGGTGATCCATAATCCTGCGGCTGAAGAGGTCCAGAAGAGGCTACAAAGTCTTCATCCTATCCGGGAAGAAGAGGCGATCCAGACCAGCAACCATCTTGATCCAAGCGGCATCTTCTATCTTCATCCGATGAGGAACGGCTCCACCGTGAAGACCTCCAGCGCGGATCAATCTTCTTCCTCCGATGTCCAACTGAAGAATGACGGTTCCTTTAAGGGACGTCATCCAAGATGGAGTCCCTCAAATTCTGATTGGCTGATAGGATTCTATAAGCCAATCGGAATTAAGGTAGGAAAATTCTGATTGGCTGATGGAATCAGCCAATCAGATTCAAGTTCAATCCGATTGGCTGATCCAATCAGCCAATCAGATTGAGCTCGCATTCTATTGGCTGATGACGTCATTTAAAGGAACCATCATTTGGCGAGTAGGCGTCGCCTGAAGAGGATGTTCCACGTCGGCTTGGAAGAAGATGGCTCCGCTCCGGAAGAAAAAAGATTGAAGATGCGGCTTGATAGAAGACTTCATCCCGATGATGGACTTCCGACTTCAGCCCGATGATGGAGTTCTTCAGCCGCCGCTTGGATCAAGACTTAGGACCCTCTTCTGGACCGATTGGTGAACCCGGTGAGGTGAAGACAAGGTAGGGAGATCTTCAGGGGCTTAGTGTTAGGTTTATTTAAGGGGGGTTTGGGTTAGATTAGGGGTATGTGGGTGGTGGGTTGTAATGTTGGGGGGGTATTGTATGTGTTTATTTTACAGGCAAAAGAGCTGAATTTTTTGGGGCATGCCCCGCAAAGGGCCCTGTTCAGGGCTGGTAAGGTAAAAGAGCTTTGAACTTTTTTAATTTAGAATAGGATAGGGCATTTTTTTATTTTGGGGGTCTTTGTTATTTTATTAGGGGGCTTAGAGTAGGTGTAATTAGTTTAAAATTGTTGTAATATTTTTCTAATGTTTGTAAATATTTTTTTATTTTTTGTAACTTAGTTCTTTTTTATTTTTTGTACTTTAGTTAGTTTATTTCATTGTATTTATTTGTAGGTATTTTATTTAATTAATTTATTGATAGTGTAGTGTTAGGTTTAATTGTAGATAATTGTAGGTATTTTATTTAATTAATTTATTGATAGTGTAGTGTTAGGTTTAATTGTAACTTAGGTTAGGATTTATTTTACAGGTAATTTTGTAATTATTTTAACTATTTTAGCTCTTAAATAGTTATTAACTATTTAATAGCTATTGTACCTGGTTAAAATAAATACAAAGTTGACTGTAAAATAAATATTAATCCTAAAATAGCTATACTATAATTATAATTTATATTGTAGCTATTTTAGGGTTTATTTTACAGGTAAGTATTTAGCTTTAAATAGGAATAATTTATTTAATAAGAGTTGATTTATTTAGTTAGAATAAAATTATATTTAACTTAGGGGGGTGTTAGTGTTAGGGTTAGACTTAGCTTTAGGGGTTAATCCATTTATTACAGTAGCGGCGAGATTCGGTCGGCAGATTAGGGGTTTAATAATTGAAGTTAGGTGTCGGCGATGTTAGGGAGGGCAGATTAGGGGTTAATACTATTTATTATAGGGTTATTGAGGCGGGAGTGAGGCGGATTAGGGGTTAATAACTTTATTATAGTAGCGGTGCTGTCCGCTCGGCAGATTAGGGGTTAATAAATGTAGGCAGGTGGAGGCGACGTTGTGGGGGGCAGATTAGGGGTTAATAAATATAATATAGGGGTCGGCGGTGTTAGGGGCAGCAGATTAGGGGTACACAGAGATAATGTAGGTAGTGGCGGTTTACGGAGCGGCAGATTAGGGGTTAAAAAAATATGCAGGGGTCAGCGATAGCGGGGGCGGCAGATTAGGGGTTAACAAGTGTAAGGTTAGGGGTGTTTAGACTCGGGGTACATGTTAGAGTGTTAGGTGCAGACGTAGGAAGTGTTTCCCCATAGAAAACAATGGGGCTGCGTTAAGAGCTGAACGCTGCTTTTTTGCAGGTGTTAGGTTTTTTTTCAGCTCAAAATGCCCCATTGTTTTCTATGGGGATATCGTGCACGAGCACGTTTTTTTAAGCTGGCCGTGTCCGTAAGCACCCGCTGGAATCGAGAGTTGCAGTGCCGTTAAATTATGCTCTACGCTCCCTTTTTGGAGCCTAACGCAGTGAAAACCCAGCCATTCTGTGAACTCTAAATACCAGCAGTATTTTAAAGGTGCGGCCAGAAAAAAGCACGCGTAGCTAATGCACCCCTTTGGCCGCAAAACTCTAAATCTAGGCGTTAGTTTTTCTTTTTACTTAGTTACCCAGGTATACTAAAAAAAATATGGGAACATACTTCAAATCTATTTTTCTCATATAAATTCATAGGGATGTTAATAATTGTGCCACACCTATATATATAACAAACATTTTTTTTTATATAAACCTGTATTGTTTTAAGACATCTTTAGACATGTATATGTATGTATCTCAATGTTAAAGCCCTTTGCCTTTCTTTTTTTCCTAATACCTGAGATCTCATATCTTTGAGCATTTATAACTTTTATGTGCAATATTTTTTTTCAATAATTTTTATAAGATGGTTTTATTATGAATGAAACTATACATTGTAATGTATTTTTGATGTGTTTTGTGCAACTTTTTAGTTTTGCTCTGAAGTTGCAGTAATCATTCTAGCGTAAATAGCAGTTGCACTCAAGCGATTGTGTTTACTTTCAACTCGTAATACCAGCAGTAAGCCAGACAAGCATAAACAGATGCAATAAATCCCTTATCGTTAAGGTGCAATAGTTTGCGCTCCACTCATAATCTGGCCCTTAGTGTTGTAATTCACATATAAATGTGAATATCATATGTACAAATTTGTTTAAAACCCCCCAGAAAAACTATGCTTGTATTTAAAAAAGAAATATTCTGATTTAAATTAATTTATCATTCATATTGTTTAACAACCTATTAAAAAGTTTGTTTTATTTTGTAAAATATTTTATTTTGAATGTATAATTAAATATTGTATGTACAAATATGTAAAAAAAAAGACAAACCTTTTAATGTAAATAAAGAATAATTTTGTTGGCAAACCTGTGTTTTCATTCATCATCTGCTGGTGTCATACATGGGGATATTAAAGGGACATGATACACACAATTTTTCATGACCGTTAAAGTTGTCAATCCCCGGCCCAACATGATAACATTATAAAATACATTACTTATATAAATAAGACTTACACACAAAACTTTGGTATAAAATTGGCCGCAGCCATTTTAATAATAACATAAATTAAATATTAAATATAATAAAACATTTTAAACAGAACATACCTGATGTTCTTAATTAACATTAAACATTAAAACATTTTGCCAATTCCCCACAGCGGTGCTAGTTCCCAAACCCACAAAAAACAACATGGCCGTCATTCAAAAAACTGGATTCAACTATATCCACGTTGAGTCCGTACCAAGCACACCTCCACTTTAATAGGGAACCCCTTGTCCCTATAATAAACCAGTTGCCCGCTCACCCCATGGAGAGGCAACTTCTTAAAATCCTCCAAATCACTTGGCCATATTGCTTAAAATATTTGTCTGGGAACTAGCACCCCCGCCTTGCTGCGACAATCACAAAACAAGGAAGGAACACCACATATTCAGGGAGGGAGGGAGCATTTTTCCACACAAATTTTACTAACAAGCTGATGACAGATTCTACCACTCTTTTCTTAAGTACGCAGTAGCGCGTGCTAACTCCGCCCATTAACCCTTAGTACCCAATCAGAACAAACCAGGCCTATTCCTCCAATGGTCAAGGCCCCTTCCCGTTACTTCGCACTCCCAGGGGCTCCTTGACCTTTAAATTCATCAATCCCCGGCCCAACATAATAACATTATAAAATACATTACTTATATAAATAAGACTTACACACAAAACTTTGGTATAAAATTGGCCGCAGCCATTTTATTAATAACATAAATTAAATATTAAATATAATAAAACATCTTTAAACATTTTAAACAGAACATACCTGATGTTCTTAATTAACATTAAACATTAAAACATATTGCCAATTCCCCACAGTGGTGCTAGTTCCCAAACCCACAAAAAGCAACATGGCCGTCATTCAAAAAACTGGATTTAACTATATCCACGTTGAGTCCGTACCAAGCACACCTCCACTTTAATAGGGAACCCCTTGTCCCTATAATAAACCAGTTGCCAGCTCACCCCATGGAGAGGCAACTTCTTAAAATCCTCCAAATCACTTGGCCATATTGCTTAAAATATTTGTCTGGGAACTAGAACCCCCCGCCACTGACTGGTCTGCTCAAGCAGCCCAATCCTGCCAAACCCAAATTTTTTTCCAAAGCTTCTTTTATGTCAAACAAAAATAGCTGCAGCCCGAATTGATTGAAGTGAACCCCATCCTTGAGATAAAATTCCTCAGCCCCTTCAACTTCAAAATCTGGGTGAAAAACAACACACCCCCAACAACCTTCTTATAAAGGAACTAATTATTTTATTAATTTTTTTTACAGCTCCTTTCAAGCTTTTCATAATCCCATGCTGATTTCCACACTAGTCGTGGAGTAATCTGTGACCAAATTATCTTTATCTCCGGGTAAAGGTCTTTATTATTGCCCAAATCTCTTTTTATTCTTCTGACTAGTTCCTTTTAAGGAATAATACCCAAGTCATTCCCACCCAAATGCAACACTAAAACATCAGGATGATGGAAAACCTTGCTGTATTCAACAAATACTGGAAACAAAAGCTAAGTTAAAATGGCTCTAAATTGATACTGTGACAAAAAGGAACCATCGGAATGAATCAATAACGGGCCATCTTGCAAAGGCCGTATAGACCCATAATGCATCAATACCTGACAAGGACATACCACTGTCCCACTAGGGAACAGAACTATATTCTTGCCTTTTTTATAAATGTCAGTTTACTACTCCTCAATAAAATTTCCACCCTATTTTCATCCCATATCACATCTTCTTTTTGTAAACCCCCAGAAACCGTCCTGCTAGGGCTTACTAATTCAGATATCCTGAAGGCCTCAAAAAAGGCCAGAACAAAGGCCGTTCGAAACAATGTTATTTCAAATGCTGATGAACAAATATAAGCCAGTACTACCCAAATATTTTCCAGCAATGTAATGTAATAGGGCTTCTCTTATCTATATTCTTCGCCTTCTTTTTCAAACCCTTAAGGACCTGACAAAACCAAAAAACCTTTGTAAAGTCACACATACCCAATAAACAGAATCTAAAAGCTAAGGCCGCCAATCTTTTATCCATACTAGATGCTGACAAACCCCAAGTTCCCCAATGCCACATCCATTCCAATAAATAACCTGTGACATCATCAGGCCCTTCCTTAAGATCAGCCTGATCTAACCACGTTTCCCATTCTCTCCAGACTGATACATAATAAGACCAAGTACCTGGAGCCAAATAATTCTTAACTAACTCAGACAATCCTCCTCCCCAAGCCCTCCATAATTGATCCGGGAAATTCGCTCCGACTGCATCTGCCTGAGGCGCGAGCTCCCGAAAAACGGATCCACTGTGAACGAGATAAAGCATCTGTTATCAAATTGCACTTACCAGGGATATGTTTAGCCCGGACAAAAACATTCATACTCAAACATTTAAAAACCAGTACTCTCAATAAACGCAAAACTAGCAATGAGGACACAGATAACAAATTGATAGCAGAAACAACACCCATATTATCCATGTGGAATAATATAGATTTATTAACCAAGTCATCCTCCCAAACAAATAAAGCTACCAATATCGGAAATAGTTAAAAAAATACTAGGTTTTGAGTTAAACAGAGTCCCACCCAATCCTGAGGCCACACATCCGCACACCAATGACCCAGAAAATAAGCCCCAAAACCAACACCACCAGCTGCATCCGTTACCAAATCCAACTCAACATTGGAGATCCGAGCTTCCATGAAGATCGCAGCTCCATTAAAAATTTTAAGGAACTCTAACCAAACCTTCAAATCATCTTTGTGACCTTTTTTAACCCTCACAAAATGATGAGGCTTGCTTACACCAGATGTGGCCAATGACATTCTCCTAGAAAACACTCTCCCAATAGGAATGATTCTGCAAGCAAAATTCAATTTTCCCAACAGTGATTGCATTTCACGCAAAGTCACCTTACAAACACCAAGAAAACGCTGAATCATTTCCGACAAATCCACAATCTTTTCCCTCGGCAACCTACATTCCATCCTAGCCAAATCAATTGTGATCCCCGAAAAATTAAGGGCCGTAACTGGACCCTCAGATTTTTCCATTGCAATAGGAACCCCAAATTCAGATGCCATTAAATAAAAAGAATCCCTCAACTTCAAACAAACATCCGACTTAGGAGGACCCACAAAAAGAAAGTCATTGAGATAATGTACAATAGAAGAAAATCCTGACTTAACTTTAACTACCCATTCCAAAAAGGAACTAAAACACTCAAACAATGAACAGGAAATGGAACACCCCATCGGAAGGCAAAGGTCCACATAAAAAACTCCATCAAAACAGCAACCCAAGAGATAGTGGGAAGAAGGATGAACTAGAAGCAACCGAAAGGCTGCCTCTATATCAACCTTAGCCAGCCAAGCAAACTGACCCGCTTCCCTAACCATCTTAACCGCCAGGTCGAAAGATGCATAAGACACTGACGATAATTCCTCCGGAATGCCATCATTCACAGACCCACCCTTTGGAAAAGACAAGTGATGAATAAGACGGAATTTACCCGGTTCTTTCTTAGGACCACACCCAAAGGTGAAATACGCAAATGGGGGATTGGGGGAACTTTAAAAGGCCCCCGCCATTCGACCCAACAAAACCTCCTTCTCAAGTTTACTCTTAACAACATCTGGCCATTCCCTAGCTGACTTCAGATTGCCTCTATAATAATGAACAACTCCACCAGAAGATGGAATTTTAAAACCATATTCAAAACCATGAAACAATAACAAAGCTTTCTCCCTAAAACCCTTTTGTTTAGCGTAAAGGACAAGCCACAGCTCCATCCCGCTTAACTTCACCGGAGTTACTCCCTTTTTCAGACAACTCCTGGGTTCCACCCAATTTGTTCTTTTCGAAACACTTGGAGAATGAGTGAGCGCCCCCACACCCTGAACACTCATGTCTGAATTTACAAGCTGATCCCCATTTGCAAATCTTCTCATTAAAAGCGAGGCAGAAACCTTTTCTAACTGTTGCCGACAACCCACTCTGGAGTGACCCGCCGGCTCCCCCACGAAAAGGCTGCGAAGACCTTAGTGGGGTCATTATCTTGAGCCAAAGACCCATATCCCAATTATCCCATTTCATCTCAGGCTTAACCGACAAACGTTGCCTAAATTGCTCATCATAAACCCACCAAGCCATAACCCCATATGTTCTCTGAGCAGCAGCAACTTCATCTAAATAACAAAAAAGAGCAGCTCCCCTGTTCATGAAACTTACCAGCAAACACACTGGCATACATAACAAAAGCTTGAAACCAATTAGTAAAGGTTTTAGGAAGCTTTCTGTACCGTTTTTTCCTCTCCTCTTCCTCCTTTTTTGACGCATCTTTCTTTGAATCCTCAGGTATCTCAAAAGATTGGTCAAGCGGTAACAGAGAAAATAACTCAATAAATTCTCTCTTCCATATCTTTTCCCTTAACTCAACCATCAAGTGCATAACTAAAGGCCCAATAGAACACAAGCAAGACCTAGCCAAAGCCGTATCAGCAATTTTAAGTTCAGGGCCCCCCAACCCTTTATTCTCAACATTAACCACTTTTGACTGGGGCAATCCAACTGTTTGAACCTGAATAACTGACCCTTCACCTTTAGTTCCCTCAACAGAACTCCCAACTGACACATTTTGCAATAAAGATCCTGGAGAAACCCAAGAATTGGCGACTCCTCCTGGAACTTTAGCACCTTCTAACTTAGCTAACAAGAAAATAGAGGGGCGCCTCATGTGTAGGATCAACAGATATAAAAGCCAGTAATAATAGTAGTAGAGCCAAATGGGTACTCACACACTTCACAAGCACACCAATGTGCTGGTAGTAGCAGGCTGCAGATTCAAATACTACCTCTCAGGTAGTACTGTGATGCTGGAAATGGAATAGGAGACACAGAGCAAAAGAAGCACTACATGTGCAGACTGTTAAAAATATAACTGACAATATTTTCAGTGGTACAGATGGTTACTCACATACTCCATGAGCACACTTATGTGCTGGTAGAAACAAGCTGCAAATTTTAGGCAGGTGTAGCAGCTCACCCCAAATCAAATTTCTTGATGCTGTAATCAAATGGCTCCAATAGGTAACACAAAGTCCCAAAAAGGTAGAGAAACTCTTATGTATCAGCAGGGCAGTAGGTAGGTAAAGATATCCACTCAAAGGCGTATTTCCAGTAAAATACAAATATTTATTAACAACAAAAGTTAAAAACACAACAAAACAATTGCTGTGTTGGGTGGATAAAAAAGGGTTAACAATTACCCCAATAATGCAATAATTGCACCGTTTCATCAGGCATATAATTGTTCTTATTCCTACCTCTGCTTTATATAGCCAGCTAACAAACATTATCCTCCTTTCAAAGGGGTGTGTTTAACAATTAATCACTGACACCTGTCTAAAGTGGCTAATCTCCTAATTCATATATCTTACAAAATGTTATGGAGATCCAATATACTTATACATATGCGCAAGAAACTGTCTTTCTATTTGTTGTTTAAAAAGTAATAATATACGTGTATGTGTACAAAAGACTAACTTTCTATTTGTTGTGGGAATCTGATATGCGTATATGTATAAGTGTAAGGGGGATTTTCTTTCTATTCCATCTATTCTATAGATCTCCCAACAGTGATAGTCCATTCCTAAACTATATATATTATATAGATCATCCATCAGTAATATCTCCCATATTCCACTGATAAAAAATAATAATAGAAGATAGATCAATACTAACCCATATTGTAGATAGAAATATTTCTCCATTTCTGTTATATATCCAAAAGACTGTATGTGTGCATGTAAATAAACCATGTGTATATATTATGCATGTAAGAATTTAGTTTAATTTGATTGTATGTTTACATTGTGATAGGCTGCATTTAACAGCTTTCACCACTTTTGCACGGATTACACTTCCGGTTATTGGTTCATAGGGGGTTTCTATTGGTTGTTACACGTCTTTCTTAGCCAATAGTAAACGAGCCTCATGGGGGTGTGTGCACATATGTTCGTTACATAGAATACCTTTCAGTATTATGCACAGAGATCGCGCTCCCCTATCAGCTGTAAGTGTCTGCCGTGTGTGGCACTATATTATACATAATGATCGCCTATTTCAGGCCAACTATAACCCAGATGTCTCTTCCCCATTCTCGAAGAATATAACTACTAATGGCCTTAAAAATCCCAAAACTTGATTATTTGGCCGGGGTACATATGAATCTAACCTCTGTGGGGTTTTTTCTATATCTAGAAATATTCATAGCCGAAAACTTTTTGCAAAATAATCTGTCCTCTTAATGATATATCCTAACATTGTACATTATAGGTATTCATGGGGGTTTCTATACTACGGTAGTTTTTCCAATGCTGCACTCCATAAGCAGCATGTATGAAATTTACAGCGAAACATTAACCCAATATTAACTTGGCTCAACTAAATGGTATGCACTGTATCATAAATAGTGCCTTAGTGTTCAGATTTCTTTAGAAAAATTTGTAATTTTTATAATTATATAGTATATTCAATCCCAAAATGTGATAAAAATCGCACATAATAAATATCAAAATAAACCACGATTGTGGAGCAAGACACAATCTAAAATCTAGTATGTGAATATGAAAAAATCAAATTTATATTGATAAATCTTTAAGTAGTGCATAAAGTGGTATGAAGTGGATATTATATATGATGTATAATATAACATAATATGTCTCAAAATGTGATATTGCGACTAAATGTGACAGTAATATAAAAGTGATTAGACATCTAATGTGATAAAAATGTGTCAAAATATACCTATTTGTAAATTCAAAGTAAATACTTTCTCACTAAAGTTTAAACTATAACTAAAAGATAATAAAGTGATTGCCTAACTCTAAGTGTCCTCTATATGTAAAAAAATGAGTGTTGTGTAAAAATATATTGATAATAATAATAAAAGAGCAACCACACCTGTAATTCAGGTGTGAAGAAAAAATATATCTAGTTAAGGAAACTATTGTTTAAAAGGCCGCCAGATCTAATACCTCGCTCAGGCCAGAGGGAAATAAAGACTGGAATTTAAATATCCAGTATGTTTCCCTCTGGCGCAGGCGAGTGTATCTATTGAACCCTATTTGATTGAGAATGTGTTCAAGGGGAGTGATAGCAAAGGTGTGATGGTGTCCATGGTGTTGGATTGTGCTGTGTCGGGAAATACTATGTTTTAGTGATCTCTTTTTGATATTTCTTAAGTGTTCACTCACCCTTGTACGTATCTTCTTGCAGGTGCGCCCCAAGTATTGTAGGCCACATCTGCAGGTCAGAACGTAAATAATATAATCCATACTACAATCTATTCTTTTCTTGATGTGGAATATTTCTCCTGTGGTATGACTCTTTATAGATGTACAACCATGTGTGATGTAACTACACATGAGACAGCTTGATTTATTACATCTAAATGTGCCCAATTTTTCTCTTCTAGTTATGGGAGATTTAGCAGTATGTAAGCCATTTCTTTTTGATAGTACTATTTTGCTTGGGGCCAATTTTTGCTTTAAAGTTGGCGCTCTCCGAAACACTGTCCGTGGGGTCTTGCCAATGGTATTTTTAAGAATTGGATCTTTTAATATTATCGGCCAATGTCTGTTTAAGATTTTTTTAATATGGGAATGTTCAGAGTTATACTGAGTTATGAAAAGATGGTCTTTCAAAGGGGCCATTCCTAATTCATTGTGGACTATCTGAACGGGGGAGCTAAAATGGTGTTTCTATCTTCTCCCATTGCCTTAAGAAAACTATCTTTAATGAGCTCATTGGGGTACCCCTTTTCTCTAAATCTGGTAATTAAGACCTCTGATTGTTTGTCATACAGTGTCAATGTGCTACAGTTCCTTCTGATTCGCCTAAACTGACTGTAGGGGATGTTGGTCTTCCAACCATTAAGATGGTTGCTGGAGAAATGGAGGAAGTTATTACTATCCACCTCCTTAAAATAAGTGGAAGACACAACATCCCCCACGTCATTCCATCTGAGACAGACATCTAAAAATTAAATTTGTTCGGCCTGTAAATTATGTGTAAATGACAAGCCCATGTTGTTCGAGTTGAGGTGACTGGTGAATAGTAAAGCTTCATCTGTGGTTCCCTTCCATATAAAAATGAGGTAATGAATGTAACGGCCATAGAATACCAGGTTTGCCACCAAGTTAGAATTGTAGATGTAACGGTCTTCAAAGACACCCATAAAGAGGTTGGCAAAACTGGGGGCAAACCTGGTACCCATGGCTGTCCCCTTGATTTGAAGATAGTAATCATCTAGAAATTGAAAATAGTTTTGTGATAATATGTATTCTATACTAGTGATGATAAAATCCTGTTGTACTGAGGGAAGATAGATGTCATTATTGAGATATTCCCTTATTGCATCAACCCCTAGAATGTGATCTATATTAGAGTAAAGGGCCCCCACATCACAACTCAACAAAAAATACTGTTCTTCTCTCTTGACATTCTGAAGCTTGTTTAATAGATCTGTGGGGTCTCAAATGTAAGACGGTAATTTATTTACATATTTTTGTAGTAAAAGATCAATATACTCTGATAGACGGTCTGTTAAACTGTTGATCCCTGAGATAATGGGTCTACCTGGGGTGAAGTCCGGTTTTTATGGATTTTTTTGTAGGTGATAATAGAATGGAATGCTTGGGTGGTCTGGTAAAAGATATTGTTTTTCCTTCTTGTTTAGGACCCCCTTATTGAGGCCATCCAGTATTAGATTTTAAGAATTTTACTATATGTTGTTGTGGGGTCACTGTCTAATTTCTTATAATATTTGAGATCCAATATTATGTGTTAGCTTCAGAAATATAGTCGGGGTAGTCCTGTAGGACAATCCCCCCGCCTTGTCCGCTCTTGTCGTATTACCAGGGTTTTATTGGCAATTAGTTGTTGTAAAGCTTTTTGTTCATTGGGCCAAATTTGCTTATGTTGTTTGTGATTTCTGGTTCTCATCTTACTTTGTTTCTGGCATAATTTTATTCAGATCTTCTAATACTAACTGTTGGAAGAGATCAATATAAGATCCCTCCTCACTGGGGGGATTAAATGTGGAGGATGGTGCTAAATTGGTGTGTACAATCTGTTCAAAACAAATAATTTGTAAGTTCAATAGGTTCTGTATAGATGATTTGTGACAAATTTCTGGGGTCCATATTATCTGTAAGTATTGGTGTGCCGTCTAATTTATGTTTTCTTAGTTGTTTTGACGCAAAATATCTCTGTAAGGAGAGTTTTCTTGTGAAGAATTTATATCTACAAATAAATTAAATATATTCGGCTGATTGGGGGGGCAAAAGGAAAGACCTCTACCTAAAACTCTAATTTGATCATCTGTAAGTGTATCGGATGATAAATTAAAAATACCTTCTTTTAGTCTCTGTAGCTTTGTTTTTTGAGGGTGTGCCTCTCTCCCTCTCCTCCCTCGTTTGGGAATGATCTTTTCTTGTTGTTCACTGTTGTTTTCGTTTTGTCCACAATGGGGGCCAGTGGTCTCTCCCCTAAAAAATGATTCCCAAACAGAGGTGGAGGGTCTTTCTTGTTGGGAATGTTGTTGTTCAATCGGTCTGTGAGGAGAGTTATCATTAGTATCTGATAAAACATGAAAACCTCAGACACTTCCACCCTTGAGTCCCCATACCTCTTGCGGCTGTCTACCTCTACATTGTATTATCCCATTCCCAGACCTGTTTTGGACGTTGAACAGAATTAACCGAACTATAAATTATTGCTATGACCCCTTCTCAAATTCCCCTGATGGCCAAAATTAAAATTGTTGGCCGTACTCACCCCTGCTTCTTCTCCGTCGAATTAGAAACGTCCCTCCATCGAATGCCGTCCTCTATATCAAGCCCGATATTATTCGTCCAGGATTCCTGTAGGCCATAAGCTTCCCCACTCAGGCCGTCATTTCCCAACCACCGGAAAACCAGGAGGATTGACAGGCCGTGACCTAATCTCATTCCCTTCTGAAAGATAAAAATTATTAGAAACAGGCACATTTTCAAACCACATCAACATTCCCGCCCCCTCAAATTTCTTAACTCACCCCTCAAAATAAAATCTTTCGATGCCCTAAACTGCTGGCTAAACTGTCAAAGAGAACCAACCATACGAGGAGATGAAGGTACAAAATTCTCCTCAGAGGAATCTAAATATAAGGTTAATTCCTCATCACCAGTACAAGCTTCCGCATCAGGCGGATTCTCACTTACTTCAACCCCTTAACTCTTTCATCTAATACTTGATAAGTCTGCCCCTCAAAAATGCTACTAGGCCTCAAAACCTGGGCCATCCTGGAAACTTTATGCACCTGTGCCTCTACCACCTGAGATAAAACGGATGAGCCTGGAACCCCTGCCTCCCTTCTATCCTCGCCACTCTGTCTTTCTAATCCATCTACTGACCTAACACTACAAACTTGCTCATTTACCAACACCTGCTAAGCTAGGCCTCAACGAGCCGTCACCTTTATTAAACTTGCCTCCATCCTTTACTAGCCTCTTTCTGGCCTACAAATGGCCGTCTTTAACCCTTAGGCAAAGAATCACCCTCCTTTTCAGACACTCTCACTTGCTCCGGTACAGAAACACTGCTGCTGGATGGTATAGCAGGATGCCTGGTCTCCACTTCAACCTGCCGACTCCCAGAACCGGAACCTGTTCTCTTCTTCAAGGTCGCCTTTACCCCCCGGACTGGGGCTGGATCTCCTGCGGCCACCGGTACTCTCCTTCAGAATCTGGATCAGACGAACCGGAGGCCTAGAACGCCTTACCGGTCTAGGAGAAGCAGCCTCTTTATCCGCCCTCTCTCCGGTATCCGGAACCAACAGCGGACGTAGCTTTTCTTCGAGCCAGGTAGGGCCCCTTTTAACAGCTTCCTCCTTAAGCTGCTCTAATAGAGCATCAAACTGTGCCATAGCAATAAAGCAAACGACGAGCACTTTTCCATACAAAATTTTACTAACAAGCTGATGACAGATTCTCCCCGCTCTTTTCTTAAGTACACAGTAGCGCGTGCTAACCCCGCCCATTACCCCTTAGTACCCAATCAGAACAAACCAGGCCTATTCTCCAACGGTCAAGGCCCCTTCCTGTTACTAGCACTCCCAGGGGCTCCTTTCTACATTCAGATACAGCATCGAAAACAACTTTATAATTTACTATTTTAGCAAAAGTGCTTTATTCTAGCACTACTATGAACTAGTTAAACACTATGGGCTCAATTTATTAAATGTCACTGTAGTGAATCATGTCCGTTGGACATCACTGCAGATGAACAGCATGGGCATATGTATCAAGCTCACCTGAAACAGCAGTTATAAAGCAGTGGTCACAAAGACCGCTGCTCCATAACCTGTTCGCCTGCTCTGAGCAGGCGGACAGACATTGCCGCAATACAACACGATCAAGTAAATCGGGTTTATTGACACCCCCTTGCTGGCGGTCGATTGGCCGCGAGTCTGCAGGGGGCGGTGTTGCACCAGCAGCTCTTGTGAGCTGCTGCTGCAATGCTGAATACGGTGAGCGTATTGCTCATCGTATTCAGAGATGTCTGTCGGACCTGATCCACGCTGTCGGATCAGGTCCAACAGACATTGTTAACTAGAGGCGCATGGGCTGTCTGCATTTATCATTGAACAAATATTCACCAGAAATGCTTGTGCAATGCCACCCTCTGTTTTACTGACAGCCAATTGGCTGCTAGCAGGGACTAGGGGCTTAGATACAAGATAATCACAGAGGTTAACTTGTATCTAAGACCCTAACTTAATTATTATTAAAAATAATCTAATAATATTAATAATATTAACTAAATTATTCCTATTTAAATCTAAATACTTACCTATAAAATAAACCCTAAGATAGCTACAATATAATAATAAATACCAGTTTACCTGTAAAATAAGTATAAACCGTAAAATAGCTACAATGTAATTATTAATTATATTTTAGATATCTTAGGGTTTATTTTATAGGTAAGTATTTAGATTTAAATAGGAATAATTTAGTTAATATTATTAATATTATTTAGATTTATTATAATAATAATTTAGTTAGGGGTGTTAGAGTTAGATAGGGTTAATATAGTTAATATATATATATAATATAATAACTATATTAACTATATTAACCCTAATATAATAAGGGTTAATATAGTTAATATATATAATATAATAACTATATTAACTATATTAACCCTAATATAATTAGGGTTAATATAGGTGGTGGCGGTGTAGGGGGATTAGATTAGGGGTTAATTTATTTAATATAGCTGGCGGCGGTGTAGGGGGATTAGATTAGGGGTTAATGTATTTAATATAGCTGGCGGCGGGGTAGGGGGATTAGATTAGGGGTTAATAATTTTAATATAGATGGCGGCGGGGTAGGGGAACTCACATTAGGGGGTAGGTAATGTAGATGGCGGCGGAAGTAAGGGGCTCACATTAGGGGGTAGGTAATATTTTACAGGTAAATTGGTAATTATTTTAACTAGGTAGCTATTAAATAGTTATTAACTATTAATAGCTATTGTACCTAGTTAAAATAAATACCAAGTTACCTGTAAAATAAGTATAAACTGTAAAATAGCTACAATGTAATTATTAATTATATTTGTAGCTATCTTAGGGTTTATTTTATAGGTAAGTATTTAGATTTAAATAGGAACAATTTAGTTAATATTATTAATATTATTTAGATTTATTTTAATAATAGTTAAGTTAGGGGTGTTAGAGGTTAGATAGGGTTAATATAGTTAATATATATATATAATATAATAACTATATTAACTATATTAACCCTAATATAATTAGGGTTAATATAGTTAATATAGGTGGCGGGTGGTGTAGGGGGATTAGATTTAGGGGTTAATGTATTTAATATAGCTGGGGGCAGTGTAGGGGGATTAGATTAGGGGTTAATTTATTTAATAAAGCTGGCGGCGTTGTAAGGGGATTAGATTAGGGGTTAATGTATTTAATATAGCTGGCGGCGGTGTAGGGGGATTAGATTAGGGGTTAATGTATTTAATATAGCTGGCGGGGGGGGGGCTAGGGGTATTAGATTAGGGTTAATAATTTTAATAGGAGCTCACATTAATTAGGGGGTAGGTAATGTAGGTGGCGCGGAGTAAGGGGCTCACTTAGGGGGTAGGTAATATAGCTGGCGGCGGGGGTAAGAGCTCACATTAGGGGGTAGGTAATGTAGGTGGTGGCGGAGTAAGGGGCTCACATTAGGGGGTAGTAATGTAGGTGCGGCGGAGTAAGGGTCCACATTAGGGGATAGGTATATAGCTGGCGGCGGGGGTAGGAGCTCACATTAGGGGGCAGGTAATGTAGGTGGCGGCGGAGTAAGGGGCTCACATTAGGGGGTAGGTAATGTAGGTGGCGGGCGGAGAAAGGAACTCACATTAGGGGGTAGGTAATGTAGGTGCGGCGGAGTAAGGGGCTCACTTTAGGGGGTAGTTAATGTAGGTGGCGGCGGGGTCCGGGGAGCGGCGGTTTAGGGGTTAAATACTTTATTAGGGATTGCGGTGGGGGATTGCGGTTGACAGGTAGATAGACATTGCGCATGCGTTTAGTTGTTAGGTTTTATTTTGCAGGTAGTTTAGGGAGTTACGGGGCTCCAATACACAGCAAAAGGCTTACTACGCCTGCAATTTGTGTTGAGGTGAAAATGGAGTAAGATTTCTCCATTTTCGCCACGTAAGTCCTTACCGCTGTATATTGGATACAAACTGCGCTGGTTTGGTATAACCTGTCTATGGGCCAAGAACTATGGCCAAAGGGCAGAAATATACGAGCGTAACTTTTAGGTTTACGACGTATATGTGATACCAAACCAGCTCAATATTTGGCAATCACCGGCTTTTGCGGGCGACACTGCATATCGATCGAGGCCATAAGTTGGAATTAAAGTGGTGCACTATCCACTGATGGATAATATTCCTATTACCCAGAATGTCATGGGCAAACATGATCACCATTATGCTTAGTGATTTATTATAGTCAAGTTTACCAGTCTGATCCTTAATAATGTCCATAAGGGTTTCCTTTTCATTTCTTTTCAATTCATTTCTTTTCATTTCATTTTATTTTGTTTTGTTTTATTTTGTTTGATGGAATATGTTACATATTAAAAACCCTTTGCAATTCCCCATGCTATGTTAAAGGTTCTTAGGATTTCAGTTTAAGTTTCGTATCCCTATTATTGGGTGCTGCTAAATGTTTAGAACACCTTTTTAAGAATTAAGATATTCACTGTTGTGTATAAAACTAGTTCCTCTTCATTATTTGTAAATTTTCTCCAAGAAAACAATGGCTGTAACTTTTAGGGCATTTCTTTCTTTTAAGTTTTAACCAATTAGAGAGTGTCGTATGATATATAAGGTCACAACAACTGCAGCAAATTTATGTCTATGAGTACGGTGTTGTAACCACCGAAACCGGTCAGACGTTCCTTGTATGACCTTTTGTTAATTTCTGTCTTCTGTGCGCTTTTAACTTTGTCTATTAAAAGTTTAAATTTTATTCATATTAGTACATTGTTCCATGGACTCTCTTTTTCTGTATTTAGCACTTGTTAGAATTTAAAGGGAAATTAAATACCAGTGAATTATGGAGTTCCATAAAGGGGGGCTATAGTTTGCACTCAAGTGATATTGGATTTTTGTGACCGTTTGTGCCAAAGTTAAATTCCACCCATATTACAAGTTGAAAGCAGATGCGAACGCATAGGTGTAATCCGATTTATGCTAGAATGATTACTGTGACTTCAGAGCTCTGGTTAACTGTTACATGAGTCAAAAAAGTGTAAAAAAAAAACACATATACAAAAAATATATTTAAAAGAATAGTTACACTCATAACAACACTATATATTTTTTTTTAAAAAATCCAATAAAAAGTAATAAGGATTTAAAGATGAGAAGTCAGGGTGTTGGAAAAAAATGGGCCAAAAGTGCTTTTACATAGGTATCCAATAGGGAACATGTATAAATATATGCATATATATAAATATATATGCATGTATTTCTATACATATGTGTACGTACATATATAGACATAAAAATACAGATTAACATATGTATAACAATACATACATACAGTATATCTCATTGCAATCCTCGGGCTCATTTCTTGCGGTGAGCTAGCAACTTTTTTTTTTTTAAACGAATATTAAAGTCTAAGGGGGAATACCGATCCTGTGTTCACAACATTGCAAAGTCTTTTTTCTGCATGAGGATGCGACAGAAAGAGTGCAAAAGTTTTACCTTGTGACGTGTAATATGTGCACCAACTGGCCGTGAATAAAAGAACTCAATGGAGTGCAAATTTGTGCTCTACTTTATATCTAGCCCTAAATGTGTACACACGATAAACAATATAATTCTCTTAAATAATCCTTAACTATTAATTTGAACATAAACATTTCTACGTATTGGTCACCAAGTCTTTAGTTCTAAGGCAATTCAAATTAATCTGATATAAATTAGTGGTTTCTACAGAAACCTTTCCAAATACAGATTATGTCATTGAGTATCATATGGTGTAGAAAAATCTTTTAAAACTCCAGAATTTATAATGAATAGAAGTTTGTAGATACCTTTTGCCATGCATTTTGAATATAAGAACAGTGATGCTGATTTTGATACCTGGGCAAATTCATTTTATTTTAGTTTTTGTGAAGCAAAACAATTCAGTTTTGCATGCCCTATTAGATGCTCAGAAATACGTAACTACAAGGGTTGCACAATCAGTGAAGAAACGTGTGAATAAAAGGAGCGAGATAGTTAAAAACAAGGGTATAACACTTCAATCGAAGTAAAAAAGCACACAGCTTAACCGACTCATGCTTTCCCAATGTAAATTCAGCTCATCAATCTCCCTCTGGGGATATCTGCTAATTTCATCATATCAGAAAAGAAAGCAGATAGCGTAAAACTGTGATTAAAAAAGTTTCTTCCTATTTCATTTGTCATATACCACAAGGTTTCATAAACTTAAAAGTGATACAATATATTCTTAAAAAAAGGTAATACAGCTGTTCCCTTTCTTTGTTCTGTGCCATTCAGTGGCAGAACACAAAACTTTTTTTTAGAAGATATAAATTCTGACAAAAAATCACAAACTTTTCGGCTAGATTCCAAGTTTTGCGGTATGAGTGAAAAAGCAGCGGCTGGTATCTACAAGTCTTTGCAGTTTAGCTGCACCGCACACTTTTTTGGCCGTAATGCAACGTAATTACCGCAAGTTTCAAAAAGGTTATTTTTCAATGGATCTTCAACAGCGCCGGTATTATGAGTTTGCTTGTCCCGGCCAAAAAGTGAGCGGTACAGCCAATACCGGTCAAGAATCCATACCCGTAAACTGAAAGTCAGTAGTTATGGGTTTTACGCTACAAAGCTCTACCATAAAACTCATAACTAAAGTGCTAAAAAGTACACTACCACCTATACCCATAAACTACCTATTAACCCCAAAAAACCGAGGCCCTCTCGCATCGCAAATACTAAAATAAAATTATTGACCCCTAATCTGTCACTCGGACATCGCTGCCACTATAATAAACATATTAACCCCTAAACTGCCACACTCTCACATCTGCAAACACTAATTAAATAATATTAACCCCTAATCTGCTGCCCCTCACATCGCCTCCCACCTACCTACATATATTAACCCCCTACTCTGCCGCCCCCAACGTCGCCACGCCACTGTACTAAATTTATTAACCCCTAAACCTAAGTCTAACCCTAAACCTAACACCCCTAACTTAAATATAATTAAAATAAATCTAAATAAAACTCCTATCATTACGTAAATAATTCCTATTTAAAACTAAATACTTACCTGTATATAAACCCTAAGCTAGCTACAATATAAACTAATAGTTACATTGTAGCTAGCTTAGGGTTTAATTTTTATTTTACAGGCAAGTTTGTATTTATTTTAACAAGGTAGAATAGTTACTAAATAGTTATTAACTATTTTACTAACTACCCTAGCAAAATAAATACAAAGTTACCATGTAAAATAAAACCTGTCTTACACTAACACCTAACCTTACCACTTTAGAATTAAATCAATTACTAAATTAAATACAATTACATAAATTACAAAAAAAACCCACTAAATTACATAAAATAAAAAAAAATGATCAGAATATTTAAAACTAATTGCACCTATCTAATAGCCTATAAAAATAAAATAAGCCCCCCCAAAAATTATAAAAACCCTAGCCTAAACTAAACTACCAATAGCCCTTAAAGGGCCTTTTGAAATCAGCTCTTTTACCTGTAAAAAAAATACAAACAACCCCCAACAGTAAAACACACCACCCACACAACCAACCCCCCAAATAAAATCCAAACTAAAAAAAACAAAGCTCCCATTGCCCTGAATAGGCATTGGATGGGCATTGCCCTTAAAAGTGAATTCAGCTCTTTTTCAAGTGCCCAAACCCTAATCTAAAAATAAAACCCACCCAATAAACCCTTAAAAAAGCCTAACACTAACCCCCGAAGATCCACTTACAGTTTTGAAGACCTGACAACCATCCTCAATGAAGCTGGCAGAAGTCAAAGTTAAAGGTGAAAAAATTCTATTGGCTGATGCAATCAGCCAACAGGATTAAGCTTCAATCCTATTGGCTGATCCAGTCATTGGAATCAGCCAATAGGATCAGTCAATCAGCCAATTGGATCAGACAATAGGATTGAAGCTCAATCTATTGGCTGATTGCATCAGACAATAGGATTTTTTCACCTTTAATTCTGATTGGCTGATAGAAATCTATCAGCCAATCGGAATTCAAGGGACGCCATCTTGGATGACGTCATTTAAAGAAACCTTCATTCTGCAAGAAGACTTCGATTAAAGAGGCTGCTCAGCGCCGGATGTCTTGAAGATGGAGCCAACTCCACGCCGGATAGATGAAGATAGAAGATGCCGTCTGGATGAAGTCTTCTGCAGGCTTGGATAAAGACTTCTGCCAGCTTCGATAAGGACTTCTGACACTTTGTTGAGGATGGATGTCGGGTCTTCAAAAACTGTAAGTGGATCTTTCGGGGGTAAGTGTTAGACTTTTTTAAGGGTTTATTGGGTGGGTTTATTTTTAGATTAGGGGTTTGGTCATCCAAATTCCCCTATTTCAGGGCTATGGGGATCTTAGGTTTTTTTAGTTAGGATTTTATTTGGGGGGTTGGTTGTGTGGGTGGTGGGTTTTACTGTTGGGGGGTTGTTTGTATTTCTTTTTACAGGTAAAAGAGCTGATTTCTTTGGGGAAATGCCCCAGAGAAAGGCCGCTTTTAAGGTCTATTGGTAGTTTAGTTTAGGCCTAGGGTTATTTATTTTGGGGGGGCTTTTTATTTTGATATGGTTATTAGATTATGTGTAATTAGTTTAAATATCTGATAAATTCTTTTTTATTTTGTGTAATTTAGTCTTTGTTTTTTTTTGCAATTTAGGTAATTGTATTTCATTTAGGTAATTGATTTAATTGTAGTGTAAGGCTTAGGCGTTAGTGTAACTCAGGTTAGATTTTATTTTACAGGTAAATTTGTATTTATTTTAATAGGTACCTAGTAAATAGTTAATAACTCTTTACTAACTAGTCTACCTAGTTAAAATAAATAAAAACTTGCCTGTGAAATAAAAATAAAACCTAAGATAGCTACAATGTTACTATTGGTTATATTTTAGCTAGCTTAGGGTTATTTTACAGGTAAGTATTTAGTTTTAAATAGGAGTTTATTTAGTTATTAATAGTAGATTTTATTTAGATTTATTGAATTATATTTAAGTTAGGGGGTGTTAGGGTTAGGCTTAGCTTTAGGGGTTAATAAATTTAGTATAGTGGCGGCGACGTTGGGGGCGCAGATAGGGTTAATAATTGTAGGTAGGTGGCGGCGATGTTAGGGGTGGGGAATTAGGGGTTAATAAATATAATGTAGGTGTCGGTGATGTTGGGGGCAGCAGACTAGGGGTTAATTAGTATAACGTAGGTGTCGGCCGATGTCGGGGGTGGCAGATTAGGGGTGTTTAGACTCAGGGTTTATGTTTAGGGTGTAAACATATATTTCGTTTCTCCATAGGAATCAATGGGGCTGCGTTACGGAGCATTACACTGCTTTATTGCAGGTGTTAGGCCTTTTTTTTCAGCCGGCCTCTCCTCATTGATGTATATGGGGAAATTGTGGCACAAGCACGTAAAACCAGCTCACCGCAGCTTTCAGCAGCGCTGGTATTGGAGTGTGGTATGGAGCTCAATTTTTCTTTACGCTCACGTTCTTGCCTGATAATGCTGGGGTTTTTTAACCTGAAATACCAGCGCTGGTAGGGAAGTGAGCAGTGACAATAACTTGCAAGTTAGTACCACACCCTTATAATGCAAAACTCTTTTTTCATTGCTAATAAGAGTAGAAACTTTCTAAAATGTTTAAGACCCAGATTACGAGCGGAGCATAAAATGCCTTTCGCAAGCACTTTATTTGTGCTCTGCTCATATACCAGCGCATGCCAATGTCCATTGGTATCAGATGTTAAAGGCAATGCGAACAAGATCTTGCATCTGACATTGCATGGAAGGTTTGGCGCTTACGAGGTAGAGCGCGCTTCCATAGGCTCCACTGGGATTTCTGATAACATGCTGCATTAATCTTGCCATCAATTTTCACCAAGATTCACTGTGCCTTTCAAAGCTCACCCCCCCAAAAAAAAAACACATCAGTGAGCCACCACCCATGCTTCACAGTGGGGATGGTATTATTTTTGCTATAGGCCTTGTTGACCCCTCTCCAAACATAATTGCTTATAGCTGTGACCATAAAGGTCTATTTTGTCTTGTCACTCTAAATTACAGTGTGCCAGAAGCTGTGAGGCATGTCAAGGTGTTGTCTGGCATATTATAACCGGGATTTTTTTTTGGGCATTGGCGCAGGTAAATACTTCTTTTCTGGCAACTTGACCATGCTGCTCATTTTTGTTCAAGAATCGTTGTATTGTGCCTCTGAAACATCCACAAACATCTTTTCCAGAGCAGCCTGTATTTCTCCAGAGGTTACCTGTAGGTTTTTCTTTGTATCCCGAACAATTCTTCTGGCAGTTGTGGGCTGAAATCTTTCTTGGTCTAACTGACCTTGGCTTGTTATCAAGAGTTTTCCGAATTTTCCACTCTTAATAGTGATTGAACAGTACTGAATTGCATTTTCAAGGTTTTCTATATTGTTATATGTTTTTCATCTTTATAAAGTTCCATTACCTTGTTACGCAGGTCTTTTGACAGTTATTTTCTGCTCCCCAAGGCTCAGTATCTAGCCTGCTCAGTTTGAGCGCTAACAAACTCAATTATACATAGACATTAATTGCATTTAAAAAGCCACAGACAGAGGGAAAATTAACCTTTAATTGCCATTTTAACCTGGGTGTGTGTCACCTTGTCTGCCTAAACAAGGCCAAAAACATTCAAGGGTATGTAAACTTTTGATCAGGGCCATTTGGGTGAATGCTGTTATCATTGTGATTTAAAAGGAGCCAAACAACTATGTGATAATAAATAACTTCATATGATCACTATCCTTAAATTAAAAAAAAAATGTTGTCATGATCAGTCATATTTTCAAAATAAATGCCAACATGTAATGATTTCTTCTGGGCCAGGTATGCAAACTTTTGAGGACAACTGAATATATTAACAGTTAAAATACAGTCCCCATAGATCCCCATAGATCGCAAAGTAAAGTGCCATTCTTGTTCTAAGATCCCACATTCCCTCACATTAACTTCTTATAACTGCTTCATGCAGTTGATTTAATTAAAAAAAATGCAAAACTTTTAAGTTTATTTTGGGGATAATTGGGGGGACATTTATTTCATTAACCAGAGGTCTGACTAGGGATGGCAAAATGTTTCTAAAAATTCCGAAAATTTAAAATTAATTTTGATACATTCGTTCATTTAAATCGAAGGTTTGAATGTTTATATAACATTCTAACATTATATTTTGAATTTTCGTTTTTAAAATTTTCAATTAACACTTCTAATATATTTGTCCGAATAATAGAATGTTTAGCTATGTATTTTATATCACATTCAATTTCGAAATGTAATATTAAAATTCAAATTGTGACATTAAAATTTGAATGTGACATTCGAATTTGAATGTAACATTTGAATTTAAAATAGTTTTTTAGTCCAATACTGTGTTTTATAAATGAAATATTTAAATTCGAATCTCACATTCAAATTCAAATGTCACATTCAAATTTGAAATAGTATTTCTAGTCTACAACTGTGTTGTATAAATGTAATTTCGAATTTGAATGCTACATTCGAATTTTAATGGTCACATTCAAATTCAAATGTCACATTCGAAACTGTAAATAACATTCGATAATAGAATTTTTATGAATAATCATTCTTTCAACATTCAATTATGTGAATCGAATTTCTACAATAAACATTTGTTCTAGCATTTAAATTTGAATATAAACATATTCGCCCATCCCTAGGTCTGAGCTCTGGGTTAATGAAGTCTAGCGCAAAGTGCTACCCGGCTTGCGGTAGCATTAACCAGCCTCTTTAAAGGATTGTTATTTAACATGCGCCCATTAACGGCACGTTATATAAGCGCTCCACTTGTTAATCTAGCTCAAAAGTCAGATTACGAGTGGAGTGCAAAATTGCACTTTCACGAGGTGCAATATTGCGCTCCACTTGTAATACCAGAACACCCAAATGTATATACACATATTAACACATACATATACAGTACTGTGCAAAAGTATTACAGGAAATGTGCATGCAATATTAAAATACAGAAAAAAATCTGAAAAAACTGCTGCTATAGGCTAAAGTATTTAAGGGGCGATTTATCAAATAATCCACCCGCAATTGCGACCAAAACTATGCATACAACCATATCTCCATAATTATGTAAGCAATCTGCGCCTATATGAACACCAAGAAGAATGGTATAAAGGATACCAGACTACCCAAAGTATGCATTTACAGCACTCTGGGTCTAAACTAAAGGTTGGGATTCCTCAACAGGATATTAAAATATAACTTTTATTGGTATTAGAATTAAAAAAACAAAATTGTTTGGTTAATACATACACAATTAAAATTTGCTCCAGTGCCCAATCAGTGTAATAGGTTTCACATTAGATCACAATTTATGATAATTCGGCCTGAATAAATTCACTAGGTAATAGTGGATCTAAATAGTTCAGTAAATCAACTCAGTAATGGTTACCATCATAGTATTAATCTGAATAATAGAGCTCATGTACAGGTTCTGATCAAGGTAGTGTAATCTCGGCTTAATAGACTTATGCTATCATCATTTAGTATAATGGGTGATAGCAAAGTAATGAATATTATATATTAATAATTGATTATCCACGAATAGGGATAATAGTGAATTGAATATTCACAAAACGAGGGTTTGATCAGTTATAACCTGGGCTATAGTTTTAGCATGTATACTTGTATAAATAGCAATGTGTGCGTGCTTGGTGCTACTGTAGTTTTCTATATTTCATTAGGCATATATTCCTAGAAATTGGAATACGGTTATTGTCACAATAAACATAGTTCTGTGTCGCCCAGACCTCAGATCTGGCCACTTATGTTCACTTAGAGTTATTAAATAATTTGACCCTGATTAGTCCATACAGCAATTGCTGCAAAGTTACTATGGTTTATATTAATCGATCTTCATAAATTTTAGGCATATGCTTCATAGAAAACTTAATCTGCAACTATTCCGGCGCCTCCCAGATTTTATTGGTTGACAAATGTCCCAAGGTTTATTCACAGTGCCAAAGGTTATTCTGGGCCAATGTGCGGCAAAATTGCCAATGTGTGGTAATTCAAATTGTGTGCCCTGTGGCACAGCCAATGTTATGATTCACAAGTATTACAATTATCAGTCATTAGTTTGTAACATTATTTTAGTACATATTCATTCATATACTGGGTTTTATAGCTCTAGTTAAATTTGGCACAACCCACTTTCAATAAATGCTTTCTATGATTTCGTTTGTGTTCAATATCAGTGGTACAATATCTATTAATTTCGAAAGCTCTGAAAGCTACGTTTGAGGTTAAAGCTAGGTCTGGCACAACCCTGATTATATGAATAGAGTTAATTATCCATTAGTTTCTAATATGAATCTCCATTGTAACACACATTCATTATCAAAATTCGATTTGACAATAAAAGTAAATCTAATCTGGCACAACCCAGGTTATATAAGTAATGAATATCATACAGTTTATGGTTAATTCGCAACTGTGTTGCAAGTTAATATATATGTTTCAGTTTGAGCGCCGTGTGGCATAGCAAATGCTGTGACTATCAGGCAGTATCAATCACACTCATACGTCTGTGAGGTCTTACAATGCACGCTCATTTCATACACCGGTTTGGTAGTTTAAGTTTAAAACTGGCACAACCCAGTTACTATAACAATATCTACGGCATAGCGTATAATTATTGGAAGACTTAGTTAGCAATTAATAAGATAAAGTCTGGCATAACCCAGGCTGCATGAGTATAACTTGTTATTGTGTATACGGTAAGTTACTATAACAGTATCTGCGGCGTAGCGTATAATTATTGAAAGACTTAGTTAACGATTAATGAAATAAAGTCTGGCACAACCCAGGCTGTATGGGTATAACTTGTTATTACGTATACGGTAAGAAAGGTTTTTTAACTATAAGCACCATGTAAAGGTCCCTATTCGGTACCCTGACCCAGATAGGTCAAATATCTATGATTAGCTCTATAATTGCGGTAACCCTACACTTCCACATGATTTAGCGGTACTGGGGCTAGTTTAAAATACATAGAAAATAGAAGCGTGAACGAGTTCAACACCCTCTCGTCTAAGTCTAAAGTAGTGCCCACTGTTCATCCTTGTGTGTTTAAATCTGCGCCTATAATTGCGCAAATCGGAAAGAAACTTCTTTACACTCCTCTTGCATTCTCCTAGGCGCACGGGCGCGCTCCCAAGTGCACCAATATACATTAGTATTAGACATAATTTCACAGCCCAACCTACAAATATGCCTAGTTTCTTATTTATCATTGCTTTGCACAATAGGGAACTGAAATTTCTCTTAAATTGCGTGTTCTATATTTCACCATACATACATAGGCGAACTGCATTATCATACATTCTTTTACAGCTTGTAATGGAGTACTTTCTTCTTTTAATGCTTTATCCAAGGCTCAGTTATATACTGTATATATAATATAATATATATATATATATATATATATATATATATATATATATATATATATTAACTTGAACAAAAAAAGATACGCCTGCACAGCTTCTAAAAAGTCCAAATCTATCATTGGTCCGCTTTTGGCGGATGATGGTCTGGTTGAAACCCATACAGCAAGGCTGCAGATTCTCCTACAGTAGAGGGGTAACAATTATACATTTTTCTAGAATTTGTTTGAATTTATGGTCTATTTCCCTGTACCATTTAATTTTATCTTAGACATTAACCTATGCATAGAAGTATTTATGTTTAAAACTTTCTGCATCCATTTTGCACCTTGATTCCTTAGATTGTGCCATACTCTAGAAGTATAGTATATATATACATATAATACATTGAGCGAGAAATATTTAGTGGTGTTAATATGCTTAATACGTAATAGTAACCATTGCTGAATCCAATTAATTAGGACCGGACCTATAGGTTCTTTCTTGGTAAAGTCCTAAGTAGCTCTGCGGATCAAAGTTTCCTTGGCTAAAGCTTAGAGGGAATAAAGCGTATAATCCTTCTGACTTAATGCAAAAGTCCATGTAGCACTTAGCACAACACAGCAGCAACAGTTCGCGTATAAATTTCTAGCTCAGCAGGTATGCACTCACCACTTCAGTCGTCTGGCGTGAATCCTCTGTGGGCTGATATCCGATATCCCTCTTCCTTTCATTCACAGAAGCAGCGTTCCTGCAGAGGCGGTGATCCGTTTCCTCATGCACGCTGTTTGTGGCGTACCACGTGACGAGGGATCAGCCAATCCTAGGACAGCCAGGGTCCTTCCTTGATGACGAGTCAGATGGGTGTTGCCAGTAAGCGTATCAATCACGCCAGGCAAAGGCAGCAAGTGTATGTATAACCCCTCAATAAGGGAACACTAATAAACTGCTGGATCCAGTAATCCTATTATAAAACACAGTATCACATACTATGAAGTCCCAAACTGATATAGGGTGTGCATACCACGTAGAGAGCTTAGAAATATAAGAAATTAGGAGCAGTGATCCATAAAAGGCAAATAGTTGAGCTTCAAATAAAGGAGTGGAATCCCCACATTCCACTATAAATTCAAAAAAAAGTTCCAAAGTGAAGCAGCAGTTAAAAAGTTTAACAAATCCTTTATTCCTTTAAAACAAAGCAAGGGAATACAGCAACATGGAGGTGGTTCAAGCAAAAAGACTCTGACCGGTTTCGGTCATATTGACCGTAATCATAGAATAACACCTGTTAGGGGGTGCTCCCTTTTATGCTAAACACTCCATATTCATTGGTTAAAAACATGAAAAGTACTGCTAATCACCTTAACCCTGTGCATACCAAATTTCCTATAGACATAGATAGGGAATAGTACAGGACAATATATACATTAATAAATAAATACAATGTTTACAAACAGTGAATACAAAATAGAAAGTGCAATCTGAGAGGATAGTACAAGAAGGCAAGATATTAGTATAAAATGTCCTAAGACAATAGGACTGTAGAGTTAGGTAAGTTATTTAACTTTATAACAAAACATGTTATTAACAAGCTCATCACAGTCCTATAAGGTTATATTCATTAAATATGATAAAAACCAAACAGCAAAGAAACTTGTGAGATAGTCTATCCACTCTCATGTTTCAAAGAGGCAGAGAAAAATATCCTAACTGTCTCTTAGTATGTAGGACAATTGACAAACAGAAATAAAGATGGAAAATGAATGTGAGAATGTACATAGACAAAGCAATAGAGAAGAGCAAATGTTCAATTATTTTCAGTATGTTCTAAAATAATCAACCAGATAAAACAATAACCCTAGTGGTAGTTGGCTAAAAACTCTATCGAAACGTACATAGGAAGTAGAGATAGCCACTAAACTTACATGGAAATTATTGATTTTATCTATGTGTTTAACCCTTGTAGATCAATAATAATAAATGTATATTAAGCTCTTTTGCCTATTAGAGAGACCCTCTTATTGTTCACTAATCTAAAGAGGAGTACTTTTATATAAATACAAAGTGTTTGTCTATTTATTTCTGCCAGTAATTTATAATATCATGTTCTGAGTTGTACCCGAGTGGTAGTAAACATTGAGTTTTAAAAATCCAATACGTCTCTTGTTTGCACAATATAAGATAACTATCACACCCCTAGGTGGTGTGGTAATCTGTTCTATGGCTTGCCATTTAAAAGAAGTGACATCCTGGTGATGAAAATCAATAAAATGGGCAGAAAGCGCTGAACAAGGACGTTTTTTTGGAAATATAAGAGAGATGTTCTTCTTATTCGTTTGCCTACTTTTCTGGTCGTTTCTCCCTGTGTATTGTTTTTTGCAAACAGAGCACTCAATTATATAGATCACAAATGTACTTTTGCAATTGACACAGCCTTTAGTATCTAATTCTTCTCCTGTTACATGGGACTTAAATGTTTGAGAAACATTTATGTGGTCACAAGAGGTGCAAGCTCTCTTACCACACTTGAATGTGCCATTATGTTTCAACCAGGATGATCCCTGATTGCTTATCACTCCTTAACATACTCGGGGATAAGAATGTTACCTAAGGTCACATTTCTTTTTGGGACAAACATACATCCCTGTTCAACTGTGTCTCTTAGTTCCTTGTCCCCTCTTAGTATAGGCAAATTCTTTTTAATGATTTTGCAAACATCATCATATTGAGCTGAATATGAAGTAATAAACTTGAGTCTATTTTGTGAATCAGTAGAGTTGGATGTTGATTTTTCCAATGCATTGGCCCTACTGATATCCTTAACTTCAAAAAATGCTTTGTCTATGACTTTGGTTGGGTAGCCCCTTTTTTGCATTCTCATTTTTAAATATATAATACATTGTATGTTTTTGGGGAATGTAATTACACCTATTATTGTTGTTAACCTTATTTTCATCATATTGTTTTGCTCATATGTTTTTCTTGATTTTGTGTCCAGGTTAGATTACCAAACTTTACATATTTTATATTCAGATAGAGTTTGATCCATTATATACATAAAGAGATGGTTCTTTAGTAAATGTAATTAACACTGCTGTTATGAATTAACTTAAGTGTTTAGGTATCAGCCAATGAACATCAGTCTTTGCTTTTAAATTTTTGGGGAATTACTTTCAAGTGTATGTCTATGAGTAAGGCCCCAGGCTGAAACATGTTAGACTTCTGCCACTGATGTTTGCTGTTACTATTTTTAATTGGACTTTTTAGTAACTGTGCCGGCGTATCTTTTTTGTTCAAGTTCATGGATCTCTTTCCCCTAAAGCCTCACACAGTTTTTTTGCTTGGATCGTTTTCAAGTGGTTCACTTGGGTCAGGTGGTGTATTGATTTTGGAGGATTGGTGGAGCAGTAACTGTAACATCTTAGACGCCCTGAGGCTGTTGCAGATTCAGACGGGCGCCTGGATCGCTGCATCTACTAGACTGTAAGGAACAGATACGGATCAGAACGGAGAACCAGTTGCATCCCTCCCTAATAGCGTGGCGTTGGCAGAAGTAGAGGTGACAGCAATAGAAGGTCCACTTGATAAAGTCTGTGAGTGTTCCTGTGTCCTGTATATATTTGTGTGATCTTAAATTACCAACAAAGAAAATATGGAAAAAACAGCACAGAAACATTATTAAATATGTCAAAAATAGAAAATATAACATTAACACATTATTAAATTAGGTAATGTACCTAACTGCACACAATTTAAAGATACAACATATAAATTTGATTCCAATGGGAAGTGTCTGCACCTAACAGCCTAACATGTACCCCGAGTCTAAACATCCCTAATCTGCCCCCCTACACCGCCGTCCCTAAATCCCCGCCCTGACACCACCGCCACCTACATTATACGTATTAACCCCTAAACCTCCGCTCCCGAACCCCACCGCAACCAAATAAAATGTTTAACCCCTAAACCGCCGCTCCCGGACACCGCCACAACTAAATAAAATGTTTAACCCCTAAACCGCTGCTCCCGGAGCCCACCACCCCCTACATTAAACTTATTAACCCCTATCCTGCCCCCCTACACTGCCGCCACCTACATTAAACTTATTAACCCCTGTTCTGCCCCCCCTACACTGCCGCCACCTACATTAAACTTATTAACCCCTATCCTGCCCCCTCTACACCGCCGCCACCTACATTTAAACTTATTAACCCCTATACTGCCCCCCCCTATACCGCCACCACTATATTAAAGTTATTAACCCCTAAACCTAAGTCTAACCCTAACCCGAACACCCCCCCGAACTTAAATATTATTTAAATTAATCTAAATAAAATTACTATTATTAACTAAATGATTCCTATTTAAAACTAAATACTTACCTGTAAAATAAACCCTAAGATAGCAACAACGTAACTAATAATTACATTGTAGCTATTTTAGGATTTATTTTTATTTTACAGGCAACTTTGTATTTATTTTAACTAGGTAAAATAGTTATGAAATAGTTATTAACTATTTAATAACTACCTAGCTAAAATAAAGACAAATTTACCTGTAAAATAAATCCTAACCTAAGTTACAGTTACACCTAACACTATACTACAATTAAATAAATTCAATTAATTAAATATAATTACCTACAATTAAATAAAATTAACTAAAATTAACTAAAGTACAAAAAAACACTAAATTACAGAAAATTCAAAAAAATACAAGAAGTTTAAACTAATTACACCTAATCTAAGCTCCCTAATAAAATAAAACATTTCCTCAAAATAATAAAATTCCCTACCCTATACTAAATTACAAATAGCCCTTAAAAGGGCTTTTTGCGGGGCATTGCCCCAAAGTAATCAGCTCTTTTACCTGTAAAAAAAGAAATACACCCCCCCCAACATTAAAACCCACCACCCACACACCCAACCGTACTCTAAAACCCACCCAAACCCCCTTAAAAAAACCTAACACTAACCCCCTGAAGATCACCCTACCTTGAGTCATCTTCACCCAGCCAGGGCTAAGTCCTCAATGAATCCGGGCGAAGTGGTCCTCCAGATGGGCAGAAGTCTTCATCCAATCCGGCCAGAAGAGGTCCTCCTGATGGGCAGAAATCTTCATCCAGGTGGCATCTTCTATCTTCTTCCATCCGATGCGGAGCGGCTCCATGTTGAAGACATCCGACACGGAGCATCCCATTGATCCCGATGACTAAACGATGAATGACGGTTCCTTTAAATGACTTCATCCAAGATGGCGTTCCTTGAATTCCGATTGGCTGATAGAATTCTATCAGCCAATCGGAATTCAAGGGACACCATCTTGGATGATGTCATTTAAGGAACCTTCATTCAGTGTTAGGATGTCGATGGAAGAGGATGCTCCGCGTTGGCTGGATTGAAGATGGACCCGCTTTGCTCTGGATGGATGAAGATAGAAGATGCCGCCTGGATGAAGCCTTCTGCCGGTCTGGATGTCCTCTTCTGCCCGGATAGGATGAAGACTTCTGCCAGTCTGGAGGTCCACTTGTGTGAAGACGGCTCAAGGTAGGGTGATCTTCAGGGGGTTAGTGTTTTTGTAGGGGGTTTTTTAAGGAGGGATTGGGTGGGTTTTAGAGTAGGGTTGGGTGTGTGGGTGGGTGGGTTTTAATGTTGGGGGTATTGTATTTTTATTTATGGGGTAAAAGAGCTGATTACTTTGGGGCAATGCCCCGCAATAGGCCCTTTTAAGGGCTAATTGTAATTTAGTATAGGGTAGGGAATTTTATTATTTTGGGGGGCTTTTTTATTTTATTAGGGGGCTTAGATTAGGTGTAATTAGCTTAAAATGCTTGTAATTCTTTTTTATTTTCTATAATTTAGTGGGGTTTTTTGTACTTTAGTTAATTTTAGTTCATTGTAATTAGTTTTATTTAATTGTAGTTAATTTATGTAATTAATTTAATGATAGTGTAGTGTTAGGTGTAATTGTAACATAGGTTAGGTATTATTTTACAGGTAATTTTGTATTTATTTTAGCTAGGTAGCTGTTAAATAGTTAATAACTATTTAATAACTATTGTACCTAGTTAAAATAATACAAAGTTGCCTGTAAAATAAAAATAAATCCTAAAATAGCTACAATGTAATTATTAATTATATTGTAGCTATTTTAGGGTTTATTTTATAGGTAAGTATTTAGTTTTAAATAGGAATTATTTAGTTAATAATAGTAATATTTATTTAGATTTATTTCAAATATATTTAAGTTAGTGGGTGTTAGGGTTAGACTTAGGTTTAGGGGTTAATTACTATATTATAGTAGCAGTGGTGTGGGGGGGCAGGATAGGGGTTAATATGTATAATTTAGGTGGTAGTGGGCTCCGGGAGCGGCAGGTCAGGATAGGGGTTAATAACTGTATGTAGGTGGCGGCGGTATAGGGGATGGCAGATTAGGGGTTAATATGTATTAAAGTAGGTGGCGGCGGGGTCCGGGAGCGGTGGTTTAGGGGTTAATATATTTATTATAGTTGTGGCGGGGTCCGGGGAGCGGCGGTTTAGGGGTTAATATATTTATTATAGTTGCGGGTGGGGTCCGGGAACGGCGGGTTTAGGGGTTAATAACTTTATTTATTTGCGGGGCCTCCGGGATTGGCGGTATAGGGGGTAAAACAGTATAGTATAGTGTGGGTGCTTAGTGACAGGCTAGCAAGAAATCTGAGAATAAGCCGACGAGCAGCGAGAACGATGACTGTTAGTTAACAACAGTCTGCTGCTCATCGCACCGCACTTGGTGCGTGGCTTTTTGACAGCTTTCTTGATAAATTTGGCGAACGTATTCAGGTCCGCAGCGGCGATGTTAGGCAATCTTAAGCAAGCATATTGGGGCCATCGAATGCAGGTAAGTAGACAGCTTGATAAATAGAGGCCTAAGGAGAGGTCTTGGTTAAAAAAAGGACTGAAAAACCAAGAAAAGAGTTTCTTCTTTGAGAGATCTTAAAGGGACAGTATACTATAAAATAGTTTTCCCTTTAATGTGTTTCTAATTACTTTTTTTACCAGCTGCAGAGTATACAATTTATGAGAATTTTCTTTTTAAGGTTTATTTGTGTATATGAATTAGCTGGTTTTGTGTTTTGAAGCCACAACCTAATAAAATGGGTTGCGCTTATAGGTATAATCAGATCTCATTACTTTATCACATTGTGTAAATATATCTGCTTATTTATCTTATATCTGTTGGTAAACCAATCACCAATACTTTGAGAGAACAATGGAACAATGGAAATTTAACATTTTATTACCTTATCTCTTCTATACCCCACTGGGAGTTTAATTTCTTCTTCTGGCTGTGTTTATACGGCTTGGCCTTAAGGCCAAAAACTTTGACGATAGGTGGGGATACAACAGGCTAAATCAACTATGTAAAATGTCAATATAAGGGTAATGAAAATACTTGTAAACAATTTGATACACTCCAGCAGGTAAAGTGGATCATTGGGGAGAACATTTTTGAGTAAACTGTCCCTTTAAGAAGTCCAGCAAGGACCTGGCTCGGCATCTGGCAGCTTCATCGGGATGCCAAGTTGACCCTTCTATAGCCCAAAGAGGCTTGGTCAGTAATGGCCTTTGTGGAAGGGTAGCAGCCAAGAACCCACCTTTTTGGAAGAAGAACAGGGAAAATAGGCTGAGATATGCTTAAGTTCACAAAGATTGGAATAAAGATCAGTGGAAAAGAGTATTTTGGAGTGATGAATTCAATATATGTGTTGAGGAAGATTTGGAGAGTAATGGAAAAATGAGTGCTTGAGACATTCAGTGAAACATGATGTAGGGTCTGTCCTGATTTTGGGCTGTATTTCCACCGGTGATGTTGGTAATATTGTCCAATTTGATAGGATTATGAATGCTGAAAAGTACAGACAGGTTTTATTTCATCTTGTCATTCCTTCAGGAAAGAGCCTGATTGGAAATTGTTTTATTTTTCAGCATGATAATGATCCCAGAAAAACAGCTGATAAAACTCAGACAGTCATGGACGGCCTCCACAGAATTCAGACCTGAATATTAGGGATAGGGATCACCTAAACAGAGAGAGAAATTAAAGACAACCTAAATCTAAAGAACTCTGGGAGTGCTGAAAGAAGCCTGGTATAATAAAGCAAAAGATTACTTTCCCAAAAGAGTACAAGATGTGTTTTTAGGTGAAGAATTTTGTTAGGATTTCTCATGCCCATTAATAATACATTTTTTTAATGTGTATTTTTATGTGAATGGTTCAATGATATGTTTTGTATGATTTTTAAATTATGAATTTTATTGTGCACTTTTGGAATGTGGGCATCTCCTTCCCATGCGAAAATGCAGTACATGCCCACGTAGCTAGACACCCTGTTTTCAGGGTAAAAAGTAGCTTTATTGACTTCAACCAGGGAAATAGAAGGGCTGGTGAGCATTCTTATAGCATCTAACCAGCCCAGAGAACTTTAGAGATTTGACCCCTAGGTATTGGGATTCAGTATATAGCCAGAGAAAAACATTTGTGTGTTGATAAAGGAGATCTGCAAGCTCAAACCATTTTGATGGGTTGTGGTGTCAAAGTACAACAAAAAAAAATTGTATACAAAATAAACATAAAGAAGCAATTTCTCATACGTTTTATACTGCTGGTATAACAGGTTAAAGGGACAGTCTGCAATAGAATTGTTATTGTTTTAAAAGATAGATAATGCTTTTATTACCCATTCCACAGTTTTGCATAACCAACACAGTTATATTAATATACTTTTTACCTCTGTGATTACCTTGTATCTAAACATCTTCTGACAGCCCCCTGATCACATGACATTTTTATTTATTATCTATTACTTGCATTTAGTGCTTTATTGTGCTAACTCTTAAATAACTCATCGGGCGTGAACACAATGTTATCAATATAGCTCACATGAACTAGCACTCCCCTGTTGTAAAAAGCTAATAAAAAAGCTTGTGATAAAGGCTGTCTGTAGTGGCTTAGAAACAGGCAGAAATTTGAATTGAAAATATGAACTTAGACACAAACAAAACACATCCATAAGAATTTTAATATATGATTGCAAATAAGTGTACATGTTTTAATGATTTGTATGATAAATTACACATAATAAATAATTATTAATTACACATATCAGGAATTGATCTTTTTCATTAAGTGAAGCCTCAGAAACATCATCAATATTGACTCCAGGAACCATTTTCTTTTTGCATTTGTCTCATAAATTTACCTTCTGTGTAGGTGTGTGCAAAACCTCTGTAAAAAGCCTTAAAACATCATGGGCCAGATTACAAGTGGCGTTATTTAGTGCTTTTGCTTGAGCGATATCATTGACAGAAGTAAAGATTTCACCCGCGTGTTTTAGCACTGTAATACAAGTTGAAAGCAAAACATTTGCACGCAAGCGGAACAGGATGTACGTTAACCGTTAACTTCAGGACTTTGGATATTGCAACTGTGCTAACATTCTCCCCTTAGATTTCAGAATAAAAAAATCACTTATTGTGTGCTAACCCGACAAGGGTTATTAATATTTCACATTGCAATGTTCATCACATACAGGCAAATGTTATTTTTATTTTAAATATATTTATATATATATATATATATATATATATATATATATATATATATATATATATATATATATATATATATATTTATATAACTAAATATCTACTAATAGGTATAGATATATATTTTACATTATCAGATATATATAAAATATATTTAAAATAAAAATATTTTTTTTTCTATGTTACAAACAAAACAGCTTTTTGAGCGCCGATCCTTCTGGATGACGAAAAGGGCTTGTCATACACTTACAGGCTGCAATGTTCACAATTAGGTAGAAAATGTATTTTAATATTTTATTACTTTATTTACTTTTTATTATTTTAGTTTCAATGTAATACCCACAAATACATGTGTATTTAGACTAATTCAAGCAGTTGAAACCTTAAAATATAATTTTCAATGTAGAGTATATAAGCTTACAGGCAAATGATCAATTCTTAAAAAAAATAAAAAAAATTGCTTTCAATAATAAGTGAGATTTTCTGATTTCAATATGCCTAGCAAATTTTTTGCATTTTTACCCCCAGACATTGCTATGTTATTTAAATCAAAAAAAGAAACATATTTTCCCTTAGCAAAAATGTCAAATCATTTTTAGCATGACATTTGACAGTTTCACTGACAAAGTCTAAAGTGCATATGCAAATGATAAATCTTCTTATAGAGCGTTAAAGACACTTTTATGAATTTTGCCCAGCAGGAACTAACATCTAATAATAGAAAAGAAAAAAAAAGAGAGTAGAGAGACAGAAAATGAAAGAAAAATTTACTGTAAAAGCTAAAAAATACATTCGGCTAGATTACGAGTTGTGCGTTAGGCTTAAAAAGCAGCGTTGGCCGGTCCCAACACTGCTTTTTAACGCCCGCTGGAATTACGAGTCTTGAAATGACAGGCTCACCGCTCACTTTTTTGGGCAGACTCAGAAATACCGCAAATCCATTTACGTCAATTGCGTATCCTATATTTTCAATGGGACTTGCATAGCGCCGGTATTACAAGTTTGACCAAAAGTGAGCGTTAGACCCTCTCCTGTCAAGCCTGGTACCGCATTTTAAAGTTAGTAGTTAAGAGTTTTACACTACAACGCCGTAGCATAAAACTCTTAACTAAAGTGCTAAAAAGTACACTAACACCCATAAACTACCTATTAACCACTAAACCGAGGCCCCCCCCACATTGCAAACACTAAAATAAATATTTTAACACCTAATCTGCCGAACCTGACATCGCCGACACTATAATAAATATATTAGCCCCTAAACTGCTGCATTCCCGCATCGCAAACACTAGTTAAATATTTTTAACCCCTAATCTGCAGTCCCTAACTTCGCTGACACCTACCTACATTTATTGACCATTAATCTGCCGCCCCCAACGTCGCTGGCACTATATTAAAGTTATTAAACCCTAAATCTAAGTCTAACCCTAACCCTAACACCCCCTAACTTAAATATAATTACCTGTAAAATAAAACCTAACCTAAGTTACACTAATACTACACTAAAATTAAATAAATATTGGCTGATGCAATCAGCCAATAGGATTGAAGTTCAATCCTATTGGCTGATCCAATAAGCCAATAGGATTGAGCTGGCATTCTATTGGCTGTTCCAATCAGCCAATAGAATGCCAGTTCAATCCTATTGGCTGATTGCATCAGCCAATAGGATGAAGGGATGCCATCTTGGATGACATCACTTAAAGGTACCATCATTTAGTAAGAAGACTCCGGATGAAGAGGATGCTCCGCGTCGGATGTCTTGAAGATGGACCCACTCCGCGCCGGATGGATGAAGATAGAAGATGCCGTCTGGATGAAGACTTCTGCCCGTCTGGAGGACCTCTTCTGCCCGGCTTGGATGAAGACTTCTGCCCATCTGGAGGACCACTTCTGCCCAGTTGGATGAAGACGTCTCACGGTAGGGTGATCTTCAAGGCGTTAGTGTTAGGCTTTTTTAAGGTGGTATTGGGTGGGTTTTAGAGTAGGGTTGGTTGTGTGGGTGGTGGGTTTTAATGTTGGGGGGGTATTTGTACTTTATTTTTACAGGTAAAAGAGCTAATTACTTTGGGGAAATGCCCTGCAAAAGGCCCTTTTAAGGGCTATTTGTAATTTAGTGTAGGGTAGGGCTTTTTTATTTTGTTAGGGGGATTAGAGTAGGTGTAATTAGTTTAAAAATCTTGTAATTATTTTATTATTTTCTGTAATTTAGGGTTTTGTTTTTTTGTACTTTAGATAATTTTATTTAATTGTAATTAATTGTATTTAATTTAGTTAATTTATTTAATTATAGTGTAGTGTTAGGTAGTGTAACTTAGGTTAGGTTTTATTTTACAGGTAAATTTGTCTTTATTTTAACAAGGTAGTTATTAAATATTTAATAGCTATTTAATAACTATTTTACCTAGTTAAAATAAATACAAAGTTGCCTGTAAAATAAAAATAAACCCTAAGATAGCTACAATGTAACTATTAGTTATATTGTATCTAGCTTATGGTTTATTTTATAGGTAAGTATTTAGTTTTAAATAGGAATATTTAGTAAATTGTAGTAATTTTATTTAGATTTATTTAAATCATATTTAAGTTAGGGGGGTTAGGGTTAAGTTTAGGGGTTAATAACTTTATTATAGTGGTGGCGACATTGTGGGCAGCAGATTAGGGGTTAATACATGTAGTTAGGTTGCGGCGACATTGGGGGTGGCAGATTAGGGGTTAAAAAATATAATGTAGGGTTCAGCGATGTTTGGGGCAGCAGATTAGGGGTTCATAACTATAATGTAGGTGGTGGTGTACGGAGCGGCAGATTAGGGGTTAATAATATAATCCAGGTGTCGGCGATGTCGGGGCGGCAGATTAGGGGTTAATAAGTGTAAGATTAGGGGTTTTAGACTCTGGGTTCATGCAAGGGTGTTAGGTGTAGTGATGTTGCGAACATAAAATTTTCTGTTCGTGAACGGCGAACGCGAACTTCTGCAAACGTTCGCGAACGGGCGAACCGGGCGAACCGCCATAGACTTCAATAGGCAGGCCAATTTTAAAACCCACAAGGACTCTTTTTGGCCACAATAGTGATGGAAAAGTTGTTTCAAGGGGACTAAGACCTGGACTGTGGCATGCCAGAGGGGGATCCATGGCAAAACTCCCATGGGAAATTACATAGTTGATGCAGAGTCTGGTTTTAATCCATAAAGGGCATAAATCACCTAACATTCCTAAATTGTTTGGAATAACGTGCTTTAAAACATCAGGTATGATGTTGTATCGATCAGGTAGTGTAAGGGTTATGCCTGCTTCACAGTGACAGACCAAACTCCCCGTGTAACGCACCGCAAACAACCGCAAACAGTTCATTTGCACAACTGCAAACTCCCCATTTGCACAAGGTTGGATACAGCCACGGATCCACCTGTGCGTTCAGGGCAGACAGGAGTGCTGGTCCAGTGTGACTCTCTGCTTTCAGGCAAGTCACCCCCAAGACGGCGTGACACTGCCGTATCCGGGATGTGGAATATTACCTGGGGAGCTGGGGGGGGTGCCGTTGATGTGGAGCAAGACGCAGCAGCAGAAGAGGACTCAGCCGAGGAGGTTATGTAAGAGGATGGAGTAGGAGGAGTAGAGGAGGTGGCAGCAGGCCTGCCTGCAATTCGTGGTGGTGTCACCAACTCCTCTGCAGAGCCACGCATTCCATGCTTGGCAGCCATCAGCAGGTTTACCCAATGCGCAGTGTAGGTAGGTAGATATACCTGCTCTGACCATGCTTTGCAGACCAGGTATCAGTGGTCAGATGGACCCTTGCCCCAACACTGTGTGCCAGACATGCCATTACTTCCTTTTGTACAATCGAGTACAGGTTGGGGATTGCCTTTTGTGCAAAGAAATTTTGGCCGGGTACCTTCTACTCCGGTGTCCCAATAGCTACAAATTTTTGGAACGCCTCAGACTCCACCAGCTTGTATGTTAAAAGCTGGCAGGCTAAGAGTTCAGACAAGCCAGCTGTCAGATGCCGGGCAAGGGGGTGACTTTGTGACTTTGGCTTCTTACGCTCAAACATGTCCTTGACAGACACCTGACTGTGGGCAGATGAGCAGGAACTGCTCAAGGCGAGAGACGGAGTGGCGGATGGTTGAGAGGGGGCAAGGAGGACAGCAGTGGTTGACGTGGCTGAAGATGCTGGACCAGGAGGAGGAGGGGGGCTTTGAGTTTGTGTGCTGCTTGTACTCATGTGTTGATCCTATAGGCGTTTGTGATGTGCGATCATGTGCCTTCGCAAAGCAGTTGTACCTAGGTGGGTGTTGGACTTCCCACGACTCAGTTTCTTTTGGCACAGGTTGCAAATGGCATCGCTGTTGTCAGAGGCAGACACACCAAAAAAATGCCACACTGCTGAGCTCTGCAATGACGGCATTCTGGTGGTGGCAACAGCATGCAATGATTGGCGTGCTGTCTGGCTGACCCCCGGGTGCCGATGCATGCTGTCTGACTGTGCCACTAGCTCCTTGCGACGACCTCCCCCTGCTTCCAACTCGTCTCCTCCTCCTCTCTGTCTCTCCATCTGAGCTTTCCCCCTGTTCTTCTTCTCTTCTAGCAGGCACCCACGTGACATCCACAGACGCATCGTCATCATCAACTGCTTCACTTGTATCTGACAACTCAGCAAAGGAAGCAGCAGTGGGTACAACATCATCATCACCACACCGTACGTCCATGTGTGTAATGCTGCCTGACTGAGACATATCCCTGTTATCTACATCCTCTGGCAATAATGGTTGCACATCACTCATTTCTTCCAACTGATGTGTAAATAACTCCTCTGACAGATCAAGTGAAGCGGCTGTGGTGCTAGTGTTGGTGGTGGCGGCAGGCGGGCGAGTGGTAACTTGAGAGGTGTCCGAAGCTAAGCTGGAGGAGGATGGTGCGTCAAGGTTCTGAGTGGAAGCTATAGAAGATTGGGTGTCCTGTGTTAGCCAGTCAACTATGTCCTCAGAACTTTTCAAGTTCAGGGTATGGTGCCCCTGAACATTGGGCATTATTCTAGGGCCAAATGGAATCACAGCACCATGATCAAGAGGGCCCCTGCGGGGTGGCCTGCCTCTGACTGTCATTTTTTTTCCGATTAGTGGTACTATGTGTGCAAGCTACTGTGACAACAGATATGAGTGGCACTGTGCACTGGCAGAAGTTGGCAGAGTAGACGCTGTAGGCCTGACACACATGCTTGCAGACAACTAACTGCTATTCAATCTATTACAGTCAAAATTTTATTTTTTAAATGTACACTACTGTTACACCAGATATGAGTTGCACTGGTGTGACACTGTGCCCTGGCAGGCCCTGAAATGCACACGTGTGAAGGAAACTGACTGCTATTATTTCACAGTCAAATTTCTAGTTTTTTTTTTAATGTACACTACTGTTACACCAGATATGAGTTGCACTGGAGTGACACTGTGCCCTGGCAGGCCCTGAAACGCACATGTGTGAAGGAAACTGACTGCTATTATTTCACAGTCAAATTTCTGGGTTTTTTTTTTTAATGTACACTACTGTTACACCAGATATGAGTTGCACTGGTGTGACACTGTGCCCTGGCAGGCCCTGAAACACACACGTGTGAAGGAAACTGACTGCTATTATTTCACAGTCAAATTTCTAGGTTTTTTTTTAATGTACACTACTGTTACACCAGATATGAGTTGCACTGGTGTGACACTGTGTCCTGGCAGGCCCTGAAACGCACACATGTGAAGGAAACTGACTGCTATTATTTAACAGTCAAAAAGTGTTGTTTTTTTAAATGTACACTACTGTTACACCAGATATGAGTTGCACTGGTGTGACACTGTGCCCTGGCAGGCCCTGAAATGCACATGTGTGAAGGAAACTGACTTCTATTATTTCTCAGTCAAAAAAGTGTTGTTTTTTTTAAATGTACACTAATGTTACACCAGATATGAGTGGTGGCACTGGGCAAGTGGGCACAGTATACGCTGTGAGCCTGACACACATGCTGGCAGGCAGGCAACTGCAATTAGATTACACAGGAAAAAAAAAAAAAAAAAAAGCAGACTGATGTTCTAGCCCTAAAAAGGGCTTTTTGGGGTGCTGTCCTTACAGCAGAGATCAGATGAGTCCTTCAGGACCGTAGTGGACACTGAAAACACTAGCCTAGCTATCGATTTCCCTATTAAATCAGCAGCAGCTACACTGTCCCTCCTCTCACTAAGAATGCAGCTTCCGAATGAATCTAAAATGGATGTTGTCCAGGAGGTAGGAGGGTCTGGGAGGGAGGGTCTGCTGCTGATTGGCTGGAATGTGTCTTCTGACTGTGAGGTACAGGGTCAAGGTTTACTCAATGATGATGAATAGGGGGCGGACCAAACATCGCATATGTTTGCCTGCCGCGGCGAACGCGAACAAGCTATGTTCACCTGGAACTATTCACCGGCGAACTATTCGCGACATCACTAGTTAGGTGTAGACATAAAATATTTCCCCATAGGAATCAATGGGGCTGCGTTAGGAGCTAAACGCTGCTTTTTTTCAGGTGTTAGTTTTTTTTTTTCAGCCGGCTCTCTCCCATTGATTCCTAAGGGGAAATCATGCACAAGGACATTTTACCTGCTCACCGCTAACGTAAGCAGCGCTGGTATTGAGGTTAGATGTGGAGCTAAATTTTGCTTTGTTAACGTCGGGTTTCTACCAGCGCTGTCTGTAAGTGAGCATTGAGCATAAACTGCTTGTTAGCACTGCACCCCTGTTAAAGGGACAGTCTAGAACAAAATAAACTTTCATGATTAAGATAGAGCATGTAATTTTAAACAATTTTCCAATTTACTTTTATTACCAATTTTGCTTTGATCTCTTGGTATTCTTAGTTGAAAGCTTAACCTAGGAGGTTCATATGCTAATTTCTTAGACCTTGAAGCCCACCTTTTTCAGATTGCATTTTAACAGTTTTTCACCACTAGAGGGTGTTAGTTCCCGTATTTCATATAGATAACACTGTGCTCATGCACGTGAAGTTATCTGGGAGCAGGCACTGATTGGCTAGACTGCAAGTCCGTCAAAAGAACTGAAAAAAGGGGCAGTTTGCAGAGGCTTAGATACAAGATAATCACAGAGGTTTAAAGTATATTATTATAAATGTGTTGGTTATGCAAAACTGGGAAATGGGTAATAAAGGGAGTATCTATCTTTTAAAACAATAAAAATTCTGGTGTAGACTGTCCCTTTAACGCAAAAAATCTAGGTGATTATTTTTTAAATGTGTTTTTAAAAGTGAAATAAAGAACTCACATGTTCATACATGTGCAAGGGCAAACAATTTCAGATCATCATAGAGATTTACAAACAATACACAATAAAGAGTGCCCTATATAATACCAATGTACCTATAGTTCATACAATTATATAAATGAAAAAAGGATATGTGTGTAATGTCCTGGATATCAATCTTCCCAATAGAGGAATATCCCTTTAAATGTCCATAAAAGCTGAGTAGTTGCTGCCCCTTGGGTAACATGGTCCTGGAAAACCGGATGGAACTAAATAAAAACAGAAGAAGGGGTACAGGGGAAGGGGTACAGGGGCACACACTTCTCTAAGCGTAGTAAGTTTAAAAAACACAAAACATTATTGTAAGAACAACAAATACAGATTCACACATTTAAACCTCACTAAGAGGTATGTTAAAAGCACATAAAGGGTATAATCAATCTCACAGCTCTACCGCAATGTCCCAGGGTAAGTCTCCAATGCTCAGAAGTCTGGAAGTCCCTGTTCAGCACCTTTAATACGTGGATGGCTTAATCACAGTGTCCCAGGGCTTATATCAAAAGCTCCAATATCGAAAATTCCTGTTTGGCGGGTCAAATGCTGCTAGATAATGAAGATAGTCCCCAATAAGAATACAGTGTTACAAAACACGTTGTTAAAGAAAAACATCACAAACCGACTCACAGCTGCTACAAACAAACTCCATCCGGCTAAACAAACAGCTGAGGTGGGTGACGTGCAGACGGTAGGTCTGGCCTAACACGTTTTGTAGGAGGTTTCCTACTTTGTCAGGGGCAGCTTCTGACGAAGTGGGAAGCCTCCTACAAAACTGCTGAACAGTGGCTTCCAGACTTCTGAGCATTGGAGAATTACCCTGGGACATCGCGGTATAGCTGTGAGATCTCTTGATTATACCCTTTATGTGCTTTTAACATACCTCTTAGTGAGGTTTAATGTGTGAGTGTGTATTTGTTGTTCTTACAATACAGGAGCAAGAGAGGGGGCACCAGCAGGCAGTGGAGTTATTGAACAAAGTATTACAGTACATAAACCTCAAAGGGAGGAGGACTAGCATGTCTAGAGTCCCTTGAATATAGCAGCCAGCAGTTCCCTGAGGATTTGGCATTAACAGGCAATGATTACCCCAGAGCAGAAAGGGCAGGAGCAGAAGTGGCAGCAGGCAGCAGAGTTTACATTGCACAATTTTCTGAGGGGGCTGACAATCATCTTGATCTAATCCGCCACCTAAAGTGCAGCAGAAAGGTTAAGTAAAAGTTATCTTACCACTACTGCTCCTTAACAAGTGTTTTAGGCTGCTCTGAGCTAGACTGAAATGCTGGGACTCCGAAGTCTATACTTGCCTATTAATTTTGCTATGAATGCAAAATTCAGTAGTATACATTTGTTGCTTTTAAATTAGTTTTAAAAGGTAAATTACGTATTGCATGCTGAGCAGCAACGCTAATCTTCACATAGCCCAAAGACTGCCCTAATAAGAGGCTTAGCATGACATATCCTAGAGCCCATGCTAAAGGAGAAGGTCATTTAGCCCAGGCTCTGGTATCTGCTTTGCTAAACCTCCTATTAGTGCAGCCCTGGACTCTTTGAAGAAAAGCCAGGATTAGTGCGGCTCCCCCAGGATGCTATCACCAAGTATAAATTGATATACATTATGGCAAAAAATTATAGATAGATAGATGATAGAAATATGTATTTATGAATAAATGCAGCATATTCTTCTATGTGAAGAACACTGGAATGCAAAATATTCATATTCTTTTTTGCAATTCGATATTTTTATTTAGGTATCAATAACAACAAATAAACCCCCCCACAAATGAGTACAATACTTTGCTCAAGTCACAGTTACAAGTGCTCCAAGGCAGAATGAAAAGGCAGACACAGTACCCCACATCTCATGCATATGAATCAAGATTTCAAAATATAAAAATACAAGTCCTGTGTTGTAACATAAGTAGGATTGTGGCTGTAACATTGGTTGCTGAAACTTTTGACAGTGTCATGTATAGAAGATATGGGGTTGATGAAGGAACAAAGCAGGGAAAATATGTCTGTGTAAACCAAATATTGTATTAAATGTATGTGAAAGGCCAAGACCGTGCAAACTAGCTGTGGTATAAAATATTATTGGCTCCTTAAAGGGACACTGAACCCAATTTTTTTCTTTCGTGATTCAGATAGAGCATGACATTTTAAGCAACTTTCTAATTTACTTCTATTATTACATTTTCTTCATTCTCTTGGTATCTTTATTTGAAATGCAAGAATGTAAGTTTAGATGCCGGCCCATTTTTGGTGAACAACCTGGGTTGTTCTTGCTGATTGGTGGATACATTTATCCACCAATAAAAAAGTGTTGTCCAGAGTACTGAAACAAAATATAAAGCTTAGGTGCCTTCTGTTTCAAATAAAGATAGCAAGAGAATGAAGAAAATTTGATAATAGGAGTAAATGAGAAAGTTGCTTAAAATTACATGCTCTATCTGAATCATGAAAGAAAAAAATTGGGTTCAGTGTCCCTTTAAGGTATTATTTTTCACTTATAACTACTCAGGTATGATAAAACCAGTATAGGGTTAGGGTTAGTATAATATGGTATAGACATTAAGAGGACTTTCTGCGCTATAAGTCAGATTGCTGACACCAAAGCTAATTCTATCTTGGCAAATCTCTACCACGAGAATATATTTGGGAGACTACAAATATCTAAAATATTTATAATGAGAGATATATCTCCAATTTTAATAGTAATAATAAACACCAAAGGATATAAAAATTATTGTAAGACCATATAGGAAACCACAAAAGAAAAAGATATTTTCACAAAAAAGGTTAAAACACAAAAAAAACTACACAATAACACACACAAAAAAATAAACCACAGCAAGATACAAAAAGTATTTTCACATAAATGGTTAAAACACAAAAAGACAAAAAGTAGTTAAAACACAAAAAGTAGGTTAGCACAGTAAAAATCGTAAGTGAAAGACAGGGTGCAATATAGAATATATGAACAAACAATTTAATATGCAGTAGATCTGCAAGTGTTTGAACAAACAATTTAATATGCAGGAGATCTGCAAGTGTTTTAATATGCAAATGCTAAACAAGTAGTTTAAAAGCATACAGGTAATTAAAATGCAGTTAATATGCAAGAGATATTAATATGTAAGTGCTAAACAAGTCATGTGCAAGTACTTGGCAGGTAGTATTTTTCACAACCAGAGAGTTAGTTAGCACCTAATTTTACAAGGTATATGTAAAACGAAGCTGTCCTTTAGAAACATTTTTTCTTTTAGTTTATAATCCAAAGGATCCAATTCAATAAATGATGGAAATAACTTTCATCCAACATGTAAAATCCAAGACAGATGCGTGCAGTCAAATCTAGTTTAGTATCTTAAGATCAGCAATGCTCCAAAAGAAGTTCTTATCAGGGTCTGGAAGCACTTCACTATGTCCCTGTAAGGTATGTGCTGTATTGCTAGGACCGGGTTGAAGTAAAGAATCTGATGTAACAGACTACGGTGGTTGTACTGGGCCAAAAGAAGCGACGCGTTTTGGATAAACCTTTCTCAAGCTTGTGAAAGGCCAAGACCAAACAAACTAGCTGTGGTATAAAATATTATTGGATCCTTAAGGTATTATTTTTCACTTATAACTACTCAGGTATGATAAACCCAGTATAGGGGAAAATATGGTATCCCAATTGGGCATGGTAGAATGAGGGCTTTTTAACAAGTTTCTTTCTTGGCATTTTGGTGTGGTCATACTGCCATCAAGTGGTTTAATTAGGAACTGAATGTAATTCTAAGATATGGGTAGAGTTTCCTATTTTAAGATACAGAGAAGAAATTAAAATGCTAACTTCTAGCATATGAGGCATAAAAAAGCATGGTGAGTGTTATCCCTTTGTGCACTAATAAATACGGCAGTTCTTGAGTGGAGGCATGAAGAGATATTGTGCGGTTAAGTTATGTCTTATCATCCACCTGCAGCTCCGGTGCACAATTTCTAATAGGGCAGTTGTACAATCTCTGCCATTTTGAGTATAGAAGGCGTTATATAAGTAGAAATAATGGGATGGAGCATATAAGCTGTATGACAATCATTAGCTCAACTATTTTTTTCTATAAAATATCCATAAGTTTTAGAGAAATACATAGTAAAACATGTGGTTATATGAATATAAAACTTGTAGCAAAACAAAGTATAACTGAAAAACTTGTGAAGGTTATGAGAAACCATGTAAATAAATGTGGGTTTTAAATATACTTTCAGCCCTAGTGTATTGTCTGTAGGAAGATCTCAGTCACCATTCGCATATGAAAAGATTCCAAAAGTAGGTTGCCATCATAAGTGCCCAGTCTGTTTGCAAGGGTATGTACAATGTAGCTGTAGGTTCCGTAATCTCCAAGATTGATCGCTGAACACCAGCATGCAGGTTTGTGACAATTGAGCTGAAGGTGTTAGTAGATATACTGCTAGTCCCTTTTGAAGGCTCTGCTGTGTAGAGTGACTTACGCGATGAAGCAGATGAGGCCTTTGGTTGCTTAATATTCCAGTGATGATGTGTATCTGCAGAGATATTTGTTGTGATCTTGCCAAGCAAAGGGGTTATCCCTAAGACTCTGGTAGGAGTAGTGGGTGTTGGAGGTTCAGAGGAGTATAGCTTCATCATGTAGTTGAAGGGCATTCTATCCATTAGGTTTTTCATTAGACTTTCAAGTTTCTCCATGTGCTGGTTGAGATGATTTCATAGATCCATCTCCCCTTTAATGGCCATATTTGTTGGTGTTGCTGCATGTGCGGTAGGAGCTTCTATACCTCCTTTATTTATTTTCTTCTTTTAAATCTTTTTTGTAGATATCGGCAAAGGCAATGCTGTTTTGTTTGGTCTGGGCAGGAAACATCGGAGTACCGAGGGGGGTAATGCAGCCTATTATGAGCAACTGCTCTAGGCCTCTAACACCCAAACCAGTGCTCTGGTGTCAAATATACAACAAAGATCTTGGTTTAGGTTAGACTGTTGAACGATGCAGCATAGGAGTGTATTTATGCAGTTTTTTTGCTGTAATTTACCTCCAAAAATCGGAAAATTGTTGGATATTAAGCTGGAGCTCTGGGAAAGTGTGACCGTTCAAGATCGCTATTTGGACACGCCCTGAAATACTCATATTTTCTGTCGGGTTAGCACACTTGGTTAAACCAAATCAGGTTTGCGCGGGTAAGGGTGATAGTATTTTTTTTCAATTTTCACACTCCATTGAAGTCTATGGGGGAATAAATTAATGCAGTCCTGATATTTGAAGTTTGGCTTTTTGTGTCAGTCTGGTTAGCATTTGTGCAAAAGCTTTTTACTTTCAACTTGTAATATGTGTTACCCGATAAACACAAAAAGCCTCTGTCTAGTGGAGTTAACGCGCAAGTGAGAGCAATAAATATCCCTCCTCTCATAATATAGCCCTAAATCTGGGATCACACAAAGTGGCCAGCATCTGTTTAGGTCTTTTCTCCAGACAGTACAACATGTGACCTTTTAGCTGCTCTTACAGCCTCCTTACAAGTGCTGCTATCTTACTGCTTAGTAATCCATCAGGAACCACTTCATGATTTTCCAGGAAGGAATCTATCTTGCCTATAAAGGTGAGTAAACAAGGCTATAACTTGACTCAGAATGGCAGTGTTTTGTCTACGTAGCTAAAATAAGTACAAAGTTACCTATAAAATAAATCCTAACCTAAGTTACAATTACACCTAACACTACACTATAATTAAACTAATTACCTAAACTACCTACAATTAATTACAATTAAATGAAATAAACTAAATTACGAAAAAACAAACAAACACTAAATTACAGAAAATAAAAAAAGAATTACAAGAATTTTAAACTAATTACACCTAATCTAATCCCCCTAATAAAATAAAAAAGCTCCCCAAAATAATAAAATTTCCTTACCCTATACTAAATTACAAATAGCCCTTAAAAGGGCCTTTTGCGTGGCATTGCCCCAAAGTAATCAGCTCTTTCACCTGTAAAAAAAAATAAAAAAAATACCCCCCCAACATTACAACCCACCACCCACACACTCAACCCTACTCTAAAACCCACCCAATCCCCCCTTAAAAAACCTAACACTAACCCCCTGAAGATCACCCTACCTTGAGCCATCTTCACCCAGCCGGACACAAGTGGTCCTATCGGAACAGCCAATAGAATGCGAGTTCAATACGATTGGCTGATTGGATTTCTACCTTAATTCCAATTGGCTGATAGAATTCTATCAGCCAATCGGAATTGAAGGGACGTCATTGTGGATGACGTCCCTTAATGGAACCTTCATTCGTTGTTAGTCCGTCGTTAGGAGAGGATGGCTCAGCGTCGGCTCCTTTGAAGATGGCCCCACTCTGCTCTGGATGGACGAAGATTGAAGACGCCGCCTGGATGAACACTTCTACCGGATGGAGGATCTCTTCTTGCGCTGCTTGGATGAAGACTTCTACCGGATGATGGACCTCCTCTGCGCACCTTGGATCAAGAATTCAGCTTGGCTGAGTGAAGACGACTCAAGGTAGGGAGATCTTCGGGGGGTTAGCGATAGGTTTTTTTAAGGGGGGTTTTGGTGGGTTAGAGTAGGGGTATGTGGGTGGTGGGTTGTAATGTTTTTTTTATTTTGGGGGCTTTTTTATTTTATTAGGGGGCTTAGATTAGGTGTAATTAGTTTAAACTGCTTGTAATTCTTTTTTATTTTTTGTAATTTTTTTGTATTATAGTATAGTTTATTTTATTGTATTTTATTGTATTTTATTTAATTAATTTAATGATAGTGTAGTGTTAGGTTTAATTGTAACTTAGGTTAGGATTTATTTTACAGGTAATTTTGTATTTATTTTAACTAATTAGCTATTAAATAGTTAATAACTATTTAATAGCTATTGCACCTGGTTAAAATAAATACAATGTTGCCTGTAAAATAAATATAAATCCTAAAATAGCTACAATGTAATTATTAATTATATTGTAGCTATATTAGGGTTTATTTGATAGGTAAGTATTTAGTTTTAAATAGGAATAATTTAGTTAATTTTAGGAATATTATTTTAATATAAATTATATTTCTGTTAGGGGGTGTTAGGGTTAGGGTTAGAGTTAGGTTTAGGGGTTAATAACTTTATTATAGTAGCGGCGATGGTGCGGGCGGGAGATTAGGGGTTAATAATTGTAGGTAGGTGGCGGCAATGATAGGGGGGCAGATTAGGGGTTAATAAAATTTATTCTAGTGCTTCGGAGGCAGGAGTGCGGTGGTTTAGGGGTTAATACATTTATTATAGTGTCGGCGAGGTCTGGCCGGCAGTTTAGGGGTTAAAAAGTGTAGGTAAGGAAGTTGGGGTGGCAGATTAGGGGTTAATAAATATAATATAGGAGTCGCGGTGTTAGGGGCAGCAGATTAGGGGTTCATAGGGATAACGTAAGTCGCGGCAGTGTACTGAGCGGCAGATTAGGGGTTAAAAATATAATGCTGGTGTCAGCGATAGCGGGGGCGGCAGATTAGAGGTTAATAAGTGTAAGATTAGGTGTGTTTAGACTCGGGGTTCATGTTAAGGTGTTAGATGCAGACTTAGAGAGTGTTTCCCTATAGGAAACAATGGGGCTGCGTTAGGAGCTGAACGCTGCTTTTTTGCAGGTGTTAGGTTTTTTTCAGCCCAAACAGCCCCATGGTTTCCTATGGGGATATCGTGCATGAGCACGTTTTAGCTGCTTACCGCTACCTTAAGAAACGCTGGTATTGAGGGTTGAAGTGGAGCTAAGTTAGGCTCAACGCACCCTTTTTTTGAGCCTAACGCAGCCCCTCAGACAACTCTAAATACCAATGTTGTTGGAAGGGTGCGTTGGCAAAAAAAGCAGTGTTTGCTACGCGGCTTTTTACCGACAAAACTCTAAATCTAGCCGTTAGGCTTTTTTTTATCGGTAAGTATTTAGTTTTAAATAGGATTAATTTATTTAATTATGTTAAATTAATTTCGTTTAATTTAAATTATATTTAAGTTAGGGGGGGTGTTAGGGTTAGACTTAGGTTTAGGGGTTAATAACTTTATTATAGTGGCGCAACGTTGGCGGCGGCAGATTAGGGGTTAATAAATTTAATATAGTTGAGGCGACGTTGGGGGGGGCAGATTAGGGGTTAATAAATATAATGAGTGAAAGAAATGTCTATCAGCGCTGGACCAGGATAGCTATCTAAGGCTCCTAAAAGCAAAGGGTCCTTAGCTGACCCTAATGGGGAATAGGCGTATATAGTAAAAAGCTAAGGAGCGCCAGGAAAATTAGGCAGAGATAGTGTACTTAATAAACAATGGTTATACAATAGTTAAAATGAATGGTTAAAATGAATCTTACAGTATGGTATCGTTAAAAAGTACAATCACTGAAATTCATGGATCCATGATGATAAGAAACATAAACATAGCAATAATAAACAGATGAATAACCATAAACCATAGGTGATGTGGTTCAAAAACTAATATAGAAACTTTGTAAAGGGAATATCTTTAGCGCCTACTATATCAGACCCTTAGCTCCAATAGGATGACCCCTAGTGGTCAAATGCGAAATGTTTAAAGATCAAAAATACATCAGAGCGCCAAACTTTGAGGCTGGGTCTATGTTACACTTATGTATAAAACAAATTTGAAATTAAAAAAATTATAACAATTTATTGGTTTTAACAATATTTTAAAAAGTTACAATCAAAATTCATGGATCGATGCAGTTAACAATTAAAAATATAAAATGTGTTTTAAAATCACAAACAATTTACAAACTTGCTAGTTGATGATTGGATATGCACTCTTTATAATAGTTGATATTTCAAAAATGTTAGTAGTATACAATGACTATCAGCCAATGTTAATAACGACGTGCAAACTTGGATAAATTCAATTATACATGTAATCCATAATAAACAACGAATCTCAATGCGCTTATACTGGATTATGTGAGCTGAAAGATTTTGATTGTTATGTGTCAATGTTATGTGCTGGTATTAGTGACCAGGTGAATGTGCTGGGCAAAAATAATAATTTGTGTGCAGTGTGCCCGTGATTGAATAGTTAATGATTTTTTGGGTTCCTAAGGTGTAGGGCAAATCAAAAAACTTCCCTTGTGATTTTCTTCTACGGAAAATATATAAAAAAATAATACCGGCAGTTTTCGTTAAATGTAAGAGAACATGGTTGAAAACATATATAGTGGGTGTTAAAAAATGTGATGTTCAGCACAAACAAAATTAATAGCAAAAATATAGGCAGCGATAAAAATATATACCAAAAAGATATAATAAAAATATATATAAAGTGTATATTCGGCAAAAGTATATATAGTCAATAAAAAAGAAGCTGGTGTGCGGCAAAAAATAGTGCGGCAAAGTTATATGGTGTATAAGTGACAGACAGATCCAAAACTTTAAAACGAAACTGGTGCCAAAAAATAAGTGAAAAAATGTGGAATTCACAAGTTAGGTGGTCCGGGACCTTAAAGTCGTTATAGCTGATTCTGTTCCACAGATGCAGATAATCCCCAGTTAAGGTAGTGTGTGTCACTAAACAAGCCCAATTCTCTATGTGCAGATTATTCCTGAACACTGTGTGTGGACTTCATAGCGTGGATCAAAAATGTGGTTCAATAATAATTCCCTCTGTTAAAAGAAATATATAATAGTGTAGATGGCTTTAACTAGTTTAATAATAGGAGAGCTACTTACCAGTCAACGCGTTTCGGTCATACACTGACCTTTTTCAAGACTGGTTTTCTTATGCATACAGGGATCTTTAAATACCCTGATATTACTGTGTGTATTTCATGACACCGGAAGTAATTTCTTAGAATTTCCGGTTCATTGTGAGTAAAATTTATTTTATTTCTGTTATATGTAAGGTACTAAATGTTTGAGGAACTAGCTAAAATATTTCTAGAGAGTATTTCAATCTGAAAATTGTTGAAATTATCTTTCTTAAACGTGTTTACTTTTTGCCGATACTTTCGTTCCGTTTTTTGGTTTTCTACTTGTCTGGGAGTGTTGTGAATTCTGTTTCCTCATTGGTTAGAATAAGGGGTGTGTAAGAAAGCATATATTTTGATTGGGTAAAAGAGGTCAGAGTTTCACTTCTCTAAAGTATATAGGTTATATTCTGTCATTCATTGTCTATTGTTGTGACATATATTAGGACTATGACGTTTTCGTTATAGCCAATCTGTCAACATGTCTACAATCAGTTTTTTATACATATACAAATCTCACAACATCTTTTTGTATTTGTTTTATACTTATAGACCCGTCCATAGAACCCTCAAAGTTATAGATGGTTCATTATTTTAATTCTAATTGCTATTCTCATATTTTCTAAATGATGATTTTCTAGGGAAATCTTAAAACCTCAATCTTTACCTTTTATCTATGTTAATTTTATATGGTGCTCCGATATATTTTTTGTATTTTTGAATTTTTTGATCTTATTTTCTTTTGCTTAAAAGGGTTGCATTTTTTAGAAAAAAGGAGTTAGAGAATTTTCTTTTATGCGGTTCTAAAGTTTTTGAAACAGTCTTTAGATTACTTATATTTGGTTTTAGGTATTTCAGTTTCTCCTTTTTGGTCAGATGTTTAAGACAGCTGGGGAGTGCGCTACGACTAAATTAAGTTTGTTCTCAATGATATAGATTCTTAAGATATCAGACTTACTTTGTCTAATAACAAATAAATGGATGTAAAATAACGTTTATTTTGTGTGACGGTTTTATTCTCGATCCCCCATACCTTCTAATTTGCTAAAGGGGATGCATTATTAGTGTGGTTCTAGATATAGTCTTAGTCTTTTAACAGAATATTTCAACTGGCCGGGGTATTGATAGTCTGAGTTGATGACTATTTTTTATCCTCAATTAGTATATATGTTTTTGTTCTATGAGGCTTTTATCTGCATTATTAGTTTCAACTCTCAAATTATAGGTGTATTTTATTTTAGTACATCTTCATTATTTGAGATTGTTCTTTCAAAACTAGTGTATACTTAATAAAAATAAAAAAAAATAAAAATATATATATGCCGGTTATGTTATGTTTCGTATTAAAAATTTTTGAACACTCAGTAATTAATGGATAGTGACAGTAACTATAAAAGAATTTAGGGAGATTGGGATTATTGGGTATATAACAAAGTGGAAAATGCTTCAGGTTGAAGTGTGTTGCTCTATAGTGGTACTTCACCTTAACCTAGGTGAACTTTTCATCATGTGTAACATTATTTCATGAAAGATTCAACAGGGCAAATCAGGATTGTAGGATACTCTTATGAACAGGGAGAAGGTTAGATGTGCAATACTCTTAGTAATTCCCCATGGGGAAAGTTATATCCATGTATTCTCAGTTTTGGATGTCCAATGTAGGCTAGAATGGTCTTTGTGGCATAGTCTTTGGATGGCTTAAGGTTTGGAAGATGAGACAAATTTCATAAAAAAATAATAAAAACATTTTCTTTAGAGGCCATAGGAGGATCTTTGAGGGTTGATAGAATAAAGATTATCCCTCAGGGGCTTTTGAATGTCCAATGTAGACTGGAAAAGTTTTAATGACTTGATTTTCAGATTGCTTAAAGCTTAGAATATAAGACAGAAAGAAATTTCTTTGGAGATTTTTTAGGAAAATTTTTGAGAGTTTAATAAAATGAAGATTATCTTTTTGAAACATTGTTTTAGTTTAGGTTGAAAAGATGCATCAAATCTTCTTTATTGTTTAACCCTCTCGGATGCAGACAGTCTAAATAGAAAATCCATTTTGATTCTTCTGTTAATAACTTCTTTTCATGGTTTCCCCCTCTCCAGTTTTTGGGGACTTTTTGTATCACCATATATTTCAAACATTTGATGTTTCCATGATGTTTCTCGGAGAAGTGTTTATATAGGGGGGTGTCCATGTTAAGTTTCTCAATACATAAAATGTGTTCGCGTATTCTGTGACGTAGTGTCCTGGATGTTTGCCCCACATATTGGAGCCCACAGGGACATTGAAGTAGATAAATTATGTTCTTATCTTGACAGCGAATCAGGTCTTTGATTTTATATTTCTTCCTATTATGAAAAGACTGAAATTCGGTTGCTTTTTGTCCACATTTGCAAGCCTTGCATCTGTGGCAAGGAAAAAAACCTTTTACTGTTCTACAAAATGTATCTCTTATTTCAGGCCGCTTCTTCTTCTGTGTGCTGGGTGCCAATTTGTTTTTAAGGTTATTGGTCCGTCTATACACAAAAGTAGGCCTTTGGGGTAACCTTTCCCCAAGGATATCGTCATCTTTGAGGATATTCCAGTGTTTCCTGAAGATGTTTTCGATAATCTTACTATTCTCGCTATATTCCGTTATTAAAGGAACATTAAGGAAACTATTGTCCTTACTTAATGGAGCTTTTTCTTTATATTTAGTTAAATCTTTTCTTTCAATTTTTCTGATTTCCTCTATCTTCTGGTCTAATGGTCCTTCCTTATAGCCTCTCTCTAGGAATTTTGTTTTTATTATTTGTGCTTGTTCTTCCCATTTTAATAAGTTAGAACAGTTTTTCCTCATTCTAAGCAGTTGTCCCTTTGGGATGTTGCTCTTCCAATTTTTGTGGTGACAACTTGTTTGGTGGACATAGTTGTTGCTGTCCACCTTTTTGAAATGGGTTGATGTCTCAATATTACCTTCTTTCACCTCTATATTTAGGTCCAAATATGTGAGTGATGTTTTACTCGATTCATATGTGAAATTCAGGTTGGCCTCGTTCTTGTTCATGACATTGATGGTATGTTCTAGGTCCTCTTGTGGTCCTTTCCAGATCATTATGATGTCATCAATGTAACGGCGATAAAGGACCAGGTCCGCGCTTGCTGGGCATGATTCCCAGACGATCTCTTCCCACTTTGCCATATAGAGATTGGTATAGCTGGGCACGAACCTGGTCCCCATCGCCGTGCCACAAACCTGTCGATAGTATTTTCCATTATTGGAAAAGTAATTATAATTAAGGATGTAGTTGATACTATTCAGTATGAAATCACATTGTCTTGCTGGTAGTTCTGTATCTTTTTCTAGATAGAATCTAACTGCTTCTAGCCCTTCTTTGTGGGGTATACTCGTGTACAGAGCGGTTACATCGTAGGTTACCAAGATGTAATTCTCCTCCCACTTTATGTTTTCCAGAAGATTTATTATTTCGGTGGAGTCTCTTAAGTAAGAGGGGCGTTCTCTTACGTGTCTTTGTAGATGTCTGTCTACATATTCGGACAGGTTACTACTCAGGGATCCTATCCCTGATATTATTGTTCTCCCCGGGGGTTTATTAAGATTTTTATGGATCTTTGGCAGGTGGTATATGATTGGGATCCTTGGGTATTGCACATTAATATAGTTGTATTCTTTGTCGTTCAGTATATCGTCGTCTTTAGCTCCCTTCAGGAGATCCATTAATTTCTTTTTGCAGATAATAACTGGATTTTCCTTTAATTTTAGGTAGGTATTTTCATCACTGAGAATCCTTTCTGTTTCGTTCTCATAGTCTGTTTTATTCATCACCACAATTCCGCCACCTTTATCGGCCGGCTTAATGGTAATTTTGCCCAGCACATTCACCTGGTCACTAATACCAGCACATAACATTGACACATAACAATCAAAATTTTTCAGCTCACATAATCCAGTATAAGCGCATTGAGATTCGTTGTTTATTATGGATTACATGTATAATTGAATTTATCCAAGTTTGCACGTCGTTATTAACATTGGCTGATAGTCATTGTATACTACTAACATTTTTGAAATATCAACTATTATAAAGAGTGCATATCCAATCATCAACTAGCAAGTTTGTAAATTGTTTGTGATTTTAAAACACATTTTATATTTTTAATTGTTAACTGCATCGATCCATGAATTTTGATTGTAACTTTTTAAAATATTGTTAAAACCAATAAATTGTTATAATTTTTTTAATTTCAAATTTGTTTTATACATAAGTGTAACATAGACCCAGCCTCAAAGTTTGGCGCTCTGATGTATTTTTGATGTTCAAAAACTAATGGCAATATTAAAGTTGATATACATAACTATAAATATAAAACAAAAAAATATAAAAAATGGAGAATCGGAACGGAGCCTAGCCACTGACCGAGATGGCTGCTTTCTGTTAGTGCTCTGTAGTCCCTAGCATGTTTTGCCTAAACTAGTAACAATTTTATCACTAAAGCTGGGCTTGTAACACACAGAAAGACTCCTACAGCTCTCAACTGATCCCCGGTGAAGTGGTGAGGTGTGGCGACTTAAGACCGCAGAGTTATTAAGGCAGCTGGAAGACACCCCACCGCACAACACTTGTCACCGGATACCCGACTCCCACCGCAAGATAAATAATACCTGGTCTGCTGAGTACCTAACGGAACCCTCCGGAATAGCGAGGGATATCTGAGGCATACCCGCTCCTTTGCCGGCGTCACTGTACAACCGCGATCAGACCCTGATGCAATAGGCCGCATACACGTGAGCACGCAGACGCTTCAGCAGCATAGGCCCTGAGACAGCGATCGCGGTGCAGGAGCGGCGACTCAGAGATGGCGCATCTTTCCTAAGTTCACAGCAGCCAGCCCCGTGTTCTGAGGACCTCGCTACCGGACAGCGGTAAGCTCACTGACCTTTGGGGCTATCTAAAACACGGATGGGGTGCAGGTCCCATAGAGACTAAGTGATACACACAAAATAGCCGCATAGCAGCTTGCTCCCACACAACGGCCGTTGGCATATTCAGACCTCATGAGCTGGTAACAGACAAGGGGCCACATTAAACAGGCCTGAGAGATCGCCCTATCCCCACCTTGAATCAAACATAGGAGACACTTTAAAAAAGACCGAAGGGTGCTAGGCCATACAGAGACACCACTAGATTACAGGAAATTTTATACAACATGGCCAGTAAAAAGAATACCAAACTCCAAAAAGGGTCACATTCCTCTGTTATGGAGAATTTCCTGATTTCAGCAGATCCCTCAGCTCCTGTTAGTAAACCTCCCCAAGACAACACTGGACAGCAAAAACTAACTTCAGCACCTGATCATGAACACTGTGTACAGTCACAGGGATACCTCACAAAAAATTATATCCTGCATCTCTCATCTAAAGATGATATTAAAAATGCCATGCTGGACTTTAAAAACATGTTTGGGGAGCTAAGGAGAGATATAGGAGCAGTAAGCAGGCGGGTTACACAAATTGAAGAAAAGCAAGAAACTTTAAGCTCAGACATGCAGCAGCAAGCAAGTTATATACAGGCCCAGGAGGGAACTGTGCTGAGCCTTATGGATAGAATAGAGGATCTCGAGAACAGGAGTAGGAGGAGTAATTTAAGGCTGAGAGGCATCCCAGAGGCTGTGGACCCCCCATCCCTCCAACAATATATCCAGGAATTCATCAAATACCTCAAAAATGACCCCATGGCTCAGGATGTACAAATAGAAAGGGCACATAGGGCATTACGCCCCAAACCTCTTAACTGAGCCCCTCCCAGGGACATTATAATGAAATTTCTCTCATTTAAGGAGAAGGAAGAGGTGCTCAAATTCGCAAGGGCTAAGCATCCACTAAGGTTCAGGGGAACAGAAATACAAGTATTCTCAGACTTATGCCCTGCAACACTGCAAAAACGACGAGACTTAAGACATGTTACTTCAGCACTTAGGGATAAGCGGATCCCATATAGATGGGGATTCCCCACCAGCCTCATAGCAACTAAGGATAACGTCACTCACACCCTCAGGAAGATATCTCAAGTTTTGCACGGGTCCTGGGCTTGGACATCAGGCCGCCCAGGGAGGAAGAAGCCGCACCTCTTAACAGAAATCAGGCAGAAGCTCAGCAACCCTGAATTGAGAGCTCTACTATCTTTGCAAATTCGCTTGCGCTGACTTCAGTGCCCTTATCACTTACAATTGAGATGGCCCCGGATGACTGACCTCAACCAGGCACCCTCCCCCTAGAGGAGCCTGACTACTGATCTGATATGCAGGAACCTCAGGGACGTATGTATACTTGTTAATGTTCTGTTATTATGCATAGTTAGTTAAAGACTCCCTAAAATACACAGGATACTTTTGTGGATCGGGACTCTATGGACATCCTGTCCCGGTGACAGATTATAATGCTGCAGCGCAGCCTGTGTGAACTGCCTTGTGTTATGAAAGGTTTATTTTATAAAATAATATACTGCACTGTATCTAGAATATGTCAATGTTGTTTCCTATGCACAAAGTTTTATTATTATAATAGAAGTAATTACTGCTATTTAGATAGGGTACAATAGCCAGACCTTCAAGTCCCTAGCCTTAGTCTGACACCAAGAATATACATGAACAGATATAATCTGTCCTTCTAAGGGTGCGAAGGGGGGATGGGAGTCAAGTTGGGACAACCCCAAAATTGATAACCTTAGGGAACTGCGATACTACACTCACAGCATGGGACTGTAGATTCACAATAGCATAGCCTTGTACCAGAACTCACTCAGATATGCTCCCCCACGGTCTGAAGATTTAAAGCTCTTACAGGATAGGCTATTTACTTTATTGAGACCACTCTGGTCCTTTTTACATACAGGCCTCCTACTCAAGCCATATAATGCCAACGCATAGAAAGCAACTCAGGAAAGGATAGATAGCACCAACTTGACCGTATCACACAGTAGAGCGCTCTTAAACCTATAGAAATAGGGGAGAACATCTTAGTCAGGTTACACAACAATATAGAGGATGTCTGTGGGACGCACCTTTTGTGCATGGTAATTTACTATTATTTTTTGTTATTGTTATTTTATTTAGATTGTTACTAGTTAAAAAAAATGATGTTATATGTACATGGATCAGGCAAGACATGCAGGGACAACTACCCCTGTTTTGATATTGTATTTGATACAATAATTGCATTGAGTAATACAGAATGTGATTGTTTTTGTTGCAATTCTTTAGATCTGTTCTACAGTCCATTAAGTTTGAGCAGAACACTTCTGTTTCTTCCCTCTCTTTCATCTTGATATATTCTTCCTTCTTCTTTCCCCCTCTAAATTTTATTTTTTTCCCCATCTCCTCCCTTCCCCTCCCATCGCCCCCTGTCCCTTGCTCTCCTCCCCGTCCGCAGCCCCCTCATTGATTTTCTCCTCTGACTGACTATTACCTAGAGCGCCCCTCCTTTGCGATCCCTCCCTACCCTACTCGTTGTTAGCACTAACCCCACGAAATGGCGCAGCGACCTGCTAGATCCCACCCACTAGAGCTCCTCTCCATAAACACAAAAGGCTTGAATAGCCCCAACAAGCGCTCTATAGTACTCAAAGACCTGCAAAGAATGGGAGGGGATATAGTATATTTGCAAGAAACCCACTTCTCGATTACTCGTGAAACTAAATGGTTTAGCCGGTCATACCCTACTGCATATTTTGCCTCGGGCCCAAATAAAAAAAATGGGGTGGGAATCCTCATTCGGGAAGGTATACAATTTCAGATGGTACAGGTTCACAGAGATCCGGAGGGTAGATTCATACTCTTAACCGGTTACCTTTTTGGTAGACCCATCACACTGGTGAATGTGTACTGCCCTAATGTATCCCAGCACCTCTTCCTACAGAAGGTCTCTAATAAAATACTAGAGCTCCGAATTGGCATTCTATTCCTAGGTGGGGATTTCAATGCCTCACTTGATCCCTCACTTGACACCTCCAATGGTATTTCAAGCGCCCCACAGAAAGTACGAAGGCGCATTGCCACAACTATGGCAGACTTAGCCTTACACGATATTTGTCGCACGCATCATCCGCAAGTAAAAAACTACACTTTTTATTCGCATCCGCACCGGAAATACTCTAGGATTGATTATCTGTACACAGACTCGACGGGACTAATCATTACTAGAAGTAGCAACATCCTAGCGATCACCTGGTCTGATCACGCTCCGGTGTGCTTCTCCATACAGTGGCCTACAATTCCAGTCACCCCTTTTGTGTGGAAACTGGACGATACACTCTTAGCAGATCCGATATTCCAAATGGAAATTAGGAAAGCCCTGACTGAATTCTTTCTTATTAATACTTCAGCACAAATAAAAGATACCACAATTTGGGAAGCACATAAGTTCACCATTAGGGGCTTGTTGATCAAGCACAAAGCAAAGCAAGTGGATCGAGCGGAAATGGATCACAAAGCTCACCCGCAGGATGAGGTGCGGTTGGCACACCTTCTCTCCACAAGGCGGAATTTGCTACACTTTCTCCAAGAAGGGTACCAAAAACAGGCTTTAATGCTCAGACAGCTCTATTATGAACAGGGCGATAAGCCTGGCAGAATGCTGGCCAGAGCTATTGCTAGAAAAAGATTAAGAACATACGTGTTTCACCTAAGTGATGATCAAGGAGGCAAAAATTCGGACGGCAATTCTATAGCAGAGAGCTTTAGGGCCTATTATGAGTCCCTTTATAACCTGCCTTGCCCTACTCGAGCGGGACAGGCTCTTCATATACCCGAAGAAGAGGAAGCCTACACCCAGGCATATCTTGAAAACACAGAGCTCCCGATTCTGTCTAAGACGGACTCTGAGTCTCTTGACTCTCCATTCACTAGCGAGGAAGTCCTCAAAGCTATAAAAGATCTCCCGACAGGAAAATCTCCAGGACCGGACGGCTTCGGCCTCTGGTACTACAAACTATACGCTGATCTTCTGGCCCCAAAGCTTACAGACATGCTTAATACCTTAGCGGACTCCCCAGTCCTGCCTGATTCCATGCTCGAGGCTCACATAGCTGTGATCTTCAAACCGGGGAAGCCCCCGGAGAGACCTGAGAGCTATAGACCAATCTCGTTGCTCAATTCAGATGTCAAAATACTAGCAAAGATTTTGGCCACTCAACTTAACAGATGTTTACCAGACAGTCTCTACTGAGCAGGTGGGTTTCATTCCCTCTCGTGAAGCCAGGGATAATACCCTCAAGGTATTACAATTAATTACCCACGCCCGCGAGAGCAACAAGCCGCTGGCCTTGATCACGACCGACGCTGAAAAGGCGTTTGACCGGGTCAGCTGGCGGTTTATACGGCTTACCCTACAAAAATTTGGGTTTGGACAAAACCATGTCATTATACTCTACCCCAAATGCCAAAGTGAGAGTTAACGGCACTTTATCAAATACTTTCCAGATCAGAAATGGCATGAGGCAGGGGTTTCCTTTATCTCCCCTCCTCTTTGCCCTCACAATAGAAGTCCTGGCAAGTAGAGTCAGAGCCAACTGAGGGGTGAGGGGATTCGTCATTGGTGACACAGAGCATAAATTATCAATGTATGCAGATGATATTCTTCTCTCCCTCTCGGACTCCGCAGGTTCATTGGAAGCTGCTTTGGATGAGTTCGGGTCCTACGGAGAGGTTTCCAACTTCCTCCTTAACCCAGCCAAATCGGAATTATTGAACATCACGATCCCCTCAGATGCCTTCGACAACACCATATCAGGCTGTCCGATAAAAGTGGTTGACCATAAAATTAAATATCTGGGTATAACAATTACTCCGGACATTTCAGAGACCATTGAGCTGAACTACAAGGCGATCAGTGATGAGGTCTTGAAAGATCTCTGTAATTGGAAAAAGAAAACCATCTCATGGCTGGGGCATATAGGGGTGGTAAAAATTAATATTCTACCCAGAGTCTTGTATATAATGCAGACAGTCCCAGCGTCGGCAGCATCCACTTACCTTAAGCAAATTCAAACTGCTATGGAGCGGTATATATGGAACGGAGTCAAACCTAGAATTAAGCGGAGTACCATCTACCTTCCTAGAGAGAGGGGGGGCTGGGGGTCCCGCTGTTGAGAGAGTACCAGAGATCTATCTCCTTACAGCGAATCGTAGAGTGGTGCAGGAATGCCCCTAATAAGAGATGGATTCAGATAGAAAATGAGATTCTCGAGAGACGAAACGTTGGGTCTTTGGCATGGATAACAGAGGGAAATCGCCCTCCGAGGTTGTCTCTTTACCCGATGATAGCAGACACCTTTCAGGCCTGGGACAAGATCCTGGACAAAGAGTCCTTGTGTGAAAATGTTAGGCACCTTGAGATGTCCAGCAATATGTGTCAAAAATGCTGGAAACTATTGTAGAGAACTTATAACTGCCTGATGCATAGTTCAAATGTAAAGATTCTGTTTATCAGTTATTGTCTTATAAGACAAAATTTTACTTTTTGAAAAGCCATAACAAGCTCAACGACCATGCTTACATAAAAAGTAAACAAGGGGGGGGCGGAGCTAACTGCCTGGCTGAGTAGTCGCAGCAGAGTGCAGCTCTGGGCAGAAAAACGGATAAAACTTTGTTTTGTTTTTCTACAGACTGCGAAATTGCTAATTGTCACCTCTCCTAAGTTACCCTGCCTTGTGGGACCACCTAAATGGCTGACCTTTCCATAAATTGTGCTTACAGCCGGAGCTGTTGCACAGACCCTGAGAGGCCTACTTGTAGTGTGTGCCGCAAGCTGTTACTACGCAGCCCAGCATCACGTCCACTATCAGCCAGTCTCCAGCACTGGAGGGTCGGGGCTCCGCTCCGGAGCTGAAGAGACTTCATCCTCAGGGACATCCTAAGATTGGTCTGGGAGTGAGAAGCTGGGCAACCCGCCCCTGCTCGCGATACCGCTCGGACCCCCACAGAAGTTCCCAGAAGGGACCGGAGGGCACTTGGTCTTCAGCAGCGCCCGGGAGCAGTGTTCCGGTCAAGAAGTGGCGAGGGGCCGAGTAGGTGAGTGCAGCAGTTCGTAACTGACATTGTGGTGGCTGTTAACCTGTGGCGCAAAAAGACGCCATCTTATCTCTCCTGAGCCTTTCTGAAGTTAATACTGCGCTAGTCCCGACCGGCTGCCACAATGCTTAGCAACATCTAACCCCCTTAGATTTGCACACCGGGGAGCTATACCGGGAGTTCAGGAGTTCAGGGGACATTTTCTTTTTTTTTTTTTTTTTAAAGGGAAAAACTGGACATATCCCTTGCTATAAGTTACCCACTGACTCATTATTTCAAGGGGATATACTGGACGGCTGTATAGTGGAAGGGCCTCAGACTTTGCAACCCTTACAAGTGTTAGTTTTCTCCACCAGGCTCTAATACTGTAGCAGTCAAGGGGGTTTCAGTTTAAACAGGGACACAGGCTTATTTTGCTCAAAGACTTCCATCAATAAATGGTTTGCTCTATGTTAACCCTACATATCCTGGATACCTTTGAATTTCTCTGCAGCTCACCTCTCCCTCCTGCTCACTTACAGTCCCTCAGCAGCCTGTAACAATATCGGCTGCACGTTGGCTTGTAACTGTTCCTCCACCCAGGCTTTGGCCTGCAAAGGCACTTTCACTGGCAACATTCAAACAGTTTTGGCTTTGGGTGGCTCCATACATATTTAACCTAGAGCCTCACAACTACTACCACGCCTCATTTCAGGCCGCAACCTTACATATTTACTAGAGGTTAGATCTGAAGTTATCCCAGACGCACCTCACCCTAAGCTGCGAGGCACACCAAATACCCCTGTCCCTACAACTCTCTTTAAGGCCATACCTGAATAATTTAAACAATAAAAACAAAACCTACTTGCTAGAACTGTCCCTGGGCCTTATGGGATAGCCCCTCATGGACTTAAGGTTACATTTGTAACGCAACGTCTCAGGACACTTATAAGTCTCTTTAGGCGCACTATCTACTGTGAGGCAGACTTTGTTTCTAATTACTGCTGATTCTATTAACAGGAGTCGTCGCCATAGTTATGTGATTTATTGTGCTGCTGCGTCAGCCTCTGTTCCTCTGCAGCCTAGCTCAGAGTGGAGTGTTTTATTTTACTTGAGTGTTGTGACCTTACATAACTTGCATCTCTTCTTTTACAGGTCTTGTGGTTCCACACTATTTAGACCCCAGTTGCTCCTGCCTGCTTGCTGCACTTATGCAAATTGTTAGCTAATAGAGAAAGCAATCTTAGCTTCTCACCCTGTGCATTGGCTGACAGGAGTCACTGCTCCAGGTATCCTAGGCTTATAAGCCCATCTGTGTGTTAATATCATTTTCTCACCTTATATGTTGACACTGTTGTGCCCGTTCTCTTTTTGTAATACTGATAATCTACACCTGAAGCTCTACTGTTGACCTAATAAGGTACTTGTGGTATATTGACTGGTATATTCTGGCCAGCTCTGTGTGAAATAAAAGGGTTAACTGCTGCTTTCCAATCCCTCACCTCCCCGCTCCCGCCCGGCTAGTCCGGGTGGGTCACTTCCAATTTCCTTTCCCCTTCCTTCGGGTCGTATCCCCCTATTCCCCGAGGTGAGGGACCAGACTGGTAGTAACAAATGTGAGTATTCATGTAACTTTTCCCTTTAAAGTGTGACTCAGCCCCGCTCTAACTATGAGATAGGTTTTCTGTAAATTGCGTGCTTGAATGTGATATGCATAACCCTTGAATTTCTTCCAAAACAGCAGTATATTACCCTTGAGCCCCCAGGGATTTATTACTTTGCCTCCCAGAGATCTAGTAACTAGTCTATAAAATGCCTCATATGATGAAGAAACATCCAAAGTCAAACCCCAAACCTAGGAAGACAGTCTTTGACCATTTTGCCCATGCTTCTAAGGAGTCCCTACCCCATCCAGGTGGCAAAATGAGTGAACCGGATTCCCAAGACGAGGAGTCTCAATCCAGCCTACACTCAGCAACTGCCTCCCAACATTACATTACAGAATCATCGCTCAAGAAACTTCTGGCCATTCAGACTAAGTCCATCACCCAAGAGATCCTCTGCAGAACTCAAGAAAGAAATCTCAGAAATTGGTGACAGAGTTGATGCGCTGGAGCGCAAGCAGGATGATCAGGCTGTGGACCAATCCAACATCCTGGCCTATGCCGAAAATCTGGCTGAACAGATTTCACAATTAGAATCTAAACTGGCTGATATGGAGGACAGATCGAGGCGAAGTAATATCAGATTCAGAGGAGTCCCGGAATCGGTGGCTCCAGCAGATATCCAGGGCTACCTTCAGGATCTCTTCAGAGAGCTTATAGGCACCCCTGAAGGCCTCACTAGCACAATGGAGAGAGCACACAGGTCTTTGCGCCCTAGGACAGTGAGTTCTGAGAAACTGAGGGACATCATAGTGTGCTTTCATAGCTATTTATATAAAGATCGCCTTCTTCAAGCTGCCTACCGTAAACCAAATCTAAGTGGTAGGTTTGAGGGAGTACAAATACTACCTGACCTCTCAGCACACACCCTCCAACAGCGTCGCCACTTCCAGTCAGTAACCTCTGCTCTACGCAAGGCTAACTTCTGATACCGATGGGGGTTCCCAACCAGGCTCATAGTAACCAAAGATAACCAGTCCATAACCATCACCATACCCTCTCAGGGTATGACTCTCCTGGCCTCATGGGGTCTTTTGGTGGACCCGCTGAATGCAAGGGCCCAACCTCAATCTGCCTTGAGAGCCTCAGCTCCTGAATGGTCGACGAAAGAACAGAGCGTAAAAAGACCTAAGATACAACAATCACAAGTATCCCAAGAACACCCTGAGCCCATTGCGTAGGCTCCTTCAGGAGTCATTGGTCCTGGTTTGAATGTATATAGGCTCCTAGGTCTCATCTGATGGTTCTGTATGACTAGCCTGCAACTTGAGTCAGGCAAAGTATTTGTGAGACTGTTTGAGCCGCCAAAATGTTTATTCACTAAATAAGTTATATGTTATATGTTCTGGTAAGATATGTTTTCTGCTGTTTTGTAATCACTTTGGTTTAAGCACTTTATGTTATGATAATTATGTTATTAGAGCGGGGCTGATGTTTCTGCCCCACTGCACTAGCTCCGGAGCTGTATGCTCAACCCCCCCACTGAAACCCACGCCAGGGCTCCCTCGAGGTGGACTACTTCCACCACTTCAGAGGCACCACTAAGTGTCTTCTCTTTTTCCTTACCTTTCCTCTCCTTATCTTCTCCCCCACTCTGTCTCCCAGACCCGGGTACTCAGACCCTCCGTACCCAACTTTTAATCACTCCCAGACATGACTTGTTCTCCTTTGAGGTTTCTCACCCAAAACGTTAGAGGACTTAACACTCCCTTTAAGAGAAGTCTCTTATTATGCTCGCTGAAACACCACAATCCTGACATAGTGTTCCTCCAAGAGACGCATTGGCTAACTGACGAGCCGATCAGACTCTCCTCCAGGGAATATACACATATTGAGTATGCTCCCTTCACCAAAAAAGCCAGAGGCACAGCTATTCTTCTGCACAAGAGGTTAGCTGTTGAACCAGTCTTGACCATTAGAGATCCGCAGGCCAGATATATCATCCTAGTCTGTAACATCAACCACGTGCTCTATACACTTGTGTCAGTCTACTTGCCCAACACTCACCAGCCTAAATGCCTCAAACACATACTTCATGTTATTTCCCAGCACAAACAAGGTAGGGTTATTGTCTCGGGCGACTTTAACATGACCTGGGATCCAAAACTAGATAGAAAGTCCTCTGACTTAGCTAGGGCGCCTCCTTCTACAGAATGGCTTGCTGCGAAATTCCGTACTCTCATGACAGGATCAGGTTTTTTTGACATATGGAGGGACCGAGACTACACGCACTACTCACAACCACATCGACAATACGCCAGACTTGACTACATGTTCTCTACGGCAGACTCACTAGATCTAGTCACTAACACAGCCATTTCTATTTGCCCCTGGTCTGACCATGACTGTGTCACCGCCGACCTCATCTCTTCAAACACTACTCGCTCTAGACCCTCCTGGCGCATGCCCCACAATCTCTTACAAGATATTGCCCTTAGAGAAAAATTGCGTACAGAAATTAAACACTTTCTGGAAACTAATGACCAGGCTCAGGTCGGAGATGACACCCTCTGGGGAGCTGCTAAAGCCACCATTAGAGGCTTAATGATATCTGAACAGGCTAAACTCCGAAGGCAAGCGGGTCTCTCATTGTCCCAGGCTCACATTAAACTTGTGGATGACAAGTTCCCGTTGTCCACTCACCATTTCTGAGAGAGCTGCCTGGATTGCTGTTTGCCGAATCCGCCATCTGCCACATGCTGTGATCATTTGCGCACTTCTATAGAGACTCTGTGTGCTATCTCGGTTCTCTTTAATCTCACATTAAACTTAGAGATTTAGAATCCCAAAATAGAGTAAAGCCTGCTAACTCCTTAGCAGCCCAAATAATCGATCTTAAAAATCACATCTCACAGCTAGAGCTTAAGAGAACGCAGGATAACCTAACTAAACTCAAACAACTGTACTTCTATAAGGGCAATAAGGCGGACACCCTCCTAGCCAACAAAATCAGAGACAGAACTAGTATCTCACGTATACATAGCATTGTCAAAGAGAGCTCCCTCCTCAAAATTCCCTCACAGATAGGGGAGGCTTTTGCTGAGTTTTACTCTAATCTCTATAACATAGAAAGGTCTGAGAACCCCCCTGTGACCTCATCAGACTCTATTCGCGAGTATTTAAAAGCACTGAACCTCCCGTCCCTCTCACCCGATCAAAAGGATACCTTAAACTTGCCATTCTCTCTCAGAGAAGTGCAACAAGTCATCAAGAATTCTAAATCATTTAAATCGCCTGGACCAGATGGCTTCCCAGTGCATTTCTATAAAACTTACATTCAAGAACTTTCCCCCTTGCTTCTTAGACTCTTCAACTTAGCTAGAAATGAAGGTAAATTCAAGAGTGAATTCCTTGAAGCCACTATTATAACTATTTTGAAACCCAATAAGTATCCCTCTCTTTGTGCCAGCTATAGGCCAATCTCACTAATCAACACTGATATTAAATTCTTCTCAAAAATTTTAGCTAATCGCATTACCAACCTTCTCCCCCATTTGATCAATCCAGACCAAGTAGGATTTATCCCCAAAAGAGAAGGATCAGATAACACTAGAAGACTTTTGAATGTGATGAGCCTGTCATCCAGCCTCAATAAACCTATGGCGATCATTTCATTGGACGCCAAAAAGGCCTTTGATCGGGTGAGATGGCGGTTTTTGTGGGAAGTACTTGATACCTTTCAATTCCCAAGCTCCCTAGTGGGAGCAATTAAAGCCTTATATTCCACTCCCTCTGCCTCGGTAAAGGGGCACGGTTTCCAAACTCCTCCTTTCCATATCTTCAACGGGACTAGACAGGGCTGCCCCCTGTCACCCCTGCTCTTTGCGCTGGCCATCGAGCCATTGGCAGAACAAATTAGATTGGACCCACACATGGGTGGGATAACCCTATGTGGTACCAAACACAATATAGCCTTATTTGCTGACGACATCACCCTTTTCTCCTCGGATCTTGCGATCACCCTTCCTAGACTCCTACAAATAGTCAGGGAATTTAATGCCCATTCTCACTGTAAACTAAACATTCCTAAAACAGAGATCTACACCCAAGGCTTCCAGAACTTGTCTTTGGCCCCTCTAAAAACCAAATACCCTTTCAGATGGTCGGAAACATCGGTGACGCATTTAGGCGTCAAACTTTCCAATGACTTTCCCCGGATTATTAGGGACAATTATCTCCCCTTGCTATCGGAGCTTCGCTCCCTTAGTAAGAGTTGGAACCTCTCGCAAGTCTCGTGGATGGGACGGATCGCAGCTTTAAAGATGTCTTTCCTACCCCGTCTCACATACTTATTCCTTTGTCTGCCAATCAGAGTCCCCAGGCAAATTATTTTACAGTTCCAGAGCGAATTCACTAAACATATTTGGCAGGGCAAACCCCCAAGAGTGGCGCAGAGAGTTCTGCAATTGCCCAGGCTAAAAGGAGGTCTGGGTTCACCCTCGATAGTGAGATACTACGAGGGAGCCATGCTCACCCATGTCTCACAATGGGGAGTCAAGCAGTCTTCCTGCAAATGGCGCTCCATCGAACAGGCCTCGTTGCCCTACAACCTAACCTTACGAGACCTGATCTGGATGCCCACACATTGTCGCAGAGAATTAACCTTGATAAATCCCATCATTCGGGAATGCCTGCAATTTTGGGATAAAATCCGCCACTCTAGACAAATTGCCCCTCACCCATCTCCCATAAAATCATTTGCCCGGCCTATTGGTAGGCCTACAGGATGCCCATGCATTGAAATGGTCTCAAATCAGAGTGAATGTGGTCTCGGACCTTTTGCTTCCGCCACCGGAAAGTGGATTCAAATATGCCTCTCAGTTGGGGGCTGATGTGGCCTTACCCCATATCTTGAAATTTGAACACCACAGAATTAAAAGCTTCTTGACCTCTTGGGGCTTTAAACCTCAGCTAGCCCTCCCACTGACCCCGTGGGAGTCCACTTGGAACCAAGGAAAGAGGCTATATAGACCCCTCTCCAGACACTATACCCTGTTGGACTCTAACCTAAATTCGGATTTAGCGCTTGAGCGTACCAAAAAGGCCATACATTGCACCACCTTATTTGAGACTTATTACAAGTTGGTGGCTCATTGGTACTTTGTGCCCACCAGGTTGGCTAAAATATTTTCTAGCGCGTCCCCGTATTGTTGGAGAGGTTGTGGTCAGAGAGGGGATTCTCTACACATCTGGTGGGAATGCCCCAAAATTTGCCCCTTATGGACAAAATGCTTTAGAGTCCTTCCCAAATTGGGAGTCTCATTACGTAGCTCTCCCGCAGTTGCCCTGCTACACATAGGTATCCACTCTATCCCTAAGCATCATGCTTACATAAGCATATACCTTTTCATGTCCATTAAACATCTGATAGCTTGTGATTGGAAATCAGAGTCCCCACCTAGCTGGACAAGAGTCTGCTCCTATATGGCCTACTTATATACCATGGAAAAAAGCATATTTTATAATTTAGGTAATTCCGACCTCTTCGAGCTTACATGGGCTGACTGGAAAGACGCATATGATACAACCTGGAAACCTAATGTTCTCTCTCCTTGTTAGCTTCTCACGGGGGGGCTTGGGATTTGATTTGGGGATAGACCTGTTTCGACCCAGATGGCTTCCATGAAACGTCCTCTCATGACTAACGATATACCCCTCCTCCCTCTCCCTCCGCCCCCCCCCATTTCACTTCTAGACTCCTGTCCTTTCCCCTCTTCTCCTGGTCAAGAGACCTTTGGGTCTCCCTCATCCGTGTTATAAGATACCACTATGGAATACGGCTAATTTCTGTGTTTTTGGTATCGTCTTGAACAGAGTACTATCCATTTTACAATGTGTAACATTATATTGTTCTGAGGATGATTTGTGTCCTCACACTGTTAATTTTCTTTTTTTTTCTTACTTACATATTCTCACTTGTAAATATGATAAGATCAATAAAGCTCTTTGGGAAAAAAAAAAAAAGTAAACAAGGACAAGTATGAGACTCTAACATGACTACTATCTCACTGTTCAATCTAACACTGTATTTACAACAACAGATCAGCAAGAGCAACCTGTTACAATAATTTATATGTCTGTTAATACCTATTTGTAAGCTTTTGAACTTCAGTGTTATGTATAACTCATCTTGTCACCAATAAAGCTTGTTTTAAAAAAAAAAATGGAGAATCAATATGAAAAATGTAAATGGGTGGTTAGTCCATGGATGAATCAAATATGAAAAAAATGATAAAAATGAGTCCCAAAAAGGTGAGAAAAAAATTAGTGGTGTCCTGTGAATGTGTTTAAAAATTAAAAATTAAAAATATATTAAGATAAATTAGCAAAAATGATGTGCAAAAAGGCTTATTATATGTATTATATTCCAAGTGGTGTAGGAATAAGAGTCAAATCTTGTATGAAAATGATTGGTTCCTCAAAAATAATGATGTTCCAAAAAATATATATGCAAATTATAGGTGGTTGAAGAACCGGAATTATCCAAGGGTTTCCTCAAACATTCATTTTCTGTTTACCATAAGATGTCAATGCGTTTCAGCCCTGTATATGGGCCTTTTTCAAGACTATAATATGGTATGGTGAAAGTGCTCCTTAAATACCTCAAAATGACCAATGAATACGCTTCTATTTGGCGCCAAAAGATTTAACACTTGACCCGGAACTGGATATGGTATAACCGATATTGACTTCCTGTTCATTTTGGAAATGTAAAGTTAAAATCTATTGAGATATTCGTTTTAATAAAACCTATTGTTAAGTAATGCCATTGTAACCTCATAATTGTGCATATAGCATACTCCCTGCTTGTTAGTGTCTTAAATTATTTCCTTCAATATCTCCATAACTACCGCAATGTTCATTGCTACCGGAACCGGAAATGTAGTATTTGCTAGTCATTTCCTGTTATGGTCTACCGGATGTTTTGATGTCTCCACTTCTGGTTTCGGTTTCTCCGACATCTGAAAAAATTATTTGATATAAATATAAAAATATAAATGTAAAAATATAATCATATAAAATTAAAATATAAATATATAAATATGTGTATGAGATAATATAAAAAAGCTTTGTGAAATATACCATATCATCAAAAAGGACATGAGCATCTCTGAGAAAGAAAGAAACAATCTCTTAAAAGGGATATAAGGATGGTGTGAGGAATATTAGACATACAAACTCCATCAGTTACATTCAGGGGTTGCTTATAGTATGTCAATTAGCTATGAACACCTATATTAGAAGGTGCATGTATATCAGAACAGTTAATAAAGAAGAGAGTAACCCTAATTTAGGAAAATGAGTAATATAACCCTTTTAATGAATATCAATTACTAAGAGTGATTTGTCTTTAGTGTCAGCTAAGTAGTCTAAATAATAATGCTTAATATCTAGCTATGTGAAGCTAGTATGAAAATACATGCTATACTCCAGCTTTGTAAATATAAGCACTAAAAGTTACAGACATAATTATATAAATATACATGTGCTTGTGTAGTGCATGCCATTGCTAGAAGAGATTTTAAAGAAACAGATATATGTCCTAATCTAACACGATCACTTTAAATTCAGTAAGTGTGATAGGTCCTCCTTATTATTCAGTCCTCTAGGGTATAGACAGTCAAGGTAAAAAATCAATTTGGATTCAAAAGTCAGTAGTTTTTTGTCCCCACCTCTCCAGCTAGGTGTTACTATTTGGATACCAAAATAGCTTAAGTCTTTTTGGTTACCCTGATGGTGTGTAGTAAAATGTCTGTAGAGAGGAGTGTCAGTGTTTTTGTGTTTGACCTGGAGTAGGTGCTCCCTGATCCTATCCTTGAGGCATCTGGAGGTTTGTCCCACATACTGTAGGCCACAACTACACTGTATTACGTATATAACTCCTTTACTACTACACCTTATCAGATCCTTAATTTCATATCTGTTATGGGAGATAAAGCTCTTTATCTTTATCTGCTTTGCATGTGGTACAGGGGAAAAAACCTCTTACATCTCTACCAAAAACATCTTTAACTCTTGACTTTTTCTTTCGAGGAACTCTGGGGGATAGTATACTTTTCAGATTATCTGTTTTACGGTATAAAAATCTTGGTTTAGTCATTAGTTTCTTGCCAATAATCTCATCATCTTTGAGCAATGGCCAGTGTTTTTCAATGATTTTCTCGATTATATGTCTGTTTTCTGTATACTTTGTAATAAACAGGACCTCCAAAGTATCTCCTTCATATAAGTTCTTCTTGTTTTTATGCTTATATGTTAAGAGTTCTTTTCGATCTTTACTTCTCACTTCTTCGATGTGAGTATTGAGTCTGTTCTCCTCATATCCTCTTTCTAAGAACCTGTCTTTTAGAACCAGGGCTTGTTCTTCCCATTTGTTGGAATCGGAACAATTCTTCTTAAGTCTCAGAAGTTGTCCCTTGGGGATGTTACGTTTTCCAGTTTATGTGATGGCAACTATCACTGTGGATATAATTGTTGCAATCCACTTCTTTGAAAAATGTAGAAGTTTCTAGTTGCCCATTCCTGATCTCGATTTTCAGGTCAAAGAAGGTGATCTCCATGTACTGTATTCATAGGTGAATCTCAGATTGTGGATATTATTGTTAATCACTTGTATGGTGTGTTTGAGATCCTCTATAGAACCTTTCCATATTAAGAGGATATCGTCAATGTATCTATGATAGAGGACCAGGTCCACACCAGCTGGGCAGGACTCCCAAAATATGAGTTCCCATTCGCCCATATATAGATTAGCGTAGCTGGGCATGAACCTGGTCCCCATCACTGTACCACATAATTGTCTGTAATATTTTCCATTGTTATGGAAATAATTGTGGTTCAGGATATACCGTATGCTATTCAATATGAAAACTTTCTGTGGTTCGGGTACTGTTGGATCTTTGTTTAGAAATAATTTTATGGCTTCTAGACCACCCTCATGAGGTATGCTCGTATATAGAGAGGTCACATCACATGTGACAAGTATATAAATCTCTGTCCATTCTATATTTTCTAGAATATTAAGAACCTGGGTGGAATCTCTCAGATATGAGGGTAACGAAGTTACATATTTTTGTAGGTTCTTATCGACATATTCTGACAGATTACTTGACAGGGAGCCGATACCAGAGATGATCAGTCTCCCTGGAGGGTTAGTGAGAGACTTATGGATCTTGGGTAAGTAATAGAATACTGGGGTAATTGGATGTTTTACCCCCAAATATAAGTATTCTTTGTCATTTAGTATGCCTTTTAACTTGGCCTCCCACAAGATTTTATCCAACTCTCTTTTAAAAACCTCAACAGGATTGTTTCTGAGTATTTCATAGGTGTGGTTGTCAGATAAGACTCTCTCACATTCAAGATCATAGTTCTCTTTACTGAGGATGACAATTCCACCCCCTTTGTCCGCTGGTTTTATGACAAGACTGTGGTTCCTCTCTAGAGTTTTGATGGTTTGTAATTGTGTTTTTGAGAGGTTATGTTTATGTCTTTTTAACCTGTTAGGGTTAATGTCTCTAATTTCATTACAAATCATTGTTTCAAATGCCTCTATGGTATTGCCCTTGCTGGCAATGGGAAAGAAGGTTGATCTTGGTCTCAGATCAGTATGTTGATATAAGTCTGTATCCAGATTCGTTCGATAGTTGTTACCAAAGGCTTGTGAGTAGGATTCCAATGGTGTTTTCAAAAAGTGTCTCTTAATGTGAGTTTCCTCACAAATTCTTTGGCATGAATGAATGTGCTAAATTTATTTAAACTTTTAGATGGAGCAAAAGATAGTCCATAACTCAAAATGGAATTTTCTTTCTCTGTGAGTGCTATTGTACTCAGATTGTATATACCTTTTGTTCCAGTTTTTTGAGCAGGTATACATACTTTTTTAGCTTTATTTATTCTCATCCCCCCTCTTTTTCCTCTGTGGGTTTTCTTTTTTCTGTTGGGGTATGGAATTCTTCTGTACCAGGATTTTTCCTTTTCGTCTATGTCCTGTCCAATTCTTTGGTGGTCATGTGGCCTGAAACTAAAAAAGGAGATGAAGAAGAGGAGGAATGTCCAGAAGTTGTGGCCCTTGTGTCCTCATTTCTTTCTTGGTTTATATTCATACTATTTGTATTATGATTCCTGTGTCTATTATCAGAGGGAAACGAATCATCATTTCCCTAATGTTTATTTGGTGAAACTTATTAGGGTTTTGATAATGTTTGTTCGTATAATCTCCACCTCTGTGCTGATTGGGGTGACCTTGATTTGATCTTTGTTATGATCTGTTTTGTCTCCATGGAGTGTATGTGTCATCATCATATACATCCATATGATATCTATTGTTCTCTTGTGGATTATTTAAGTGTCTGGGTATGTGTCTCTTATTCATGTCGAATGCAGGAGAAAAATCACCCCTTGGGTTCCTAGATTCATTATATCTGAAGTTGGGTGTGTATGGGACTTGGTTCTTGTTATGATAAGTTCTGAAATTTGGAGTGTGATATGTATCATATCTTCTATGGTCGTCCCATGTATCTCTTTGTCTAGGATTATAATGCCCTCTCCATGGGGCTCTATATTCATTTCTATTATAGAACCTCTGATTCTGTCTTTCTGATTTCCACCCATAATTATCATTGTTAGATGTGTAGTTGTAATAGTGTGGATCTTGTCGTGAATTGAAATGACCCATTGTGTTGGCTTTTCGTTGGTTTTTAGAATTCGGTCTATTTCTTTTGTGTGTCACTCTTGTCCATTCTCCTCCATTATCTATTTGTCTGTCGTCAGTCCTATCTAGTGGGGGACTTTCTGTTTCTTGTATTTCTTGTGTTTTATTTTCATTTGGTACCGTACTTCTAATAAGCTCCAGTTCTTTATTTAGTTTATTAGATTTTTTGCTAATAATGTCATCCCTAATCTTTTTGCACATTTATCTTAATATATTTTTAATTTTTAAACACATTCACAGGACACCACTGATTTTTTCTCACCTTTTTGGGACTCATTTTATCATTTTTTTCATATTTTATTCATCCATGGATTAACCACCCATTTACATTTTTCATATTGATTCTCCATTTTTTATATATTTTTTGTTTTATATTTATATTTATGTATATCAACTTTAATATTGCTATTAGTCTTTGAACCACATCACCCATGGATTATGGTTATTCATCTGTTTATTATTGTTATGTTTATGTTTCTTATCATCATGGATCCATGAATTTTAGTGATTGTACTTTTTAACGATACCATACCGTAAGATTCATTTTAACCATTCATTTTAACTATTGTATAACCATTGTTTATTAAATACACTATCTCTGCCTATTTTTCCTGGTGCTCCTTAGCTTTTTACTATATACGTTAATAAATATAATGTAGGTGTCAGTGATGTTGGGGGCAGCAGATTAGGGGTTTATAAGTATAATGTAGGTGGCGGCGGGGTCCGGAGCGGCAGATTAGGGGTTAATAATATAATGTCAGGTGGGAGGCTGATCTCTACACTAAAGCTAAAAATTAACCCTACAAGCTACCTAATTAACCCCTTAACTGCTGGGCATATTTCCTATGGGGAAATCGTGCATGAGCATGTTTTGCCTGCTTACTGCTAACGTAACCAATGCTGGTATCGAGGTGAGATGTGGAGCTAAATTTTGCTCAACGCTCACTTTTCTGAGACTAATGCCGGCTTGCAGAAAACTCATAATACCAGCATTGTTTAACCCCTTAATGACAGAGGACGTACCAGGTATGTCATTGAAAAAACTCCCCTTAATGACAATTGACGTACCTGGTATGTCCTGTGTTGTTAGAAGCGCTGGAAGCGATCATGAAGCTGGAAGCTGCTTACAAGGGATTGTAGTGATGCCTCAATATTTAGGCATCACTGCAATCCCTTATTTTACCCACCGATGCAGAAAGGGCCACTATGTGGCCCTCTCTGCATCGGCCTATGACAATCACACATTTGTTGGTGGGTTGGAGCAGCTCCTGGGAGGACAGTTAGGCTATAGGCTCCTTATTTCTGTAATCCCGAACTATTATGTCAATTTCTGCGGTTGCGGCTGGGGGGGCGGGGGGACGGTGCGTTTTGTGTGCGCGCGCATGCAAAATATGCACAGAAGAAAAAAAATATACAAATAACCGATGCAGATGCAGGGGGATCTCCATTGTTTAGTAAGGGATCTGGGAGGGGGAGGGATGTAGATTATTTAGGGGGGCCAGATACACTACAGAAAACACATTTTTCATATAAAAAAGTAAAAAAAAAATATTTTGGGGGGCAAATTGGGTACTGGCAGACAGCTGCCAGTACCCAAGATGGCAGCAAATAAGTAGAGGGGGAGGGTTAGAGAGATGTATGGGGGGGATCAGGGAGGTTGTGGGGTAAGGGGGGATGCAGACTGTATGAAAAAAAATAATAATAAATGATTTTTATTTCAGTACTGGCAGACTTTCTGCCAGTACTTAAGATGGCGGTGACAATTGTGAGGTGGGGGAGGGAAGAGAGATGTTTGAGGGAGGTCAGGGGGGGGATCAGGGGGTGGGATGTGTCAGGTGGGAGGCTGATCTCTACACTAAAGCTAAAAATTAACCCTACAAGCTACCTAATTAACCCCTTAACTGCTGGGCATATTACAAGTGTGGTGCGCAGCAGCATTTAACGACCTTATTATTACCAAAAAGCAACGCCAAAGCCATATATGTCTGCTATTTCTGAACAAAGGGGATCCCAGAGAAGCATTTACAACCATCTGTGCCATAATTGCACAAGCTGTTTGTAAATAATTTCAGTGAGAAACCTAAAATTGTGAAAAATGTAACAGTTTTTTTTTATTTGATCGTATTTGGCGGGGGAATTGGTGGCATGAAATATACCAAAATGGGCCTAGATCAATAATTTGGGTTGTCTACTACACTACACTAAAGCTCAAATTAAACCTAAAAGCTCCCTACAAGCTCCCTAGTTAACCCCTTCACTGCTGGGCACAATACACCTGTGGTGAGCAGCAGCATTTAGCGGCCTTCTAATTACCAAAAAGCAACGCCAAAGCCATATATGTCTGCTATTTCTGAACAAATGGGATCCCAGAGAAGCATTTACAATCATTTATGCCATAATTGCACAAGTTGTTTGTAAATAAATTCAGCGAGAATCGTAAAGTTTGTGAAAAAAATTGTGAAAAAGTTAACATTTTTTTTTAATTTGATCGCATTTGGCGGTGAAATGGTGGCATGGAATATACCAAAATGGGCCTAGATCAATACTTTGGGATGTCTTCTAAATAAAAATATTTACATGTCAAGGGATATTCAGGGATTCCTGAAAGATATCAGTGTTCCAATCTAACTAGCGCTAATTTTGAAAAAAGTGGTTTGGAAATAGCAAAGTGCTACTTGTATTTTTTGCCCTATAACTTGCAAAAAAAGCAAAGAACATGTAAACATTGGGTATTTCTAAACTCAGGACAATATTTAGAAACTATTTAGAATGGGTGTTTTTTGGTGGTTGTAGATGTGTAACAGAAGTTAGAAAAAGTGTGTTTTTTCCATTTTTTCCTCATATTTTGTATTTTTTTATAGTAAATTATAAGATATGATGAAAATAATGATATCTTTAGAAAGTCCATTTAATGGTGAGAAAAACGGTATATAATATGTGTGGGTACAGTAAATGAGTAAGAGGAAAATTACAGCTAAACACAAACACCGCAGAAATTTAAAAATAGCCATTGTCATTAAGGGTAAGAAAATTGAAAAATGGTCTGGTCATTAAGGGGTTAAAGGGAGCGGTAAGAAAAAAAAAGGAGCGTTAGCCCCGCAAGCCTTACCGACAAAAACTTGTAATCTAGCAGAATGTTTTTTTGGTTAGTGCCCCAATAACAAATATGTTTTCAATTAGATGAGGGGTCCACCGTACTATGATATTTGTAAAGCTGATAGTATACTATTGACAGTATAGGCAATGTTTGCAATATAATGAAGAAAAATACATGACTAAGGACCTGTGAGAGGTCTGAAATGTTTTGTTTTTTTTGTACTTGGGAACATGAACTAATAAAGGTCGGTTTTACTGCATTTGCTGGGCTGGAGTGAACTTTTCTTCATTTTCTTGCATTGAGGGTTTGGCTGACCCTTTGCTCTGTGCCTTCCTTTGGTTGCTGTTCCCTGCTCTGCTTGTATTCTAATGTTTGCATTATAGCCAGCCACTGAGAATGACTGTTATATAATTACAAGGCTACTGTAAAGAGCCTGTTTTGAACTGCTAGGTACCCATGGTGCCCCCAATGCAATAACAAATATGGTATTCATTATATGAGGGAAGCATCCAAATATAATATATATAATATTGATGTAATATAGATAGTATGCTAGTGAAAATGAACTGTGTGCAATATAGACATGGAGAATGATTGTTATTAATTATTGTTGTTGTTATATATTTTACACTATATATATATATACATATATATATATATATATATATATATATATATATATATATATATATATATATATATATATAAATAACCTTTTCTCCCCATCAGAGGCTTGAGACCTACCTACTAGTCCCAGATATTCCCTCACTGCAATATAAAGCTACAACTTTTTAACACTAATCTAGTAAACAGAAATTATAAATATTTGGTCTCCAAAGTAAAATAATAATAATAATGATAATAATAATAATAATAATAATAATAATAATAATAATAATAATGAAGTGTGAGCATTTCCACTACGCTGAAAGAAAAAATGTTATTCTGCATAATTTTCCCACAAAAAAACAGCACAGCAAGCTGATAGAGGCACACACCACTGCGCTCATCAGAATCTGAAGTGAAGTGATTAAAAGATAGCTGATGTTCATGAAGATTCCTATCTTCTTATGCTAGGTTAAAACTCACATGATTCATTTAGTAATACTCTATCATGATTGGACATAGGAAGTTTTATACATGAATGGTCAGATCCTCTGTACATCACTACAAAAAAATGAGTTGATTTATCAAATTATCTCAGTTTCTTACCCCTGTCCTGTGTTCTCTGTCCCTTTTTTATGGCACCAATAGTGCTGAATGAAAACGAAACAAATGTGACTAATAAACATGAAAATGTTTGTTACTCACCCATTTTGGTCACATTTCTATTTGTCTACTCATTATGCAGCTAAATTCATAAATGGGCAAAAATTCAGATGTATTAATTTGAAGACTTCTTAGAAAGTGGACAGCTTATTTGCTGCTGTTAAAATGTAATATATAATTGTAATAGCTATTGTTAGGTAAATGTTGTGTGAAGGTTAAAACTAGCAGCTAAATGTGAAACAAATATGTCAACAGTTATTATTTTTCTGCTTAATATAATGGCAATTAAGTTACAGTATGATGTCAATGTTATTCATAGCAGCTGAATGTGAGATAAATATCTCCTTAGCTATTCCTCTTCCTCTTCCAGTTTTCTTATACATTTAGTATAATAGACTAATTAGTTTGATCCAAGAAAATTACAAAAACAATTTTAAGACAACTGACAATAATAAACTCTAAACGCTTTTGTTTTTTAAATTAGCAGACTCTCAAAATGGTTCCTCAATAGAATAAAGCACTGCTGGTATGCACAGATGTGAGAAACTAAGTACATTCACTTTGCCTTTATGTTTATTAAACTCCCAGTGCCAAGCACTGATTAGCAAATCAAGTTATAACCACTATCGATAAATGCTGTTTAAAATAAGGCTGTAGTACTCCAGTAAAGTAATCCCCCCCTACATGTTTTGCTATACACACATATTTTTCAATGGATGCAAACCAGAACACCTGCTGTTTTTTTTTTTGTTTTTTGTTTTTTAAATATGATGTATATGGTCAATCAAATGTGTAGCAATTAAATATAAACTTAAATAACTAAATACAATTCAAGATACAGTACATTTATCATGAGATAAATAACTAGTCACGGGTTTTAGATGGGATTGATGATTGGATGATGTGCTGATGACTGCAGCAGTATGTTTATATACAAAAAAGTCTTAAATTCATTTTTAATTTTAATAAAATCATGATTTCAAAATTGAGTTTTATTTACAGAAGTAACCACAACCATGGTTTATCATATTATTGGATAAAATAGAAGAAAAAAAAAAAAAGAAAATTTAATTTATACAACCTAAAATTAAACATAAAAATACATGAACATAAAAGGTGATGGTTTATAAGTATATAAGCAAATACGTTGATTCCTGAATTACAAGTGAAGTGCTACTGATAATGCAAGGTGCACTATTCATATTACATTCCAGAGCTAAGAATATTGCAAATCTGGTATTACCAGTCAATGGTAAATAGTTTTACCAGAGAATGTTAGCGTGGCTGACATTTTTTAGTGGTTTAGAGTTGTCTAGCGCTGAAAAATTTAGGGTGTCTGGAGACCTGAAGTTAAGTTTTGAGGATCTATATACAGTATATATATATATATATATATATATATATATATATATATATATATATATATATATATATATATATACTGTAGCGTGAGTATTACACTTAGCGTGAGTATTACAAGTTGAAAGTAAATTGTTTAGGAGTGAGTTAAAACCTCTGCATGCTAATAGCTGGACTTCGTATATATCACAACCATGTTAACCTCTTTTCCCCATGGACTTCAAAGGAGTGCTAAACCTGAAGGTAGTTATAAATATTATAAATTACAATGTTCTTCACAATATATATATATATATATATATATATATAAATCCAAGAAAGAGCACTCTCACCTCAATGTTCAACTGCCAGGGTGCCAACGGTTCAATATATAAGACATAAGGTCTTTTTAACAAGTGTAGTTTAATCTATCAAGGGTGATGTTTCAGGGACACACTCCCCTTCCTCAGACAAACAAACACAATTCACAAGTGACCATTTAAACAGTTTTTAGCCCCTACCCCAATGAGAGGAATTGCACCAAACCCGTAGTCTTGGCAATCCTCAAACAACAATAACATCAATGCATATACATAGTATAAGTGCAAGTGCAGAACATACAATTCTACTGTCCTGTCTTTTCAATAGTAATCTGTGTATAAATCCTAAACTGAACAAATGTGGATAGACCTGATATGATATTATTGTGTATTACAAAATGTGATAATAAGAACAAAGTGTGATAATAGAAAACAGGTTATGCAGTTTCATGTTGTCCATTCTAAGGGATCATCGGATCTGTTTAGATTGCATGTTGCTATTACAGGGTATACTCATAAGTGTATATCAGAGCCACTAAATAATGCATAATTTAAGTAAAGGATAAGCACTCTTTAACCCCAGGTTGAGGTAAGCATATACCAGGGGGCATGTGTCAGATATAAACAGTCCAGAGCAAAGACAGCATTCACTGGATTTAAGTTAAAAAAATAACTTTTATTGAAAAAAAAGTTAAAAGCTTAGTCCCATGACGTTTCGGTGTCCACAGACACCTTTGTCAAATGGCATCACCCAGCTTGAGGACCGTTGTCTGTGGACACCGAAACGTCATGGGACTATGCTTTTAACTTTTTTTCAATAAAAGTTTAAAAGTTATTTTTTTTACTTATATCCAGTGAGTGCTGTCTTTGCTCTGGACTATATATATATATATATATATATATATATATATATATATATATATATATATATATATATATATATATATATATATATATATATATATATATATATATATATAATCAGGGTAAAGATTAGCACTCACTGGATTTAAATACAACAACTATTTTATGAGGCAGTAAATTACTGCCTAATAAAATAGTTGTTGTATTTAAATCCAGTGAGTGCTAATCTTTACCCTGATTGAATATCCTGTTTAGCACCCTGGTCTGTGTTTGGGTTGGCGAGTGAGTGCACTTATTTGGAGCTGTGCTATATATATATATATATATATATATATATATATATATATATATATATACATACACTCGGTCATCCTTATAGGTTACTGCTGTCTAGCCATACCCAAACCCAAAAGACTATTACCTGGGATATATATTTAGGTTAGATAGTGTAAGAGAAAGATATGTAGAAGACATGACCCAATAGTCACTAATTATAAGGATGCCCATTTTTATTGAAGATGGAATGTGCAATCCACGATGTGTAGGAGGAATCCACAGAATAGATTAGGTGGCTCTCATTTATAATGGATAATGGGATTCTCATTTCAGTAGTCCATACTAGAATGCTCAACATTCATTGTTGGTCTTATACGTCTCTTCAATAGGTCCATTGTTTTCTTTCTGATAATGCCTTACAGGAAGCAGTGCCAATCCAAGCTGACATTCAGGACATTTGGGCGAAGGTTATTCAATTTGAACATCCATTTGGACTCTATTTGCAGAGGTTTCTGGTATCTGTCCCCCCCTCTTGGTAGTACAGGCACGTGATCTATTAACTTGAAACGTAGATCCTGTACCGTGTGGTCACTGATAGCAAAGTGGTGTGCCACTGGTTGCTAAGTTTTGTTTTTTAATCACCGTTCTTATGGAGGACCTGTGGTTGGCCATACGAGTGCGAGCGTCATCTGCCGTTCTACCTATGTATAACAGGCCACACGGTGAGTTAATCATATAGACTACAAATGGTGTAGTACACGTGAGGCAATGCTGGATATAGAATTTTTGGTTGGTATCCGGATGATGGAACATGGATCCTGGGATCATTGCATGGCATGTGGTACAGTCTATGCAGCAAAAGCATTGCTTCTTGGAGCTTGTCAGCTATGTAGCTTTTGCATAGCAATGTCTTGGATCAGTAATAACCCATTGATCCCTCAGATTCTGATTTCTTTAAAGCTCAGCCTCTGGCTTTTCCACTCCCTGAATAGTAGGGAGGGGTCAATTCAGATGATCCGCCAATGTTGTTTTATACTGTGTCCAATATTCTTAGTATCCAGACAATATTTTGTGACAAATGTCATATGATTGTTCAGTTCCTTTATCCTCACTTTCTTAGGATTCTTCTGTTCAGTAATACAGTCCCACAGGTATTGCCATTTATACCCCCTTGCCTTAAATTTCCTTGCCATATCTATAGCTGTAGATTTTTGTTAGATATATTACTGTTGTTTCTGTTTACCCTTGAAATTTGGCCATGTGGAATGGCTCGAAGGAGGGATGTTGGATGGCAACTTTGTGCATGTAGAACAGAAATTCTGTCTGTTGGTTTCCGATACATTGTGGTCCCTAGGTTCTCACCTTCTCTATAGATGCATAGCTCCAGGAATTCTACTTTATCTTGAATTGAAGTAATTTTTAGTTGAATAGGATGTTCTAAGGCATTTCGTTCTTGGATCCAGTTCAGTAATGATTCCTTTAATCCTGATAAGATCATAAAGCGGTCATTGATATAGCGCTGGTATACTGCAACTTCATTCCTATGGAAAACCCTCATTGAGGCCTATTTATCAAGTCATCAACTGTGCTGTATTCGATGGCACCAATATGCTTGCCTAACATCCCGGCCGCGGATCTGAATACGCTCTCCTTATTTATCAAAAAAGGTGTCAAAAAGCCGTGCACAAAGTACGGGGCGATGAGCAGACTGTTGTTAACTAACAGTCATCGATCTCGCTGCTATTCAGGCTTTTTCCCAACTTTATTTATACCCTGTAACTAAACACCGCCACTATACTAAAATGTTTAACCCCATCCCGCCGCAACTCTACTAAATGTATTAACCCCTATCCCACCGCTCTCGGACCCAGCCACAACTAAATAAATTTATTAACCCCTAAACCCCTGGCCTCCCACATCACTACCACTTACTAAACCTATTAACCCCTAAACCGCCAGCCCCCCACATCGCCTTAAACTAAATTTAGCTATTAAGCACTAAACCTAACAACCCACTAACTTTACATTAAATATTAACTCATTCCTATCTTATAATAAATTTAAACTTGCATTTAGAATTAAAATAAACTATATTAAACTATTAATTAACATACACTATTATCCTAAAATTACATTAAACTATATTAAACTATTAATTAACCTACCCTAACTATTATCCTAAAATTATATTAAACTTTATTAAACTATTAATTAACCTACCCTAACTATTATCCTAAAATTACATTAAACTACAGTATATTATACTATTAATTAACCTACCCTAACTATTATACTAAAATTACATTAAATTACATTAAACTATATTAAACTATTCATTAACCTACCCTATTATACTAAAATTACATTAAACTAACAATTAAATTAACCATATTACATATTTAAAAACCTAACCCTACTCAAATTATTTAAATCTACTATTACAAATGACTAAATTACAAAAAAATAACAACTAAGTTACACAAAATAAAAAACACTACGTTACACAAAATAAAAAATAAATTATCAAATATTTACTAATTACACCTAATCTAATAGCCCTATGAAAATAAAAAAGCCCCTCCAAAATAAAAAAAAAACCTAGCCTACAATAAACTACCAATGGCTCTTTAAAGGGCCTTTGCGGGGCATTGCCCCAAAGAAATCAGCTCTTTTACCTGTAAAAAAAAATACAAATACTCCCCCAACAGTAAAACCCACCACCACACAACCAAACCCCCCAAAAAACCTATCTAAAAAACCTAAGCTCCCCATTGCCCTGACAAGGGCATTGTATGGGGATTGCCCTTAAAAGGGCATTTAGCTCTTTTTCAGCCCAAACCCCTAATCTAAAATTAAAACCCACCCAATAAACCCTTAAAAAAACCTAAGCCCAGAAGATCCACTTACAGTTTTTGAAGATCCGACATCCATCCTCAACGAAGCGGCAGAAGTCCTCAGTGAAGCCGGCAGAATTCTTCATCCAAGCGGGCCGAAGTCTTCATCCAACCAGACAGAAGTCTTCATCCAGACGGCATCTTCTATCTTTATCCATCCGGCGTCTTCTGAACAATTAAGTTTTCCTTTAAATTACGTCATCCAAGATGGTGTCCCTTACATTCCGATTGGCTGATAGAATTCTATCAGCCAATAGGAATTAAGGTGGTAAAAATCCTATTGGCTGCTCCAATTTGGCTGATTGCAACAGCCAATATGACTTTTTTCCACCTTAATTCCTATTGTCTGATAGAATCAGCCAATTGGAATGTAAGGGACGCCATATTGGATAACATCATTTAAAGGGAAACAATTGTTACACACGTTGGAAGAAGAGGATGCTCCGCGCCAGATGTCTTGAAGGTGGAGTGGCTCCGCACTGGATGGATAAAGATAGAAGATGCCGTCTGGATGAAGACTTCTGCCCGTCTGGAGGACCACTTCTGCCTTCTTCGAGGAGGACTTTGGCCTGCTTGGATGAAGACTTCTGCCGACTTCGATGAGGACTTCTGCCACTTCGTTGAGGATGGATGTTGGCTCTTCAGAAACTGTAAGTGGATCTTCGGGGGCTAGTGTTAGGTTTTATTGCGGGTTTATTGGGTGGGTTTTAATTTTAGATTAGGGTTTGGGCTTTGGAAAAAGAGCTAAATGCCCTTTTTAGGGCAATGCCCAAACAAATGCCCTTTTTAGGGCAATGGGGAGCTTAGATTTTTTTAGATTAGAATTTTATTTCGGGGGTTGGTTGTGTAGGTGGTGGGTTTTACTGTTGGGGGGGTATTTGTATTTTTATTTACAGGTAAAAGAGTTAATTTCTTTGAGACAATGCCCCACAAAAGGCCCTTTTAAGGGCCATTGGTAGTTTATTGTAGACTAGGGTTTTTTTATTTTGGGGGGGCTTTTTTTCATAGGGCTCTTAGATTAGGTGTAATTAGTTTAAATATTTGATCATTTATTTTTTATTTTGTGTAACTTAGTGTTTATTTTTTTGTAACTTAGTGTGTTATTTTTTGTAATTTAGTTGTTATTTTTTTGTAACTTTGTAATTTTTTATTGAAGATTCAAATTATTTGAGTAGGGTTAGGTGTTTAAATATGTAATATATTTAATTTAATTTGTAGTTTACTGTAATTTAACTAGTTAGGGTAGATTAATTATTAGTTTAATATAGTTTAATGTAAGTTTAGTCTAATAGTTAGGGTAGAATAATTAATAGTTTAATATAGTTTAATGTAATTTCAGTATAACAGTTAGGGTAGGTTAATTATTAGTTTAATATAGCTTAAAGGGACACTTAACACCTAAAAGCTAAATTACTTAAATCTAACTCCTTCTGATTAATAAAACGCAAGTAATCACAGCTGTCTATGCCATCTTGGAAGCTGACCCAAATTGTTTAAAGAAAAAGTGTTTTCAATTACAATGTTGTACCTGTGCTTTATATTCTTATCTATTCTGCCATATTGTAACGTGCGTTGCACACAGGTACACAATCAGCACATTGCTCTATTATGTATGCACTATGCTGCTTAGAGGAATATCGCTCACTGTGATACACGCAGAGCGTGTGCTGCAGCGTTTGTAGAGACATTTTAATTTGTGAATTAATAGTATTTTTAACATCATAATATATATTAAAAATGTTATTGTAAAAAGCAAATTACATTGTATAATGTTCCCTAAACAAATCTGATGAAGTCAGTGCACAGCTCCAGACACCATACTTGAAAATAGCAAGCTACGGGGAGGGAGAGGGAGAGAACAGTCCTGGGAATAATGGGTAAAAAATTACAACTAGGTAAAAAGGAGAGATGTGTGCTAAGCTACTTAACCAAACTCCTAGGGCCCTAATAGATCTTCTAACAATTAGGTAAAAATAAGTATAGTCAAAGAGAAATGCTTAGGAGCGCTAAATAGCTAAAGGTTAAAAAAGACATTAGGAGGTGAACCAAAAAAAGTTATACACCACAAGCTAGTAAAAGCAATAGTTTTATATTTCTAAAATAAGTTAAAATCAGAATATAGAAACAAATGTAACAAGTGTGTAATTCTATAGTAATAAATGTTACTAAACAATTTGCAACAATATAATAAAAAACGGACGTCTCTGATTAGAAAAAAAAAATAGGATATTACAATGTATAATTGCTGCCACCACAAAGAAAGTAGAAAAATGTGTTTGAGCTTGCATTCTATTGGCTGATCGGAACAGCCAATAGAATGCAAGCTCAATCTGATTGGCTGATTGGATCAGCCAATCCGATTGAACTTGAATCTGATTGGCTGATTCAATCAGCCAATCAGATTTTTCCTACCTTAATTCCGATTGGCTGATAGAATCCTATCAGCCAATCGGAATTCGAGGGATGCCATCTTGGATGATGTCATTTAAAGGAACCTTCATTTGGTGTTAGGACGGCGGAAGAAGAGGATGGATCCGCGCCGGCTGCTTCAAGATGGACCCGCTCTGCTCCGGATGGAAGAAGATAGAAGATGCCTGCCTGGATGAAAACGACCCTCTGGAGGACCTCTTCTGGCCGGATAGGATGAAGACTTCGGACCCTCTTCTGGACGGATTGGATGGTACCCGGCTGGATGAAGACAAGGTAGGAAGATCTTCAGGGGCATAGTGTTAGGTTTTTTAAGGGGGGTTTGGGTGGGTTAGATTAGGGGTATGTGGGTGGTGGGTTGTAATGTTGGGGGGTAACTATATGTTTTTTTTACAGGCAAAAGAGCTGATTTCTTTGGGGCATGCCCCGCATTTTTTTATTTTGGGGGGCTTTGTTATTTTTTTAGGGGGCTTAGAGTAGGTGTAATTAGTTTAAAATTCTTGTAATCTTTTTTTTTTTGTAATTTAGTGTTTGTTTTTTGTAATTTAGTTTAGTTTATTTAATTGTAGGTAATTGTAGGTAGTTTAGTTAATTAATTTATTGATAGTGTAGTGTAAATTGTAACTTAGGTTAGGATTTATTTTACAGGTAATTTTGTAATTATTTTAACTAGGTAGCTATTAAATGGTAAATAACTATTTAATAGCTATTGTACCTAGTTAAAATAAATACAAAGTTGCCTGTAAAATAAATATAAATCCTAAAATAGCTACAATTTAATTATTATTTATATTGTAGCTATATTAGGGTTTATTTTACAGGTAAGTAATTAGCTTTAAATAGGATTAATTTTTTTAATAAGAAATAATTTATTTAGTTAGAATAAAAATATATTTAACTTAGGGGGGTGTTAGAGTTAGGGTTAGACTTAGCTTTAGGGGTTAATACATTTATTAGAGTAGCGGCGAGGTTCGGTCGGCAGATTAGGGGTTAATACTTGAAGTTAGGTGTGGCAGATGTTAGGGAGGGCAGATTAGGGGTTAATACTATTTATTATAGGGTTTGCTAGGCGGGAGTGCGGCGGTTTAGGGGTTAATACATTTATTATAGTGGCGGCGAGGTCCGGTCGGCAGATTAGGGGTTAATAAGTGTAGGTAGGTGGCGGCGACATTGGGGGTTAATAAATATAATATAGGGCTCGGCGATGTTGTGGGCAGCAGATTAGGGGTACATAGGTATAATGTAGGTTGCGGCGGTGTCCGGAGCGGCAGATTAGGGGTTAATAATAAAATGCAGGGGTCAGCGATAGGAGGGGCGGCAGATAAGGGGTTAATAAGTGTAAGGTTAGGGGTGTTTAGACTCGGGGTACATGTTAGAGTGTTAGGTGCTGACTTAGAAAGTGTTTACCCATAGGAAACAATGGGGCTGCGTTAGGAGCTGAACGCTGCGTTTTTACAGGTGTTAGGTTTTTTTTCTGCCCAAACTGTCCCATTGTTTCCTATGGGGGAATCGTGCACGAGCACAATTTTCCAAGTAGCCGCTACCGTAAGCAACGCTGGTATTGAGAGTTGAAGTGGCGGTAAATATGCCCCTTCAGAGAACTCTCAATACCAGCGTTATTTAAAAGGTGCGGGCGGAAGGTGCGGGCGGAAAAAAAACACGCGTAGCTAACGCACCCCTTTGGCCGCAAAACTCTAAATCTAGCCGTAAGTGAGTTCAGCCCCTGTAAAGTCTGCACTAAAATGTCTCTCAAATCAGGAGAATGTTTAATTTTCATGCCCTCAGTGTAAATGCTAAAGAAAAATATTTTAAAGAAACTCTTTTATAATTAAAATTATTTATTAATTGTTACGTTGTCATTTTCACCAATTAGATGATAGATTCATTTTTACAGCGAGTGCAATTTTCTCTTTTTTCCAACATTGACAGAATTAAATGCAAACATTATAAATGAAATACTTTTAACAACTGTATGGTGCTTTTGTGGTAAAAATAAATTTAAAACAACAAAACATTTTGGTATATGTGTGCTAAAAATAAAAAATAAATAGTTTTTTATTGCATTGGAAGATTTCAACAAGAGATAGATAATCTTATACCTTATAACAAAAAGGAACCAGTTAAACTTAAAAATGTAGTACAGGGAAATATGACTTCAATAACAGAAGATTCATTTTTTTGTTTCAATTTTACTGATTAAAAGCTATTTCAAAAACTCATGAGATGACACTTTTTTGATAAATAATTTATGGATGTGCTGTTAACTAAATTTACTCTTTCCTTTATATGTAATACATGTTGGTTATTTAGCTTATTCTGAGATAAAAAGACTGATTTTGTGTGCCTTGAAAAAATATGATTGATTTAAATAAATTCAGATATTTAATATATAATTCGTGTTATGGGCCTGATATGAACAATAAAGGCTTTGTTTTGTTTTGTCCTAAAAATTAGAACAGTTACACAAATATTGGGATATATTAATTCTAAACACATCCAGTTTAAATCTACTCTGTGCTGAGTTTGCACCTTCTGCATGAAACAAATAAAATATAACCATCTGGTATTTTCTACACATTTTTATATGTTTTAAAGCATTTTCCTAGTGAATTTACTGGCTTGATTAAATAAAAATAGTTATGATTATTGGTAAAAAAAAAAAAATGCAAAGAAAACATAAATAATTTTTTTTGTTTTTTTTTAATTGCAAAAATGTCCCTATGTTTTCATAATTATTTTATGGGCTTATTAAAGTGACAAGAAACCCAAGATTTTTCTTTCATTATTCAGATAGAGAATACAATTTAAAAAAAAAGTTTCCAATATACTTTTGTTATCAAATTTGCTTTGTTCTCATATTATTCTTTGTTGCAGAGAAATCTTGATAGGTAGTGTGTACACGTCTATAGCACTATATGACAGGAAACAGTGCTGTCATCTAGTGCTCTTGCTAAAGTTTAACATTGTTGTAAAACTGCTGCCATTATTAGTTGCAGACACATGCACACCCCTGAACTTACGTTAACTGATTTTCAACAAATGATAAAAAGAAAACAAAGACAATTTGATTACAAAGTACATTGGAAAGTTGTTTAAAATTGTATGTTCTGTCTGAATCATGAAAGAAAAATTGTTTGGTTTTATGTCCCTTTAATTGTAATAGGGTTTATGTGTGGCAGGAAAAAGATATGACATTTTGCAATTATACTAGTCTGACTCAGTTAAATAATGATGAATATTTTATTTTGAAATAAAAGTGGAAATTTAGGTAACTTTTATATTTTTATTTTGCATTTTAAAACCATTTTTCAAATCTGATTAGTATGTATTAATAATATTACTGCATTCCTAAGTAATCAATGTTGGTTTTAGGTTTTATGTCTTTTTTTTTTTTTTAAATCAGCACAAAAAACAAACGTTCTTATAAAAAATAAATAACTGCAATATACTGTTTACAGATAAAAGAACAAAAAGGCTTAGTGTGTTTGGAAACTATAAGAAATGACTGGTACACTTCAGCACTTATATATACTCAATTGCCAAGAATGTATTTATTTGTCACAGCCATTTATGAAATTTGGCCTACCCCTTAACCTTTATTAGTTAATCATTTAAACAATTAGTGAGCGTGATTACAAGTTGTGCGGTACCGCTATACCGCTGAAAAATTGTACTTGCGTGCGGAATAGTCACCTACTGGGTATTACAAGTTCTGCGGTACAGGTATCCCGCTAGCATTTTAGCCTTTACTGCAACGATCCATTCCGCAATAAAAAGATGGCCTTTGAGTGTGGAGTGGTCAGCTCACCCATATTACAAGTTGTGCGGTACGGCTATTCAGCTAACGTTATAGCTTATACCGCAACGATCCAATCAATAAACAGTAGTTATGGATTTTGATAAAAAAAAATGTTTCACAAAACTCATAACATAAAATGTTACAAAATACACTTATACCCATAAACTACCTATTAACCCCTAAACCACCAACCCCTCGCAACATAAATACTATAATAACCCTGTTAACCCCCAATCCGCCGCCCACTCACATTGCGACTCCCTAAATAAAACAAAAAAGCCACCCCAAGTTTAACAGCTCTTTTACTTAAAAAAAAATAATTATCCCCTAATAGTACAACCCCCCACCCACCCAATCCCCCAAAATAAAAAAGACCTAACTATAAAAAAACTAAGCTACCAATTGCTTCTAAAGGGGCATTAGTATGGGCAATCAGCTCTTAAGTGCCCATTAAAAAACAACAACAAAATCCTAATCTAAAAAAACGCACCCAAAAAACGGAAAAAAAAAAACTAACACTAACCCCTGAAATAGATACTCACTATGGTAGAAAAATTGGCATGATAAGATAATTGGAAGACATTTTCCTTATTATTTAGGCCTATGGGACATTTATGGAAAATGCTGAAAAGTTAATTAATTAATTAATTAATTAATTAATTTAATATTTCTGATATATTGATTAATGAACCAGATGATAATGATGCGATTGTAAGGAAACAGTTAACACCTATAAAAGCACTTGTTGGTGATAACCCAGAAGAAACTAACGGCTAGATTTGGAGTTTGGCGGTAAAAGGGCTGTTAACGATCCGCGGGTTTTTTTCTGGCCGCACCATAAATTTAACTCTGGTATCGAGAGTTCAAACAAATGCTGCGTTAGGCTCCAAAAAAGGAGCGTAGAGCATTTTTACCGCAAATACAACTCTCGATACCAGAGTTGCTTACGGACGCGGCCGGCCTCAAAAACGTGCTCGTGCACGATTCCCCCATAGGAAACAATGGGGCTGTTTGAGCTGAAAAAAAACCTAACACCTGCAAAAAAGCAGCGTTCAGCTCCTAACGCAGCCCCATTGTTTCCTATGGGGAAACACTTCCTACGTCTGCACCTAACACTCTCACATGAACCCGAGTCTAAACACCCCTAACCTTACACTTATTAACCCCTAATCTGCCGCCCCCGCTATCGCTGACCCCTGCATTACACTTTTAACCCCTAATCTGCCGCTCCGTAAACCGCCGCCACCTACGTTATCCCTATGTACCCCTAATCTGCTGCCCTAACATCGCCGACCCCTATGTTATATTTATTAACCCCTAATCTGCCCCCCACAACGTCGCCGACACCTACCTACACTTATTAACCCCTAATCTGCCGAGCGGACCTGAGCGCTACTATAATAAAGTTATTAACCCCTAATCCGCCTCACTAACCCTATCATAAATAGTATTAACCCCTAATCTGCCCTCCCTAACATCGCCGACACCTACCTTTAATTATTAACCCCTAATCTGCCGACCGGAGCTCACCGCTATTCTAATAAATGTATTAACCCCTAAAGCTAAGTCTAACCCTAACACTAACACCCCCCTAAGTTAAATATAATTTTTATCTAACGAAATAAATTAACTCTTATTAAATAACTTATTCCTATTTAAAGCTAAATACTTACCTGTAAAATAAATCCTAATATAGCTACAATATAAATTACATTTATATTATAGCTATTTTAGGATTAATATTTATTTTACAGGCAACTTTGTATTTATTTTAACCAGGTACAATAGCTATTAAATAGTTAAGAACTATTTAATAGTTACCTAGTTAAAATAATTACAAATTTACCTGTAAAATAAATCCTAACCTAAGATATAATTAAACCTAACACTACCCTATCAATAAAATAATTAAATAAACTACCTACAATTACCTACAATTAACCTAACACTACACTATCAATAAATTAATTAAACACAATTGCTACAAATAAATACAATTAAATAAACTAGCTAAAGTACAAAAAATAAAAAAGAACTAAGTTACAGAAAATAAAAAAATATTTACAAACATAAGAAAAATATTACAACAATTTTAAACTAATTACACCTACTCTAAGCCCCCTAATAAAATAACAAAGACCCCCAAAATAAAAAATTCCCTACCCTATTCTAAAATACAAAAATTACAAGCTCTTTTACCTTACCAGCCCTGAACAGGGCCCTTTGCGGGGCATGCCCCAAGAATTTCAGCTCTTTTGCCTGTAAAAAAAAGCCAATCAGATTGAGCTCGCATTCTATTGGCTGATCGGAACAGCCAATAGAATGCGAGCTCAATCTGATTGGCTGATTGGATCAGCCAATCGGATTGAACTTGATTCTGATTGGCTGATTCCATCAGCCAATCAGAAAATTCCTACCTTAATTCCGATTGGCTGATAGAATCCTATCAGCCAATCGGAATTCGAGGGACGCCATCTTGGATGACGTCCCTTAAAGGAACCGTCATTCGTCGTCTAGTCGTCGGAAGAAGAGGATGGATCCGCGCTGGAGGTCTTCAAGATGGAGCCGGTCGTCATCGGATGGAAGAACATAGAAGATGCCGCTTGGAGAAGATGTTTGCCGGTCCGGATGTCCTCTTCTTGCCGGATAGGAGGAAGACTTTGGAGCACCGGATTATGGATCGCCAACCCCCGCTTGGGTTGGATGAAGATCTTGGAGCCAGGACGGATCGGTGATACCTGGATGGTGAAGACAAGGTAGGAAGATCTTTAGGGGATTAGTGTTAGGTTTATTTAAGGGGGTTTGGGTTAGATTAGGGGTATGTGGGTGGTGGGTTGTAATGTTGGGGGGGGGTATTGTATGTTTTTTTTTACAGGCAAAAGAGCTGAAATTCTTGGGGCATGCCCCGCAAAGGGCCCTGTTCAGGGCTGGTAAGGTAAAAGAGCTTGTAATTTTTGTATTTTAGAATAGGGTAGGGAATTTTTTATTTTGGGGGTCTTTGTTATTTTATTAGGGGGCTTAGAGTAGGTGTAATTAGTTTAAAATTGTTGTAATATTTTTCTTATGTTTGTAAATATTTTTTTATTTTCTGTAACTTAGTTCTTTTTTATTTTTTGTACTTTAGATAGTTTATTTAATTGTATTTATTTGTAGCAATTGTGTTTAATTAATTTATTGATAGTGTAGTGTTAGGTTAATTGTAGGTAATTGTAGGTAGTTTATTTAATTATTTTATTGATAGGGTAGTGTTAGGTTTAATTATATCTTAGGTTAGGATTTATTTTACAGGTAAATTTGTAATTATTTTAACTAGGTAACTATTAAATAGTTCTTAACTATTTAATAGCTATTGTACCTGGTTAAAATAAATACAAAGTTGCCTGTAAAATAAATATTAATCCTAAAATAGCTATAATATAAATGTAATTTATATTGTAGCTATATTAGGATTTATTTTACAGGTAAGTATTTAGCTTTAAATAGGAATCATTTATTTAATAAGAGTTAATTTATTTCGTTAGATAAAAATTATATTTAACTTAGGGGGGTGTTAGTGTTAGGGTTAGACTTAGCTTTAGGGGTTAATACATTTATTAGAATAGCGGTGAGCTCCGGCCGGCAGATTAGGGGTTAATAATTGAAGGTAGGTGTCGGCGATGTTAGGGAGGGCAGATTAGGGGTTAATACTATTTATGATAGGGTTAGTGAGGCGGATTAGGGGTTAATAACTTTATTATAGTAGCGCTCAGGTCCGCTCGGCAGATTAGGGGTTAATAAGTGTAGGTAGGTGTCGGCGACGTTGTGGGGGGCAGATTAGGGGTTAATAAATATAACATAGGGGTCGGCGATGTTAGGGGCAGAAGATTAGGGGTACATAGGGATAACGTAGGTGGCGGCGCTTTGCGGTCGGAAGATTAGGGGTTAATTATTTTAAGTAGCTTGCGGTGACGTTGTGGGGGGCAAGTTAGGGGTTAATAAAGAAATATAGGGGTCGGCGGGGTTAGGGGCAGCAGATTAGGGGTACATAAGTATAACGTAGGTGGCGGTCGGCAGATTAGGGGTTAAAAATTTTAATCGAGTGGCGGCGATGTGGGGGGACCTCAGTTTAGGGGTACATAGGTAGTTTATGGGTGTTAGTGTACTTTAGGGCACAGTAGTTAAGAGCTTTATAAACCGGCGTTAGCCAGAAAGCTCTTAACTCCTGCTTTTTTCAGGCGGCTGGAATCTTGTCGTTAGAGCTCTAACGCTCACTGCAGAAACGACTCTAAATACCAGCGTTAGAAAGATCCCATTGAAAAGATAGGCTACGCAAATGGCGTAGGGGGATCTGCGGTATGGAAAAGTCGCGGCTGTAAAGTGAGCGTTAGACCCTTTAATCACTGACTCCAAATACCGGCGGTAGCCTAAAACCAGCGTTAGGAGCCTCTAACGCTGGTTTTGACGGCTACCGCCGAACTCTAAATCTAGGCCTTAGGAAGGGCAACTAGTTGTGCAGAACAAAATATAAGAATAACTGATTTGGGGAACAACCCATGTAACTTTTTAAAGTGCACAGTGGTCTGATCCAACTCTAGCAGTGGTTAGAGATAATATCTTGATACAAACTGGTTCACAGGTTAAGCCAGACAAGCTTCTTACTTATCCTTATTTTGAAGTAGATAATGATTTACTGAATTGTGTTGAAAAGATAGGGCCAGAGGTTGCAAAGCAATTGTTGGTACCACAATCTTTTTGGGTCATTTTGTTAAAACTTGCCTATAGCCATATTCTTGGGGACCACCTAGGGGTGAAAAGACAAGGTAAATAAGTCTTAAAAGGTTTTATCAGCCTGGTGTGTCCCTAGCTGTAATTGAAGTTCCATTTGAGTGCAACTGCTTTTGTGGGGCCACTTGTAAAGTCTGCTAGGGGGCATCAGTACATTTTGGTTATATTAGACAATGCTGCCCATTACCGAGAAGTAATACCCATGCAAATGACCTCAGCGAAATCCATAGCTAAAGAACTAATGCGTATGTTTAGCCGGGTTGGGTTACCCAAAGAGATCCTGACTGTTAAGGGTACTCCATTCATGTCAGGGTTTACAAAGGAATTGTGTTAACTAATCAACATGAAATGGTTAAAAAAAAATGTCTGTAACACTTACAGACTGATAGTTTAGTTGAAAGGTTCAATAAAACTTTGAGAGCTATGTTGCAATTAGAGAAGTGCCCCAAGCTTCCACTGGTTTCTCTCCCTTTGAGTTATTGTATGGCAGACATACCAGGGGTTTACTAAACATAGATAAGGAGACATGGGAACATCGTAGTGTTATTAAACATACATCCCCAATGCCAAGAAAGTTGGGACAGTATGGGAAATGCAAAAAAACAAACACAAAAGTCATTTGAAAGTTCAATCCCCCCATTATTTGATGTTTTACTTTGGGAATTGAATGTATTTTCGAAAATATACAAATCTGATGACTGCAACACACTCCAAAAAAGTTGGGACAGTCGACTGTTTACCACTTTGTAATATCACATTTTCTTTTAATAACACTTATTAAGCATTTGAGCACTAAAGACACCAGTTGGTTAAGTTTAGCAAGCAAAATTCTCCCCCATTCATCCATTACGCATGTCTTTAGCTGTGCAACTGTACTGGCCTTTTGTTGCCATATTTTGATCTTCATTATGCAACACACATTCTCAGAAAGAGACAGGTCAGGAGTGCAGGCAGGCATGCTAGCACCTGCACTTTCTGCTTATGTAACCATGCACTTGTAATCTGGGCAGAATGTGATTTTGGCGTTGTCCTGCTGGAAAATTCAGGGACGTCCCTGGAAAAAAATTACATCTGGATGCCAGCAAATGTTGTTCTAAAATGTATACATATCTTTTTGCATTATTGGTGCACTCACAGATGTGCAAGTTACCCATGTAATGTTTTTTCCAAAAACTATTTGAAATGTTGACTTGTCAGAGCACAAAAAATGATTCCACTGTGCTACTGTCTATCTCAGATGAGACTGAGCCCAGAGAAGTCAGCGGCACTTCAGGACAGTGTTGATGTATGGCTTCTGCTTTGCATAGTAAAAAGGTTTATCAAAGTATTCCCAAGCCCATGTCAGGATATCCATTACATACTCATGACAGTTTTTGAGACAGTGACGTCTGAGGGATTGGAGATCACTTGCATTCAGAAGTAGTTTTCGGTCTTGCCCTTTATGCACCGAGAGGCAATTAAAACAAAAGTTAGGAAAATTTTAGATTGGGGCCTAATTGAGGAATCCCTAAATGACTGGAGTAGTCCAATTGTACTTGTACCAAAACCTGCTCACACAATATGATTTTGTAATTATTATCATAAACTGAATTCAATTTCAAAATGTTATGGGTATCCTATGCCAAGAATTGATGAGTTGGTAGAGAGACTGGGGGAAGCTCAATATTCAACTACAATTAACTTCAACAAGGGCTATTGGCAGGTGCTGCTCACTGAGCAGTCAAAAAAGACTGCACTTTCCACACCTAATGGTCTGTTTACATATACAGTCTTTACTTCTTACTTACTTGGAGCACCTGCCATGTTTCAAAGAATGATGGACAGAATATTAATGCCACATGTACGTTATGCAGTGGCATACTTAGATGATGTTGTGATACAGATATTCAAAAGTTCTCTAACTTAGAGAGAAATTACAGTTCAGAATTTACAGGGGCGGAACTCACTAAATATTCAAAAGAAAAAGGGTGTAACTCTCCAGCACTGCAAGATCTCTCTCATTTCTATATATGAAGGGAAGACAAGCTCAGTGCAGTAGAGCACTGCATGATATGAGAGTTTTGTTACACTAAGGTCTGATATTCAAAGTTGAAATGCAGCAGAACTCTCATGTCATACACCGCTATATTGCACTGGACCTTTCTCTCCTTCAAATACAGAAATGTAGTAAATGCTCCTTGTAGATGTAAAGCCTTTTGAAAATTTCACTAGGGAGATCACAGTGCTAGAGGATCATTTTAGACTTTCTCACCTGAGCAGAGAGGTTTTGAATATCAGGGCCTTAGTGAGGATTGGGAATCTCATCTTCTAAAAGTAGAAGCTGCTTTGAAATACTGGTTTAACAGCTAATCCTTGGAAATGTACAATTTGCCTAGAAGAGGCTAAATACTTGGGTTATTCCATTGGTAGAGGTTTGGTGATAGTCTCTCCAGAATGCAATCACTCCTTAGGTCTTAGCTGGAGGGGGAGATATGTGAAAGAGCTAATGGGATTGTGTATAATGGAATCTATGTTTCAGCACAAATTCTACAATGTTTTTGGTGGAACTGAAAATGTACTAAGAATTGTGTATCATGGGCCGGTAATCACCTCCACAGTTTAGATGTGGCATAGCTAGCGCTGCGGAATCTGTTGGTGCTCTACAAATAACCTATAATAATAATAATAATAGAATTGCAGGCGAGGAATCCAGTTCACGTTTTCCCTACAAGCTAAAGTGTTCTCACCTTCAGTTAATTAATGTAGATTAGCTCTTGTAAAATAGTGTGTTCTGAGGCTGCTAGTTAGAACCTGTGTGTGAAAGACTGAATATATGCGGAAGTTGGGCTGCTGTCTAGAGGTTCTAGGCCTGTAAATTATTTAATCTGTTTAGTCAGAAATGCTTTATTCTTTTTAGTAAGCACTATTGTGCAAGGATTTACTTTGTTTTTGTTTGTGTTAAAACTGTATATTTGCAACTTTTCTGTAAATAAACAGGCCAAGGCATTTACATCTAATTCCAGTGTGTGGAGTACTTTCTATTGTGAACACTGTGTGTCAAAGCTGCTCCCGGGACAAAATCCCAACAAGAATGGTATTTTTGTTACAATATATCTATATATACACCTTATAATACCATTTCCTTTATAACCATTACAATTTTTTTTAATCATTATTAAAATTAATATTTTTTATCGTAAAGTGTATACATGAGTGTTACACTTTATTTGAATGTATTTGTGATGTGTTTGGTGCACATTTTTTTTAAATACTTACACTATACACAACGGGGCATATGTATCAAGCTCCTGCAGGCTCGCCAGAAACAGCTGTTATAAAGCAGCGGTCACAAAGACCGCTGCTCCATAACCTGTCCGCCTGCTCTGAGCAGGCGGACAGACATCGCCGGAAATCAACCCGATCGAGTACGATCGGGTTGACACCACCCTATTGGCCGCGAGTCTGCAGGGGGCGGCGTTGCACCAGCAGCTCTTGTGAGCTGCTGGTGCAATGCTGAATACGATGAGCGTATTGCTCTCCATATTCAGCAAGGTCTGAACATAAAATATTATTAATAATAAAATCAGTTCAGTTTGTTTATATGAAGAGAGATATGTTAAAACGATATTAGGCTTAATTTAATTCATAGATCCATTACATAAACTAGTGTGAGAAAAATCCCATTATATATGTACATTGCAATTTTATCAAATGGGTTTAAGGTATCCTATTAATATAGGATATCCAGTTTATACTCATAATAGATATATTGTAAATATCCTGAAATTAAACTCTTTAATACTTAGAGTAACTTAAATCCAAAATCTTCACCTTGTTTACCCACAGGACAACCACCTTATTTATCAATGGATTACATCCCCTGATATAGGTCTAGGTCCCACCTAAGATTAATACCTTTGGGTTCTTTTGCTTCTAATCTAAAAATCCATTGTACTTCAACATCCAACAATTTTTTATATCTGTCTCCTCCTCTCTTGTCTGCAGGGATATAATCAGTAGCTTGAAATCTTAGAGCTTTTTTGTTTTCTGGGTGCAAGTTAAAATGTTTAGCCACCGGAGTTTTTGGGGGGTCCTTTTCAATAGCGGTTAAATGCTCACGTATTCTATCCTTCAGATTTCTGCTAGTGGATCCAGTGTATTGTTTTCCACAGATCTCACATGTGATTAAATAGATAACATATTTGGAACAACAGTCTAGCCTGTATTTTATATTGTGTGTATATCCATTGGAAGTCGATACAATTGTATCCCCTATTTTACAGTGTGCACATACATGTGGTAGACACTGTAATGTATGTGCACACTGTAAAATAGGGGATACAATTGTATCGACTTCCAATGGATATACACACAATATAAAATACAGGCTAGACTGTTGTTCCAAATATGTTATCTATTTAATCACATGTGAGATCTGTGGAAAACAATACACTGGATCCACTAGCAGAAATCTGAAGGATAGAATACGTGAGCATTTAACCTCTATTGAAAGGGACCCCCCAAAAACTCTGGTGGCTAAACATTTTAACTTGCACCCAGAAAACAAAAAAGCTACTGATTATATCCCTGCAGACAAGAGAGGAGGAGACAGATATAAAAAATTGTTGGATGTTGAAGTACAATGGATTTTTAGATTAGAAACAAAAGAACCCAAAGGTATTAATCTTAGGTGGGGCCTAGACCTATATCAGGGGATGTAATCCATTGATAAATAAGGTGGTTGCCCTGTGTATTAAAGAGTTTAATTTCATGATATTTACAATATATCTATTATGAGTATAAACTGGATATCCTATATTAATAGGATACCTTAAACCCATTTGATAAAATTGCAATGTACATATATAATGGAGTTTTTTTCTCACACTAGTTTATGTAAAGTATTATCTATGAATTAAATTGAGCCTAATATCGTTTTAACATATCTCTCTTCATATAAACAAACTGAACTGGTTTTATTATTAATAATATTTTATGTATATTTATGTACATGATTTATTCTAACACTGTAATAATCTTTTCTTTTTTGTTTACTGTTGTATTCTTTCTTTTCTTTTCTTTTTTCTATTATATTGTTATCGACATGTATCAATTCTCAGGTTGACTTTTATGTTTCAGTTATTAGATATGCTGAAACTTGCTACTGTAATTTGGTAGTTGTATATGTTGTCATACTAGTAGAATTTTCTCGATATTTATATATTTAGTATAACATAATTCAATTTCCTTTTTTTTATTTCTTGTCTCGCTTGTGTTTGCTATTGGAGTTGCGGTTTGTGTAACACATTCATTGGTTATATTTGCTAGCGCTTCGATCTACCAGACAAGAAATGTTGTTGGAAATGTTTGCTCTAACTAACTAGCTCTAACTGCTAATCTTTCCTGGGATTCCTGTATCTCTTTTGAAATTTATATATATATATATATATATATATATATATATATATATATATATATATATATATATATATATATATATATATATATACAGGGAGTGCAGAATTATTAGGCAAATGAGTATTTTGACCACATCATCCTCTTTATGCATGTTGTCTTACTCCAAGCTGTATAGGCTCGAAAGTCTACTACCAATTAAGCATATTAGGTGATGTGCATCTCTGTAATGAGAAGGGGTGTGGTCTAATGACATCAACACCCTATATCAGGTGTGCATAATTATTAGGCAACTTCCTTTCCTTTGGCAAAATGGGTCAAAAGAAGGACTTGACAGGCTCAGAAAAGTAAAAAATAGTGAAATATCTTGCAGAGGGATGCAGCACTCTTAAAATTGCAAAGCTTCTGAAGCGTGATCATCGAACAATCAAGCGTTTCATTCAAAATAGTCAACAGGGTCGCAAGAAGCGTGTGGAAAAACCAAGGCGCATAATAACTGCCCATGAACTGAGAAAAGTCAAGCGTGCAGCTTCCAAGATGCCACTTGCCACCAGTTAGGCCATATTTCAGAGCTGCAACATCACTGGAGTGCCCAAAAGCACAAGGTGTGCAATACTCAGAGACATGGCCAAGGTAAGACAGGCTGAAAGATGACCACCACTGAACAAGACACACAAGCTGAAACGTCAAGACTGGGCCAAGAAATATCTCAAGACTGATTTTTCTAAGGTTTTATGGACTGAAGAAATGAGAGTGAGTCTTGATGGGCAAGATGGATGGGCCCGTGGCTGGATTGGTAAAGGGCAGAGAGCTCCAGTCCGACTCAGACGCCAGCAAGGTGGAGGTGGAGTACTGGTTTGGGCTGGTATCATCAAAGATGAGCTTGTGGGGCCTTTCGGGTTGAGGATGGAGTCAAGCTCAACTCCCAGTCCTACTGCCAGTTTCTGGAAGACACCTTCTTCAAGCAGTGGTACAGGAAGAAGTCTGCATCCTTCAAGAAAAACATGATTTTCATGCAGGACAATGCTCCATCACACGCATCCAAGTACTCCACAGCGTGGCTGGCAAGAAAGGGTATAAAAGAAGAAAATCTAATGACATGGCCTCCTTGTTCACCTGATCTGAACCCCATTGAGAACCTGTGGTCCATCATCAAATGTGAGATTTACAAGGAGGGAAAACAGTACACCTCTCTGAACAGTGTCTGGGAGGCTGTGGTTGCTGCTGCATGCAATGTTGATGGTGAACAGATCAAAACACTGACAGAATCCATGGATGGCAGGCTTTTGAGTGTCCTTGCAAAGAAAGGTGGCTATATTGGTCACTGATTTTTTTTTATTTTGTTTTTGAATGTCAGAAATGAATATTTGTGAATGTTGAGATGTTATATTGGTTTCACTGGTAAAAATAAATAATTGAAATGGGTATATATTTGTTTTTTGTTAAGTTGCCTAATAATTATGCACAGTAATAGTCACCTGCACACACAGATATCCCCCTAAAATAGCTATAACTAAAAACAAACTAAAAACTACTTCCAAAACTATTCAGCTTTGAAATTAATGAGTTTTTTGGGTTCATTGAGAACATGGTTGTTGTTCAATAATAAAATTAATCCTCAAAAATACAACTTGCCTAATAATTCTGCACTCCCTGTATATATATATATATATATATATATATATATATATATATATATATATATATATATATATATATATACTATATATATTTAAAAAAAAACTAGCATTATGGCTTCTATAAGTAATTGGTGTTTTCTAATATAAGGATCAATATAAATCTGGTGAAGTCTACTCTAATTTAATTTTAAGCACCCTACATGGTATCATATTGTTATTTGTAGTTCCCAAGGGCATACTTCCACGAAAATGCAGTTAGTTCAAAGTCATTATCCTTAGAAATAAAACAGAGCAGTAACTTTTAAATAAATGACTCACATCCAAGAAACAAATTACATCCCAGTAGTCAAAAGGTGCCTTCTTAATTTATGAATAAGCAAAAAAAGGATTCCTTTTTAGTCCAGTACACAAAAGTAGGTCAAGGTTCTTTGCAGAGCAAATTTAGCAATTGCAGAAAACAATATTTTTTAAATTGAGTAACAAAATATTATTAAGGGACATAAAAGTCTCTACATTGCATTCATTCTGAAAGTGTTATGTGAGTGATTCATGGAAGTATCCATTGTGTCTGTATTGGAAAATGCCAGAAGCTGCAGAGCAATCTTTACTTTCCAAAACACCTAAGTTGATTTATTTTTTAATCAGTTGTAAATACTCTCTTTACATATACAAGGTTTCACAATGGGCTGTTAAAGGAACTTTACAATTTTAAAAATATTGTATAATGTCTTGCAGTTTTACAAATTGTTGAATTATATTTTGAATAAATCCAGTTTCAATGATAAATTAAATTTCTGAATAATATAGTTAACACCATGAAAAACAGAGAAGGGATCTCAGGTCTTAAAACAAATACAGTATTCCTTAAAACGGGTTAAGAACAAGTGCGGTAACTGAAAACAGAATACCACTGCTGTGCTATGCTATGTGTGTCTATGAAACTATATAAACTACTCTAAATATAGCTGGAGTTTTACTACTATTGCTAATAATGGGCTAGATTATGAGTGGAGAGCAAATGAATGCTTCTGCTTGAGCGTTAATTGAGCTAGAAGTAAGACTTTGCGGTCGTCGGTTTGCGCTCATATTATTAGCAGTAACCCAACAGGCTCAAAAAGCTGAAGTTAGAATATTGCATGTGTGTTTACGTTTTCCCCCTTAGAAGTCAATAGAGAATATAAATGGAAAAAAATCCTAACACCCCACTCTCGCACAAACCCGATCGCATATTGTCAGTTGCTCCAACCCGACATGAAAATGTGAATATTTCACATTTCAATGTTATTCACATATAAGAGTATGTTTTATTTATTCATAAATACATATCTCTACATATATCTGATGGTATTTTGGTACACTATACAGTGGGTATTGAAAATAATCACACACACCCTTGAAAGTAATCACATTTTTGTTGCTTTGCAGCCTAACATGAAGACAGACACAGTTTTTGTTTATCCAGTTGAATTTATTCAGTGCAACTTATAACATCCAAGTGAAAGATATAACACCAACATGTAAGGCAAAAATAAAGACAATTCAAAAACAGAATCACTGAGTTGCAAAAAGGATAACCTAATCACTTTCTCAATTGCACACACAAAGCTATTTGACCTTCAACTGTGATCAGCTGTGGGCATATTGATTAGTTCAGCATGAAGAGTTTTCCTGGAGCATCTCAGTCCCTGGTAGTGCATCTGAAGCAAACAATCAACTATGGGTGGCAAGGCACTGTCAAAAGATATCTGGGATAATGTTGTGGACAGGCACAAGTCAGGAGATGGATACAAGAAAATGTCAAAGGCTTTATCAATGCCTAGAATCACAGTGAAGTTTATTATTTAGAAGTGGAAGGTATTTGGTACAACACAGACCCTCTCTGAATCAGGATGTTGCTCCAAACTGGATGAAAGAGTCGGGAGGAAACTGGTCAGAAAGGCAACCAAGAGGCCCACAGCAACTTTGAAGCAGTTGCAGGAATTTATGACAAAGAGTGGTCATTGTGTGCATGTGACAACAATATCACAAATTCTCCATAAATGTGGCTTGTATGGGAGGGTTGCTAGAAAATAGTCACTCCTCAAGAAAGGTCACATGCAGTCACAACTGAGCTTTGCCATAACACACCTAGGAGATTCTGAGGCCACATGAAAAATGCTGTTATGGTCAGATGAGAAAATGCCCAAACTCAGATTTAATGCCACCCACATTAACCTATCTCTGCGGCCACTATCCTAAGATTATTATATGGGAAATCAAATCAGTCTCTTTAGCAATGTGGCTCAAACATAAGGCAAATGCAAAAACTTAATAAAGGAACATGTATTATGAACATAAAAAAGTCATAGTGCATGTACATAAAAAAATAACATACAATTACACAAAGCAACAGTTTTTAAAACAAAAAGGAGTAAAACAGAAGCTAATACTGTAATAGGAAAGACTGTCGCAATGTTTTTACGCAGCCTCCCATGTTAAATTATGTTGTTGAAATCAGGCCTCTTCAAAAATTGGCAAGAAAGGTAGCCCCCCTCCCCCTTTTATGAGGTGTCAAAAAAAAGCTCTGCAGCCCTTGGCTGAAATTATAGAATAACATTCGGCTAGATCACAAGTTTTGTCGGTAAGGCTGTGCGGTGCTAACAAGCCTTTTTTTCTTACCGTTCACTTAAGACAACGCTGGCATTACAAGTTTTCTGCAAGCCGGCGTTAGCCTCAGAAAAGTGAGCATTGAGCAAAATTTAGCTCCACATCTCACCTCGATATCAGCGTTGCTTAAGTCAGCGATAAGCTGGCAAAACGTGCTTGTGCATGATTTCACCATAGGAAACAATGGGGCTGAGCGGGCTGAAAAAAAACCTAACACCTGCAAAAAAACAGCGTTCAGCTCTTAACGCAGCCCCATTGTTTCCTATGGGAAAATAAAAAAATATGTGTTCACCTAACACCCTATATTATAGTTATTAACCCCTAATCTGCCGCCCCCAACGTCGCTGCCACCTTACTACAATTATTAACCCCTAATCTAAACTTTAATAAATGTATTAACCCCTAAACCGCCGCACTCCCGCCTCACAAACTCTAGTTAAATTTTATTAACCCCTAATCTGACCCCCCCAACGTCGCCGACAACTACCTACAATTATTAACCCCTAATCTTCCGACCCCAACCTCACTGCTACTATAATAAAGTTATTAACCCCTAAACCTAAGTCTAACCCTAACCCTACCCCCCCTAACTTAAATATAATATAAATTAAACTAAATTAATTTAACATAATTAAATAAATTAATTATATTTAAAGCTAAATACTTACCTGTAAAATAAACCCTAAACTAGCTACAATATAACTAATAGTTACATTGTAGCTAGCTTAGGGTTTATATTTATTTTACAGGCAACTTTGTATTTATTTTAACTAGGTACAATAGTTATTAACCCCTTAACGACCGAGGACGTGCAGGGTACGTCCTCAAAAAAAAGGCAGTTAACGCCTGAGGACGTACCCTGCACGTCCTCGGTGTGGAAAGCAGCTGGAAGCGATCCTGCTCGCTTCCAGCTGCTTTCCGGTTATTGCAGTGATGCCTCGATATGGAGGCATCCTGCAATAACTCTAGATGGCCATCCGATGCAGAGAGAGCCACTCTGTGGCCCTCTCTGCACCGGACATCGATGGCCGGTATCGTTGGTGGGTGGGAGCCGACTTGGGAGGCGGGTGGGCGGCCATCGATGGGCCGGGTAATGTAGAGGGGGGCGGGATCGGGGGCAGGGCCGATGGGGGCGCGCACGGGGGGTGGCGGGCGGGCGCGTGCACGGGGCGGGAGCGGGTGGGAACGCTACACTACAGAAACTGTAACTTTCAAAAGTTTGAGAAAGGGGTATTTAAATTAAATATATATATATATAAATCGGAAGTATCTAGGAGGGGGTGGGGGGTTGGTCTTTGGTGGGGCAGGGAGCTACACTACAGAAAAGGGGAGAAAACAAAAAATATCAGCAATTTTATTCTAAACTGGGTACTGGCAGACAGCTGCCAGTACCCAAGATGGCGGCCATTAAGGCAGAGGGGGAGAGTTAGAGAGCTGTTTGGTGGGGGATCAGTCAGGTTGGGGGCTAAAGGGGGGTCCTACAGAGCAGCATATGTAAATATGCCTTTTCTTAAAAAAAAAAAGCCCAAATATAGCTTTTATTTTAGTACTGGCAGAGTTTCTGCCAGTACTTAAGATGGCGGGGACAATTGTGGGGTGGGGGAGGGAAGAGAGCTGTTTGGGAGGGATCAGGGGGTCTGATGTTTCAGGTGGGAGGCTAAGCTCTACACTAAAGCTAAAATTAACCCTGCAAGCTCCCTACAAGCTACCTAATTAACCCCTTCACTGCTAGCCATAATACGTGTGATGCGCATTTAGCGGCCTAAGTACCAAAAAGCAACGCCAAAGCCATATGTGTCTGCTATTTCTGAACAAAGGGGATCACAGAGAAAAATTTACAACCATTTATGCCATAATTGCACAAGCTGTTTGTAAATAATTTCAGTGAGAAACAAAAAGTTTGTGAAAAAGGGAACTTTTTTTTTTATTTGATCGCATTTGGCGGTGAAATGGCGGCATGCAATATACCAAAATGGGCCTAGATCAATACTTTGGGTTGTCTGCTACACTACACTAAAGCTAAAATTAACCCTACAAGCTCCCTACAAGCTCCCTAATTAACCCCTGCACTGCTGGGCATAATACACGTGTGGTGCACAGCGGCATTTAGCGGCCTTCTATTTACCAAAAAGCAATGCCAAAGCCATATATGTCTGCTATTTCTGAACAAAGGGGATCCCAGAGAAAAATTTACAACCATTTATGCCATAATTGCACAAGCTGTTAAAATAAATAATTTGTTATAATAAATAATTTCAGTGAGAAACCGAAAGTTTGTGAAAAAGTGAACGATTTTTTGTATTTAATCGCATTTATCGGTGAAATGGCGGCATGAAATATACCAAAATTGGCCTAGATCAATACTTTGGGATGTCTTCTAAAAAAAAATATATACATGTCAAGGGATATTCAGGGATTCCTGAAAGATATCAGTGTCCCAATGTTACTAGCGCTAATCTTGAATAAAATGGTTTGGAAATAGCAAAGTGCTACTTGTATTTATGGCCCTATAACTTGCAAAAAAAGCAAATAACATGTAACCATTGGGTATTTCTAAACTCAGGACAAAATTTAGAAAATATTTAGCATGGGTGTTTTTTGGGGGTTGTAGATGTGTAACAGATTTTGGGGGTCAAAGTTAGAAAAAGTGTTTTTTTTCCATTTTTTTCTCATATTTTATATATTTTTTTTAAATAAATTATAAGATATGATGAAAATAATGGTATCTCTGGAAAGTCCATTTAATGGCGAGAAAAACGGTATATAATATGTGTGGGTACAGTAAATGAGCAAGAGGAAAATTACAGCTAAACACAAACACCGCAAAAATGTAAAAATAGCCTTGGTCCCAAACGGACAGAAAATGGAAAAGTGCTGTGGTCATTAAGGGGTTAAATAGTTATTAACTATTTTATAACTACTTAGCTAAAATAAGTACAAAATTACCTGTAAAATAAATCCTAACCTAAGTTACAATTACACCTAACACTACACTATCATTAAACTAATTACCTAAACTACCTACAATTAATTACAATTAAAGAAATAAACTAAATTACGGAAAAAACAAACACTAAATTACAGAAAAAAAAGAATTACAAGAATTTTAAACTAATTACAACTAATCTAATCCCCCTAATAAAATAAAAAGCCTCCCAAAATAATAAAATTTCCCTACCCTATACTAAATTACAAATAGCCCTTAAAAGGGCCTTTTGCAGGGCATTGCCCCAAAGTAATCAGCTCTTTTACCTGTAAAAAAAATACAATACCCCCCCAACATTACCACCCACACACCCCTACTCTAAAACCCACCCAATCCCCCTTAAAAAAAACTAACACTAACCCCCTGAAGATCACCCTACCTTGAGTCGTCTTCACCCAGCCGGGCACAATTGGTCCTCCAGAGGGTCCGAAGTCTTCATCTGATTGGGGCAGAAGGTGACATCCAGTCTTCATCCAGGCGGCATCTTCTATCTTCATCCTTCCAGAGCGGGTCCATCTTCAATCCAGCCGACGTGGAGCCATCCTCTTCAAATGAAGTCCTAACGAAGAATGAAGGTTCCTTTAAATTACATCATCCAAGATGGCGTCCCTTGAATTCCGATTGGCTGATAGAATCCTATCAGCCAATCGGAATTAAGATAGGAAAAATCCTATTGGCTGATGTAATCAGCCAATTGGATTGACCTCACATTCTATTGGCTGTTCCAATCAGCCAATAGAATGCAAGGTCAATCCTATTGGCTGATTGGATCAGCCAATCGGATTGAACTTCAATCCGATTGGCTGATTTCATCAGCCAATAGGATTTTTCCTACCTTAATTCTGATTGGCTGATAGGATTCTATCAGCCAATCGGAATTCAAGGGACGCCATCTTGGATGACGTCATTTAAAGGAACCTTCATTCTTTGTTAGGACTTCGCATCGGCTGGATTGAAGATGGACCCGCTCTGCTACGGAAGGATGAAGATAGAAGATGCCGCCTGGATGAAGCCTTCTGCCGTCTGGAGGACCTCTTCCGCCCCGATCGGATGAAGACTTGGACCCTCTGGAGGACCACTTGTGCCCGGCTGGGTGAAGACGGCTCAAGGTAGGGTGATCTTCAGGGGGTTAGTGTTAGGTTTTTTAAGGGTGGATTGGGTGGGTTTTAGAGTAGGGGTGTGTTGGTGGTGGGTTGTAATGTTGAGGGGGTATTGTACTTTTTTTTTTACAGATGAAAGAGCTGAGTACTTTGGGGCAATGCCCCGCAAAAGGCCCTTTTAAGGGCTATTTGTAATTTAGTATAGGGTAGGGAATTTCATTATTTTAGGGGGCTTTTTTATTTTATTAGGGGGATTAGATTAGGTGTAATTAGTTTAAAATTCTTGTAATTCTTTTTTATTTTCTGTAATTTAGTGTTTGGTTTTTTTCCGTAATTTAGTTTATTTCATTTAATTGTAATTAATTGTAGGTAGTTTAGGTAATTAGTTTAATGATAGTGTAGTGTTAGGTGTAATTGTAACTTAGGTTAGGATTTATTTTACAGGTAATTTTGTACTTATTTTAGCTAGGTAGTTATTAAATAGTTAATAACTATTTAATAACTATTGTACCTAGTTAAAATAAATACAAAGTTGCCTGTAAAATAAAAATAAATCCTAAGCTAGCTACAATGTAACTATTAGTTATATTGTAGCTAGCTTAGGGTTTATTTTATCGGTAAGTATTTAGTTTTAAATAGGTTTAATTTATTTAATTATGTTAAATTAATTTCTTTTAATTTAAATTATATTTAAGTTAGGGGGGTTAGGGTTAGACTTAGGTTTAGGGGTTAATAACTTTATTATAGTAGCGGTGACGTTGGGGTCGGAAGATTAGGGGTTAATAATTGTAGGTTGGTGTTGGCGATGTTGGGGGGGGCAGATTAGGGGTTAATAAAATTTAACTAGTGTTTGTGAGGCAGAAGTGCAGTGGTTTAGAGGTTAATACATTTATTAAAGTGGCGGCGATGTCCGGTGGGCAGATTAGGGGTTAATAATGGTAGGCAGGTGGTGGCGACGTTGGGGGCGGCAGATTAGGGGTTAATAAATATAATGTAGGTGTCGGCGATGTTAGGGGCAGCAGATTAGGGGTTCATAGGTATAATGTAGGTGGCGGCGATGTCCGGTTGGCAGATTAGGGTTTAAAATAATTTATTTTAGTGTTTGCGATGTGGGGGGGGCCTCGGTTTAGGGGTTAATAGGTCGTTTATGGGTGTTAGTGTACTTTGTAGCACTTTAATTAAGAGCTTTATGTTCCGGCGTTAGCCCATAAAACTCTTAACTACTGACTTTTAAATGCGGTAGGAGTCTAGACAGGAGAGGGTCTACCGCTCACTTCTTCCAAGACTCGTAATACCAGGTTTAGGCAAATCCCATTAAAAAGATAGGATACGCAATTGACGTAAGGGGATTTGTGGTAGCCTCGAGTCGCGGAAGAAAAGTGAGCGGTACACCTGTACCTGCCAGACTCGTAATACCAGCGGGCATTAAAAAGCAGCGTTGGGACCTCTCAACCCTGCTTTTTAAGGCTAATGCAAGACTTGTGATCTAGGCGATGGATTTTTTGTTATGTATATCCAATACATATACCCATTTAAGCAATCTCCTTGTGATATCATAAGACTTATTTTAATGTCAAACATCACATGCCATATTTTGCCATCCAGTACCATAAATGTGTTTAAACATGTCTTAAGATATACTGGAATGTAATCTCTAATTGACCTAAGCCCTTGATAGAGACACTGTTTTCCACCAATCTATGTGTTGACATATCATTGATGATGCACCAGGTCTCGTGATATATGCAATAAAATATGAGAGAAACTTAAAAACTATTTACAACAGGGTGTCTGTCTTTTTAAGGATACACATGGAAATACTTAATCTGGAAAAAATAATAATTAGCACACAAAGAAAAAGTTAACCCATCACACCTTAAAGCATTAGATCTTCCAGACACACAGGGCCCGATCTGATATGCAGCGTCGCCCGCAGATGCCGGTGACGCCAAATATTGCGTGGGTTTGATATCACATATACGGCGTAGCATACAACTAACGTGCGTATATTTCTGCCTTCGCCCGTATTATTTTTACCCATAGACTGACATACAAAACACACACAGTTTTTTTATTCAATATACAGCGTAAGGACTTACGCGCGCAGAATTCAGAAAATCTTCTCCATTCTCATCTCGCCACAAATTGCAGGCGCAGCAACCCTTGCACTGACTTAGAAACCAACGTAACTTTCTGAAGGCCTAACAAATGCATGCTAAACAACATACATATCAGCAGCTTGAACACAAATAGTTAAACCTCTTCAAAGCATTTATTATTCCTGCCCCTGCAAGTGTGTCAAACCAATCACAAACACTGCAACCTCACAACAGGAAGCCTAAAAAACCTGCCAATGCACATCCTCATTAGCCACCATGTTTTCCTGCTTTCCATAGATAGGCAGCATCATGGGGCACAAGGGGTGCATCATGGGGCACAAGGGGTGCTGGAAGCCCTACAAGCCCCTGTTGTTCCGTCTATACATGCTGATTCTATAGTTGCTGCTGAGGTCCCTGGTCATGGTGCTGCCCCTGCTGATGCCCCTGCTGCAGCTAGTCATAGAATTACATACTGCGGATTTCCACTGCATGTAAGTGAAACTACTACATCCCACCCCCTTCCCTTAACCACCCTAATTACTAAAAATATCTCATTTGTTTAATTCATGTTTAGGTCACTATGATTTATTGACTATCATCTAAGAAGAATGAAAATGGATGTTTATACCTTATGTTCACACCTTCTGTAAAAACATTATTATTTAGATATATATACCCATGTGCAGGGATAGGCAAGGTGTCCTTCACTAATGGTCTTTACCTTAGAAAATGTCCGCCACAGCCTTGCCTTGTGCCTATCCCTGCCCATGTGTCAATATCCATTGGATGTGAAAAACCTTGATTTGCATCTTATAAGTGAATATTACTATATGTACCCTTCAAACACAACTATGTGATGTGGTTTATAGAACATGAATATGTCATAAACATGATGATATTACCTTTTTTGGGCCATTTCCACACAGGCCTTATCATATGTTTAAACAATATTAGTGTACTAAAACACCCCTTACATGGATGTGGATGACAATTATATAGTAAATAACAGAGGACAAGATTTATGGTCAACTATAACAATTTTTTTTTTTTAGGCTTCTTGGATGAGGAGGCTGAAGTGACTGGAGTGGTTTTCCTAGTTCTCCTGGTTTGGGAAGCTTCAGATGATTCTGCTGGAGTGCTGGCCACAGATGATAGGCTGGAGGCAGTGTGCTTCAGGGACAACTGCAGCTGCTGGTGCATCATGGACAACTGCAGCTGCTGGTGCTTCAGGGACAACTTCAGCTGCTGGTGCTTCAGGGACAACTTCAGCTGCTGGTGCTTCAGGAACAACTTCAGCTGCTGGTGCTTCATGGACAACTTCAGCTGCTGGTGCTTCAGGGACAACTGCAGCTGCTGGTGCTTCATGAACATCTGCAGCTGCTGGTGCTTTATGGACAACTGCCGTTGCTGGTGCTTCAGGGACAACTTCAGCTATATGCTCATCTGAGGATGGTGGAGATCTCCCGAGGGAAGAGGATGGTGGAGCTCTCCCAAGGGAAGCAGATTGTAGAGCTCTCCCAAGGGAAGCGGATGGTGGAGCTCTCCCAAGGGAAGAGGATGGTGGAGCTCTCAGGCTGGATTGGTAGTCCCATTGACGACTAGTGTGTGACCACTCAGCCTGTCCAGTTTGCATATCTTGTGACATCCCCTGTGTGTAAAAGCCATGACTGGCCTGATATTGTGTTGGGGGGGTAAAGACATGGACCCTTCGTGGCTGACTTGGCTCCCCCTCAGAGCCAAAAGGATATTCCTCAGGCCAGGTATTTTGCCAGGGGTTGTATGCCAATGGTGGTGGCATCACTTCTGGGTCCTCAATGGAGGCAATCCAACCCTGCTCATGCCTGGGAGCATACTATCCATGTTGCTGCCTCAAGACTGGTGGTGGAGGTGGCTGCATGGCTGTGACTGGTGGTGGAGGTGGCTGCATGCCTGTGACTGGTGATGGTGGTAGAGGTGGTGGCATGCCTGTTTGCAGCCTGGTGACAGGAGGTTCTGTGGAGGAGTCAAATGATGATAGGGATTAGTACAGTCATATATATGTCCATGTGGGCATACAATGTACATTGATAAATGCTAGGGACAATACTCATTCTCATGTAAAACTGTATAACATGCATGTGCACAATGTGATTTGTGATATGAGGGATTTTAATCTGCACAGTATACAGGTATGTGTTTCATACAATAGTTATGTGTACATGTCAGTGATGGAGAAAATGTGTTCTTTAAGTGACACTATATTCACACAATTTACTTTAGCCTGATGTAGGCACAGAACCTGCTTTCTGAGCTAAAAGTATTGTGATGGCTATAGTGTCCATTTACTGAAAACTCAACATGTGGCTTGAGTTGCATGAATTGCATTGTGTTAAGTAGCATTAATGTGAAATATAATTATAGATGTTTTTGTTAGTAGGCCAAATACCATGCTCCTCATCGTGTACATGAATGTGTGACATTAAAGGATGTTATATCTCAAATACATATAATACTGCTGTGTGGGATGTTACTCACCAGCATGAGGTGCTGTGGTTGCAGCCCCTGAGTCACGAGCCCCTGGAAGTCCACGGACTACTGTGATACTCAGGGACCTGTGTATCATCTCCTGCCAGGTGTTGTATTCGGTTTCCAGGGGTGGACCACCGCATATTCACCTCTGGTGCATGGCTTCCTGCCCCATCTTCTCTTTCACCCGCCTCTTACAATCGTTCCACCTTTTTTAAGTCCCTCGACAGTCCTCCTCTGTGGGCCACACTGTTTACAGCATCCTCTACTGCCAACCATACTGCCTTACGGCTTCGGGCAACGCCTTTGCCCTTCTCCTGGCCAAAGAGGGCACTGTTGTTGTCCATGATGGCCTGGACTAGCGCAACATTCTCATCAAATGAAAAGATTGGGCATCTCATGCGCTCATCCTCTGTGGCCACCTGGCTTGCTCCCTGGGATGTCCCTGGTGTGGGTTCCTCCCTATCCTCTCCCTTCTCCCCCCTTCTGTCCCCATGTGCACCCTCTGTCCCTCTTCTAAGTCTGCCTGTTCTCTGGGTATCTCCCCTCCCATCATCCCTTCTAACTCTCCCTCTCCCCACTCCACTAACTCCCTGACGGGGACCCCGCTGTTCCTCCTTTCCGCTACAATACTCCTCTCCCTGCAACTCCGCTCCCCTCCTCCCCTCTGCCCTACCTCTCCCTGCCATCCTCACACTACACACACTAACACACTCACACTCACTCCCAGTTCAATCACACACAATCACAACCAAACACTCAGCCTATCACACTGTAAAATTTAAATAAAATGTGTGAGGTGTTAGAAAAAAAAAAGTGTTGTGTATTTTGTATATGTATGTATGCAATATGTAAAAATAAGTGTAAGTAAATGTACAAGCTTACCCAAACAAAAATCCGACTTAACTAACTATTATGCTGCTCCTCTCTCTCTCTACTCTTACTAATCCTAAACTCACTGTAGTGTGCTGTAGCTCAACGAACCATCCAAACACACTGAAGAAAATGGCGGCTGCGCATGGGTTTATATATGACTTTTGAATAGCGTAATTATGTTGCGCATTTTTAGATGGAGTCACGGGTAATTTTTACGAGTCTTAGCCTAATTTGCTTAAAACTACACTTTATTGAGACTTTACGTGGACCAAATACTGGCTTAAGTACTTGCGACGACTAAAATGTTTATTTGCGCACTTTTCGGAACAACGCCAGTTTGTCCTACTTACACCACTTTAGCATCTGATGGTGCCGTATATTGGATAGCCCGATGTACGAGGTGAAATTACGGGCGGCGTGGGTTCCCTCGCTTGCGCTGAAAACTACGCGGTATATTGAATCCCTCCTTGTGATGTAGACTGCAGCATTTTATCTATAGTGGACACTTGCAATTGTCATACAAAATATGTCTAATATCCTTTTTTTAAGGGACAATAAGTTATGAATGAATTAAACTATTCTTACAAAAAACATTTATGGTTTATTTTATGCAGTTAATAGACACATCATTGTCACAAGATTAAATGAATAGCAAAATATGGCTGCTAATGAAGAGACAGACAATTTTTTTTATCAAGGGCCAAAAAAAGATGCAATTTAACATATAAAGCACATTTTAATATTGAAGATCCTGAAATATGTCAAATTAATAGGAATGTTTCCCCATTATAGGCCAGATTTCAAGTGTTGTGCTAACTGATTTTTTTCCTCTTTCACTAAGTGCACTGAAAGTAAGCTTTTAACGCGGGAGGGCTAGCGTGCATATTAAAAATTGAAAGTAAAAAGTTAGCACAAGAGCGAAACCCGATGCACGCTAACTTCAGGACTTTAGATATCTTGATCGCATTAACTTCTCTCCCCATAGACTTAACAGTTGCATGCAAACCCAACATGCATTAGACCAACTGTGCTAAACCTGAAGGTATTTATAAATATTTTACAATCCAATGTTCTTAACATAGAAAATATCTGATGATTTATTTTTACATATATTTAAATACCAATTAATATATAAAGGTATACAAATGTGTGTGTGTGTGTATATATATATATATATATATATATATATATATATATATATATATATATATATATATATATATATATATATATATATATATATATATATATTTAGAAATACAGAGAATATTTTCTTCTTAGTGAAGAACATTGGGAAGTAAAATAATTACAGTAAAAACACATATTAAAAAATATTAAATTTGAATAGAAATAGAAATGATTTCCCATGTTTAAATGTATTTTAGTGGAAAGGGCTCCAAAGTGTATATATGTGTTAATATGTGTATATATGTATGTATATACAGTACATGTACATATTAATTAATGCCAGTCAAATATCTTGTTATATAAGATAAACCTTTTAATGTATTTATGTTATCTTTGGTGCAACATTTTTTAACCCTTACACTTTACGCTAGGGGGCCGATTTATCATCGGTCTGTCCGCTCAGCGGATCATGTCCGACAGACATCGATGAATGCCGACAGCATACACTATCGGCATTTATCATTGCACAAGCAGTTCTTCTGAACTGCTTGTGCAATGCCACCCCCTACAGATTTGCGGCCAATCAGCCAGATCATATATAATCGGTCAGATTGATGTCTGCAGCCTCAGAGGCAGCGTACCAATTATGAAGCATCAGCCTTTAGACCCCTGCTTCATAACTGCTGTTTCCAGCAAGCCTGAAGGCTCAGGTGGAAACAGGGGCATCAAGTTCCAGTCGAAGCTTGATAATTCGTCCCCTATGTCTTAAAGCACACTAATCTGTAGTCGCGATTATGCTTCACATATTGCGATAACAATAGCACACCACTTGTAAACTAGCTGTGTATATGCAAATAATAAACTTATACATATGTTTTCAGGGTAGTCATTTTGCATATTCAAAATGAACCTCCATTAGAAATTTAGTGGGCCCTACTATTGTAGTTGGTATTTGCAGTGAGGGTATCAGTGCGTGTGGTATTTGCAGTGAGGGTATCAGTGCGTGGGGTATTTGCAGTGAGGGTATCAGTGCTTGTGATTGGAGGAGTAAGGGCTGTCATATAAGTATTAGTTCATTATTGGAATATGCAGTGTTAACATATACTCTGACTTTGATTATTCATATTGGGCCAGATAAGGAGTGGAGTGCAAACTTGGCACCAAAATGAAAGGGTGTTTATCGCAAGAGTTTGTGCTCATCAGGCTTACTGCTTGTATTGTGAGTTAATAGTAAACATGATTGCTTGAGCACAATCACGATTTCCACTAGAATGATTACCGCGACTTCAGAGCTCTGGTTAACTGATTTTCAAAACATAAAAGTAGTACAAAATGCATCAAAAATGCATTATAAAGTATAGTTACACTCATAATGGTCTTAGATGATAGAAAAAAAAGGCAGGCAAAGGGCCTTAGTGTATATATAAATATACATCTCTAAAGATGGCTTTGTATGTATGTATGTATATATGTATTTACAGACATATAGACACATATAAACACATATACATATAACAATAGCACAAGAACAGTGTTCTGTTATACCCCTAGAGGGGTGCTGCTGTACAACAATATTTGGTAATTCAATTAGGCACCAGCTAGTTACCAGAGTGTTCAAATGTATCTTATTTCATAAACATGATAGTTCTTAGCAATTCACTCACGGGTTAGGCTGATTTCCACACATGTAGAGCGGCCGTTATCCGCTCGTTCCGACATGCAAACACGCAGTTTCAAACTCTGTGTTCCTCCTCCAAGACAATTGTCCACCAAATAGCAGCGAGAGTGCTTCCAAGCCTACTACAACATCGAGAGCCCTTTGTAAAACTTCGATGGAGGTAAACAATATTCAGAAAAACAAAATACAGCCCAGCTCCTATCAATAGGTATAAAACAAGTGGGTACTTCATTGAATCAGTTAAAAACTGTATGCGATACAAGCCACAGTGAGTGAGCAAACAGGTAAGTGCACACCGCTATCCATTAAATCACTGACGCATTTCAGGATATCCCCGTAATCATAGATACTCAGGTCACCCTCTGATAAATACCAAAAGAAAAGTTCAACAGCCAATAGATACATCATATCAGTGCCAAACAAATCAGATTTGCTACTGCGTTAAAGGTATAGCACGCCTTATGAAGAGAAACACATAATTATTGTAAATTGTTAAACATAGGATTCATGAACAACTATCATATCCTGTTTCATATATAAACAAAACAAATATTACAAGGTTACACAAGCATCTACAATATTATTATCATCACCATTGTGTTAATGTTCTCACTAGCCTTTTAGTAATATAATATAAATATATCTTAGCAAGTATCAACCTCATAACATATCTTAATAACTATAGCGAGTTAAAAAGTGTGCAAATAAATAATAGTACTCAAACGATAGTTCATTTCCCCTCAATATCATTTTTACAGATGGTAAGTTAGCAAAACTTTAGCAATAATACGTTTAACACAGATAAGCAAAAAATTACAATTTAACAATTTATCAAATGGTTGTGGTCTTTGTTAAATTGTTCATTTTTGCGTATTTTTGTTAAACGTATTATTGTTAAACCTATGCTAACTTATCCATATGTAAGAACGCTATTGAGGAAAAATAAACTATCATTTGAGTACTATCATTTTTGTGCACACTTTTTAGCTCACTATAGTTTTCAATATATGTAATGGGGTTGATACTTACTAAGATATTTTTATAATATATTACTAAATAGTTTGTGAGAACATTAACACAATGGTGATGAGAATAATATTGTAGATGCTTGTGTAACCTTGTAATATTTGTTTTGTTTATATATGAAACAGGATATATGGTTGTTCATGAATCCTATGTTTAACATTTAACAATTAATATGAGTTTCTCTTCAGAGGCGTGCTATACCTTTAATGCAGTAGCGAATATGATTTGTTAGGCACCGATATGATGTATCTATTGGCTGTTGAACTTTTCTTTTGGTATAAATCAGAGGGTGACCTGAGTATGATTATCTATGATTACAGGGTAAACCCAAAATGCGTCTGTGACGTCATACGGCCCCTCCGTCGTAGCAACTGCTTGTTTCAATGGATAGCGGTGTGCACTTACCTTTTTGCTCACACTCTGTGGCTTGTCTCGCATACAGTTTTTAACTGATTCAATAAAGTACCCACTTGTTTTATACGTATTAATAGGAGCCGAGCTGTATTTTGTTTTTCTGAATATTGTTTGCTGCCACATAAATACATATGTATACATATATAGACATATACAGTGAGTATTGGAAAGGATCACCCCATCTCCTTGAAAATAATCACATTTTGTTGCTTTGCAGCCTGAAATAAAGGCAGAGACATGTTTTTATCCAGTTGTAATTACTATGCAACTTATAACATCCAAGTGAAAGATATAACACCAACAAGTCATTAAAAAATAAACGGCTAGATTTGGAGTTTTGTCGGTAACGACCCGAAAAGCTAACGCCGGCTTTTTTCTGGCTGCACCATAAAAATAACTCTGGTATTGAGAGTCCATATAAAGGCTGCGTTAGGCTCCAAAAAAGGAGCGTAGAGCATATTTAACGCAGCTTCAACTCTTGATACCAGAGTTGCTTACACAAGCGGCCAGCCTCAAAAACGTGCTCGTGCACGATTCCCCCTTAGGAAACAATGGGGCTGTTTGAGCTGAAAAAAAACCTGCAAAAAAGCCGCGTTCAGCTCCTAACGCAGCCCCATTGTTTGCTATGCGGAAACACTTCCTACGTCTGCACCTAACACTCTAACATGTACCCCGAGTCTAAACACCCCTAACCTTACACTTATTAACCCCTAATCTGCCTCCCCCACTATCGCTGACCCCTGCATATTATTATTAAACCCAAATCTCCCGCTCCGTAAACCGCCGCTACTTACATTATCCCTATGTACCCCTAATCTGCTGCCCTAACATCGCCGACCCCTATATTATATTTATTAACCCCTAATGTGCCCCCCACAACGTCGCCTCCACCTGCCTACACTTATTAACCCCTAATCTGCCGAGCGGACCTGAGCGCTACTATAATAAAGTTATTAACCCCTAATCCGCCTCACTAACCCTATAATAAATAGTATTAACCCCTAATCTGCCCTCCCTAACATCGCCGACACCTAACTTCAATTATTAACCCCTAATCTGCCGACCGGACCTCACCGCTACTCTAATAAATGTATTAACCCCTAAAGCTAAGTCTAACCCTAACACTAACACTCCCCTAAGTTGAATATAATTTAAATCTAATTAAATAAATTAACTCTTATTAAATAAATTATTCCTATTTAAAGCTAAATACTTACCTGTAAAATAAACCCTAATATAGCTACAATATGGTTGCCGGTCCGGATCTCCTCTTCTGCCCGGATAGGATGAAGACTTTGGAGCCTCTTCTGGACTTCTTCTTGCCGCTTGATAGAAGACTTCAGCCGGATGATGTATCTCCAGATCCCGCTTGGACTTGGATGAAGATTTCGGAGCCTGGACGGATCGGTGATAGAACACCCCCCTAAATTAAATATAATTTACATCTAACGAAATTAATTATCTCTTATTAAATAAATTATTCCTATTTAAAGCAAAATACTTACCTGTAAAATAAATCCTAATATAACTACAATATAAATTATAATTACATTGTAGCTATTTTAGGATTAATATTTATTTTACAGGCAACTTTGTAATTATTTTAACCATGTACAATAGCTATTAAATAGTTAAGAACGATTTAATAGTTACCTAGTTAAAATAATTACAAAATTACCTGTAAAATAAATCCTAACCTAAGTTAGAATTAAACCTAACACTATACTATCATTAAATTAATTAAATAAAATACCTACAATTACCTACAATTAAACCTAACACTACACTATCAATAAATTAATTAAATACAATTCCTACAAATAACTCCAATGAAATAAACTAACTAAAGTACAAAAAATAAAAAAGAACTAAGTTACAAAAAATAAAAAAATATTTACAAACATAAGAAAAATATTACAACAATTTTAAACTAATTACACCTACTCTAAGCCCCCTAATAAAATAACAAAGACCCCCAAAATAAAAAATGCCCTACCCTATTCTAAATTACTAAAGTTCAAAGCTCTTTTACCTTACCAGCCCTGAACAGGGCCCTTTGCAGGGCATGCCCCAAGAAGTTCAGCTCTTTTGCCTGTAAAAAAAAAAACATACAATACCCCCCCCAACATTACAACCCACATCCGATCAGCCAATAGAATGCGAGCTCAATCTGATTGGCTGATTGGATCAGCCAATCGGATTGAACTTGATTCTGATTGGCTGATTCCATCAGCCAATCAGAATATTCCTACCTTAATTCCGATTGGCTGATAGAATCCTATCAGCCAATCGGAATTCGAGGGACGCCATCTTGGATGACGTCCCTTAAAGGAACCGTCATTCTTCAGTTGGACGTTGCCGGAAGAAGATGGGTCCGCGGTGGAGGTCTTCAGGATGGAGCCGGTCGTCATCGGATGAAGATAGCAGATGCCGCTTGGATCAAGATGGTTGCCGGTCCAGATCGCCTCTTCTTCCCGGATAGGATGAAGACTTTGGAGCCTCTTCTGGACCTCTTCAGCCACCGGATGATGGATCGCCAGCCCCCGCTTGGGTTGGATGAAGATTTTGGAGCCAGGACGGATCGGTGATACTTGGTGAGGTGAAGACAAGGTAGGATGATCTTCAGGGGCTTAGTGTTAGGTTTATTTAAGGGGGGTTTGGGTTAGATTAGGGGTATGTGGGTGGTGGGTTGTAATGTTGGGGGGGGTATTGTATGTTTTTTTTTACAGGCAAAAGAGCTGAACTTCTTGGGGCATGCCCCGCAAAGGTCCCTGTTCAGGGCTGGTAAGGTAAAAGAGCTTTGAACTTTAGTAATTTAGAATAGGGTAGGGCATTTTTTATTTTGGGGGTCTTTGTTATTTTATTAGGGGGCTTAGAGTAGGTGTAATTAGTTTAAAATTGTAATATTTTTCTTATGTTTGTAAATATTTTTTTATTTTTTGTAACAGTTCTTTTTTATTTTTTGTACTTTAGTTAGTTTATTTCATTGTAGTTATTTGTAGATATTGTATTTAATTAATGTATTGATAGTGTAGTGTTAGGTTTAATTGTAGGTAATTATAGGTATTTTATTTAATTAATTTAATGATAGTATAGTGTTAGGTTTAATTGTAACTTAGGTTAGGATTTATTTTACATGTAATTTTGTAATTATTTTAACTAGGTAGCTATTAAATAGTTCTTAACTATTTAATAGCTATTGTACCTGGTTAAAATAATTACAAAGTTGCCTGTAAAATAAATATTAATCCTAAAATAGCTACAATGTAATTATAATTTATATTGTAGCTATATTAGGATTTATTTTACAGGTAAGTATTTAGTTTTAAATAGGAATAATTTATTTAATAAGAGTTAATTTATTTTGTTAGATTAAAATTATATTTAACTTAGGGGGGTGTTAGTGTTAGGTTTAGACTTAGCTTTAGGGGTTAATACATTTATTAGAATAGCGGTGAGCTCCGGTCGGCAGATTAGGGGTTAATAATTGAAGTTAGGTGTCAGCGATGTTAGGGAGGGCAGATTAGGGGTTAATACTATTTATTATAGGGTTAGTGAGGCGGATTAGGGGTTAATAACTTTATTATAGTAGCGGTGCGGTCCCCTCGGCAGATTAGGGGTTAATAAGTGTAGGCAGGTGGAGGCGACGTTGAGGGGGGCAGATTAGGGGTTAATAAATATAATATAGGGGTTGGCGGTGTTAGGGGCAGCAGATTAGGGGTACATAGCTATAATGTAGGTGGCGGCGCTTTGCAGTCGGCAGATTAGGGGTTAATTATTGTAGGTAGCTGACGGCGACGTTGTGGGGGGCAGATTAGGGGTTAATAAATATAATACAGGGGTCGGCGGTGTTAGGGGCAGCAGATTAGGGGTACATAAGTATAACGAAGGTGGCGGTCGGCAGATTAGGGGTTAAAAAAATTTAATCGAGTGGCGGCGATGTGGGGGGGCCTCGGTTTAGGGGTACATAGGTAGTTTATGGGTGTTAGTGTACTTTAGAGTACAGTAGTTAAGAGCGTTATGAACCGGCGTTAGCCCAAAAAGCTCTTAACTACTGACTTTTTTTCTGCGGCTGGAGTTTTGTCGTTAGATTTCTAATGCTCACTTCAGACACGACTCTAAATACCGGAGTTAAAAAGATCCCATTGAAAAGATAGGATACGCAATTGACGTAAGGGGATCTGCGGTATGGAAAAGTCGCGGCTGAAAAGTGAGCGTTAGACCCTTTTTTGAGTGACTCCAAATACCGGAGTTAGCCTAAAACCAGTGTTAGGAGCTTCTAACGCTGGTTTTCACGGCTAACGCCAAACTCCAAATCTAGCCGAAAGAAAATTCAAAAACAGAATCACTGAGTTGGAAAAAGGATCAGCCCCTTGTGTCAGTATTTTGTTGAACCCCCTTTTGCTTTAATTACAGCCTTTAGTCTCTACTAACTTTTTACATCTAAACTGTTCAATATTTGCCCACTTTTCTGCTCCAGTTCCTTTACATTTAATGGTGACCGTTTGTGGAGTGCAGTGTTCAAGTCATGCAACAAATATTCAATGGGGTTTAAGTCTGGGCTCTGACTAGGCCATGCAAGGGCATTCTTTGAGTGTGCCGTTGAGAAGGTTACACCTGATTGAGTTTACAAGTAATTTTAGGAGTGGGTGATACGTTTTCCAACTCAGTGAATTGTCTTAAATTTTGCCTGACATGTTAGTGTTATATTTTTCACTTGTATGTTATAAGTTGCACTGAGTAATTACAACTGGATAAAAAAAAACTGCGTCTATCTTTATTTCAGACTGAAAAGCAACAAAATGTAAATATTTTCAAGGGGGGTGATTCTTTTCAATACCCACTGTATATTAGTGCATTGGAACCCTTTGGCGTTAAGTAGATGAAAACATGTAAAAGAAAATGTATGTTATATTCATATTTAATAAAGGTTTGAACTATGTATTTACTGTAAATATTTTAAATTCCAAAGTTCTGCAGAATATGTTCTAAGTATTTTTAAGTAGATATTTATATATATATATATATATAGATATACAAAACACGGAAGGGAACTGCACTCTCATACTGGACCGGGTACACATCCCATGACCCTGCAACAAGCTCAGCCCTGGGTGCCACTGGCACTCACAGGAAGCTGTGCTGTCCCCAGAGCCACAAGCAGTTAACCCCAGACAGGTCTGGGTGCAAGAACCATAGGGAAAATTACAAAACAAATTAATACAACACACAGAGAAAACCCAGCACTCACTTATAAGCTCTCAGCTAAGATTTAAAAGCAAAAATGGAAAGGTTAGTCACCGCATCTGGCCAAATGGGACAAGCTCAGGTACCACGTCAAGGTCCTTTCCAATACCTGAGACCCTAAAACAGCCACACAATGCAAGCTTTCAAATCCAAACAAACTGAAAACAAGGGAAGGGTGCACAGGAATATGTAAATAGGAGGTAAATCCCAGGCGCCAATATATGGCTAAGGTTTAAAGTGTTAAAAATGTTTATTACAGCTCGTCATATAATGTTAAAATGTAGTTAAATTACAAGGCTAAAAAAGCATGGATCCACGCTATACAATAAAAGATAATAATGGTAGAAAATAACAGTATACAATAGGACAATTGGACATAGAACAGTATAAACAATAGTGCTATACAGTGACTTGGTGCAATACTCCAAGTGAGCTAAAACTGGGGTGTTGACGTCAGGGGTTGCAATAAGAAAGGCCAATACAAACAGTGAAAAAATCCATCAGAAAATCAAAAATCAAATATCAAGATAAAAAATAGTGTCCAATGGGAAGTTAACGTCCAAAGTGGAAAAAATGTGTATCCTTAAAAAGTCAGTGCGAGAGGTAGTCAGTACGTGAGAAAATTTCAAAATTTTCAAAATTTTAACCTTGATCCAAAATAAATCCGATGCGATGCTCCTATTTAGTGTGCTTCCGAAAAAGGTAGAAAAAATATAGAAAAAATATAGAAAAAATATAGAATATTAGTGTAGGTGTGGCCAGCCTGGAGTGGCTGGAGTGGTGAAGGTGAGAGCACACTCAATGACACAGTGCAGACAATTCCAAAAATAAAAATATAAATAAAAAAATTCAAAATTCAGGGGGAAAAATATATATATATATATAAAACCTGTGGAGAGAAAGATAAAAACAATGTGTAGAATGATCACAATATGTTCCTCAAATGAAATAAGGCTTACCAGTGTTGTCTACGCGTTTCGGCCTTCTCTGGGCCTTTATCAAGACTGGTGTGTGTTGCTTACTGATGGCCTTATATAGGGGATGTGTAATTACAACCGGAAGTGCTTTGGTTTAGCCACTTCCGGTTTGGCGATTTCTGTATTTCTCACAAAATAAGTCTAATATGTTATTCCTTAACATAGTTGGTACATCAAAAGTTGCTGCTGTATTCTATTACTAGTATTTTGAGGGGTCTTTGTTTATGATTTCTATATGTTTGTAAGTACGCTATATTTGTTAGTGATGTCACTTCCGGTTTGGGCACTTCCGGTTTGACGATTTTCATTTCTGTATTTCTCACAAAATAAGTCTAATATGTTATTCCTTAACATAGTTGGTACATCAAAAGTTGCTACTGTATTCTATTGCTAGTATTTTGAGGGGTCTTTGTTTATGATTTATATATGTTTGTAAGTACGCTATATTTGTTAGTGATGTCACTTCCGGTTTGGGCACTTCCGGTTTGACGATTTTCATTTTTATCAGAAATAATAAAACTGGATCAGATAAGTTATTTCTTATCATAACTAATATATTAGAGATTGCTGTTTTGTGTTATTAGTATTTCAAAGGTCTTTATTTATGCTTTATCTCATGTGTGTAAATACGCCGTGTTTGTTTGTGACGTCACTTCCGGTTTAGCTATATCCGGTTTGACGTTATTTGTATTGGTCATGAAAAGTTAATAAATAAATTAGTCTGCTAGTCTTTTTATTATTATTGTTATTATGGCAATTGATAGATAGATAAATGCTTTGGTTAAGTTTGTAATATTTGAAAGATCAAAGTTTATGATCTATCGTTTGTGTTTAAATCCTCCTTATTATCTATGGCGTCACTTCCTATTGTCAATATGTTTATTAAAAGTATGACATAAATAAATTCCAGTGTACATGATAAGTGTTTCTTTCGAATCATTTATGCGCTAAATTTATCCCTAGGGAGTTGGCGATGAGCCTTTCATGATCAGTGTATTTTATAACTTATATTCAAGTTATGTTCTGATCTGGGGACTAATATATAAATGGATTGAGTAATATCTCCATAAAGGGTTGGAGCAAAAGGGTAAAGGGTTAAACACCAAATAGTTCAGATATTTAGAATAGTTTCAGTCTTGTGTATTATGTGTAATCCCTCATAAGGATGAATGCTATTTGAATTAATTAATATGAAAATAAAATGAATAAAAATAGAAATTAACCATATGTATATATAAAAAGATAAACTGGACTTTTATGCTTGTAGTATATTTTGATTATATTTTAAATATAGTGTTCTCGGTATGATTAATATCGCTGAATCATCATTTCGGGGGTGTGGTCTTGGGGAAAAGATGTTCTTTGTTTATTGGATCTCAGAGATATGATTGGTTAACGAAATTTTTAATACCAGTATACTGGATAGAATATGCTGGATTGAGTGTTGGTCAGGTATGAAAATGTTCCAATCTTTTGAGAATGTGTGCTATTTCTAGCTATTTTCATAGACTGAAGTATAAACTTATGTGCGATGCTGGTTGAAATATCAACGTGATCAAATTGGCTGAGCTTGCAGGGAAAGCAGATTTTGTTAGCGTATCTTTGTATTTACATAAAATATTGCTAATTGTTTTCAGGGACTGTAGGAGGAATGAAAATAATAAAAGGAGGCCTGGTGTCTAGTGTATGGCTCGGTTTCTTATAGTTGGTTGAGGGATTTGATTACATCAAATTGCGTTAGCTTGAATTTTGGAACTTCATATAGAAGACTGTTGTTATTCTTAATATAAATTGATTCCATATGGAGACCAGTGCCTTAGAGAAGGAGATTGAGGGGTAAGGATTATAGTGAGGTTGGGGTTTTTAGTAGATAGTTTCTGGTAAAAGCTTCTGTGCTTTTAGATCAACAGAGTTTATCTCCTTCTTTATGGAGAGAAGTACCTTTGTAATGGGCAATCAGACTTAGGGAAAAATAGTGAAGAGTCAGCCTTAGGGAAAAGTACCCCGAGGGGAGAGGATCGTTTTGTGGGTGTAGAGATGTTATATCATATTAAATAAATGAGAGAGGTCTTCTTTATTGTTTAACCCCTTGGGGTACAGACAGTCCAGGTTGAAGATCCACTTTGACTCAGCGGTTAGTAATTTTTTTGTGTAATTGCCGCCTCTCCAATCTTTTCGTACCTTCTTTATACCCATATATGTCAAGTCCTTTATATTTCCCTTGTGTTTGCTTGTAAAGTGTCTGTATAAAGCGGTATCCATGTTTAGTTTTTCAATAAGTCGTAAATGTTCACGTATCCTTTCTCTCAAGGACCTCGAGGTTTGGCCCACGTATTGTAGACCACATGAACATTGCAGTATGTAAATCACTCCGCTGTCCTGACATCTGATCAGTTCATGTATTTTGTATCTTTCTTTTGTGTTGAAACTGTAAAATGTGTTGGATTTAATACCGTTTTTGCATGCTTTACAAGATCCACAAGGGAAGAAGCCTTTCACTTCTTTTCCGAATGTGTCTCTGATACCCAGATACTTCTTTTTTTCTATACTGGGAGCGAGTCTATTCTGTAAGTTCCTGGTTTTCCTGTATACAAATTTGGGTCTTTCTGGAATTTTTTCACCAATCAGGTCATCTTCTTTTAAAATTGACCAGTGTTTTTGAAATATTTTTTCGATGATGCTCTTATTCTCGCTGTATTCTGTAATCATTAATATATTGAGGGAGTCGTCTTCTGTCCGTGGTGTTTTTTCTTTATATTTCAAAAGTTCATTTCTATCGATGTTGTTTACTTCTTCGCTTTTCTGTTCCAATAGACTCTCCTTGTAACCTCTCTCCAGGAACTTTGTTTTGATGATTTTGGCTTGTTGATTCCATTTTTCTTCTGTCGAGCAGTTCTTCTTAATCCTTACCAGTTGTCCTTTCGGTATGTTCTCCTTCCAATTTCTATGGTGACAGCTCATGTTGTGAATGTATGTATTACTGTCTACTGCTTTGAAGTGGGTAGAGGTTTCAATCTTACCATCTGTGACCTCTATTTTTAGATCCAGGAAGATGAGTTCGGTTTTACTCCATGAGTGAGTGAATTTCAGACTGTTGGTGCTTCTGTTCATGACTTCAATGGTGTAGTTCAGGTCCTCCTGGGTCCCTTTCCAGATGATAATGATGTCATCTATATAGCGGCGATAGAGGACCAGGTCCGCGCCTGCCGGGCATGAGTCCCAGAAGATGTTTTCCCATTTTCCCATGAATAGGTTTGCATAGCTGGGCGCGAACCTGGTCCCCATCGCCGTACCGCAAATCTGTTGGTAAAAGTTTCCATCATCATGGAAGTAATTGTGGGTCAAGATGTATTTGATTCCATCCAAAATGAAGTCTTTCTGGGCCTCTGGTATTTCTGGATCTTTATCAAGGAAGAATTTTACTGCTTCTAGTCCTTCCTCATGGGGGATGCATGTATATAGTGACATCACGTCACATGTTGCTAAAATATAGCCGTCTTCCCATGGGGTTTCTTGTAAGAGATGTAATATCTGGGTAGAGTCCTTGAGGTATGAGGGCAATTGTTTCACATATCTCTGGAGGTTAAGATCAATGTATTCAGATAGGTTGCTGCTCAAAGAGCCGATGCCTGAAATAATCGGCCTACCTGGTGGTTTCTGTAAAGATTTATGAATCTTTGGCAGATGGTATAGTACCGGTGTGATTGGATAACTGATGTTGATGTAGTTATATTCCTTAGTGGTTAGTATTCCTTGTTCTTTGGCTGGATCCAATATTTGTAGTAATTCCTTTTTGTAAATCTCTACTGGATTTGAAGGTAGTTTTCGATATGTCTCTTGGTCATTCAGGATTCTAGAGTTTTCGGATTTGTAATCCCTTTTGTCCATGATGACGATCCCGCCCCCCTTATCAGCCGGTTTGATGATCAAGTTATGGTTTTCTTCCAAATTTTTTATGGTTGCCATTTGTTGTTTAGAGAGATTCTGCGTTCTTAGTCTCAGTTTCTTAGAGTGTAGATCTTTGATTTCTTTGCATACAATTGTTTCAAAGGCCTCTATGGCTACTCCTTTGCTGTTTGTGGGGTTAAATGTAGACTTAGGTTTCAAGTCTGTGTGTCTGTAGGCATCATCGTGTTCGTATGATTTATATACGGTTCTCTCGATTGCTGATTTGGCGAAGAATCTCTTTAATGTCAACTTTCGTATAAATTCTTTGGTGTTGATGAAGGTTTGGAACTTGTCCAGGCTTCTACTTGGAGCAAATGAGAGGCCCAGCCTCAATATGGAGTTTTCTTCCTTGGTTAATGTGTGAGAACTAAGGTTAAATATACCCTTGTTGTCTTCCATCGTGGTTACCTCATCTTTGTTTTTATTTCTTTTGTTTACTTTTGCTCCTCCTCGTCTTCCTCGATGTTTCTTCTTCTTGTTGGTATCATCAGTCTTTATGGACCTATCTCTCTCTGTTGTTTGGCAGATCTGTCTCTCTCCCTGTTGTGGGGGTGATCTGGTCCTAAAAAAGATGATGATGATGGTGTGTTTGTAGTAGATATTGATATAAGGTGATCTTTGTGTTGATCCTTATATGGCTCCATTTTCCTGGGGCGTTGTTGGATTTTCCATTCATCCTTCTTATCATCCTCAATATTTTTGTAAGGGATCTGTCCTTCTTTCCTCTTTGGTGTTTTGTGCGCATTGTTTTGGTAAAATTCGTCCCTTTTGTTATATCTTTCAAAAGGTGCGTTTGCTCTATAGATCCCATAGTTGGGTCTAGATTCGTTCTGTCTATGATGGTTCGATCCCCTCTCGTAGTAATGTCCTCTCGATGAGTCTTGGTGTAGGTACTCTCCCCTATTTTCTGGGTACTCTGGTCTTCTGTTTTGGGTATAATCCCATCTGTTATACCCAGTATCTCTCCTTCTCTCAGGTCTGTATTCCTCCCTATGTCTAAAATCCCTTTCATCCTCATAGTCCCTTCGGTAGTTATTGTTTTGCCACCTGTTATCATAATAAGATCTGAACCTATTGTTCATATAGGGTGTTTGGGTATAGTAATTTGGTCGTGTAAATCGTCTTCGATATGGTGTGTATTGTTCCTGATTTTTGGGTCCATGGTGTCTCTTTGTTTGTTTTTTATATTCGTAGTTATAGTCTAAGTCCTGTGTGTGTTCATTAGTGTATTCTACGGGCGTAGTTTTGTTTATTATATCTCCCTCTGTATTAATATCTGTAGTTTCTGTTGTCGCAGTATTCGTGTGTTCCTCAACAGTTATTTCCTTACTTTCCAGTTCTCTCAGGAGTTTTTTTGTCTTTTTTTGAATAACTTCATCTCTGATTTTTTTCACTTTTTTAAAAAGGTTATCTTTTTTTTCTAAAATATCAATAGACTCTTGTCCAGAGTGTTCCAAATTAATTAGAATTTCTTCATTCTCTTTAATTTTAGAATCCATGTCACGTGCCAGGGATTCTCTATATTCTATAATTAGTTTTATCAGATGTCTTGATGTGTTTATCAAGACTAATTTCCATTTATCAGAGATGGAATCAGATAGAGGGAAAGCGCATTCCTTATGTGTCATGAGGCCTTTGGGGATGATATCTAATTCTAAGCATTTTTTGAGAAAAGAAATTTCAGCTTTATATTTAACCTCTGAAATTAACAATTTTTCTAATTCTCTAAAGATGGACTGTATGTCTATAGTGTCATCCTCATCTATTTCAATGCTGATTAATTTGGTCTGTTTGTTCACATCAATGCATACATCCTGTCTAAGTGCAGCTAGAGATTCCATGGTACGAAAGAGGGGATCGAACCATCATAGACAGAACGAATCTAGACCCAACTATGGGATCTATAGAGCAAACGCACCTTTTGAAAGATATAACAAAAGGGACGAATTTTACCAAAACAATGCGCACAAAACACCAAAGAGGAAAGAAGGACAGATCCCTTACAAAAATATTGAGGATGATAAGAAGGATGAATGGAAAATCCAACAACGCCCCAGGAAAATGGAGCCATATAAGGATCAACACAAAGATCACCTTATATCAATATCTACTACAAACACACCATCATCATCGTCTTTTTTAGGACCAGATCACCCCCACAACAGGGAGAGAGACAGATCTGCCAAACAACAGAGAGAGATAGGTCCATAAAGACTGATGATACCAACAAGAAGAAGAAACATCGAGGAAGACGAGGAGGAGCAAAAGTAAACAAAAGAAATAAAAACAAAGATGAGGTAACCACGATGGAAGACAACAAGGGTATATTTAACCTTAGTTCTCACACATTAACCAAGGAAGAAAACTCCATATTGAGGCTGGGCCTCTCATTTGCTCCAAGTAGAAGCCTGGACAAGTTCCAAACCTTCATTAACACCAAAGAATTTATACGAAAGTTGACATTAAAGAGATTCTTCGCCAAATCAGCAATCGAGAGAACCGTATATAAATCATACGAACACGATGATGCCTACAGACACACAGACTTGAAACCTAAGTCTACATTTAACCCCACAAACAGCAAAGGAGTAGCTATAGAGGCCTTTGAAACAATTGTATGCAAAGAAATCAAAGATCTACACTCTAAGAAACTGAGACTAAGAACGCAGAATCTCTCTAAACAACAAATGGCAACCATAAAAAATTTGGAAGAAAACCATAACTTAATCATCAAACCGGCTGATAAGGGGGGCGGGATCGTCATCATGGACAAAAGGGATTACAAATCCGAAAACTCTAGAATCCTGAATGACCAAGAGACATATCGAAAACTACCTTCAAATCCAGTAGAGATTTACAAAAAGGAATTACTACAAATATTGGATCCAGCCAAAGAACAAGGAATACTAACCACTAAGGAATATAACTACATCAACATCAGTTATCCAATCACACCGGTACTATACCATCTGCCAAAGATTCATAAATCTTTACAGAAACCACCAGGTAGGCCGATTATTTCAGGCATCGGCTCTTTGAGCAGCAACCTATCTGAATACATTGATCTTAACCTCCAGAGATATGTGAAACAATTGCCCTCATACCTCAAGGACTCTACCCAGATATTACATCTCTTACAAGAAACCCCATGGGAAGACGGCTATATTTTAGCAACATGTGACGTGATGTCACTATATACATGCATCCCCCATGAGGAAGGACTAGAAGCAGTAAAATTCTTCCTTGATAAAGATCCAGAAATACCAGAGGCCCAGAAAGACTTCATTTTGGATGGAATCAAATACATCTTGACCCACAATTACTTCCATGATGATGGAAACTTTTACCAACAGATTTGCGGTACGGCGATGGGGACCAGGTTCGCGCCCAGCTATGCAAACCTATTCATGGGAAAATGGGAAAACATCTTCTGGGACTCATGCCCGGCAGGCGCGGACCTGGTCCTCTATCGCCGCTATATAGATGACATCATTATCATCTGGAAAGGGACCCAGGAGGACCTGAACTACACCATTGAAGTCATGAACAGAAGCACCAACAGTCTGAAATTCACTCACTCATGGAGTAAAACCGAACTCATCTTCCTGGATCTAAAAATAGAGGTCACAGATGGTAAGATTGAAACCTCTACCCACTTCAAAGCAGTAGACAGTAATACATACATTCACAACATGAGCTGTCACCATAGAAATTGGAAGGAGAACATACCGAAAGGACAACTGGTAAGGATTAAGAAGAACTGCTCGACAGAAGAAAAATGGAATCAACAAGCCAAAATCATCAAAACAAAGTTCCTGGAGAGAGGTTACAAGGAGAGTCTATTGGAACAGAAAAGCGAAGAAGTAAACAACATCGATAGAAATGAACTTTTGAAATATAAAGAAAAAACACCACGGACAGAAGACGACTCCCTCAATATATTAATGATTACAGAATACAGCGAGAATAAGAGCATCATCGAAAAAATATTTCAAAAACACTGGTCAATTTTAAAAGAAGATGACCTGATTGGTGAAAAAATTCCAGAAAGACCCAAATTCGTATACAGGAAAACCAGGAACTTACAGAATAGACTCGCTCCCAGTATAGAAAAAAAGAAGTATCTGGGTATCAGAGACACATTCGGAAAAGAAGTGAAAGGCTTCTTCCCTTGTGGATCTTGTAAAGCATGCAAAAACGGTATTAAATCCAACACATTTTACAGTTTCAACACAAAAGAAAGATACAAAATACATGAACTGATCAGATGTCAGGACAGCGGAGTGATTTACATACTGCAATGTTCATGTGGTCTACAATACGTGGGCCAAACCTCGAGGTCCTTGAGAGAAAGGATACGGGAACATTTACGACTTATTGAAAAACTAAACATGGATACCGCTTTATACAGACACTTTACAAGCAAACACAAGGGAAATATAAAGGACTTGACATATATGGGCATAAAGAAGGTACGAAAAGATTGGAGAGGCGGCAATTACACAAAAAAATTACTAACCGCTGAGTCAAAGTGGATCTTCAACCTGGACTGTCTGTACCCCAAGGGGTTAAACAATAAAGAAGACCTCTCTCATTTATTTAATATGATATAACATCTCTACACCCACAAAACGATCCTCTCCCCTCGGGGTACTTTTCCCTAAGGCTGACTCTTCACTATTTTTCCCTAAGTCTGATTGCCCATTACAAAGGTACTTCTCTCCATAAAGAAGGAGATAAACTCTGTTGATCTAAAAGCACAGAAGCTTTTACCAGAAACTATCTACTAAAAACCCCAACCTCACTATAATCCTTACCCCTCAATCTCCTTCTCTAAGGCACTGGTCTCCATATGGAATCAATTTATATTAAGAATAACAACAGTCTTCTATATGAAGTTCCAAAATTCAAGCTAACGCAATTTGATGTAATCAAATCCCTCAACCAACTATAAGAAACCGAGCCATACACTAGACACCAGGCCTCCTTTTATTATTTTCATTCCTCCTACAGTCCCTGAAAACAATTAGCAATATTTTATGTAAATACAAAGATACGCTAACAAAATCTGCTTTCCCTGCAAGCTCAGCCAATTTGATCACGTTGATATTTCAACCAGCATCGCACATAAGTTTATACTTCAGTCTATGAAAATAGCTAGAAATAGCACACATTCTCAAAAGATTGGAACATTTTCATACCTGACCAACACTCAATCCAGCATATTCTATCCAGTATACTGGTATTAAAAATTTCGTTAACCAATCATATCTCTGAGATCCAATAAACAAAGAACATCTTTTCCCCAAGACCACACCCCCGAAATGATGATTCAGCGATATTAATCATACCGAGAACACTATATTTAAAATATAATCAAAATATACTACAAGCATAAAAGTCCAGTTTATCTTTTTATATATACATATGGTTAATTTCTATTTTTATTCATTTTATTTTCATATTAATTAATTCAAATAACATTCATCCTTATGAGGGATTACACATAATACACAAGACTGAAACTATTCTAAATATCTGAACTATTTGGTGTTTAACCCTTTACCCTTTTGCTCCAACCCTTTATGGAGATATTACTCAATCCATTTATATATTAGCCCCCAGATCAGAACATAACTTGAATATAAGTTATAAAATACACTGATCATGAAAGGCTCATCGCCAACTCCCTAGGGATAAATTTAGCGCATAAATGATTCGAAAGAAACACTTATCATGTACACTGGAATTTATTTATGTCATACTTTTAATAAACATATTGACAATAGGAAGTGACGCCATAGATAATAAGGAGGATTTAAACACAAACGATAGATCATAAACATTGATCTTTCAAATATTACAAACTTAACCAAAGCATTTATCTATCTATCAATTGCCATAATAACAATAATAATAAAAAGACTAGCAGACTAATTTATTTATTAACTTTTCATGACCAATACAAATAACGTCAAACCGGATATAGCTAAACCGGAAGTGACGTCACAAACAAACACGGCGTATTTACACACATGAGATAAAGCATAAATAAAGACCTTTGAAATACTAATAACACAAAACAGCAATCTCTAATATATTAGTTATGATAAGAAATAACCTATCTGATCCAGTTTTATTATTTCTGATAAAAATGAAAATCGTCAAACCGGAAGTGCCCAAACCGGAAGTGACATCACTAACAAATATAGCGTACTTACAAACATATATAAATCATAAACAAAGACCCCTCAAAATACTAGCAATAGAATACAGTAGCAACTTTTGATGTACCAACTATGTTAAGGAATAACATATTAGACTTATTTTGTGAGAAATACAGAAATGAAAATCGTCAAACCGGAAGTGCCCAAACCGGAAGTGACATCACTAACAAATATAGCGTACTTACAAACATATAGAAATCATAAACAAAGACCCCTCAAAATACTAGTAATAGAATACAGCAGCAACTTTTGATGTACCAACTATGTTAAGGAATAACATATTAGACTTATTTTGTGAGAAATACAGAAATCGCCAAACCGGAAGTGGCTAAACCAAAGCACTTCCGGTTGTAATTACACATCCCCTATATAAGGCCATCAGTAAGCAACACACACCAGTCTTGATAAAGGCCCAGAGAAGGCCGAAACGCGTAGACAACACTGGTAAGCCTTATTTCATTTGAGGAACATATTGTGATCATTCTACACATTGTTTTTATCTTTCTCTCCACAGGTTTTATATATATATATATATATATATTTTTCCCCCTGAATTTTGAATTTTTTTATTTATATTTTTATTTTTGGAATTGTCTGCACTGTGTCATTGAGTGTGCTCTCACCTTCACCACTCCAGCCACTCCAGGCTGGCCACACCTACACTAATATTCTATATTTTTTCTATATTTTTTCTATATTTTTTCTACCTTTTTCGGAAGCACACTAAATAGGAGCATCGCATCGGATTTATTTTGGATCAAGGTTAAAATTTTGAAAATTTTGAAATTTTCTCACGTACTGACTACCTCTCGCACTGACTTTTTAAGGATACACATTTTTTCCACTTTGGACGTTAACTTCCCATTGGACACTATTTTTTATCTTGATATTTGATTTTTGATTTTCTGATGGATTTTTTCACTGTTTGTATTGGCCTTTCTTATTGCAACCCCTGACGTCAACACCCCAGTTTTAGCTCACTTGGAGTATTGCACCAAGTCACTGTATAGCACTATTGTTTATACTGTTCTATGTCCAATTGTCCTATTGTATACTGTTATTTTCTACCATTATTATCTTTTATTGTATAGCGTGGATCCATGCTTTTTTAGCCTTGTAATTTAACTACATTTTAACATTATATGACGAGCTGTAATAAACATTTTTAACACTTTAAACCTTAGCCATATATTGGCGCCTGGGATTTACCTCCTATTTACTATTTCTCCAGGTGATAACTAGGTATCACCCCCCTAGGCCGATAAGGTTCTAGTAGGCGCTGGGATATTTTCATATTGTTTACCACTGCACAGGAATATGTAACCACCCTAGACATATACAAAACACGGAAGGGAACTGCACTCTCATACTGGACCGGGTACACATCCCATGACCCTGCAACATGCTCAGCCCTGGGTGCCACTGGCACTCACAGGAAGCTGTGCTGTCCCCAGAGCCACAAGCAGTTAACCCCAGACAGGTCTGGGTGCAAGAACCATAGGGAAAATTACAAAACAAATTAATACAACACACAGAGAAAACCCAGCACTCACTTACAAGCTCTCAGCTAAGATTTAAAAGCAAAAATGGAAAGGTTAGTCACCGCATCTGGCCAAATGGAAAGGACCTTGACGTGGTACCTGAGCTTGTCCCATTTGGCCAGATGCGGTGACTAACCTTTCCATTTTTGCTTTTAAATCTTAGCTGAGAGCTTGTAAGTGAGTGCTGTGTTTTCTCTGTGTGTTATATATATATATATATATATATATATATATATAGTATTCTATATATATATATATATATATATATATATATATATATATATATATATATATATATAGTATTCTTCAACATAGGTTTCACTGGGTTTACAAAAAAACGTATTTATTAGGTAACGTTTCGGCGTTCACAGACCCCTTCCTCAGACCAGAACAAACATGTAACTAAACACAGTGACTTATGAACACCTTAAGCCCCACCCACCACTAAATCAAATGAGAATTGTGCCAAAACTGGGGTTGTTATGGTGATAACCCCTGTATTCCTCAGTGTGACCTTACTACTAATACAGGCATTCATATATGTTTCAAATTTGTATAGATAGTATAATATCCCACCTCAGCAGAAATAGGATTATTACACCTTAAGTGGGTGAGACTCTGTGACAGAGGAGGATTCTAAGGCCCAAAGGCAACCATTCAAACCTTCATATGATTTAATTTGCTTTTATTAACCAAAGTGTATAGCTTATATAAATATATATATAAAAATACAGTGTGTGTGTATATATATATATATTAATTGTTGGGGGTGGAAGTCTTGGTGAGTTCCTACACTTTTTTTGTAGGACTTGACCCCTGATACCACAGGCTACATCAGCTATTTAAAATAAGGGTAAACAATCTTCTTGTAAACAATTTAATACACTCTAGAAGGTAAAATAGATAATTGGGAACAGTTTAAAGGGGGAAAATGTTTTGGTGAACAGTCCCTTTAAGTCTTGGACAAATGCCCACCCAGAATTTCCAGATGTCCTTTTAATCTCTGTAGTTGATCAATCATATGATTGATTTCCCATTTCTATGTTTGCTGAACAACAACCAACAACCTGCTTCTTAACTACATATCCTGTTTTTTTGTGTCTCACCTTAGTTCAAAATGTAAGCTACTCTTGACTCTCAAAGACATGTAGGACATTTTTAAGAGAAACAAAAGTATTGTGTTTTTTCATGCATCTAAAATACATAATTTGAATCTGTATTATATTTTGCCACACTGTTCATTTGTAACACTGGTGTAACTTTAATGAGAAAAAAATAAAATCTGCTTCTTTTTATGCTTGTAAGATTTGTCACTGTCCACTAGTAAAACAGTGAACGTTCTACTACTGTTATATATAAAAAAAAAAAAAAATAGAATAAATAATTATACCTTTATTGATGCAAAAACAGTTTTCACATGCCTGAATATTGCTCTTTCATATGCATGAAAGAACATTTTAAACTAGCCTTTTTAAGCATGTTGTTAAGGCAGTGGCGTATTTAGGTTTTGTGCTGCCCTAGGCATTCCAAATTCTGCTGCCCCCTACCCCCCCCCCCCCCCCAAAAAAAAAAAAAAGGTTTTAGGCCTTTTTTGAACATAATATTTTTTTGGCAGGTGTAATGTGAATTTCCATACACGCATGCACAGAGCTATACACACACATATACACAGTTATACACCGGCACACACACACATACACACACATTTTCTGACAAGTTTCTTACATTGCAGGGAAAATGTGAATTAGAAATAAGAAATGATAAGCTCATATGCAGAAAATGAACTAGACAAATACATAAAGCAGTCTGTAGCAGACACAATATATGACAATTGATAGAAGTATAATTTTATATAGTAAAAATAATTAGAGACACAAGCAGTGGCGGTTGGTAAAGATTTGAGATAGTCAGCACCTCTGCTCCTCTCAAACTCTGCACCTGTTACACCCAACCACTGTACCTGCTTCATATTGTAACATGTGCACACACATGCATATAAACACACATCTATATACACAATTTCCATACTGCAATCAAATCACCACTAAATTACATTCACTGTGCATACTGCGAGCAAATCCATTATTTGAAAACTTATAGATTCTGGTCAAACGTGTCCAGAACCTGGTTACAATGTTCTGAATGTGTTAGATTTTCAAATTAAATATTTATTTGCAGTGTACATGGTATCATCTGTTTATTATGGATAGCATGGGAGGGTAACTATTTAGTGCTTCTTGGCTCATACAGTCAGCAGCCTTAGGCATTTCATGATTAGTGAAAAAGGTGATAGAAAAAGGAGAAATAATGCTGAGCGTAGTTCTTAAATCAACACAGCCAGGGAGTGAAAAATGCTACAACCATAAACCTATTCTAATTTGACACAATATTACTACCATCTACAAAGAAAAAAAAAAAAGGGAACAAGTTTCTCTATTTGTGGCTAGAAAACGTACATCATTCCAGGACAGTTTCCCAATGAACAGGAGAAATTGATGGATGAGTTTCAGCATTGCGATCCATTTTCAGTCCCACAGTACCGCCTAGGAGATCACCTGCGCATGTGTGAAGGCTCTGGCGGAAAGCCGGTCACGTGACTGCTTGGCGGTAAGCTGCCCAGTCCGACAAAAACAATTATTTTGTTATAGCTGCTGCCACACAGTCAGTACATACCGCCAGGCACTCTATACTGCTCTCTGTCCATCTCTGCCCAGCAGTACAGCGGCACTCTTTATACTGCTTTGCTGATGAGACTTGCATAGGTGACATCCCTGATTGCTCTTTTCTCATTCTGAAGTGCAGCGACTGGCGGAAGTGCCGCCCCCCAAACTCCTTGTTGGCCTAGGCCTTAATATGCCCCTGTGTTAAGGGGAAATAGAGTGTGAGCATGAAGGATATCATTGACATCTACATTTTAGTCTTCTGTGTCTAATCTGTTTACTAGTTATGTGTATGCTTTTTTTCATATTATTTTTATTAAGGACAGAAAACAAACTTACAGAGCATATGAAATACAAGAGTTACATCACATTTCTACATCATATTTGATTGTCAAACAAAGGCTTGCAAAATTACATATGTCCTTATTTTAACTCTCATTATTACATTTCTATGTAGGACATTCTAGACCTGCAAATTGCTATAAACAAATAAGGATCTAATAAGAAATAAATTAGACATAAATTACCATAATATACCATAATAAAAATACCATAATAAAAATAAAAAAGGGGAAAAGACTCTAGTAGTGATGTTGTCTCCAATAGATAGGATAATCGTCCAATTGTATCAGCTGAAGGAAGAGGAGGGAGGTACGAAAATGATCTATGATCTGTATTTGAGTCTCCCTGGAATAGGATAATATTACTCCATCCCATTTGGGCATAAAGGCTTTCAATTTATTGTCCAGAAAATCATTTTGATCCAGGACTATTTAATATGTCATATTGTGTACAAAAGCAGCTATACTCAGTGCTGTTAATATTGAAGTATTAATCAGAGGCTTTTTCTGAATGCTCCTTTGTGAAGCTAGAACAAAGATGTGAACGGGCTCTAAATTGAATTTTACAGGTATGAATCTGTTTAGCCAAAACTCTATTTGCTTCCAAATTTTTTTAATTTTGGTAATGTGTATGCTATGTTTGTGATTAGAATTTGTGATTATCATATATATTTATATAGGTCTACTATACATGAAAAGAAAAAAATACTCCTGGCTCTAACTGCCATTTTCCAATCTTATCTCATAATGTGCATGGAAGATATTTATAAATCCCTTTTAGGATCCATAATTTGGCCCTGATGATCAAAAGTAACACGAGGAGGCAAGATATTCAAAAGCGATCCTTTGTGATGTTTAGAAAGCCGGCAACATATTCTAAAGGGCTGACAGTACTGTTTAAAGGCAGAATTGCCAAGATGTATCTTACCATACATTTCCGTGGGTGGCGATGCTGCTCTTATACCAGCAATATAGTCATCGTAGGTGTAATATAAATCATCCCTTAAAAAAGTATTGTATGATAATTTGTCAATAGAGACTCACTCAACCTCTGTTCGTACAATACAATAGTGAATTAAACATATCAATAATACATCTATAGGAGCAAGGGAATTGTGGGTATATACTCTATGTATATACCCTGTTTAATGTATATGTATTGAATAGTATAATGTTACAATATGTATTCAATAGAGTGCACTCGCACTATAGCAAATGTGTTCTATATTAATATATATTTACATTTTTATGTATAGATATACAGGGAGTGCAGAATTATTAGGCAAGTTGTATTTTTGAGGATTAATTTTATTATTGAACAACAACCATGTTCTCAATGAACCCAAAAAACTCATTAATATCAAAGCTGAATAGTTTTGGAAGTAGTTTTTAGTTTGTTTTTAGTTATAGCTATTTTAGGGGGATATCTGTGTGTGCAGGTGACTATTACTGTGCATAATTATTAGGCAACTTAACAAAAACAAATATATACCCATTTCAATTATTTATTTTTACCAGTGAAACCAATATAACATCTCAACATTCACAAATATACATTTCTGACATACAAAAACAAAACAAAAACAAATCAGTGACCAATATAGCCACCTTTCTTTGCAAGGACACTCAAAAGCCTGCCATCCATGGATTCTGTCAGTGTTTTGATCTGTTCACCATCAACATTGCGTGCAGCAGCAACCGCAGCCTCCCAGACACTGTTCAGAGAGGTGTACTGTTTTCCCTCCTTGTAAATCTCACATTTGATGATGGACCACAGGTTCTCAATGGGGTTCAGATCAGGTGAACAAGGAGGCCATGTCATTAGATTTTCTTCTTTTATACCCTTTCTTGCCATCCACGCTGTGGAGTACTTGGACGCGTGTGATGGAGCATTGTCCTGCATGAAAATCATGTTTTTCTTGAAGGATGCAGACTTCTTCCTGTACCACTGCTTGAAGAAGGTGTCTTCCAGAAACTGGCAGTAGGACTGGGAGTTGAGCTTGACTCCATCCTCAACCCGAAAAGGCCCCACAAGCTCATCTTTGATGATACCAGCCCAAACCAGTACTCCACCTCCACCTTGCTGGCGTCTGAGTCGGACTGGAGCTCTCTGCCCTTTACCAATCCAGCCACAGGCCCATCCATCTGGCCCATCAAGACTCACTCTCATTTCATCAGTCCATAAAACCTTAGAAAAATCAGTCTTGAGATATTTCTTGGCCCAGTCTTGACGTTTCAGCTTGTGTGTCTTGTTCAGTGGTGGTCGTCTTTCAGCCTTTCTTACCTTGGCCATGTCTCTGAGTATTGCACACCTTGTGCTTTTGGGCACTCCAGTGATGTTGCAGCTCTGAAATATGGCCAAACTGGTGGCAAGTGGCATCTTGGCAGCTGCACGCTTGACTTTTCTCAGTTCATGGGCAGTTATTTTGCGCCTTGGTTTTTCCACACGCTTCTTGCGACCCTGTTGACTATTTTGAATGAAACGCTTGATTGTTCGATGATCACGCTTCAGAAGCTTTGCAATTTTAAGAGTGCTGCATCCCTCTGCAAGATATTTCACTATTTTTGACTTTTCTGAGCCTGTCAAGTCCTTCTTTTGACCCATTTTGCCAAAGGAAAGGAAGTTGCCTAATAATTATGCACACCTGATATAGGGTGTTAATGTCATTAGACCACACCCCTTCTCATTACAGAGATGCACATCACCTAATATGCTTAATTGGTAGTAGGCTTTCGAGCCTATACAGCTTGGAGTAAGACAACATGCATAATGAGGATGATGTGGTCAAAATACTCATTTGCCTAATAATTCTGCACTCCCTGTATATTAGTACATACATTATTAAAGATAGCAAATTGTGATTGCAATATAATGAAATATGAATATTACACACCTGAAGATACATTCTCCATATTGTGGAATATGAAAACGCAAAAACGTGATTGCATATTAGTGTCAACTGCTTTTCAGTGGTGATATTTCCCACATATGCATAAAATGAAGTGTTACTACAAATAAAACTTTTTTTTTTCCCTAATGCACAGAGTATTTTGTGTAAACAAAATTTGAAGACAGCTCCCCCTGCCACTGACATCGCAGCTTAGTAGTGATGTGGGTGGACTTTTGCTTAAGTGGTGATCACCATTATATCCTATTAGAGACACATCACCATTTATCAGCACAGTGAGGGTTAGCCCACTTTTTTAGAATATATTGACATACTGACAGACTGCGAGCCAGTCTATGTTTTCAATATCAGGACCTTTATGTTTGATTTGTTGTACAGTTCTTGAACCCAAAAATTAAATGGTTCATAAAATAAAAATTAAACTTAAATGGAATTTATTTATCTAATTACAAAGTCAAAATTAAATATTTATGATTCAAAAAGAACATGACATATTAAACAGCTTTCCAATTTATGTCTATGATGAGTTTTCCTAAGTTATCTTGTTGTAAGAAAGTGCATCCTGTTGAATACTGTGGATTTTGAAGATTGCACACTGGTTCAGAAGATTTTTGGATTGTGAGTGTGCACTTTTGAGGATATATAAATATATATATATATATATATATATATATATATATATATATATAGGTATAAACAGATATATATATATATATATATATATATATATACAATATATATATATATATATACTGTTTATGAATATATAGGTGAAGAAAATTGGGATTTAAAATATTTACAGTACATACGCAGTATAACACTCCCGCTTGCACGCTAACATTGCTAGTAGTAAGCATTTTGCATGCATCAGGTATCGCTTGTATTACAAGTTGAAAGTAAAACGTTTTCTATCACATGCTAACCTGATGGGTGCAAAATGCCGAACTTTGAATATTGCGCACAAATCAACATATTCCCCTATAAGGAGCAAAAAAGTGGGAAAAACACCTTACTTGCGCGGCAAACCGGATCGTATATCCTCAAGTGCGCTAACCGGACATGAGAATATGAATTCTTAACATTCCAATGTTCTTAACATAGCAGAATATGTTCTATTTCTTCTGTTAAGTGTGATCAGTCCACGGGTCATCATTACTTGTGGGGATATTAACTGCTCCCCTACAGGAAGTGCAAGAGGATTCACCCAGCAGAGTTGCTATATAGCTCCTCCCCTCTACGTCACCCCCAGTCATTCTCTTGCACCCAACGACTAGATAGGATGTGTGAGAGGACTATGGTGATATATTTAGTTTTTATATCTTCAATCAAAAGTTTGTTATTTTATAATAGCACCGGAGTGTGTTATTCCTTCTCTGGTAGAATTTGAAGAAGAATCTACCTGAGTTTTTCTATGATTTTAGCCGGAGTAGTTAAGATCATATTGCTGTTTCTCGGCCATCTGAGGAGAGGTAAACTTCAGATCAGGGGACAGCAGGCAGATTAATCTGCAAAGAGGTATGTAGCAGTTTATTATTTTCTGACATGGAATTGATGAGAAAATCCTGCCATACCGTTATAATGTAAACTCAGCCTTGAATGCAGTAGATGTAGCTGATATCAGGCTGTCATGTATGTATATTTTACACTTCAGTTTTCTGGGAAATGGTACTTCTCTGGCTTTTAAACTGTATACATAGACTTAACCTATTTTGCAGGGACTTGCAATAGGTTTTAAATGACAATTAATTATTGAGGTAAAACGTTTTTTTGCTGGCATGTAAAAACGTTTTTTTCTCTGAGGTACTGGGTGAAAAAATGTTTTGGGCACTTTTTTTCCACTTGGCAATAGTTTTGATTTAAATTAGAGCAGTTCACTGATCCCTCTCACTGTTATGTGTGTGGGGGAGGGGCCATTTTGGTGCTTTCACTATGCATCAGAAAAACTCAGTCAGAGGTTCATTTTCTTCCTGCATGATCCGGTTCATCTCTACAGAGTTCAGGGATCTCAAGAGTCTTTTTTGAGGGAAGTAATCATTCACAGCAGAGCTGTGCTGATTGTATTGACTGTGATATAAAAAACGTTTATTTGTGTATTTTTTTCTGCTGCCTGGGTTAGTTATCATTTGCTGAGGGGAACAATCCTTTGCTAAAACTGTATATTCTGACAAAGATTGATGCTATAACTTAATTATTTTATCTGTTATAATATTTTCTGTGCTTCTTAAAGGCACAGTTCGTTTTCATATTATTTGTAAATTACTTTGAAAAGTATTTCCAAGTTGCTGTTTATTTGCTAGTGTGTTAAACATGTCTGATTCAGAGGAATATCTCTGTGCTATATGTGTTAATGCCAAAGTGGAGCCCAATAGAAATTTATGTACTAAATGTATTGATGCTACTTTAAAAAATAGTCAATCTGTACAAATTGAACATATTTCACCAAACAACGAGGGGAGAGTTATGCCGACTAACTCGCCTCACGTGTCAGTACCTGCATCTCCCGCTCAGGAGGTGCGTGATATTGTAGCGCCGAGTGCATCTGGGCGGCCATTACAAATCACATTACAAGATATGGCTACTGTTATGACTGAAGTTTTGGCTAAACTACCAGAACTAAGAGGTAAACGTGATCACTCTGGGATGAGAACAGAGTGCGCTGATAATGCAAGGGCCATGTCTGATACTGCGTCACAGTTTGCAGAACGTGAAGACGGAGAGCTTCATTCTGTGGGTGACGGTTCTGATCCAAATAAACTGGACTCAGACATTTCAAATTTTAAATTTAAGCTTGAGAACCTCCGTGTGTTACTAGGGGAGGTATTAGCGGCTCTGAATGATTGTAACACAGTTGCAATCCCAGAAAAAATGTGTAGGTTGGATAAATATTTTGCGGTACCGACGAGTACTGACGTTTTTCCTATACCTAAGAGACTTACTGACATTGTTACTAAGGAGTGGGATAGACCCGGTGTGCCTTTCTCACCCCCTCCTATATTCAGAAAAATGTTTCCAATAGACGCCGCCACACGGGACTTATGGCAAATGGTCCCTAAGGTGGAGGGAGCAGTTTCTACTTTAGCTAAGCGTACCACTATCCCAGTGGAGGATAGCTGTGCTTTTTCAGATCCAATGGATAAAAAATTAGAGGGTTACCTTAAGAAAATGTTTGTTCAACAAGGGTTTATATTGCAACCTCTTGCATGTATTGCGCCTGTCACGGCTGCAGCAGCATTTTGGTTTGAGTCTCTGGAAGAGACACTTCAATCATCCACACTAGATGACATCACACACAAACTTACATTCCTTAAGTTAGCTAATTCATTTATTTCAGATGCCGTAGTACATTTAACTAAACTTGCGGCTAAAAATTCAGGATTCGCCATTCAGGCACGCAGAGCTCTGTGGCTAAAATCCTGGTCAGCTGATGTTACGTCTAAATCTAAATTGCTTAATATTCCTTTCAAAGGGCAGACCTTATTCGGGCCCGGCTTGAAAGAGATTATTGATGACATTACAGGAGGTAAAGGTCATGCCCTGCCTCAGGACAAGGCCAAAGCCAAGGCTAGACAGTCCAATTTTCATTCCTTTCGTAATTTCAAAGCAGGAGCAGCATCAACTTCCTCTGCACCAAAACAGGAAGGAGCTGTTGCTCGCTACAGACAAGGCTGGAAACCTAACCAGTCCTGGAACAGGGGCAAACAGGCCAGAAAACCTGCTGCTGCCCCTAAGACAGCATGAATTGAGGGCCCCCGATCCGGGACCGGATCTAGTGGGGGGCAGACTTTCCCTCTTCGCCCAGGCTTGGGCAAGAGATGTTCAGGATCCCTGGGCGTTAGAGATCATATCTCAGGGATACCTTCTGGACTTCAAATCCTCTCCCCCAAGAGGGAGATTTCATCTGTCAAGGTTGTCAACAAACCTAACAAAGAAGGAAGCGTTTCTACGCTGCGTACAAGATCTTTTATTAATGGGAGTGATCCATCCAGTTCCGCGGTTGGAACAAGGACAAGGGTTTTACTCAAATCTGTTTGTAGTTCCCAAAAAGAGGGAACCTTCAGGCCAATCTTGGATTTAAAGATCCTAAACAAATTCCTAAGAGTTCCATCGTTCAAGATGGAAACTATTCGAACAATTTTGCCCATGATCCAAGAGGGTCAGTACTTGACCACAGTGGATTTAAAGGATGCTTACCTTCACATACCGATTCACAGAAGTCATTACCGGTATCTAAGGTTTGCCTTTTTAGACAGGCATTACCAGTTTGTAGCTCTTCCATTCGGACTGGCTACGGCTCCAAGAATCTTCACAAAGGTTCTGGGCACTCTTCTGGCGGTACTAAGACCGCGAGGAATTTCAGTAGCTCCGTACTTAGACGACATACTGATACAAGCTTCAAGCTTTCAAACTGCCAAATCTCATACAGAGATAGTACTGGCATTTCTAAGGTCGCATGGATGGAAAGTGAACGAAGAGAAAAGTTCTCTCTTTCCACTCACAAGAGTTCCCTTCCTGGGGACTCTGATAGATTCTGTAGAAATGAAGATTTACCTGACAGAGGACAGGTTAACAAAACTTCAAAATGCATGCCGTGTCCTTCATTCCATTCAAGAGACCAGAAATTCTCTTCTATGGTGGCTTTATCGGCCACATCTGTCCAGGGGAATGCCATTCAGCAGGCCAGACTGGTCAATTGTAACAACAGACGCCAGCCTACTAGGTTGGGGCGCTGTCTGGAATTCTCTGAAGGCTCAGGGACTATGGAATCAGGAGGAGAGTCTTCTTCCAATAAACATTCTGGAATTGAGAGCAGTCCTCAATGCTCTTCTGGCTTGGCCCCAGTTAGCAACTCGGGGGTTCATCAGGTTCCAGTCGGACAACATCACGACTGTAGCTTATATCAACCATCAGGGAGGGACAAGAAGCTCCCTAGCAATGATGGAAGTATCGAAGATAATTCGCTGGGCAGAGTCTCACTCTTGCCACCTGTCTGCAATCCACATCCCGGGAGTGGAGAACTGGGAGGCGGATTTCTTAAGTCGTCAGACTTTTCATCCGGGGGAGTGGGAACTTCATCCAGAGGTCTTTGCCCAAATACTTCCACGTTGGGGCAAACCAGAGATAGATCTCATGGCGTCTCGACAGAATGCCAAGCTTCCGCGCTACGGGTCCAGATCCAGGGATCCGGGAGCGGTCCTGATAGATGCCTTGACAGCACCATGGACCTTCAGGATGGCTTATGTGTTTCCACCTTTCCCGATGCTTCCTCGATTGATTGCCAGAATCAAACAGGAGAAAGCATCAGTGATTCTAATAGCGCCTGCATGGCCACGCAGGACTTGGTATACAGATCTGGTGGACATGTCATTCTGTCCACCTTGGTCGTTACCTCTGAAACAGGACCTTCTGATTCAGGGTCCTTTCAAACATCAAAATCTAACTTCTCTGAAGCTGACTGCTTGGAAATTGAACGCTTGATCTTATCAAAGCGTGGTTTTTCTGAGTCAGTTATTGATACCTTAATACAGGCTAGGAAGCCTGTCACCAGAAAGATTTACCATAAAATATGGCGTAAATACCTATATTGGTGCGAATCCAAAGGTTACTCTTGGAGTAAGGTTAGGATTCCTAGGATATTGTCTTTTCTACAAGAAGGTTTAGAAAAGGGGTTATCCGCTAGTTCCTTAAAGGGACAGATCTCAGCTCTGTCCATTCTGTTACACAAGCGTCTGTCAGAAGTTCCAGACGTTCAGGCTTTTTGTCAGGCTTTGGCCAGGATTAAACCTGTGTTTAAAGCTGTGGCTCCACCATGGAGTTTAAACCTTGTTCTTAACGTTTTACAGGGTGTTCCGTTCGAACCCCTTCATTCCATTGATATAAAGTTGTTATCTTGGAAAGTTCTATTTTTAATGGCTATTTCCTCGGCTCGAAGAGTCTCTGAGTTATCAGCCTTACATTGTGATTCTCCTTATTTGATTTTTCACTCGGATAAGGTAGTTCTGCGTACTAAGCCTGGGTTCTTACCTAAGGTAGTCACTAACAGGAATATCAATCAGGAGATTGTTGTTCCATCCTTGTGCCCAAATCCTTCTTCGAGGAAGGAACGTCTTTTGCACAATCTGGATGTAGTTCGTGCCCTTAAATTTTATTTACAGGCAACTAAAGATTTTCGACAAACGTCTTCCCTGTTTGTCGTTTACTCTGGTCAGAGGAGAGGTCAAAAAGCTTCTGCTACCTCTCTCTCTTTTTGGCTTCGTAGCATAACTCGTTTAGCTTATGAGACTGCTGGACAGCAGCCTCCTGAAAGAATTACAGCTCATTCCACTAGAGCTGTGGCTTCCACTTGGGCCTTTAAGAATGAGGCCTCTGTTGAACAGATTTGCAAGGCTGCAACTTGGTCTTCGCTTCATACTTTTTCCAAATTTTCCAAATTTGACACTTTTGCTTCCTCGGAGGCTATTTTTGGGAGAAAGGTTCTTCAGGCAGTGGTTCCTTCTGTATAAAGATCCTGCCTATCCCTCCCGTCATCCGTGTACTTTTGCTTTGGTATTGGTATCCCACAAGTAATGATGACCCGTGGACTGATCACACTTAACAGAAGAAAACATAATTTATGCTTACCTGATAAATTCCTTTCTTCTGTAGTGTGATCAGTCCACGGCCCGCCCTGTTTTTTAAGGCAGGTAAATATTTTTTAAATTATACTCCAGTCACCACTACACCCTTGGCTTCTCCTTTCTCGTTGGTCCTTGGTCGAATGACTGGAGGTGACGTAGAGGGGAGGAGCTATATAGCAACTCTGCTGGGTGAATCCTCTTGCACTTCCTGTAGGGGAGCAGTTAATATCCCCACAAGTAATGATGACCCGTGGACTGATCACACTACAGAAGAAAGGAATTTATCAGGTAAGCATAAATTATGTTTTTTTCAGAAATACATATTTCTACATATATCTGATGGTATTTTGGTACAATATATATATCTATATATCACAGCATTTGGATAATGGCGATGTGAACAAGCCACACACACAAACTAACTGCTAGATTTAGAGTTCTGCGGCCAAAGGGGTGCGTTAGCTACGCATGCTTTTTTTCTCCTGCACCTTTTAAATACCGCTGGTATTTAGAGTTCACAGAAGGGCTGTGTTCGGCTCCAAAAAGGGAGCGTATAGCATATTTACCGCCACTGCAACTCTCAATACCAGCGTTGCTTACTGTAGCGGCTAGCTGGAAAAACGTGCTACTGCACAATTCCCCCATAGGAAACAATGGGGCTGTTTGAGCTGAAAAAAAACCTAACAGCTGCAAAAAAGCAGCGTTCAGCTCCTAACGCAGCCCCATTGTTTCCTGTGGGGAAACACTTCCTAAGTCTGCACCTAACACCCTAACATGTACCCCGAGTCTAAACACCCCTAACCTTACACTTATTAACCTCTAATCTGCTGCCCCCGCTATCGCTGACCCCTGCATATTATTATTAACCCCTAATCTGCCGCTCCGTACACCGCCGCAATCTACATTATCCCTATGTACCCCTAATCTGCTGCCCCTAAAACCGCCGACCCATATATTATATTTATTAACCCCTAATCTGCCGCCCCCAACGTCGCCGCTACCTACCTACAATTATTAACCCCTAATCTGCCGACCGGACCTCGCCGCTACTATAATAAATTTATTAACCCCTAATCCGCCTCACTAACCCTATAATAAATAGTATTAACCCCTAATCTGCCCTCCCTAACATCACCGACACCTAACTTCAAGTATTAACCCCTAATCTGCCGACCAGACCTCACCGCTACTCTAATAAATTTATTAACCCCTAAAGCTAAGTCTAACCCTAACACTAACACCCCCCTAAGTTAAATATAATTATTATCTAACGAAATAAATTAACTCTTATTGAATAAATTAATCCTATTTAAAGCTAAATACTTACCTGTAAAATAAACCCTAATATAGCTTCAATATAAATTATAATTATATTGTAGCTATTTTAGGATTAACATTTATTTAACAGGCAACTTTGTATTTATTTTAACCAGGTACAATAGCTAGTAGAATGCGGAACAGCCAATAGAATGCAAGCTCAATCTTAATTCCGATTGGCTGATAGAATCCTATCAGCCAATTGGAATTCGAGGGATGCCATCTTGGATAACGTCATTTAAAGGAACCGTCATTCGTCGGGAAGTCGTCGGGCAGGATGGATGTTCCGCGTCGGCGGGATGAAGATGGATCCGGAAGAAAAAAGATTGAAGATGCCGCTTGATAGAAGACTTCAGCCCCATGATGGACCTCTTCAGCCGCCGCTTGGATCAAGACTTCAGCCCGATGATGGACCTCTTCAGCCCGATGATGGATCTCTTCAGCCCCCGCTTGGGCTTGGATGAAGACTTTGGAGCCTCCTCTGGACCGATCGGTGATACCCGGCGTGGTGAAGACAAGGTAGGAAGATCTTCAGGGGCTTAGTGTTAGGTTTATTTAAGGGGGGTTTGGGTTAGATTAGGGGTATGTGGGTGGTGGGTTGTAATGTTGGTGGGGGGGTATTGTATGTTTTTTTTTACAGGCAAAAGAGCATAATTCTTTGGGGCATGCCCTGCAAAAGGCCCTTTTAAGGGCTGGTAAGGTAAAAGAGCTTTTCTATTTGTATTTTAGAATAGGGTATGGCATTTTTTTATTTTGAGGGGCTTTGTTATTTTATTAGGGGGCTTAGAGTAGGTGTAATTAGCTTAAAATTGTTGCAATGTTTTTATAATGTTTGTAAATATTTTTTTATTTTTTTGTAACTTAGTTCTTTTTTATTTTTTGTAACTTAGTTCTTTTTTATTTTTTGTACTTTAGTTAGTGTATCTATTTGTATTTAATTTATTTATTGATAGTGTAGTGTTAGGTTTAATTGTAGATAATTGTAGGTAGTTTATTTAATTAATTTATTGATAGTGTAGTGTTAGGTTTAATTGTAACTTAGGTTAGGATTTATTTTACAGGTAATTTTGTAATTATTTTAACTAGGTAGCTATTAAATAGTTATTAACTATTTAATAGCTATTGTACCTGGTTAAAATAAATACAAAGTTGCCTGTAAAATAAATATAAATCCTAAAATAGCTACAAAATAATTATTAGTTATATTGCAGCTATATTAGGGTTTATTTTAGAGGTAAGTATTTAGCTTTAAATAGGATTCATTTATTTAATAAGAGTTCATTTATTTTGTTAGATAAAAATTATATTTAACTTAGGGGGGTGTTAGTGTTAGGGTTAGACTTAGCTTTAAGGGTTAATACATTTATTATAGTAGTGGCGAGGTCCAGTCGGCAGATTAGGGGTTAATACTTGAAGTTAGGTGTTGGTGATGTTAGGGAGGGCAGATTAGGGGTTAATACTATTTATTATAGGGTTATTGAGGCGGGAGTGAGGCGGATTAGGGGTTAATAATTGTAGGTAAGTGGTGGTGACGTTGGGGCGGCAGATTAAGGGTTAATATATATTATGTAGGTGTCGGCAGTGTTAGGGGCAGCAGATTAGGGGTACATAGGGATAACGTAGGTTGTGGCAGTGTGCGGTCAGCAGATTAGGTATTAAAAAATTTTATTAGAGGGCGGCGATGTGAGGGGACCTCGGTTTAGGGGTACATAGGTAGTTTATGGGTGTTAGTGTACTTTAGAGCACAGTAGTTAACAGCTTTATGAACCGGCGTTAGCCCAGAAAGCTCTTAACTCCTGGCTTTTCTCTGCGGCTGGAGTCTTGTCATTAGAGTTCTAACGCTCACTTCAGCCAAGACTCTAAATACCGGCGTTAGAAAGATCCCATTGAAAAGATAGGATACGCAAATGGCGTAGGAAGATCTGCGGTATGGAAAAGTTGCGGCTGCAAAGTGAGCGTTAGACCCTTTCCTGACTGACTCTAAATACCAGCGGGCGGCCAAAACCAGCATTAGGAGCCCCTAACGCTGGTTTTGACGGCTAACGCCAAACTCTAAATCTAGGCATAAGATTGTCTTCAAAAAGGTGCAATTGTGGAGCCAAAAGGTCGACCTGAAATATGTTAATTTTTACTGAATAGAAATAATCAACTATAAAAAGACCAGTGAGTGCCCTCTATTTTCATACATATATATATATATATATATATATATATATATACACAGTATATTTATGAAAAAATAGGCAGACACTCAAAATTGCAAGAAGTTCCAAAGGCCTCTATTTATCAAGGTCTGGTGGACCTGATCTGACAGAGCGGATCAGGTCCGCCAGACCTTGCTGAATACGGAGAGCAATACACTCTCCGTATTCAGCATTGCACAAGCAGCTCACAAGAGCTGCTGGTTCAACGCCGCCCCCTGCAGAATCGCGGACAATCGGTCACCAGCAGGGGGTGTCAATCAACTCGATCGTACTCGATCGGGTTGAATTGCGGCAATGTCTGTCTGCCTGCTCAGAGCAGGCGGACAGGTTATGGAGCAGCGGTCTTTGGACCGCTGCTTCATAACTGGTGTTTCTGGCAAGTCTGAAGACTCGCCAGAAACACGGGCCGTCAAGCTCCATCTGGAGCTTGATAGGCCCCAAAGGCTTTACTTCAAGGCTGCAGTATAAACACAGAGCAATGTTTCAGGGCTTACACCCCCTCCTCAGGCTCAATACTAATGAACACATGTTTCATCCCTTAAATAGCCTTCAGCCACGCCCACCTCCCTCTCTGATATCATAGGAAAATATATAGACAGTATCAAAAAAACAATTTTATTGATATACCAACATTATAACTGTCTGTTTATCTACATGACAAACAAAGGAACAATCACCTTTCTAATACTCATTTAACAAAGAATATGTCAGATAATACAACAAATCCTATATACCATATTTTAATATTAATTTTGATTATTATTTTTCTATAATTTTTAAATTTTTTATATATTTTTTTTCTATATACATATATTACTTATTAGTCCCAATGGAACAGAACACCCAAAATTTCATACAACAATTACAAATAGCTTTAAACTGTTCAATACACACATCAATTCTACATCAACTCTTTCTAATAGGCTATACCGAATTAGAGCAAACAAGCTAAATTGTATTCTCTATTTAGGCCCTTAGGATGCATAGTATTAAGCCTATGTATCCACATGGCCTCTTTTCTGAGTAACAACCTATCCCTATCAAAGTCAATATTGCCCCTAGGTACCTGATCCAAGACCATAAAATGCAATTGATTAACCTGATGACCCTTCTCATGAAAATGAGAGGGGGCTGGTAAATGTCTCATCTTAGGATTCCTGATAGTCGACTTATGTTGAGTTAAGCAATCTTTAATTGTCTGGGAAGTCTCCTCTATATATAGTAAGCCGCAGGGGCATTTGAACGCATAAGCCACATAAGTCGACTGGCATGTATAGTGTCCCTTAATATGGCATTTTTTGCCAGAAAAGGGATGGCTAATAAAGTTACCCTTAATAATACTATTGCAATGTGAGCAATTCAAGCATAGACAAGTGCCATTTTCCACTGGTCTGAAAACTCTTTGTTTAGTTTTAGGGGGCATAATCTTAGCTCTTACTAGTTGTCTCCCTAATATATATATATATATATATATATATATATATATATATATATGCACAGTATATATAGGCATGTATATGTATGAAGTTCAATGTTAAAGCCCTTTGTCAGCCTTTTTTTCTAACACCAGAGACCTCATATCTTTGAGCCATTATAACTTTTTGTGCAATATTGTTTTAATAATTTTTATTAGACAGATTTATTATGAGTGTAGGTGTACTTTAAAATCTATGTCTGATGTGCTTTGTGAAATATTTTTGTTTCACGAAACAAACAGAGCTCTATTGTCATGATAATCATTCTACCATAAATTGTGATTGCGCTTACACGTTCATAATTACTTTCAACTTGTAACAAGCGCTATTCCTCATGGAATAGGACGGTATTTATATCCTCATTCTTGCAGATGCATAAAAGAGGTTGACAGTGGTTGTTTTGTAGTGTTCCAGGGCATTCTTGTGGCATGGTTGGGATTTTTAACCTAATCCATGACTCAGATTGCCCACTTGAAGTATATTGTCTCTTGGTCATGTCTTACTATGTTATAAATGAGGCGGTTGTCTCTTTTTTATTTTTTATTTTCTTTAACATATTGGATCAGGTTTTATTACAGAGGTTTGTTTTCATTTTTATGTGTTTGTTTAGTAATGTTTTTAAAACATTCATGTGATGCTGGTATCTTTGACAGCAGAATGGTTCACTTGCGTGAGATGTTGTGAGATAAGCAGCACAACTGATTTCAATCATGCTGCTCTCCAGTGGTGATGTTGCATTTTTTTTAGGTTAGTAATTAGTTTTACAAATGAGGATATTGTAGCATACCATCACACAGCATCCTAAAACATATTAAGAAAGGATATCCAAAAGGCTTACATTTATGTGTAGGCATTATTCAAAGGCACTTGTTAAAATCTTTGAAAAAATAGAATTAAAATCAAGAATAATCATAGATAAAGACCTATGATTTCCATAAAGTCAATCACTTATAGTAAAATAGCAACGCTATTTAACTCAAAAACTTTGGCAACTAAGTGAGCTTGTTTAAAATGGTTTCTGCTTGGGTCATATATTTTAGCAGAAAAGAGAATCATTTTTTAAAAGTTATTTCTATTGAGAAGGTTACATCTTGAATTGACATATATTGTTGAATTATATTTGATGAGTCAAGAACAATCGCTATCAAAAATATCGCTTAGCAAGATTTTTTTTAAATGACTTTTTAAAAGATGAAGAAATTATTCCACTACATAAATAAAGAACCAGTCACTTGTCTCAGGAGTCAAATAGAGCTGTCTTAATCATTTTTACATATAGACTTCTTCACACAATAAAAAGAATGCTAATCACCTAATTATAAATTCACTGTTAATATAGCCTTAAAGCTGTGAATATTTCACTTCAGTAGTTAATTTAGTCAGTGGTAAATTCTCACTGTTATTTAATGTCATTTATCACCTACTGTTTTGTCTTACTGTGAACATCCTGCCTTCCCTGTACTGTCTAGAGTACATGGACCTTCTGTGACTTTAATGTACTCAGAACAAAAGCTCCAAAGTGCTTCTATCAGAAGGCTTTTGGCAACTTGCCTCCTTTATATTCAAGCCATTTTGCTGCCTGTCACTCAGTGCTTTACAAATTGAACTCAGAGGAGAGGTAAAAATGGTTCTATAAGACATTTTTTTTCTGGGAAGAATATGCTAATAAAGCACCATCAGCAGGAAGCAGGTTGTGTCTGAAAGAGTTTTGTCAACTCTGAATTAATTTTCTGTGTTAAGGAGCACAGGGGTGCAACTGGGGCTAGGCTGTGGTAATTAATCCTTCTAGCTTGTGCAGCAAAATGACTGTAATAAATGCAGTACATGTTTAACAGATGTGAGAACACAACAGTTTTGCTTTTTAAATAGAAAAAAACTAAATGATAACATCTAAACAAAATATTGACTATAGCAATTAGAGACAACTTAAAAGCAATGCTAGTTACAGTTATGGCTAGCCAAGAACACACATTTTGTTTTTACTTTAAATATGCTGTATGCTGTAGTTTATTTTTTATTTTTTTGGTATATTTTCAAATGGTTAGAGAATGCATTGCTGTTACTTAAGGTAGGGACTGGAAAACAATGTAATGTGGTCACTGGGCTCCATGTACTAACAGGCGGGCGGACAGCTTGTCAACTCGCAAAGCTATCCACCCACTTTCTCTACACACAGGCAGCAGATCTGTTGATCCGCTGGAGCATATGTATCATTACACAATCATCGGAGTGTGTAATGCCTGCCCCTTCATTGCGACCAATCGCGCAACTGAAGGGGCTGTCAATCACCGAGAGCAAGCTAGCTCTCAATAATTTTCCCTTGCCACCTCAGAGGTGGCGTAGGGTGTAAGACCGCTGCTTCTTACATTGCGGGAAGCAAACTTGCATATGCGAACCTGCCCAAAAGGGCTCCAGAGCAGGTTTTGATGCTTCATACATGGAGCCCATTGTGTAGTATGTATGTAAAAATGTGCTGGAATAATCAAAAAAAAATTTTTACTTTTCATATAATCCATATAATTAGTTAAAAAAGGATATTAATATGCGCTTGTATTACAAGTTGAAAGTAAACAAGCACCGACAAACGCAATCTAAACTTGCATTTGCTGGGTTAGTGCAAGTGAACACCTCACGTAAAGGGTAAGAGGCTAAAAAAACGTTCCACCAAACACAACTTTAATACATTAAAATAAACTGTTACACTCATATATACAATATCAGATACAACTTATCCATATAAATATATAAAAAAAAAAGGTATAAGGGTTCAAAGGTATATGGCATATGACAAGGTGCTTGAATGGAAAATGCTATAACATATATATATATATATATATATATATATATATATATATATATATATATATATATATATATATATATATATACTGTATATATACATATATATATATATATATATATATATATATATACTTACATATACATGTCTAAATATGTGTATCTATCTATCTATCTATATATATATTTGTTTGTGTATACATGTTTTTTACATATAAATATATACACATATAAATACATACATACACATATACACACACACACTTACAGACATAGATCTATATATATATATATAAGCTGTAGAAAAACGAATCCTCCCTCCTGGGTCAGCCACCTGGGTGCAGCATTGAAATCAATAGTAGATGCAAAGATGATGCACTCTTAGGCTTTTCACAAATCAGTGTCAAATTTATTAGATGACGTTTCAGATCTACATTAGACCTTTTCTTTTTTGATCTGATGAAAGGTCTAATGTAGATCTGAAACGTCATCTAATACATTTGACACTGATTTGTGAAAAGCCTGAGAGTGCATCATCTTTGCATCTGCTATACAGTATATATATATATATATATATATATATATATATATATATATATATATATATATATATGTATATATAAATGTATATATATATATATATATATATATATACACACACACTCTTGAGTCCTTTCCACTCAAATACTAGATATGTGCAATTCGTTTCGGCCGAATTTAGTTTTCGACCCAAATTTTGGCCGATTTGTAGATTCAAATGAATCCAAATTTCCGAATCGGCACCATAACTAAAATCCTGAAAAATTCCAAAAATAAATAAATCAGTTTACGAATTTTTGGATCCATTCTTTATTCATATTCTGAATTTTTAATTGTTCTAATCTAAACAGCAGTTCCCCGACATCGCCAACACTAACTAAATCACTACATAAAGCTTTTAACCCCAAAACCACAGTTTCCCAACATTGCCAACACTATCTAAATCACTAAATAAAGCTATTAACCCCTAAACCGCCATTCCCAAACATTGCCAACACCAACTAAACCTGTTACCCACTAAACCACCATTCCCAAACATCGCCAACACTAACTAAACCTATAAACCCCTAAACCACCGGCCCCCACTTTGCAACCCCTAAACCTAACACCCCCTAACTTTAACATAATTAAAATAGACCTAAATTAAAGTTACAATTATTAAATATCTACCTATTTCAAAATGAATACAATTGAATACAAACTTGCCTGTGAAATAAAAATACAAACTAAGGCCTAGATTTGGAGTTTGGCGGTAGCTGTGAAAACCAGCGTTAGAGGCTCCTAACGCTGGTTTTAGGCTACCGCCGGTATTTGGAGTCATTCAAAAAAGGGTCTAACCCTCACTTTTCAGCCGCGACTTTTCCATACCGCAGATCCCCTTACGTCAATTGCGTATCCTATCTTTTCAATGGGATCTTTCTAACTCTGGTATTTAGAGTCGTGGCTGAAGTGAGCGTTAGAAATCTAACGACAAAACTCCAGCCACAGAAAAAAGTCAGTAGTTAAGAGCTTTCTGGGCTAACGCCGGTTCATAAAGCTCTTAACTACTGTGCCCTAAAGTACACTAACACCCATAAACTACCTATGTTCCCCTAAACCGAGGTCACCGACACTCGATTAAATTTTTTTAACCCCTAATCTGCCAACCGCCACCTACGTTATACTTATGTACCCCTAATCTGCTGCCCCTAACACCGCCGACCCCTATATTATATTTATTAACCCCTAACCTTCCCCCCACAACGTTGCAGCCATCTACCTACAATAATTAACCCCTAATCTGCCGACCGCAAAGAGCCGCCACCTACGTTATCCTTATGTACCCCTAATCTGCTGCCCCTAACACCGCCGACCCCTATATTATATTTATTAACCCCTAATCTGCCCCCCTCAAAGTCGCCTCCACCTGCCTACACTTATTAACCCCTAATCTACTGACTGGAGCTCACCGCTATTCTAATAAATGTATTAACCCCTAAAGCTAAGTCTAACCCTAACACTAACACCCCCTAAATTAAATATAATTTTAATCTAACGAAATTAATTAACTCTTCTTAAATAAATTATTCCTATTTAAAGCTAAATACTTACCTGTAAAATAAATCCTAATATAGCAACAATATAAATTATATTTATATTATAGCTATTTTAGGATTAATATTTATTTTACAGGTAACTTTGTATTTATTTTAACCAGGTACAATAGCTATTAAATAGTTAAGAACTATTTAATAGCTAAAATAGTTAAAATAATTAAAATTTACCTGTAAAATAAATCCTAACCTAAGTTACAATTAAACCTAACACTACACTATCAATAAATAAATTAAATAAAATACCTATAATTATCTACAATTAAACCTAACACTACACTATCAATAAATAAATTAAATACAATTCCTACAAATAAATACAATGAAATAAACTAACTAAAGTACAAAAAATAATAAAGAACTAAGTTACAAAAAATAAAAAAATATTTACAAACATTAGAAATATATTACAACAATTTTACACTAATTACACCTACTCTAAGCCCCCTAATAAAATAACAAAGCCCCCCAAAATAAAAAAATGCCCTACCCTATTCTAAATTACTAAAGTTCAAAGCTCTTTTACCTTACCAGCCCTGAACAGGGCCCTTTGCGGGGCATGCCCCAAAAAGTTCAGCTCTTTTGCCTGTAAAAAAAAAAATCAGCCAATCAGAATCAAGTTCAATCCGATTGGCTGATCCAATCAGCCAATCAGATTGAGCTCGCATTCTATTGGCTGTTCCGATCAGCCAATAGAATGCGAGCTCAATCTGATTGGCAGGTTTAGGGGCACTGCACACTTTTTTGGCCGTAACGCAACGTAAATACCGCAGCTTTCAAAAAGTCCTTTTTCAATGGGACTTCCATAGCGCCGGTATTACGAGTCTGCCTGAAAGGCCAAAAAGTGAGCGGTACACCCTAAAACTTCAAGATCGATACCGTAAACTGAAAGTCAGTAGTTATGAGTTTTACGCTACATAACTGTAACATAAAACTCATAACTAAAGTGCTAAAAAGTACACTAACACCCATGAACTACCTATTAACCCCTAAACCCTCCCGCATTGCAAACACTAAAATAAAATTACACTATAATAAACATATTAACCCCTAAACCTCCGTACTCCCGCATCACAAACACTAGTTAAATATTATTAACCCCTAATCTGCTGTCCCTAACATCGCCGCCACCTACCTACACTTATTAACCTCTAATCAGTCGCCCCTAACGTCGCCGCCACTATACTAAATTTATTAACCCATAAACCTAACCCTAAGTCTAACCCTAACCCTAACACCCACTAACTTTAATGTAATAAAAATAAATCTAAATAAAACATACTATTAATAATTAAATAATTCCTATTTAAAACTAAATACTTACCTGCAAAATAAACCCTAAACTAGCTACAATATAACTAATAGTTACATTGTATCTAGCTTAGGTTTTATTTTTATTTCACAGGAAAGTTTGTATTTATTTTAACTAGGTAGACTAGTTAGTAAATAGTTATTAACTATTTACTAGCTACCTAGCTAAAATAAATACAAATTTACCTGTAAAATAAAACCTAACCTGACTTACACTAACACCTAACCTTACACTACAATTAAATCAATTACATAAATTAAATACAATTAACTAGATTACAAAAAAACCCCACTAAATTACACACAATAAAAAAAGAAATGATCAAATATTTAAACTAATTAAACTAATCTAATAGCCCTATCAAAATAATTAACCCCCCCAAAATAAAAAACCCTATCCTAAACTAAACTACCAATAGCCCTTAAAAGGGCCTTTTGCGGGGCATTGCCCCAAAGAAATCAGTTCTTTTACCGGTAAAAAAAATAAAAATACAAACAACCCCCCAACAATAAAGCCCACCACCCCACAAAACCAACCCCCCCAAATCATATCCTAACTAAAAAAAAACTAAGCTCCCCATTGCCCTGAAAAGGGCATTTGGATGGGCATTGCCCTTAAAAAGGCATTTAGATCTTTTTTAAGTGCCCAAACCCTAATCTAAAAATAAAACCCACCCAATAAACCATTATAAAAGCCTAACACTAACCCCCGAAGATCCACTTACAGTTTTTGAAGACCCAATACCCATCCTCAACAAAGCGTCAGAAGTCCTCAACGAAGCGGCAGAAATCTTCATCCAACCGGGCGGAAGTCTTCATCCAACCGGGCAGAAGTCTTCATCCAGACGGCATCTTCTATCTTCATCCATCTGGTGTGGAGAGGCTCCATCTTCAAGACATCCGCAGCGGAGCATCCTCTTCAATTGCAATCTTCTTGAACAATGAATTCTTCTTTAAATGACGTCATCCAAGATGGCGTCCTTTGAATTCCGATTGGCTGATAGAATTCTATCAGCCAATCGGAATTAAAGGTGAAAAAATCCTATCAGCTGATGCAATCAGCCAATAGGATTGAGCTGGCATTCTATTGGCTAATTGGAACAGCCAGTAGAATGTAGACATGTGCGGTTCGTTTCGGATTAATTCGGAAATTCGGTAAATTCGGTAAATTCGGAGATTCGGATCGATTCGGATTTCCGAATTAAAATACTTCCGAATCTACCGAATGAATCCGAAATAGCTGCCGTATCTCCGAATAAATCCGAATTAGCTCGTTAAGATTCGGCATTTCCCCATAGGAAACAATGGGAGTTTCGGCTGAAAAAAAACCTAACACCGCAGCCCCATTGTTTCCTATGGGGAAACACTAAGTCTGCACCTAACACCCTAACATGTACCCCGAGTCTCTAAACACCCCTAATCTAACACTTATTAACCCCTAATCTGCTGCCTCCGCTATCGCTGACACCTGCATTATTTTATTAACCCCTAATTTGCCGACCGAATATCGCCGCCACCTACATTATAGCTATTAACCCCTAATCTGCTGTCCCTAACACCGCCGACCCCTACATTATAGTTATTAACCCCTAATCTGCCTCCCCCAACGTTGCCGCAATCTAACTACAAGTATTAACCCCTAATCTGCCGACCCGATATCGCCGCCGCCTACATTATAGCTATTAACCCCTAATCTGCTGTCCCTAACACCGCCGACCCCTACATTATAGTTATTAACCCCTAATCTGCCTCCCCAACATCGCCGCAATCTAACTACAAGTATTAACCCCTAATCTGCCGACCGCAAATCGCCGCCACTATAATAAATGTATTAACCCCTAAACCGCCGCACTTCTGCCTCGCAAACACTATAATACATTTTATTAACCCCTAATCTGCCCTCCCTAACATCGCCGCCACCTACCTACAATTATTAACCCCTAATCTCCCGCCCCCATCGTCGCCGCTACTATAATAAGGTTATTAACCCCTAAACCTAAGTCTAACCCTAACACTAACACCCCCTAACTTAAATATAATTTAAATAAAACGAAATAAATTTACTATAGTTAAATAAATGAATCCTATTTAAAACTAAATACTTACCTGTAAAATAAACCCTAAGATAGCTGCAATATAACTAATAGTTACATTGTAGCTATCTTAGCATTTATATTTATTTTACAGGCAACTTTGTATTTATTTTAACTAGGTACAATAGTTATTAAATAGTTAATAACTATTTAATAACTACCTAGCTAAAATAAATACAAATTTACCTGTAAAATAAATCCTAACCTAAGTTACACTAACACCTAACACTACACTATCATTAAATTAACTAAATAAATGAATCATATTTAAAACAAAATACTTACCTGTAAAATAAACCCTAATATAGCTGCAATATAACTAATAGTTACATTGTAGCTATTTTAGCATTTATATTTATTTTACAGACAACTTTGTATTTATTTTAACTAGGTACAATAGCTATTACATAGTTATTGACTAATTAATAGCTACCTAGTTAAAATAATTACAAAATTACCTGTAAAATAAATCCTAACCTAAGTTACAATTAAACCTAATTAACTACAAGTACCTACAATTATCTACAATTAAATAAACTAAAGTACAAAACCCCCCCACTAAATTACAAAAAAAAACAAACACTAAATTACAAAAAATAAAAAAATATTACAAGAATTTTAAACTAATTACACCTAATCTAAGCCCCCTAATAAAATAACAAAGCCCCACAAAATAAAAAAAAATGCCCTACCCTATACTAAATTACAAAAGTTAACAGCTCTATTACCTTACCAGCCCTGAACAGGGCCCTTTGCGGGGGCATGCCCCAAAGAAAACAGCTCTTTTGCCTGTAAAAAAAAAAACCACAATCCCCCCCCCACATTACAACCCACCACCCACATACCCCTACTCTAACCCAAACCCCCCTTAAATAAACCTAACACTACCCCCCTGAAGATCTCCCTACCTTGAGTCGTGTTCACCCCAGCCGGGCCGAAGTCTTCATCCGATGGGGCAGAAGAGGACATCCAGACCGGCAGAAGTCTTCATCCAAGCGGGGCAAGAAGAGGTCTTCCATCCATCATACAAGTACCAAAATACAAACAAACACTAAATTACAAAAAATAATAAAATATTACAATAATTTTAAACTAATTACACCTAATCTAAGCCCCCTACTAGCTATTAATATAGCTTCAATATAACTAATAGTTACATTGTAGCTATTTTAGGATTTATATGTATTTTACAGGCAACTTTGTATTTATTTTAACTAGGTACAATAGTTATTAAATAGTTAATAACTATTTAATAACTACCTAGCTAAAATAAATACAAATTTACCTGTAAAATAAATCCTAACCTAAGTTACACTAACACCTAACACTACACTATCATTAAATTAACTAAATAAATGAATCCTATATAAAACTAAAGACTTACCTGTAAAATAAACCCTAATATAGCTGCAATATAACTAATAGTTACATTGTAGCTATTTTAGCATTTATATTTATTGTACAGGCAACTTTGTATTCATTTTAACTAGGTTCAATAGCTATTAAATAGATATTGACTATTTAATAGCTACCTAGTTAAAATAATTACAAAATTACCTGTAAAATAAATCCTAACCTAAGTTACAATTAAACCTAACACTACACTATCATTAAATAAATTAACTACAAGTACCTACAATTAAATGCAATTAAAAAAACTAAACTAAAGTACAACCCCCCCCCCCCCCCACTAAATTACAAAAAATAAAAAAATATTACAAGAATTTTAAACTAATTACACCTAATCTAAGCCCCCTAATAAAATACCAAAGCCCCCCAAAATAAAAAAAATGCCCTAACCTATACTAAATTACAAAAGTTAACAGCTCTATTACCTTACCAGCCCTGAACAGGGCCCTTTGCGGGGCATGCCCCAAAGAAAACAGCTCTTTTGCCTGTAAAAAAAAAACACAATCCCTCCCCCCACATTACAACCCACCACCCACATACCCCTACTCTAACCCAAACCCCCCTTAAATAAACCTAACACTACCCCCCTGAAGATCTCCCTACCTTGAGTCGTGTTCACCCAGCCGGGCCGAAGTCTTCATCCGATGGGGCAGAAGAGGACATCCAGACTGGCAGAAGTCTTCATCCAAGCGGGGCAAGAAGAGGTCTTCCATCCATCAGAAAAGTACAAAAAAACAAACAAACACTAAATTAGCAAAAATAATAAAATATTACAATAATTTTAAACTAATTACACCTAATCTAAGCCCCCTACTAGCTATTAATATAGCTACAATATAACTAATAGTTACATTGTAGCTATTTTAGGATTTATATTTATTTTACAGGCAACTTTGTATTTATTTTAACTAGGTACAATAGCTATTAAATAGTTAATAACTACCTAGCTAAAATAAATACAAATTTACCTGTAAAATAAACCCTAACCTAAGTTACAATTACACCTAACACTACACTATCATTAAATTAACTAAATAAATTAATCCTATATAAAACTAAATACTTACCTGTAAAATAAACCCTAATATAGCTACAATATAACTAATAGTTACATTGTAGCTATTTTAGCATTTATATTTATTTTACAGGCAACTTTGTATTTATTTTAACTAGGTACAATAGCTATTAAATAGATATTTACTGTTTAATAGCTACCTAGTTAAAATAATTACAAAATTACCTGTAAAATAAATCCTAACCTAAGTTACTATTAAACCTAACTCTACACTATCATTAAATAAATTAACTACAAGTACCTACAATTAAATACAATGAAATAAACTAAACTAAAGTACAAAAAAAACAAACACTAAATTACAAAAAATAAAAAAAATTACAAGAATTTTAAACTAATTACACCTAATCTAAGCCCCCTAATAAAATAACAAAGCCCCCCAAAATAAAAAAATGCCCTACCCTATACTAAATTACAAAAGTAATCAGCTCTATTACCTTACCAGCCCTGAACAGGGCCTTTTGCGGGGGCATGCCCCAAAGAAAACAGCTCTTTTGCCTGTAAAAAAAAACACAATACCCCCCCCCACATTACAACCCACCACCCACATACCCCTACTCTAACCCAAACCCCCCTTAAATAAACCTAACACTACCCCCCTGAAGATCTCTCTACCGTGTCTTCACCCAGCGGGCCGAAGTCTTCATCCGATCGGGCAGAAGAGGACATCCAGACCGGCAGAAGTCTTCATCCAAGCGGGGCAAGAAGAGGTCTTCCATCCATCAGAAGTCTTGATCCAGGCGGCATCTTCTCTGTTCATCCATCCGGAGCGGAGCGGCAGCATCCTGAAGACATCCCACGCAGAGCATCCTCTTCTTTCTTGATCCGACGACTAGGTGACTGTACCTTTAAGTGACGTCATCCAAGATGGCGTCCCTTGAATTCCGATTGGCTGATAGGATTCTATCAGCCAATCGGAATTAAGGTAGGAAAAATCTGATTGGCTGATTTAATCAGCCAATCAGATTCAAGTTCAATCCGATTGGCTGATGGAATCAGCCAATCAGATTGACCTCGCATTCTATTGGCTGTTCCGATCAGCCAATAGAATGCGAGCTCAATCTGATTGGCTGTTTGGATCAGCCAATCGGATTGAACTTGAATCTGATTGGCTGATTTAATCAGCCAATCAGATTTTTCCTACCTTAATTCCGATTGGCTGATAGAATCCTATCAGCCAATCGGAATTCAAGGGACGCCATCTTGGATGACGTCACTTAAAGGTACAGTCACCTAGTCGTCGGATCAAGAAAGAAGAGGATGCTCTGCGTGGGATGTCTTCAGGATGCTGCCGCTCCGCTCCGGATGGATGAACAGAGAAGATGCTGCCTGGATCAAGACTTCTGATGGATGGAAGACCTCTTCTTGCCCCGCTTGGATGAAGACTTCTGCCGGTCTGGATGTCCTCTTCTGCCCGATCGGATGAAGACTTCGGCCCGCTGGGTGAAGACACGGTAGAGAGATCTTCAGGGGGGTAGTGTTAGGTTTATTTAAGGGGGGTTTGGGTTAGAGTAGGGGTATGTGGGTGGTGGGTTGTAATGTGGGGGGGGGGGTATTGTGTTTTTTTTTACAGGCAAAAGAGCTGTTTTCTATGGGGCATGCCCCCCGCAAAAGGCCCTGTTCAGGGCTGGTAAGGTAATAGAGCTGATTACTTTTGTAATTTAGTATAGGGTAGGGCATTTTTTTTATTTTGGGGGGCTTTGTTATTTTATTAGGGGGCTTAGATTAGGTGTAATTAGTTTAAAATTCTTGTAATTTTTTTTATTTTTTGTAATTTAGTGTTTGTTTTTTTTTGTACTTTAGTTTAGTTTATTTCATTGTATTTAATTGTAGGTACTTGTAGTTAATTTATTTAATGATAGTGTAGAGTTAGGTTTAATAGTAACTTAGGTTAGGATTTATTTTACAGGTAATTTTGTAATTATTTTAACTAGGTAGCTATTAAACAGTAAATATCTATTTAATAGCTATTGTACCTAGTTAAAATAAATACAAAGTTGCCTGTAAAATAAATATAAATGCTAAAATAGCTACAATGTAACTATTAGTTATATTGTAGCTATATTAGAGTTTATTTTACAGGTAAGTATTTAGTTTTATATAGGATTAATTTATTTAGTTAATTTAATGACAGTGTAGTGTTAGGTGTAATTGTAACTTAGGTTAGGGTTTATTTTACAGGTAAATTTGTATTTATTTTAGCTAGGTAGTTATTAACTATTTAATAGCTATTGTACCTAGTTAAAATAAATACAAAGTTGCCTGTAAAATAATATAAATCCTAAAATAGCTACAATGTAACTATTAGTTATATTGAAGCTATATTAATAGCTAGTAGGGGGCTTAGATTAGGTGTAATTAGTTTAAAATTATTGCAATATTTTATTATTTTTGCTAATTTAGTGTTTGTTTGTTTTTTTTGTACTTTTCTGATGGATGGAAGATCTCTTCTTGCCCCGCTTGGATGAAGACTTCTGCCAGTCTGGATGTCCTCTTCTGCCCCATCGGATGAAGACTTCGGCCCGGCTGGGTGAACACGACTCAAGGTAGGGAGATCTTCAGGGGGGTAGTGTTAGGTTTATTTAAGGGGGGTTTGGGTTAGAGTAGGGGTATGTGGGTGGTGGGTTGTAATGTGGGGGGGGGGGTTGTGTTTTTTTTTACAGGCAAAAGAGCTGTTTTCTTTGGGGCATGCCCCGCAAAAGGCCCTGTTCAGGGCTGGTAAGGTAATAGAGCTGTTAACTTTTGTAATTTAGTATAGGGTAGGGCATTTTTTTTATTTTGGGGGGCTTTGTTATTTTATTAGGGGGCTTAGATTAGGTGTAATTAGTTTAAAATTCTTGTAATATTTTTTTATTTTTTGTAATTTAGTGGGGGGGGGGGGTTGTACTTTAGTTTAGTTTTTTAATTGTATTTAATTGTAGGTACTTGTAGTTAATTTATTTAATGATAGTGTAGTGTTAGGTTTAATTGTAACTTAGGTTAGGATTTATTTTACAGGTAATTTTGTAATTATTTTAACTAGGTAGCTATTAAACAGTAAATATCTATTTAATAGCTATTGTACCTAGTTAAAATAAATACAAAGTTGCCTGTACAATAAATATAAATGCTAAAATAGCTACAATGTAACTATTAGTTATATTGCAGCTATATTAGGGTTTATTTTACAGGTAAGTCTTTAGTTTTATATAGGATTCATTTATTTAGTTAATTTAATGATAGTGTAGTGTTAGGTGTAATTGTAACTTAGGTTATGATTTATTTTACAGGTAAATTTGTATTTATTTTAGCTAGGTAGTTATTAAATAGTTATTAACTATTTAATAGCTATTGTACCTAGTTAAAATAAATACAAAGTTGCCTGTAAAATAAATATAAATCCTAAAATAGCTACAATGTAACTATTAGTTATATTGAAGCTATATTAATAGCTAGTAGGGGGCTTAGATTAGGTGTAATTAGTTTAAAATTATTGTAATATTTTATTATTTTTTGTAATTTAGTGTTTGTTTGTATTTTGGTACTTGTATGATGGATGGAAGACCTCTTCTTGCCCCGCTTGGATGAAGACTTCTGCCGGTCTGGATGTCCTCTTCTGCCCCATCGGATGAAGACTTCGGCCCGGCTGGGTGAACACGACTCAAGGTAGGGAGATCTTCAGGGGGGTAGTGTTAGGTTTATTTAAGGGGGGTTTGGGTTAGAGTAGGGGTATGTGGGTGGTGGGTTGTAATGTGGGGGGGGGATTGTGTTTTTTTTTTTACAGGCAAAAGAGCTGTTTTCTTTGGGGCATGCCCCGCAAAGGGCCCTGTTCAGGGCTGGTAAGGTAATATAGCTGTTAACTTTTGTAATTTAGTATAGGGTAGGGCATTTTTTTTATTTTGGGGGGCTTTGTTATTTTATTAGGGGGGCTTAGATTAGGTGTAATTAGTTTAAAATTCTTGTAATATTTTTTTATTTTTTGTAATTTAGTGTTTTTTTTTTTTTGTAATTTAGTGGGGGGGTTTTGTACTTTAGTTTATTTAATTGTAGATAATTGTAGGTACTTGTAGTTAATTAGGTTTAATTGTAACTTAGGTTAGGATTTATTTTACAGGTAATTTTGTAATTATTTTAACTAGGTAGCTATTAATTAGTCAATAACTATTTAATAGCTTTTGTACCTAGTTAAAATAAATACAAAGTTGCCTGTAAAATAAATATAAATGCTAAAATAGCTACAATGTAACTATTAGTTATATTGCAGCTATATTAGGGTTTATTTTACAGGTAAGTATTTTGTTTTAAATATGATTCATTTATTTAGTTAATTTAATGATAGTGTAGTGTTAGGTGTTAGTGTAAACTTAGGTTAGGATTTATTTTACAGGTAAATTTGTATTTATTTTAGCTAGGTAGTTATTAAATAGTTATTAACTATTTAATAACTATTGTACCTAGTTAAAATAAATACAAAGTTGCCTGTAAAATAAAAATAAATCCTAAAATAGCTACAATGTAACTATTAGTTATATTGCAGCTATCTTAGGGTTTATTTTACAGGTAAGTCTTTAGTTTTAAATAGGATTCATTTATTTAACTATAGTAAATTTATTTCGTTTTATTTAAATTATATTTAAGTTAGGGGGTGTTAGTGTTAGGGTTAGACTTAGGTTTAGGGGTTAATAACCTTATTATAGTAGCGGCGACGATGGGGGCGGGAGATTAGGGGTTAATAATTGTAGGTAGGTGGCGGCGATGTTAGGGAGGGCAGATTAGGGGTTAATAAAATGTATTATAGTGTTTGCGAGGCAGAAGTGCGGCGGTTTAGGGGTTAATACATTTATTATAGTGGCGGCGATTTGCGGTCGGCAGATTAGGGGTTAATACTTGTAGTTAGATTGCGGCGACGTTGGGGGGGAGGCAGATTAGGGGTTAATAACTATAATGTAGGGGTCGGCGGTGTTAGGGACAGCAGATTAGGGGTTAATAGTTATAATGTAGGCGGCGGCGATATCGGGTCGGCAGATTAGGGGTTAATACTTGTAGTTAGATTGCGGCGACGTTGGGGGGAGGCAGATTAGGGGTTAATAACTATAATGTAGGGGTCGGCGGTGTTAGGGACAGCAGATTAGGGGTTAATAGCTATAATGTAGGCGGCGGCGATATCGGGTCGGCAGATTAGGGGGTTAATACTTGTAGTTAGATTGCGGCGACGTTGGGGGAGGCAGATTAGGGGTTAATAACTATAATGTAGGGGTCGGCGGTGTTAGGGACAGCAGATTAGGGGTTAATAGCTATAATGTAGGCGGCGGCGATATCGGGTCGGCAGATTAGGGGTTAATACTTATAGTTAGATTGCGGCGACGTTGGGGGAGGCAGATTAGGGGTTAATAACTATAATGTAGGGGTCGGCGGTGTTAGGGACAGCAGATTAGGGGTTAATAGCTATAATGTAGGCGGCGGCGATATCCGATCGGCAGATTAGGGGGTTAAATAATGTTATTATAGGGTTTGCGATGTGGGGGGGCCTCGGTTTAGTGGTTCATAGGTAGTTTATGGGTGTTAGTGACTTAGTGTACTAAATGGGTGTTAGTGTAGTAAAAACATACCGAATTTCGGAACGGAATAGAACCGAATTCAGCCGAATCCGAATACATCCGAAACGAATTTATTCGGATCCGAATAAATCCGAAACGAATTTATTCAAATTTTGCCGAATCAGATTCGATCCGAAACGAAATTCTAAAAGTCCGAATCGATCCGAACCGAAAACGAACCGAATTTTTTAGCGGTGCACATGTCTAGTAGAATGTGAGCTCAATCCTATTGGCTGATTGGATCAACCAATAGGATTGAAGCTCAATCCTTTTGACTGATTGCCTCAGATAATAGGATTTTTTCACCTTTAATTCCGATTGGCTGATAGAATTCTATCAGCCAATCAGAATTCAAGAAACGCCATCTTGGATGATGTCATTTAATGAAGAATTCATTGTTCAATAAGACGTCGATTGAAGAGGATGCTCCGTGTCGGATGTCTTGAAGATGGAGCGCTCCGCGCCGGATGGATGAAGATAGAAGATGCCGTCTGGATGAAGACTTCTGCCCGGTTGGATGAAGACTTCTGCCCGGTTGGATGAAGACTTCTGCCACTTCGTTGAGGACTTCTGCTGCTTCGTTGAGGGTGGATGTCTGGTCTTCAAAAACTGTAAGTGGATCTTCAGGGGTAAGTGTTAGGCTTTTTTAAGGCTTTATTGGGTGGGTTTTATTTTTAGATTAGGGTATGGGTACTTGAAAAAGAGCTAAATGCCCTTTTAAGGGCAATGCCCATCCAAATGCCCTTTTTAGGGCAATGTGGAGCTTTGGTGTTTTAAGTTAGGATTTTATTTGGGGGGTTGGTTGTGTGGGTGGTGGGTTTTACTGTTGGGGGGTTGTTTGTATTTACAAATGTTTTACAGGTAAAAGAGCTGATTTCTTTGGGGCAATGCCCTGTAAATGGCGCTTTTAAGGGCTATTGGTAATTTAGTTTAGGATAAGGTTTTTTATTTTGAGGGGGCTTTTTTATTTTGATAGTGCTATTAGATTAGGTGTAATTAGTTTAAATATCTGATCATTTCTTTTTTTATTTTGTGTAATTTAGTTTTTTGTTTTTTTTTGTAATTTAGTTCATTGTATTTAATTTATGAAATTAATTTAATTGTAGTGTAAGGTTAGGTTTTATTTTACAGGTAAATTTGTATTTATTTTAGTTAGGTAGTTAGTAAATAGTTAATAACGATTTACTAACTATTCTACCTAGTTAAAATAAATACAAATTTGCCTGTGAAATAAAAAATAAAAATAAAACCTAAGCTAGCTACAATATAACTATTAGTTATATTGTAGCAAGCTTAGGGTTTATTTTACAGTTAAGTATTTAGTTTTAAATAGGAATTATTTAGTTATTAATTCTAGGTTTTATTTAGATTTATTTTAATTACATTACTGTTAGTGGGTGTTAGGGTTAGACTTAGGGTTAGGTTTAGGGGTTAATAACTTTAGTATAGTGGCCGCGATGTTGGGGGCAGCAGATTAGGGGTTAATAAGTGTATGTAGGTTGCAGCGACATTCGGGACGGGAGATTAGGGGTTAATAACATTATGTATGTGTCGGTGATGTTGGGGGCAGCAGACTATGGGATAATAAGTATAATGTAGGTGTCGGCGATGTTGGGGGCGGCAGATTAGGGGTGTTTAGGCTAGGGGTTTATGTTAGGGTGTTAGGTGTAAACATAATTTTTTTTCCCCATAGGTATCAATGGGGCTGCGTTAAGGAGCTTTACGCTGCTTTATTGCAGGTGTTAGACTTTTTTTCAGCCGGCTCTCCCCATTGATGTCTATGGGGAAATCTGGCACGAGTACGTAAAACCAGCTTACCGCAGCTCACCGCAGCACTGGTATTGGAGTGCGGTATGGAGCTCAATTTTGCTCAATGCTCACTTCTTGCCTGCTAATGCCATGTTTTTGTAAACCTGTAATACCAGCGCTGTAGGTAAGTGAGCGGTGACAATAACTTGCAAGTTAGTACTGAGCAGCTCTTATCGCAAAACTCGTAATCTAGCCGACAGTTACTAACATTAATCTAAGTAAATTTTTGTTTTAATTTACTTATATATCAAATATAGTATCTTTTATTGAAGGAGCTGTAATAAATTACTGGGAGCTATTTAAATACATCAGATGATCCAATGACAAAAGGCATATGTGAAGCCACCAATCACACCGCTAGTGCAGTGATGCTCCTGAGCTTTCCTAGGTATGCCTGTCACCAAGAATAAAAAGAGAAAAAAGCAAATGAGATAATAGTAGTATATTGGAAACTTGTTGGAAATTGTATGTTCTATTTGAATCATAAAAGTTAAACTTTGACCTTTTTTATCCCTTTAACTATATTGCTGATTGATGAATATTTCAACATCTATAAATCCACTTTTTGTTTGCTATACTTCCACGTGAAATAATTGCTAAATAAATGATTATTTTAATAAAGATTAAATTAAAATAGGGATATGTCTTCTTTTTCAATAAACAACGCCAAATTTTTCGCTGGTTTGGTATCACATATACGGCGTAACCTAGAAGTTACGCTCGTATATTTCTGCCTTCGGCCGTAGTTTTTTGGGCCATAGACAGGTATACCAAACCAGCGCAGTTTGGTATCCCAATATACAGCGTAAGGACTTACGTGGCGGAAAATGGAGAAATCTTACTCCATTTTCACCTCACCACAAATTGCAGGCGTAGTAAGCCTTACGCTGTGTATTGGAGCCCCGTAAGTCCCCTAAACTACCTGCAATTAACGCATGCGCAATGTCTATCTACCTGTCAACCGTGAACTGCTAAATAAAACTAAAAATATATTTAGTTATTAATTCTAGGTTTTATTTAGATTTATTTTAATTACATTACTGTTAGTGGGTGTTAGGGTTAGACTTAGGGTTAGGTTTAGGGGTTAATAACTTTAGTATAGTGGCCAGCGATGTTGGGGGCAGCAGATTAGGGTTAATAAGTGTATGTAGGTTGCAGCGACATTCGGGACGGGAGATTAGGGGTTAATAACATTATGTATGTGTCGGTGATGTTGGGGGCAGCAGACTATGGGTTAATAAGTATAATGTAGGTGTCCGGCGATGTTGGGGGGCGGCAGATTAGGGGTGTTTAGGCTAGGGGTTTATGTTAGGGTGTTAGGTTGTAAACATAATTTTTTTTCCCCATAGGTATCAATGGGGCTGCGTTAAGGAGCTTTACGCTGCTTTATTGCAGGTGTTAGACTTTTTTTCAGCCGGCTCTCCCCATTGATGTCTATGGGGAAATCTGGCACGAGTACGTAAAACCAGCTTACCGCAGCTCACCGCAGCACTGGTATTGGAGTGCGGTATGGAGCTCAATTTTGCTCAATGCTCACTTCTTGCTGCTAATGCCATGTTTTTGTAAACCTGTAATACCAGCGCTGTAGGTAAGTGAGCGGTGACAATAACTTGCAAGTTAGTACTGAGCAGACTCTTATCGCAAAAACTCGTAATCTAGCCGACAGTTACTAACATTAATCTAAGTAAATTTTTGTTTTAATTTACTTATATATCAAATATAGTATCTTTTATTGAAGGAGCTGTAATAAATTACTGGGAGCTATTTAAATACATCAGATGATCCAATGACAAAAGGCATATGTGAAGCCACCAATCACCCGCTAGTGCAGTGATGCTCCTGAGCTTTCCTAGGTATGCCTGTCACCAAAGAATAAAAAGAGAAAAAAGCAAATGAGATAATAGTAGTATATTGGAAACTTGTTGGAAATTGTATGTTCTATTTGAATCATAAAAGTTAAACTTTGACTTTTTTATCCCTTTAACTATATTGCTGTTGATGAATATTTCAACATCTATAAATCCACTTTTTGTTTTTGCTATACTTCCACGTGAAATAATTGCCTAAATAAATGATTATTTTAATAAAGATTAAATTAAAATAGGGATATGTCTTCTTTTTCAATAAACAACGCCAAATTTTTCGCTGGTTTGGTATCACATATACGGCGTAACCTAGAAGTACGCTCGTATATTTCTGCCTTCGGCCGTAGTTTTTTGGGCCATAGACAGGTATACCAAACCAGCGCAGTTTGGTATCCAATATACAGCGTAAGGACTTACGTGGCGAAAATGGAGAAATCTTACTCCATTTTCACCTCACCACTAAATTGCCAGGCTTAGTAAGCCTTACGCTGTGTATTGGAGCCCCGTAAGTCCCTAAACTACCTGCAAATTAATGCATGCGCATGTCTATCTACCTGTCAACCGTGAACTGCTAAATAAAACCTAATGCATGAGCAATGTCTATCTACCTGTATCTACCTGTCAACCGCAATCTGTAATAAAATGTTTAACCCCTTAACCGCTGCTCCCGGGACCCCGCCGCCAGCTACATTAACTACCCCCTAATGTGAGCCCCTTACACTGCCGCCAGCTATATTAAATTATTAACCCCTAATCTAACCCCCCCCTACCCCACCCGCCAGCTATATTAAATTATTAACCCCTAATCTAATCCCTTTACCCCGCTGCCACCTATATTAAATTAATTAACCCCTAAAAATAATAAAATATCCTACCACTAACCTAAGTCTAACCCTACAAATAGCCCTGAAAAGGGATTTTTGCGTGGCATTACCCCAAGTAAACAGCTCTATTGCCAGCCCTTAAAAAGGCTTTTTGCGGGGCATTGTCACAAAGAAATCAGCTCTTTTTGCCTCTAATCTAAATCCCCCTAGACCGGCGCCACCTATAATAAATGTATATACCCCCTAATCTAATCCCCCCTACACCGCCGCCACCTATATTAACCCTACCTATATTAACCCTAATTATAATTAGGGTTAATATAGTTAATATAGTTATTATATTATATATACTAACTATATTAACCCTAATTATATTAGGGTTAATATAGTTAATATAGTTATTATATTATATATATATTAAGTATAATAACCCTATCTAACTCTAACACCCCTAACTAAATTCTTATTAAATATATATATTAAATAAATCTAATTAATATTAATATCATTAATTAAAATATTCCTATTTAAATCTAAATACTTACCTATAAAATAAACCCTAATACAGTATAGCTACAATATAATTAATAATTACATTGTAGCTATTTTAGGGTTTATATTTATTTTATAGGTAACTTGGTATTTATTTTAACTAGGTACAATAGCTATTAAATAGTTAATAACTATTTAATAGCTACCTAGTTAAAATAATTACCAATTTACCTGTAAAATAAATCCTAACCTAAGTTACAAATACACCTACACTATCAATAAATTAATTAAAAAAACTACAAATATCTAAACTAAAATACAATTAAATACACTAAACTAAATTACAAAAAAAACAAACACTAAATTACAAAAAATAAAAAAAGATTACAAGAATTTTAAGCTAATTACACCTATTCTAAGCCCCCTAATAAAATAATAAAGCCCCCCAAAATAAAAAAAAATTCCCATGCCCCAAAGTAATCAGCTCTTTTGCCTGTAAAAAAACACAATACCACTCACATACCCCTACTCTAAACCCACCCAAACCCCCCTTAAAAAAACCTAACACTAAGCCCCAGAAGATCTCCCTACCTTGAGTCGTCTTCACCCCAGCCGGGCCGAACTCTTCATCCAATCCGGGCGATGTCTTCATCCAAGCGGCAAAGAAGAAGTCTTCCATCCGGGCGATGTCTTCATCCAAGCGGCAAAGAAGAAGTCTTCCATCCCCGGGATGTGTCCTTCATCCAAGCGGCAAAGAAGAGGTCCTCCATCGGGGGAAGTTTTCCTCCAAGCGGCATCTTCAATCTTCTTTCTTCCGACTCCGACGCAGAACATCCAGCTGGCCCGACGACTGAAAGACGAATGAAGTTTCCTTTAAATTACGTCATCCAAGATGGCGTCCCTCGTATTCCGATTGGCTGATAGGAGTCTATCAGCCGATCGGAATTAAGGTAAGAAAAATCTGATTGGCTGATTCAACCAGCCAATCAGATTCAAGTTCAATCCGATTGGCTAATCCAATCAGCCAATCAGATTGAGCTTGCATTCTATTGGCTGATCGGAACAGCAATAGTTAAAATAAATACCAATTACCTGTAAAATAAATGTAAACCCTAAAATAGCTACAATGTAATTATTAATTATATTGTAGCTATCTTAGGGTTTATTTTATAGGTAAGTATTGAGATTTAAAGGGACAGTCAACACCAGAATTTTTGTTGTTTTTAAAAGATAGATAATCCCTTTATTACCCCATTCCCCAGTTTTGCATAACCAACACAGTTATAATAATACACTTTTTACCTCTGTGATTAACTTGTATCTAAGCATCTTCTGACAGCCCCCCTGATCACATGACATTTTATTTATTATCTATTGACTTTCATTTTAGCCAATTAGTGCAGTTTCTGCCACAATCCACGGGCGTGCTCACAATGTTATGTATAGGGTTTACCTGAACTAATTATTAATATTATTTAGATTTATTTTAATAATATTAAGTTAGGGGTGTTAGAGTTAGATAGGGTTAATATAGTTAATATATATATATATATATATATATATATATATATATATATATATATATATATATAAATAATATAATAACGTATTAACTATATTAACCCTAATATAATTAGGGTTAATATAATTAATATATATAATATAATAACTATATTAACTATATTAACCCTAATATAATTAGGGTTAATATAGTTTATATAGATGGCTGCAGTGTAGGGGGGGTCATATTAGGCGTTAATCTATTTAATATAGGTGGAGGCAGTGTAGGGGGATTAGATTAGAGGCAAAAGAGCTGATTACTTTGGGGAAATGCCCCGCAAAAAGCCCTTTTAAGGGCTGGTAAAAGAGCTGATTACTTTGGGGAAATGCCCCGCAAAAAGCCCTTTTAAGGGCTGGCAATAGAGCTGTTACTTTGGGGCAATGCCACGCAAAAGGCCCTTTTAAGGGCTTGTAATAGAGCTGATTACTTTAGGGGGATTAGATTAGGGGTTAATGTATTTAATATAGCTGGTGGCGGTGTAGGGGGATTAAATTAGGGGTTAATAATTTTAATATAGCTGGCGGCGGGGTAGGGGGATTAGATTAGGGGTTAATAATTTAATATAGCTGGCGGCGGTGAGGTAGGAGCTCCCATTAGGGGGTATGTAATGTAGGTGGTGGTGGTGTAAGGGGCTTCACATTAGGGGGTAGTTAATGTAGGTGGCGGCGGTGTAAGGGGCTCACATTAGGGGGTAGTTTAATGTAGTTTGTGGCAGTGTAAGGGGCTCACATTAGGGGGTAGTTAATGTAGGTGTCAGCGGTGTAAGGGGCTCACATTAGGGGGAAGTTAATAAAGGTGGCGGCGGGGTCGGGGAGCGTGCGTTTAGGGGTTTAATAACTTTATTAGATGGTGGCGGGGTCCGGGAGTGACGGTTTAGGGGTTAATACATTTATTATTAGGAGAGTGAGGGGGGATAGCGGATAGAGGGGTATACGTGTCGGGCTATGTTTGGGAAGGCGTGTTAGAGACAGTACGGGAGATTTAATACTTTAGTCAGGTTTTGTAGGCGCCGGCAGTTTCTAAAGTGCTGTAAGTCACTGGCGGACTCCAGAAATTTGTACTTACGCAGATTTATGGACATCGTGCTGGTTTATCCGACTTATGGCACATTAGCAATTGCCGGCGGGGGTATATTGGATAGCTCGAGTTGCGAGCTGAAACCTACGGGCGGCGAGGGTTCCCTCGCTTGCGCCGCAAACTACGATCTATATCGGATCGCTCCTTGATCATCTTTATATCTTTGGTACTGTTACCTAGCTATACCAAGTATATACACAATGATCTTTTCCTATGCAGCCATAAAAAAAGAGATTGCCATAGTTGCTGCAGAATCAGTATGCATCATAGTAGCACTCACATGTAGTAGTTTTATTGAAGCAAAAAAAGCTGAGGTAAAAAAAAATAATTCTGTTTAATAGATATTTAACAGATATTTTATAAATAGCATTCTGTCATGGGCTACCTGAGGAGCTCAGTGTGGCAAATGCTTAAAAAAAAAGGCAAGATTACATATGTGGCGTAGCCCGCAAAGCCTGGCAGCAATTTTTTACTCCCATAAGCTAACATAAACTGCGGTCGGTATCACATATTCAGTGCAAGGACTTATGTAGTGAAAATTGAGACATTTTACTCTATTTTCACCTTGCCACACATAGGCAGGCGCAGCAAGCCTTGCGCTGAAAATGTAACTTCCGTAACTGGCTGAAAATATTAGCAAACACCTAACGCATGCACAATATCTATCTACCTGTCAACCGCCACCCCCCACCGCAATAACTAATAAAATATATTACCCCCCCAATCCGCCATTAACCCCACTTCACAATAACCTAATTAAACTATTAACCCCTAATCTGCCCATTAATCCACAACACAATATACCTAAAACAACTATTAACTCCTAAACCGCCAAACCCACACAACGCAATAATCCTAATAAAACTATTAACCCCTAATCCGCCATTAATACACAATGCAATAAACCTAAAAAAACTATTAACCCCTTAACCGGCAAACCCACACAATTCAATAATCATAACAAATGTATTAACCCCTAAACTGGCCAACCCCCCACAACATAAATAACTAATTAAATTACTAAGCCCCCTAACCTAACATCCCTAAATTAACCCAAATTAGCTAATTTAAAACACTAAATTACATTAAAATAAAAAGCTAACATTATTTAAAAATAAAAAACCTAAAATTAAATTAATCTAAGATTAGAAAAAAAAAAGTCTAGCATTACATAAATAAAAACTAACACCTAGATTACGAGTTTTGCGTTAGGAGGGTTTGCGGTGCTAACGAGCAGTTTATGCTCACCACTCACTTACAGACAGCGCTGGTTTTACGGGTTTTTATAAACCCGACGTTAACCGCAAAAAAAGTGAGCGAAGAGCAAAATTTTGCTCCACATCTCACCTTAATACCAGCACTGCTTACGTTTAGTGGTGAGCTGGTAAAACATGCTCGTGCACAATTTTCCCCATAGGAATAAATTGGGGAGAGCCGGCTGAAAAAAACACCTGCAAAAAAGCAGCGTAAAGCTCCTAACGCAGCCCATTGATTTACTATGGGGAAAATACATTTATGTCTACACCTAACACCCTAACATGAACCCCAAGTCTAAACACCCTAATCTTACATTTTTTAACCCCTAATCTTCCGCCCCTGACATCGCCTAACACCTACATTATATTAGTAACCCCTAATCTGCCGCTCTGGACACCGCGCACCTACATTATACTTATGAAGCCTAATCTGCAATTTGCCGCCCACAACGTCGCCACCACTATAATAAAGTTATTAACCCTAAACCTAAATCTAACCCTAACCCTTACACCCCCTAACTTAAATATAATTTAAAATAAATGTAAATACAAATAACTAATTTACTCCTATTTAAAAACTAAATTACATTACCTACTAAAATAAACCCTATGCTAGCCACAATATAACTAATAGTTACATGTAGCTATCCTAGGGTTTATTTTTATTTTACAGGCAACTTTGCATTTATTTAAACTAGGTTACAATAGTTATTAATAGTTATTAACTATTTAATAACTACCTAGTTAAAATAAAGACAAATGTACCTGTAAAATAAAACCTAAACTAAGTTACAATTACACATAACACTACACTATAATTAAATTAATTAAGTAAACTAAATACAATTAATTACAATTAAATAAAAAGTACGAAAACCCCCCCACTAAATTACAGAAAATAATAAAATAATTACAAGATTTTTAAACTAATTACACCTACTCTAATCCCCCTAACAAAAAAAAAAGCCCTACCCTACACTAAATTACAAATAGCCCTTAAAAGGGCCTTTTGCGGGGCATTGCCCCAAAGTAATTAGCTCTTTTACCTGAAATAAAAAGTACAAATACCCCCCCAACATTAAAACCCACCACCCACACAACCAACCCTACTCTAAAACCCACCCAATCCCCCCTTAAAAAAACTAACACTAACCCCTTGAAGATTACCTTACTGGGAGACGTCTTCACCCAACTGGGCAGAAGTGATCCTCCAGATAAGCAGAAGTCTTTATCCAAGCCGGGCAGAAGAGGTCCTCCAGACGGGCAGAAGTCTTCATCCAGACGGCATCTTCTATCTTCATCCATGCGGTGCGAAGTGGATCCATCTTCAAGACATCCTACGCAGAGCATCCTCTCCTTTCTTCGTCCGATGACTGAATGAAGGTTCCTTTAAATGATGTCATCCAAGTTGGTGTCCCTTCAATTCTGATTCAGCCAATCGGAATTAATGTAGAAAAAATCCTATTGGCTGATGCAATCAGCCAATAGGATTGAACTGGCATTCTACTGGCTGATTGGAACAGCCAATAGAATGCCAGCTCAATCCTATTGGCTGATTGGATCAGCCAATAGGATTGAATTTCAATCCTATTGGCTGATTGCATCAGCCAATAGGATTTTTTCTACCTTAATAGAATTCTATCAGTCAATCGGAATTGAAGGGACGCCATCTTGGATGACATAATTTAAAGGAACCTTCAAGCAGTCGTTGGATGAAGAAAGAAGAAGATGCTCTGCGTCGGATGTCTTGAAGATGGACCTGCTCCGCGCCAGATGGATGAAGATAGAAGATGCCATCTGGATGAAAACTTCTGCCCGTCTGGAGGACCTCTTCTGCCCGCCTTGGATGAAGACTTCTGCCCATCTGGAGGACCACTCTGCCTGGTTGGGTGAAGACGTCTCCCGGTAAGGTGTTCTTCAAGGGTGTTAGTGTTATTTTTTTTTAAGGGGGGATTGGGTGGGTTTTAGAGTAGGGTTGGTTGTTTGGGTGGTGGGTTTTAATGTTGGGGGGTATTTGTACTTTTTTATTTCAGGTAAAAGAGCTGAATACTTTGGGGCAATGCCCCGCAAAAGGCCCTTTTAAGGGTTATTTGTAATTTAGTGTAGGGTAGGGCTTTTTTTATTTTGGGGGGCTTTTTTATTTTGTTAGTGGGATTAGAGTAGGTGTAATTAGTTTAAAAATCTTGTAATTATTTTATTATTTTCTGTAATTTAGTGGGGGGGGTTTCGTACTTTAGATAATTTTATTAAATTGTAATTAATTGTATTTAGTTTACTGAATTAATTTAATTATAGTGTAGTGTTAGGTGTAATTGTAACTTAGGTTAGGTTTTATTTTACAGGTACATGTGTCTTTATTTTAACTAGGTAGCTATTCAATAGTTAATAACTATTTAATAGCTATTGTACCTAGTTAAAATAAATACAAAGTTGCCTGTAAAATAAAAATAAACCCTAAGCTATATGCAATGTAACTATTAGTTATATTGTAGCTAGCTTAGGGTTTATTTTATAGGTAAGTATTTAGTTTTAAATAGGAATAATTTAGTTAATTGTAGTAATTTTATTTACATGTATTTAAATTATATTTAAGTTAGGGGGTGTTAGGGTTAGACTTAGGTTTAGGGGTTAATACATTTAATATAGTGGCGGCGACGTTAGGGGCGGTAGATTAGGGGCTAATAAATGTAGGTAGGTGTCGGCGATGTTAGGGACGGCAGATTAGGGGTTAATATTTAACTAGTGTTTGCGGTGCGGGAGTGCGGCAGTTTAGGGGTTAATATATTTATTATAGTGGCGGCGATGTCCGGTTCGGCAGATTAGGGGTTTAAAATATTTATTTAGTGTTTGCAATGTGGGGGGGCCTTGGTTTAGGGGTTTAATAGGTAGTTTATGGGTGTTAGTGTACTTTTTTAGAACGTTAGTTAAGAGTTTTATGCTATGGCGCTGTAGTGTAAAACTCTTAACTACTGACTTTAAAATGCTGTACTAGGCTTGACAGGTGAGGGATTACCGCTCACTTTGGTCAGACTCGTAATACCGGCGCTATGCAAGTCCCATTGAAAATATAGGATACGCAATTGACGTAAGTGGATATGCGGTATTTCTGAGTCTGGTCAAAAAAGTAAGTGGTGAGCCTGTCATTTCAAGACTAGTAATAACAGGGGGGCGTTAAAAAGCAGCGTTAGGACCTCTCAACGCTGCTTTTTAACCCTAACGCAAGACTCGTAATCTAAGCGTAATTGATCAAAAATAAAAAATTAAACCTAATCCCTATCACCTAGATTACAAGTTTTGCGTTACAGTTTTAACGCAAAAAATGGCAATTTCTGCGTAAAAAACCGTAACACAGACATTATGAGTCTTATCGGTATAGCTATACCGCAAGCATTTTAGCCTGTAATGCAATGTCAATCCCGCAATAAAAAAAATGCCACTGAAATCAGCCAATAGGTTTTCAGTAGCTCTCATCCTATTGGCTGATTTGAATTTGAAGATTTAAATCAGCCAATAGGATTGCATGGTATGCCATTTTAAACGCTTACCTTGAATTTAATCCTCAGTGTGCAGCGGTGATCGTACAAAGAGGATCTCCACGCTTGATGGCTCTGCTGTTGCCGGTCTTCTGTTCAGCGCTCATCTCATCTTCGTGTCGGCTTGGTCCTGGATGAAGATAGAAGATGTCACAGCAATGGAAGAAGACTTTACCACTTGGAAGAGGACCTTCTCTGCCGGACATCAGGAATGGTGAGTACCTATTTGGGGGTTAGAGCTAGGATTTTTTTTTTTATTTTTTTTAGGGCAGTGTAAAAGAGCTGAATGCCATTTTAAGGGCAGTAAAAGATCTGAACACCTTTTGAGGACAAAGCCCATACAATTTTTTAGTATTAGTTTTTTTTTTATTTTGGGGGGTTTGTGGGTGGGGGGCTTTATTGTTAGAGGGAGGACTTAGTATTTTTAAGGTAAAAGAGCTGATTAACTTAGGGCAATGCACTACAAAAGGCCCTTTTAAAGGCTATTGGTAGTTTAGTATCAGATAAGGGGGGTATGTATTTTTTTCATAGGGATTAGGTTTACATTTTTTAATTTTTTATAATTTGGTTTATTATTTTATGTAACTGTTAGACTTTTTTATTTTTTGTAATCTTAGTTTAATTTAATGTTAGTTTTTTTATTTTTAAGTAATGTTCGCTTTTTTATTTAATTTAGGTAATTGGGGTTATTTTAGGCAATTTTAGGTTAGGAGGATTAGTAATTTACAGAGTAGATTATGAGTTTGAGCACGATAGGGATTTTAACGACCGCCACAAAAGCAGTGTTATTTCACCTCCCTATAGTGTTGGTATTACGAGTTTTAAAAAAGCAGGCTTGTGCGGGGCGCTATGGTTGCATTGAGCTCCATACCGCAACGAAAACAAGCGATGCTTTGACATGCTCATACATGATTTCCCCATAGATATCAATGGGGAGAGCCGGCAAAAAAAAAAGCCTAACACCTGCAATCGCGGAAACAAAAGATCCGTAATGCAGCCCCATTGATGTCTATGGGAAAAAAAGAAAATAATGTTTAATCCTAACAACCTAAACATAAACCCCGGAGTCTAAACACACTAATCTGCTGCCCCCAACATCGCCGCCACCTACATACAGTTATAAACCCCTAATCTGCCGCCCCAACATCTCAGCCACCTACATAATGTTATTTAAACTCTAATCTGACGCCTCAAACATTGCCACAACCTACATAATGTTATTAAACCCCTAATCTGCCACCCCTAACATCACCGCCACCCTACATAAAACTATTAACCCCTAATCTGCCGCTCCCACATCACTACTACTAAATAAATCCATTAGCCCCTAAACCTAACCCTAATGTAACCCTATTCCTAACGTAAACCTACTCCTAACATAACCCTAAGTCTAACACCTAACACCCACTAACTTTAACATTAATAAAAATATAGCTAAAAAAAAAATTCTAATTATTAACTTAATAAACATATTAACCCCTAAACCTCCAGGCCCCCCACATTGCAACAAGCTAAATTAAACTATATTAACCCCTAAAACCTAACCCTAACCTAACCGTAATCTGCCGTGCCAACATCACTACCACTAATAAATCCATTAGCCCCTAAACCTAACCCTAACGTAACCCTAACCCTAACATAACCCTAAGCCCAAACCCTAACACCCACTAACTTTAACATAATAAAAATATAGCTAAATTAATTTATAATTATTAACTTAATAAAACCTATTAAGCCCCTAAACCGACAGCCCCCCCACATTGCAACAAGCTAAATTAAACTATATTAACCCCTAAAGCTAACGCTTAAACATAACCCTAACCCCCCCTAACTTTAACATAATTTAAATAGAGCTAAACTAAAGTTACACTTATTAACTAAATAATACATATTAAAACTAAATACATACTTACCTGGGAAATAAAACCTAAGCTAGCTACAAATAATTAATTAGTTAACTAATAGCTAGTTAAAATAAACACAAACTTTCCTAAACTGCATTACACTAATACCTAAAAATACAAAAAAAAATAAACACTAAAATTACTAAAAATAAAAAATACTTAAATTACTTTAAAAAAAACCCACTAAATTACAAAAAGTAAGAAACAAATTGTCAAAATAAAAAATAATTACACCTAATCTAATAGCCCTATCAAAATAAAAATATCCCCCCCAAAATAAAAAAAACCCTACACTACAATAAACTACCAATGGCCCTTAAAGGGCCATCTGTGGGTCATTTCCCCAAAGAAATCAGCTCTTTTACCTGTAAAAAATATACAAACACCCCCCAACAGTAAAACCCACCACCCCCACAAACCAACCCCCGACGATCTACTTTCAGTTCTTGAAGTCCGGCTTGAAGGATCCATCCAGCCGGCGAAGTCATCATCCAGGTGGGCTTTTCGATCTTCATCCAGCTGCAAAGTCCTCATCCAGACGGCAAGAAGTCTTCATCCAGACGGCATCTTCTTCTATCTTCACCCATCCGGCACGGAGCGGCTCCATCCTGGAGACTTCCGGCGTGGAGCATACTCTTCATACGGTCACCGCCGTAAACTGGAACTTCAATGCAAGTGACGTCATCCAAGAAGCCGCCCCTTGCATTCTCTATTGTTACAGATTTGTAATTTAAAACTCATAACTACTGACTTTAGATGGCGACATGGATCTTGTCAGTATAGGGTGTTCCGCTCACTTTTTGGCCTCCAAGGGCAAACTCGTAATACCGGGCGCTATGATAGTCTCATTGAATAAGGACTTTTTAAAGTACGGTACTGACGGTTTGCGTGACCGGGCTAAAAGGTCTGTGGTACAACTATAACGACAAGTATGTAATAGCAGCGTTAGGGAAAAACGTTCATAACGCCAAACTTGTAATCTACTGTTAATTAGTTTTTTGCGTTCTGGGGGTTTGGCTGATTAGGGGTTAATAGATTTATTAGGTTTTGTTGCAATGAGGGGTTTGGCGGATTAGGTGTTAATAGATTTATAAGGTTTGCTGCGATATTGGTTAATGGCAGATTAGGGGTTCATAGATTTATAAGGTTTGTTGAGATGTAGGTTAATGGCGGATAAGGGGTTAATAGCTTAATAGGTACCTTTGTGTTGTGGGGGGTTGTCGGATAGGAGTTATACTTTTATTAGGTAGATTGCGATGTGGTGTGAATGGCGGATTAGGGGTTAATAGTTTAATTAGGTATATTGCATTGTGGGGGGTTGTGAGTTTAGAGGTTAATACATTTATTATTAGTTCTGATATGGGAGTGATGGTGGATATAGGGATTTTACCACGTCTGGTGTATTTTTTGGGAGGCGTGTTAGACTTTCACGGGGAGATTTAACTTTTTTTATTTTTCCCTTAGACGCCGGCAGTTTCTAACATGCCATAGTCACTGGCGACTCCAGAAATTTTATTTATGCACATTTCTGGACATCGCTAGTTTATCAGACTCGAACTTACGGCATTTTTGAACTGCCAGCACTGTACATGTGATTCCTGTTGTACGAGGTGAAATTACGGGCGACTTGGGTTTCAGCAGTTATGCTGAAGCCTGTGCTACATATATAAATCTCGCCCAAATAAAGGAACTTTTCAGCATGAAGTATTTTATACTTCATGACTGAAAGTCCCCTTTATCTGTTTACTGGTAAATCCTAGCGTTTCCAAAACGCTAGGATTACCATCACTTTTAAAGAAATTTATGTAGGAAATTAAAAAAATTTATTTTTGTAAATATATATATAGAATAATTACAGAAATGTAAGATATAAGTGGGGTTAAATTTGCTAGTACTCATATGTTTTCTTTTTTTGAGTGCTAGTAAGCACTGCATTTATAAATATATATATTTGTTGTCACTTTGGTATTTGTCAACTTAAAGACAAATCATCAGGTTGCTTCGGGCTTTGAATATTCAGTGGAGTTATCCTAGATAACAGATTTAAAAATAAATTATTTTTAAGCATTCTGACTTTTAACCTTATTTAAGTCAGATAAATCTGCTTTCAAAACATATGGGCTGCACCATGCAACAATACCATAATTTCTGCAAGAAATGTGTTTAATTTCTCATAGAAGAATACATTTAAACAGTTTTAATGGAGTGAACAATAATTTTACAGGGCTTTGATCATTACTTATCTTTCATCTGATTATAGGAATCTTTTTTAAAGCTTACAAAGGATTTTTAATTTTGTATCGTTATGTCTTCATCCTATTGATGACATTAATTTCCTCCATTGCGTGTGAAAGGAAGCCTAGTTTTGTCTTCAGACAAAACTTGTCATGTCTTTTGTGCACACAGATGGGGTTTATTAATTCAGAAGACCTCCAATTGCCATCTTTTAATATATATAAAAAGTAAAGATTGAAATGAAAAATGTTAAATTATTTACAGACACACATTATATATTTTTTTAAAATAAATAAATATTTCAACTCACAATTTGAACAAATAATTTAATTTCTGAGTAAATATGATGAAGAATGAATTTGTCAGCATGCATAAGCCTTGAGCATATGTAATTGAAAATGTAAATGTACATACACCAATTTAAAGAGTAAGTCAACCAGACATTAATCTTTTATTATGCTAATTTCTGCTGTTTCAGTTTCTTGTATGCATTTCTTGGAATAAAGACATTCAGATTTTGTTAGTCTAGTACTTGCTAAGTAATTACATGAAGTATTTTAAGTCAAAAGCAATTGTTAAAGCATTACACATTGTCTCTCTCAAGGAGAACAAAAATATATATTGTGACATAAAATAATGCCTATTATTAACACAATAAGAATATCTGTTAAAGTAAATAGGTGTCATTGTCTCTGAACTTATGTATAACGATAATGATAAAGATTTTTTTGTGCCCAGGAGGTTAAAGGGACATTAAAGGGACAATCCAGCCAAAATTGAAATCCGCATGGATGCATTTCAGTTTTGAATGGAAGCATTTTTCTAATATACATGTATTAGCAAAAATGCTTCTTATAAAAGCTATAGCTGTTTTAAAACAAAGCATTTTAAACAAAGCACTTGCTCAGCGTCGCTAAGGTGCTTGCATCATCTGTCAATGACTCAGTTTGTTAATTACTGACATGATACAAGCCCCACTAGTACTCTGAGCAGCTGCAATATTTAAAATTCTGGTGCATTGAGAATGTGTAGCTATGCTTCACGTGCACGTACACAGAAACACTAAAACAGTTATAACTTTTATTAGAATCATTTTTGCCAATACATGTATATTGCAAATATGTTTCTATTCAAAGATGTAATTCATCTATGTTAATATAAAGTTTGACCAGAATGTCCCTTTAAACTCTGAAAATGTCTATAATTGACTCCACACTATTTAAACATGTTAAAGTATTGTGGTTCTAAACAGTATCATCGTCCTCCAGTGCCGGTCAGTGAGGATTATTAGCCACCCGGGTATATTCACTGTGTCTACTATTGGTATCAATAATTTGAATGGGAGACAGCTCCACAGTCCATGAGTGAAACAGTTCTCAGAGATTATTTGTGTTTGGGAACATGTTTGCCCACTGAAGTTTTCCTCCCCTTTGATCTGTGAAGAACTGCGGCTCAGGATACACAGTATTTGGATGATTGTCTGTGATATTTGACCATTCCAATAATTTATATGCTTAATTAGGTTGAAAAGTGTTAGTGTGTTTTTATAGTCTGATTAAAGTGTGTTAGATTTACGCTACATTTAGATCTCAAAGATCGCTACATGTTCATTTTGATTTTGAAACTAACATGGAGTCAGTGTAGGCAGTGGCGGCTCGTGGGTTATTCAAATGGGGGTTCACGGACCAGTTATGTAAAATAAAATGTGCACAGTGTGGTGCATACATATATTGCTGCTTCAGCTTGCTTCGGTTTATTGTGCCCAGGAAGCCAGCCCAGATCTAAGTGAGGGAAGGACAGTACCACATGTCCTGAGCAATGTGCATTGCTCCCTGCCCCCATCAAGCCCCAGTTTCAAACTGTAACCCAGTGAGTAAAGTAGCAACTCTAATGAGAGCGTATGTCACACCGCTCAAAAGGTAGAGATAAGACCTGACAACTCAAGACAGAGAATGATGCAAGGATGATGCAAGCTGCCCTGCCTGCTACTTCATAACATGCTTGTCCCCTGCATGTACCATTCTCCTGCAGTGCAGTATTACAGCCATTGCTGGCAGAGATTACTGAATTTATCCTTCACCCTCACATCCTTGTTCTGGGTGCAGTGGCCTTCTCTTGCTCCGGGTCTGGAACTGTACCTAAAATTGGAGCTCCACACTATTGCCATCATATACTGAGGCTTGGAATCAGGAGGACCGGAACCAACACTATACGGTGTAAGTACTGACTCCAAAACCCCCCTCCTCTTCCCATGCACTTCTCAACTCAATGACTATCTCTGCAATAGTATTTGTGCCATTGAGGGGGAGGAGCCTCATCAAGCATCATTACGTGACTGGGAGTCATGACATATCCGGACCGTTAGCACCACCTCACTCGCACGTCGCACAGCTGAACTGTGCGATTAAGACAGTATAGGGATAGGTTGAAGGCTGGGAGCAGGCTGCAGGAAAATTTAATAGAGGAGTATATGACAGGCACGTAGGCTCTACCGTGCGTGCGGTTAAATAAAAAAAAAGGTTTTTTTATTTTTATTTTTAAAAAAACAAAAAATTGGAAAAAAATTATATTTTATTCAGAATGATTTTTTTCTTCTTTTGGGCTGGGGGTTCACATGCGGCTGTGTGCATGTGGAGGGGCCTCAACTGAGTGTAGGTGTATAACTGGCACAGGCTGATAAGGAGATCCCCTGTTATACTGATGTAAAGCAACACTCCTCAGAAGCAAAAAAAAAAACCTGTTGTTCTCTTAGTACTTGAACATACATTGTTATAACTAATAACATGTATTTTAAAATTCCTCTTTTATACACAATAAAGAACAAAAAAATGTTTTTGTGTCCCTTTAAATGATAGCCTAACTATTTTTAGCACCTCCTCAGCAACAACACAAATGTAACTGCAGTTGCAAAGTGGATTATAGCAAAAGGTTACCTTTTAATTTTCATGCAGAACTCATATTAATATTAAATTGAAATAACTAATGTTAATGCCAGAGTTTATGTTCTCATTTAAAAGTGAAACCCCTTTCTCCAGAAGTGAAAAAACAAATGTTAAACACTTAGATAGATAGATGATAAATAGATAGATAGATAGATAGATAGATAGATAGATAGATAGATAGATAGATAGATAGATAGATAGATATATGACAGACAGACAGACAGACAGACAGACAGACAGACAGACAGACAGACAGACAGACAGATAGATAGATAGATAGATAGATAGATAGATAGATAGATAGATAGACAGACAGACATATTTGGATCTTTATCCCAAATAACACATATTTTGAGGAACTACTAAAATTATGGTAGTCTAATTCTTCTTTGCCATTTTATAACAAACTAGCCCAGAGAAAGAAGTATAGAAGGGGACAATATCTATGGGAGTTACTCATGAAAACTGATTAAATAGTATGCTATGAAAAATTAGATTTAACTGCAATTTAAAAGAAAAAAAATGGAAGTTATAGATGCCCCAGCTGTATAATTTGGAACACTCTCTTTAGTATGAAAACCAGGGGGCTGGACTAGTATCAAGAATAAGGAAATGCATTTTAAAGAAAAGCAGTCCTACCCTCCCCCTTTTGTTATTTAACTATATCCCAAATTATATCCCAAAATGACAAGTATAATGTACTGGTTTGATTTACAAAAACATTTAACGTTTGTAACATACTTCTGTCTCTGTATTTTTGTAAAAATGGGAGCTATTAAATTCAAATTTTAATAAGGGAATAACTGCTTATTGCTCATCAGCCTGTGTAGTCAAAATAACAGGCACTTGATAGGGTGTGACTAGCACTAACCTGGCTCACAGACACAGCAATGCAGTGAGAGGCAGCGTAGGGCTGGCACTGCATTATGCACCAATAATAATGCTGGCATCTGCTCTACTCCAGCACAAATTATCACTAAATTTTTTTTATAAATCATTAGATTACATACACATTGTTTATTGTGAGCCTTATAATTTGACCCTGTGGAAAATATAATTCAAGCTAATTAAGTGGCACATTGAGAGAACAAATGTATAATTATAGATCTACCATATAACAGGTTATTTCTGTCATGCTATATTCTGCAGTTCCAAGTTACCAGTATAAGTTGCAAATATAGTAGATGATTTGTAATTATGTTACAATTCCGATATGATGGCCATCTCAAAATTTAAGACGATAGTACAGAGCACTCTGTTTAACAGTCTATGTTTGGATACAAACAATCTCATCCTTGAAAACAATACTTTTGTCTTCGACGACCAATTTTTTCTATAGATACAGGGTACAGCGATGGGCACCAAGTTCGCCCCAAGCTACGCTAATCTTTTTATGGGGCATTTGGAAGATTTGGTTATCTACAGAGGAGCTTGGGAGGCAAACTTGGTGCTCTATTGCAGATTCATAGATGATATTTTTATTATATGGGAGGGGATCTCGAACTCTGAATTACTAGTGGAAGATCTAAGTAATAGTACTTTTGGTTTGAACTTTACATATGAACATAGCAATCAAACCCTAAGTTACCTGGATATAAGAATTGAAATTATTGATCAAGAGATTCACACAAAAATATATTTTAAAGAAGTAGAGTCTAATAATTATGTACACAATAAAAGTTGTCATTTAAAAAAATGGGTGGAGAATATCCCCTTTAATCAATTTACTAGAATTAGAAAAAACTGCACAACACTAGAGAACTATGATGAACAAGCATTACATCTAGAGAAAAAATTCCTAGAGAAAGGTTATAACAAAGCCCAAATAGAAAAAGCAAAAATTACAGCTAGAATGAAAAAAGGAGTGATCTATTAAAAAGGAAGGACAAAACCACTCCAAGTTTAGATTCCTTATGGATTTCATTCATAACAGATTATAATATCAATCACAATCAAATTAAATCGATTTTCAATAAACATTGGTACATTTTACAAAGAGACCCAATAATAGGAGAACTACTACCAGAAAAAACAGCAGTAGTATTTAAGAAAGCAAAAAAAAATAAAAAAATATATTAGCTCCCAGTGCTTTTAAAGATTCTAAGAAAAATTTCATAGAAAGAGATCTCTTGTCCCAAAAGCTAAGAGGATTCTGTCCTTGTATAAATTGTAAGGCTTGTCATTTTAGTAATAAAACGAAGGTAGTAAAATCATGTATTGCTAAGAAAGATTTTGAAATAAGACACTGTATCAGGTGCACTGACAGAAATGTGGTGTACCTGATACAATGTCCATGTGACAAACAATATTTGGGGGAGACCTCTCGTCCCCTCAAAGACAGGATTCAAGAACACCTGCTGAATATAGAGCATACTTTTACAGGACACTTGTTATCAAGGCATTTCAAAGAAACTCACAACCAAGACACCAAAGGCCTCAAATATTGGGGCATTAGAAAAATAACTAACAATTGGAGAGGGGGTGATTTAAACAAAAAAAATTTACATGCAGAAGCAGAACTAATATTTCAATTCAAAACTTTAGAACCACTAGGTTTGAATGCCGAATTGGATTTAAACTCGATAATGGAATAATTATTCCACTAACTTGATATTTTGCTTAAGGGAACTATGATAAAAATAATTTTTAAACATTTTATAAGATTGAATGAATACATTTTAGAATTAACATTCTATTTTATATCACAAAGAAATGCATAACACCATGCACTTTTTTGTTTTTTCTTATACAATTATTTATATTAAGAAAATGTTATTTCTTACTAAAGTAGACACTTTCATTAGTTTTCATCATTGTCTGATGTCATAACACTATTTATTATTATTATTAAATTTCTTTTAGCACACTAGAACGCTAGATATTATTTATTAGTTCTAACACTTTATTATATTTATATATATTTCCTATCGTTCATCTTTATTTATTTGCATAAGATGAAGTTTTTAGACAGGTCATTTGTAAGAAAAGTTTTTTTAGTTTTTTTTTTCAGAGTAAAGTTAAATGGTTCTAATTAATTCTGATTAAATCCCTTAGATCTAAATCTCAAATAAATTCATATAAAAGTTTTTCAAGTTTTTTCAAATTGTATAATTAGTAGTTTTTTCATTTTAATTTTAATTGTAATTTTACATGATGCTGAATTGACTGTGATGATGTATTGATTTGTTACACATTTTTTATGTCCAATATGTTCATGTTAAATATTTTATGTTAACTCCAAATACTGTGTCGATTTATATATGGAACTGTCTCTTTAACATCATGAACTAAAGCTAACAAGAAAAAGGAGGAGCTAAATAATCTCTCCTAAATAAAAGGTGAGCTGAGGGCATTCAAAATCCGTCTTGAGAAAGGTTACACCAGCTGAGACGCGTTGATCCCAAATCGTATTGATTGCACTCCTGGATTGTTTGTATCCAAACATAGACTGTTACACAGAGCGCTCTGTACTATCGTCTTAAATTTTGAGATGGCAATCATATCAGCATTGTAACATAGTTACAAATCATCTACTATGTTTGCAATTTATACTGGCAACTTGGAACTGCAGAATATAAAGATACACAGACTACCCGGTAATCCGTGATTCTGATTGGCTAGAGAACTGTCACGTGACCTTCTATACGCCGACGAACATGTAATTTCACCATTACACTACGAGCTGTAACGGTTATATTAAAGGTAATTATACAGCACAGAAGGGTCTAGACGTGAAATTCACAAGAGAGCCACAGAGTATACAGAGAAACTAATCTATAAATAGTTTAAAATTCTGGGTGAGTTATTTCTGCATCTTCCGGTCTAAACATACAGTTGTCAAGTTAGAAGCCGATTGTTTTTCTCCTCATTCTACCTCAGACTCACAGAACATTGCATATTTCTTTCTCATAATAGATAAATCAACTTTGTTTCCATTGGAATTAACTTTTTTTACTCACATTTTTTACCAACTTTTTGCTATCATTTTTTTTACCATAACCTTATATATTTTTTCTGACCTTTTTTTTTTACCACCGGTGGCTACATGTATTTAATGATCTAACATCTCATATATTTCATGCTATTGTTTTTAATGTGCTTTGTATAAGATTAAATGTAATTACTATTTTATTTTATTTTTAGGTCTCTGTACATTTGTATTTAACCACGCATTTCCTTTATTTTAACCCCTCCTGTAGCAGCTTTTATTAGCGCTCCCTGATTATATTTTTTGGACTTTTACACTGATACTAGAGATATTACTCAGGAACTTGCCTCTCTTTAGGGTAGCTTTTATGCTATATAAACAGGTTTTGTTTGTTTGCTGTTGAAAGTAAACATGATCACTTGAGCGTGATTGAAGTTAATGTGTGTTGGGATAGAGCAAACTCTGAGTCCTGGTTAACTGTTTTGCGAAACAAAAACGTGTCACAAAACACATCTAAAATTCATTACAAAGTACAGTTACACTCATAATTACACCATCTAATAACAATAAAAATAAAAAATAAAATATTGCACAAAAAAGTTTTAAGGGATCAAAGATATGAGGTCTCAGGTGTTAGAAAAAAAAAGACTGGCAAAGGGCTTTGGCTTTAACATTGAAATACATACATATTAGGGCTGGGCGATATGGGCAAAAAAAAAAAAATCATGATTTTCTTATAAATGACTATAACACCTTCATTTTGCATTAAAAAGTTTATTTAACACTACAGAATTTTAATGTGCATGTTTCTCAATGTCCAATATACTCTTGGAGCATAAAAATACAAAAAAAAAATAGTTATAATAAAATGTGCTGCCTGTGATGTGATTAAATAGTAGCCACTAGCCAGATATTGGGTCTTATGACACACAACATTATCATGTTTACTTGGACAGTCATTCTAACTTTGGACAGTGGTATGATTAACATATGAAGCAGTGTAAGCCACATACACAATTATATATATATATATATATATATATATATATATATACACACATACACACAAAAATATATATATATATATATATATATATATATATATATATATATATATATATATACACACATACACACACACAATTATATATATATATATATATATATATATAATACACATACATACACACACAATTATATATATATACACATACACACACATGTTTATATATATATATATATATACACATGTGCACACATATATAATATGCAATCAAATACAGTTACACACACATATATATATATATATATATATATATATACACATACACACATATACAGTATATGTACAATTACATACACAGTTACACACACATATATGTGTGTATGTGTATATATATCTTCTTTTTTTAAACATTTATTTGACTGAAAATGAGCCCTGCTCCTGTCCAGGAATCCAATATAGGCATATAGCAGTAGGGGTGGGGGCTACTCCTTTTAGAAATGCTGTGCCTTGCTGATATCAAATACATTGTAGATGCAGTTAAGTTAACCCAGCAGCAGAGGGGACTGCAGTTTTAGCCTTGTTGGCAGCCGTGGGGGTTAACTGCATCTGCTATGTATTTGAGCCATTTCTCAGAGAGCAGGAGATTGTGTGGGAGGTTCTATAATGATTACATACCCTAAGTTTTAGACTGCAGACGTCCCTATGGTGAAATATAAGTAAGTAAGTGGCTTTCCCTCCTCTTCACATCTCCTGCATGGGCTCAGATTTTAGACTTCTAAGATTAATTGGCTGCTATTGAGATCAGAAAGTGAAAGTAAAACAGCCATTTTACAAATGTGTGCTAAAGCAACCACTAGATGGAGCTTGTTTGCAAGAAATCACATACAAATCAATGCATTACAGCCACATCTGAGGATATATTTTTTTTTGGAAAAAATTGCGACTCTCACGGTTTTTAAATTGCGGAGATTAATCACAGTTTTAAATCGCATATGTGATTAATCGTGCAGCCCTAATACATATAAATGTCTTAAAATGTATATGTATGTGTGTGTGTGTATATATATATATATATATATATATATATATATATTTGTACATATGTATTCATTTGTGTATTTATTCATTTACAGAAAAATATACACATATAAACACATAAATACACATGTACACACATATAGACATATATATATAGACATATATATATATATATATATATATATATATATATATATATATATATATATAGTGCATTGGAGCCCTTTGCGTGGAACTAGATGAAAACATATAAAAAACATTTTTATGCAATATTTATTTTTAATAAAGTGTTATACTGTGTAGTTACTGTAAATATTTCATATTACAATGTACGGCACATTGCAGAATATGTTCTATGCATTTAAAAAAAATATATTCCTTTATATATCTGTATATATCTATACCTATATCTATTTATATATACAAAATACCATTAGATATGTAGAAATATGTGTTTATGAATAAATAGAACATATTCTTCTATGCAAAGAACATTGGAATGTGAAATATTCATGTTTTCATGTCGGGTTGGCGCACTTGAAAATATGAGATCAAGTTTGCGTGTGAGTAGGTTGTTAGGTTTTTTTTCTACACTTTATTGCTCCATTGACTTCTATGGTTGAATAGGTTGTTGAGCATGTGATATTCTAACTTTGTTTTTTTAAGAGCGTCATGTAGTGCCCGAGCAAAAACTGTTTATTTTCAACTTGTAAATCTTACTATTTAACTTCTAGCGCAGTTAACGCTTGAGCGGGAGCGTTAAATAATGCTCCACTCTTAATCTGGCTCATAAAAGCGTATTCCTGCAGCTTCTTTAAATGCAATGAAATCTATCAGTTATTTCCACTTAACATATTTTAATATCAATTTCTGATGCATACATATAACATTTTCTTTTGTGCTAATTTTTTAATGACAGGTTTTTTATGTCCAAACCCTTAATTAAACTTAAATACAGCATTCTGATTATTATATTTTATTTATGTACATGTTCTATAGTTGATTTTTTTTTATTTGAGCAATATATTTTTATTACACTAGGAATTAACTGATGTAAAGTACACATGAAAAAAAGCTTCAACATTTAAAAATAAATAAATCTGAAAGATGTGTTTTGCAAAAGAGGCTGAAGTGTTTGTTCATGAAGATTGTGCTGTTAAATAAAAAAAAAATCCCAAATCATATAAACACTGGTGCAAAATGTGTTTACTAATGGATTGGAATCCTGCTAGTTATGGTTCTAAATGTAAAGTACCTGAAGTTTTTAGTGGAAAGTCATGAAAATCCATTAACTGACCATGTAAAAAAAATCTTGTGATGGATATGAATAACATAGAAAAGATACTTAGTGATTGAAAATTAAAGGACAATGTTAATTGTTTAATTGTAACTCAGAATCATAAAAATACATGGTTCAAATGTTTGCTCAAAAAATACCATGAAGTTCTAGAATTAAATTCTGCATACACACAGTTTTATAAATGTAAAATAATCAATAAACACCAGTTATATAATATTAATTCATACATAACGTGAACTAAGTAGCCCATAGTTTTTCATATATCATTGGTCCTGACGTAAAATACGTCACAATTCTTTAAGTTTTATTGTCATAGGGCAATATAATAATCTAACTTTTCCTTACATGCTTGTACTGTTTAAAGTCAATTGATTGTAGACATGTGCGTTTAGTTTTGTTCTGAATCGAAATTCGGACGAATTCACCAAATTCGGAGATTCAAATTGATTCAAATTACCCAAGCAACGAAACTAAACTAATTTGAATGCATTTGTAATGAATAAATCTGAATTAGTTTGGATTTATTCATTACATTTGAATGGCCATGGACTAATCACAATTCAGTATAAAAATTAAATTTAGTGAGATAGAACAGTGACATATTTCCATTTGTGTAACTTGTAACCATTTGAATCAACATAACACATACCAAACTTCCGATTTTACGAATGAAATTCAAAATGAATACATCTGTATACATCCAAATTTATTTGAATCTGAATGAATCCGAAACTAATATATTTAAATGTATCCGAATTTGAATCGATCCAAAATGAAATTAGAAAAAATCCAAATCACTGTAAGCATTTCAGCTCAACATAACTAAAAATACATTACAAGGGACACTACCTTATTTTTACGATTGCCTGATGCTAACTGATTAAAATACTGAGCATATACACAATATTCATTGTTTAAGGTGCATACAAATCCCTACAATATTAGTTACATATTTTGAATATGTGATATTTAAAGTGAATTGCAACCACAATGAAGAATGTTGCAGACTAAGGCCTAGATTTGGAGTTTGGCGTTAGCCGTGAAAACCAGCGTTAGAGGCTCCTAACGCTGGTTTTAGGCTAACTCCGGTATTTGGAGTCACTCAAAATAGGGTCTAACGCTCACTTTTCAGCTGCGACTTTTCCATACCGCAGATCCCCTTACGTCAATTGCGTATCCTATCTTTTCAATGGGATCTTTCTAACTCCGGTATTTAGAGTCGTGTCTGAAGTGAGCGTTAGACATCTAAAGACAAAACTCCAGCCGCAGGAAAAAAGTCAGTAGTTAAGAGCTTTCTGGGCTAACGCCGGTTCATAAAGCTCTTAACTACTGTACTCTAAAGTACACTAACACCCATAAACTACCTATGTACCCCTAAACTGAGGCCCCCCCACATCGCCGCCACTCAATTAAATTTTTTTAACCCCTAATCTGCCGACCGCCACCTATGGGGGAATCATGCACGAGCACGTTTTTGAGGCTGGCCGCTTGCGTAAGCAACTCTGGTATCGAGAGTTGAAGCTGCGTTAAAAATGCTCTACGCTCCTTTTTTGGAGCCTAACGCAGCCTTTTTGTGGACTCTCAATACCAGAGTTATTTTTATGGTGCGGCCAGAAAAAAGCCGGCGTTAGCTACGCGGGTCGTTACCGACAAAACTCTAAATCTAGGCGATAGGTTCTTAAGTCTGCAGGATACATTGTACCCGATTTTGGGGTAGTGGAGGAAAAGCTACAGATTTCAGAAGTAAACTACAGGAAAAGCATAAAATATTATAATATAAGTAATTATATTTAAATAATAATTGTATTGAAATGTACTGTACAGTAACCTCCCTTTCAAATTGAGTCAACAGTGAAAAATAAAGTTTAGCCATTCAAATTCCGAATTTTATACAATCGAAGTACACAACGATCTTATGTTCAAGCATTTGAAAAGCATGAGCTAATACAAGTTATCTAAGTTTCAGTTTTATCTGTGAAACAACACTGAATATGAAATTATTTTCAGGCAATTTAAAGAATAAGTGATTCAGTTGATTTCAGATCAGTTGCATCTTTTATTTGAACATGAATAATTCATGAATTTAAAGGCACAATTTTTGCTGAGATAATTGACTTTGAAACCACAAAAAGATAATAGCAATTGCCAGTCTACATATTCAACATTAAATAATATTCATGGTATCCTAGTACTAACATTATAATGATTTGTTTCACATTAAGACTCTGGGTTAAGGCTTTTATTTTAAAATTTTGCCCTGCTTAGTGCATTTGTCAATTAAATATGTGATCTTGTTAGCTACACATTTTTAGATATATGATTAAAACTATACATGTGAAGGAAAACATCTGTTGTGAGAAAATTAAAATGCAAAATGCAATATTGTTGCATGTAGTCACATACATTTAATAACAATAGTAAAATAATAAATAGATAAAATATTTGTTAACCTATAACCTTTAATGAGCATAATATAAATATTGGTACAATATGTTAAAGGGACACTAAAGCCAAATATTTTTCTTTTGTGATTCAGATAGAGCATGCAATTTTAAGCAACTTTCGAATTTACTCTATTATCAATTTTTCTTCGTTCTCTTGCTATCTTTAATTGAAAAATAAGGCATCTAAGCTGAGGAGCCAGAACATTTTTGTTTTAGAACCCTTGACAGCACTTGTTTATTGGTAGGTGAATTTATCCACCAATCAGCAAGAACAACCCAGGTTGTTCACCAAAAATGGGCCGGCTTCTAAACGTACATTCTTGCTTTTCCAATAAATATACCAAGAGAATGAAAAAAATTGATAAAAGGAGTAAATTAGAAAGTTGCTTAAAACTGCATGCTCTAGAGTACTACCTCCACTGCAAGACGTTGGCTATCTCTTCGCGCCTAAACCCTTAGACCCTGGGTGGCCTGCTTAGCCATTCTATCGCTTCTGGATCTGATGTAGTGCCATAATATCGCACAGAACTGTAAGCTGCAATAACCATAGGATTTTGTCATCTGCCTTAGTTGTGCATTATTATCTGTCACTGAGAACAAGATAAAAGTCATGCTGCAGTATCCGTGACAACCTCCGTTCATAACCGAATAGGAGCCGAGGACGGTCTCTGCTTAACTCAGGAGGTCTCCTGGTCCGGAGCCTCTGTTGGGACCCACCCTGTTTTGCCTGCTGAGCCCGGTAAAGTGGCCTGCTTGCTCCATACTTGCACTGACTACCTGAGCTCTTCAACTGCCTGGTCTTACCTTCAAGCCCAGCTGTTCCGGCACAGATCTGAAACCCCTGGACGAGCCGACCTGTGGCTGATTCATCTTAATCCTTGTCTCTCCTGGTAGAGAAGCGGCCGGACCTGCATCTACTTTCGGTCCGTTGTTCCCTCCCACCGGTGCTGCGTGAGGGACACAGACCGCTATTTCCTCCCGGGTCATTCTTCCTGGTCCTGGGTTGCCTCTCTTGTCTTCCGTGACTCCCAGCGCTGGCCTGACTGGGGGCTGTTTATCATCCTCGGCAGGTGCTGCGTGAGGGGGGTTGTACTGGAGAGGAGCTCCTCACTTCTCGTGGAGGCACCTGGAACTCAGCAGTGGGTAACATTACAATATCCGGAAATTGAAAACAGACTTTGTGTTCCTCTCCTCCCCTCCCCATTAACACGCTCACGTTCACAAAGGCAAGGGGTAGGAGTCGATCCGGGGAGAAGAGAAGGGGAAAGCGAAGGGGCTAAACGGTCACCCTGTACCCAGGTCCACACAGGCAATACGGGATAAGGCTCAATTTAAAGACATTACATTACCTGGCAGTTTGTCAGGTTACTGAACTTGCCTTATACTTCTATAGGGACTTGGCCCAAAACATTTAAACTTGTCTAATATACTTGTGTTTATTTAACTGGGTTGCTGACCTTCATAAACTGATTTTGTATGCACTAACTTAGTCTAGGCAAACTAAGCTGGGGACAAAGGGTATTATTGGGCTTACTAACTAGCCATTGGGAATTGCTTATCTTAACGTCTCTCCCTCTACCGATATTTGTACCCTGAGCCCTGGTTTAAAATCTTACTCTCTCCTTAAGCATTACCTGTTAAACTATAGCGCTCACTCTCTATGCTTATGTGTAGAGGCAGGGAACCCTTGAATTAATTTAATTGAATGCTAAAATTGACAACTGAGTATGAATTGTTATCTTATGTCCCAATCTATCTTGTTCCTATAAAGAACAAAAACCTTGTAAGAACTGCTTAAAGCATTCTCCCTTTTATCAATATCCATACCACATAGATTGGGAGAGGTAGTAGTGATCTGTTAATAAAGGAAGAGAGGCTAATATGTTATAGATCCTTCTCCTACCGTAAAATAACTATGCCATTAGTTGTTATTTAGGAGGTTTTTACACCATCTTTTCCTTGCTATTAGAAATGTTACATTTTTCATGTAGTAGAGAAATGGTTTTTCTTTTTTATTTTTGTGTTAAGGGATACTTGTTAAACTAAATTGCTTGTTTCTCCTGTCTATACATAGAGGCAGGTAACCTGATATTTATGAATCTCAATTGCTAACATTAATAGTCGGTAATAATTGGTAACCTGTATATTGCATATACCAGAATCTCTATTATAAACTGAACAATCCTTACCCCCTCTCCCCCCCCTCTTTTTTATCTTGTTCTTTTTCTGAACTCAACACTATCAAGTGATTGTTCACAGTGAGAATAGAACACATATTAGTGATTATCTCTTAGCCCTTCTCCAGGGAGGAGGGAAGGGAGACAGAAGGGAAATAAAAATAAATAAAACCTTATAGGTCTACCTGAGTATTAGCAGCCTATACCTTTAAGGTGAGGAGGCTGCATTCCTTTGAACAAATTACCGTATAAAACCATTGAACCCCCGAACTCCATTTTAATCCAAATTCTTTTTATTAAAGGGATTATAAGAAGTTTACAACATAGAATCAGCCAGAACATGCTTGTTACAAACATTCAGTTTCGTGAGAAAAATCAAAGTCAAGTAAACAATATATACATAGGGCTGAAGGGAGAATGGAGGTAGGGCGAGGGGGGAGGGAAAAAAAAAAAAAGGAGGGTGAAGGAAGGGGGAAAAGGGGAAAGCGGATAAGAGGGTTGGTTGGAATTAGGGTGGGGGATATCGTTTGCTTACATTGAATTAGCAACGGTCAAATGTGTCTGCTAGAGTCGAAGTAATAGTGTGTCTGGGTCAATTAGGAATAGTCAAAATAGAATCTATGGATGACGGGTAAGAATGGTTAGTTAAGCGGTGTCCTGCACAGCAAGCGATAAGTCGAGAGTGTTCTTGAGATACTGTTCCCAGGTAATCTGAGCAGTGATAAAATGGTCCCTATTATCTAATCTATAAGCCCTGTATTCCTCAAGTTCTAGAAGATCTGAAACTTTAGCTCTCCATTGTGCAATAGTGGGGGGGTCTGCGGACTTCCAATTTTTGGCTATAAGGGATTTGGCACTGTTTATAAAGATACGAAACAAGGTGATGAGTGGTTTGGATGGGAGTTTGATGTTTTTATTTAAGAGGTATAGCAGGGGGTCGCAAGGTAATGTTTTTTGGAAGATAGTCTCTATTTCCCCAATGAGGGATCTCCAGAATGAGTTGATGACAGTACACCACCACCACATGTGGCCCATGCCACTGCCCACGTGGCCACAGCGCCAGCATCGGTTCGTAGTTGTGGGGTATAATTTATGTAGTCTGCGTGGTGTAAGATACCAATTGTGGAGTATTTTGTAGTTCAGTTCTAGCAAGCCAGCAGAGGAAGAGGAGGATTTAGTGTTGATGAACATAGAGGAGGCCATCTGTGGGAGAATAGTGACCCCCAGTTCCCTTTCCCAGGATTCCATAGAATGGGGAAGGTTGCCAGGAGGGGGGTAGGTTAAGATGGAGTATATTCTGGAGAGGGTGTGGTTGAGAATAGAGGTGGAGGAAAATAATTTTTCTAGATTGGTCAGTGGTCTCAGCATGTTAAGGTGATGTCTATGGGATGTAATGTAGTGGTGGATCTTCCTGAAGGTGAACCAGTTGTGGGCCCAAGTAAAGCCTGACTCTATAAGTTGAGCTTGTGTCAGAAGGCGCTCATTATCAGTGATGTGGTATATGGAAATGTCAGTCGAGGGGGAAGGGTCCTCAGGAATTCTTCTGCAGGTCGTCAGGGAAAACTCATGATTAAAAAGTAGTGATGTCAATGGGGAGGGCCTAGATGAGAGGTAAGGGTTAAGTCTATTGATCTTGTCCCAATGAGTCAAGGTTTCTTTGGTAATTGGGTTCATTATTCCCTCCGGTACAACTCCGCCCCCCGGGTCCCAGCAACAAGATTGTAAGTTAAGCCCAGTATTTATGAGTTCCTCTAAGACAACCCATCTTTTCTGGGATCTGTGGAGTCTCCAATCCACGATTCTCTGTATAAAGATGGCATGGTTATAAAGGTTAAGATCGGGGACTCCCAGACCTCCGTGAACTCGGGGACTCATCATAACTTTATTATTAATTCTTGAGTGCTTACCACCCCAGATAAAAGATGTGAATAGTTTTTGTATGTTAGAGAGAAATCGGGGGGGGAGGGGTATGGGTAGAGTTTGCAGCAGGTATAGAAGTTTGGGGAAGGCCGTCATTTTAATTGCATTGATTCTACCCATCCAGGAAAGGTGCCTGGAGTGCCAGGATGAAAGTTCCCGCTCTAGAGAAAGTTTTAAAGGGGCAAAGTTTAAATTATATATGGAATCTATCTCCTCTGTGAGGAGGGTGCCTAGGTATTTTAGGTGGGAGGAGCATTGGCGAAAGGGGCAGGATGAGTTAAGTTGTTGTCTGAGGAGTGGCGGCAGGGAGACCCCCAGGTATTCGGATTTGGAGTGATTGATCAGGAAGTTAGTCAGGGTATTAAAAAGTGTGAGTTCATCTATAAGGGCTGGAATGGATTGTGAGGGGTCGGTGAGGGAGAATAGCACATCGTCTGCGAATAAAGAGAGTTTGTAGGACTCCCCCTGGATCGAGATACCATGAATTTTTTAATTTTGTCGGATTCTGGATGCGAATGTTTCTAGGAGGCAGACAAACAATAAGGGGGACAGGGGGCATCCTTGTCTAGTGCCATTTGAAATCTGAAAGGGAGGGGAGAGAATGCCGTTGAGAGATATTCGAGCGGACGGGCAATCATACAGGGCTAAGATTCTATGGAGCATAGAGTCTCCAATGCCCAGGGACTGAAGGGTGGCTTTAAGAAACGGCCAGCCGACGCGGTCGAACGCTTTCTCCGCGTCGGTTGAGAGAAAGATCGTGGGGAGATTTTGCGTTTTGGCATGCCAGAGGAGAAACAGGTTCCGGACTGTATTGTCCCTCGCCTCTCTGAAAGGGATAAAGCCCACTTGGTCTTGGTGGATTAGGTCTGGGAGATAACGATTTAATCTAGTCGCTATCATTTTCGCATAAATTTTGATATCTGCGTTCAATAGGGATATTGGTCTGTAATTCGGGATACTGTCAGGGGACTTGTTAGGTTTTGGGATAACGGAAATGTGGGCTTGGAGGGACAAGGATGGGAAGGGGACGTCATTGTCGATATCTAGAAAGTAAGCTAAAAGAGGGGGGGCCAGAATGTCGAGGAATTTAGCGTAGTATGAATGGGTAAAACCATCTGGACCAGGGGCCTTGCCGGTGGGGAAGGATCGGATAGCTGTCTGGGGTTCTTTTAAAGTAAAAGGAGAGTCTAGGTCTGATTTTTGGTCTGTGGAGAGGGAGGGTAGATCAATAGATGCTAGGTATTCTGAAATGGCCTCCTGGGAGGGGGGGGCTCTTTCTTTATGTAAATTGTATAGCTCCTCATAGAAGTTTTTAAATTTATCAGCTATATCAGAGGAGGAGTGCCAGGTTTTCCCTTTAGCGTCTTTTATGTGCATAATGTATTTTTTGGAAGCTTTACTGCGGAGGAGTCTCGCTAGTAGTCTACCTTGTTTATTTCCCCCTTCGTAAAATCTCCTTCTAAGGAAGAGGGCCCTACGTTTAGCCTCAACCCCTAAAAGTAAGTCTAGTTGTTTTTGTTTATGTTGGATATGATCGAGGAGGGAGTGTGACTTAGGAAATCTCTTGTGGGAGTCTTGAAGTTTTGTCAGTTCTTCTAGTAAGTTTTTAAGGGCTAGAGAGTGTTGCCGTCTCCTATCTGCCTTGATTGCAATGAGGTCCCCCCTGATGACACATTTGTGTGCCTCCCAGATATTAAGGGGAGACATCCCAGGTGTAGAATTTAATCTAAAGTAGGAAGTGAGTTTTTCTTGTAGTTGTATTTTAATCATAGGGTCGGACAGTAAGGACTCATCTAACTTCCAAGTGTAGTCTAATCTCTGGGAGGTGGGCCACGACAGTGTGCAACTAATCCTAGCATGGTCAGACCAGGTTATGGGGGAGATGTCGGTAGCTTGCACTAGGGTCAGACTTGAAACATCAATCATTATATAATCGATACGAGAGTAGGATTGGTGGGGGTATGAGTAAAAAGAATAATCTTTTTCCTGGGGATGGTAGATTCTCCAGGTGTCGTGTAAATTCAATTTGGAGAGGGAGGACTTTACTGACTTAAGGGTTTTTTGGGGGATTGATGTGTGGCCGGAGGAACAGTCAAGACCAGGGTCTAAGGCCAAATTGAAATCACCCCCCAGGATCAGGGTGCCTCTAGTCATTTCTGAAATGATAGTACAGGACTGGTGGTAGAACCCAGTAGGGTTGGAATTAGGGGCATATATGTTGGCAATGGTTACTGTCCTATTAAACAGCCGGCCGGTGATAATCACTAGTCTACCTTCCCTGTCTCTGTATATATTAGAGGGGGTGAAGGGGATCTGATTTCTGATCAAAATGCCTACCCCATTGTGCTTTGTCGAGTGAGAGGATAAGTACACCTGGCCAAATTTCCTAAGAGATAATAATGGCTCTCTACCTTTTTTGAAATGGGTTTCCTGGAGTAGGATGATATCGTATTTGAGTTTTTGGAATTCCCTCATGGCCCTCGATCTTTTCTGAGGGGTATTAAAGCCCTTTACATTATGAGAAGCGATGGAGATGGATCTGGGGTTCCTATCCATGTCTATGTGAGTGGGTGAGCGCTGAAGTCGAGGATAGAGAGATGTCGCCTAGGAGGGTAGGGCGGTTGTGAGAGTAAGGTAGGGGGTCTATGATGGCCCAATGACTAAGGGAGGAGTAGAAGACAAATGAAAAAGTAAGGGCAGAGTGGGGAACATGGTAATATAAGCAGACACGTAGCAACCAAATACCTCTGGTGAGAAGGTAAACAGAGGTGATAAAGATAAATCTATAATGACCTTGAGCAATATGATAAAGATATGTGAAAATGAGCATAATACGTTTTGAATATAACACACACAAATAAACTTGAACAATTACAGCAGAACTTGCATGAATAAACTGGGCGTACAACAACAAAAACAGAAAAACAACTTGGTCCAGGTTACCGCAGCCAGTACTGCGGCCTGGAAAGGACGTTAGATACATCATCCAGGGGGGTGGAATGATGTTATGGAACCTAAGGGGTGAAATTTGTTAGACAAACATAAATATATGGCATAATTATAGCTTGAGCAACATACACATATGGGCAAAGTAGCATGTAAGGTAAATCTAAGAAGCATGTCAATACAAGCCCAGGTGTAGTGGGTTTATACTGTACCAGTCCAGAGTATAAGTCACTTGCAGGTTTTCTTCGAGGGAGAAAAACTGGAGACAGATCCCTCAAATGTATTGAGGAATAAGGGTATGAATGAACAATTAGCCTATGGGGTAAGGCTTGTGGGAATTTTCAATGGGAAGTTAGTAAGTGGTCAGTTTAGGATCCTGTAGAAGTGGTGGCAAGGCCTGTTCTGCGTCTCTTAGGTAGTATTCTCGACCAGCTAGGTCTCTGGTCTTTCGGTGCCTCGTCATCTGAATGTATCAGGTGGTGTTGGCTAGTGATGATCGACTCAGGAGGTTGTTCGAATGTAAGGTTAAGTTTCTTAGAAATGTGGTCCAGGTCTGAGAAGCCTTTATAGACAAGTTGGCCTCCATTGTGGGAGATGATTAGGCTGAATGGAAAGCCCCAACGGTATCTGACATTGTGTTCTTGTAAAGTTTTGGTGATAAAGCGGACCTCTCTTCTGCGCTGGATTGTCTGAGGGCAGAGATCCTGATATACTTGTAGGGAGTGGTTGTGAAATTGAATGGTCCGTCGGGTTCTGGCAGATTGCCAGATCTCTTCTTTTGTGGTGTATTTAAGAAATCTAAGGATAACGTCCCTAGGTGGGGCAGGCGGTTTAGCAGGAGGTCTTAGAGCCCTATGGATTCTCTCGATGTCGTCGTTCTGAATAAGAGGGGCTTGGGGTAAGAGGAAGTGAAAAAATTCTGTGACATATGTCCTGAGTTGTTCAGTAGAGACATCCTCTGGTATCCCCCTCAAGCGGAGATTGTTTCTTCTTCCTCGATTCTCGAGGTCTTCGATTTTGTCGTTTAAGTTTTGGATCATAGAGTCGTGCACATTAATGTTTTGAGTATTGGTGCTGACCATGTTGTTGAGATGTTCCTGTCCGTCTTCTAAAAATTCCATTCTGGAGCCCAATTCGTTAAGGTCTTTTTTAAGATCTTTAATTTCATCTTTAATAAATTTCTTTAAGGATTCTATATCTGATTTGGATGGCAGTCCCGCTATCTGTGTCTGAATAGATTGTAGGGAATCTTGGGATGAAGAAGGGTTAAGAACAGTGGAGGGCAGTTCTGAGGATTGTGCATTATCCGTCGTTACAGTTTCTTGAGGGTGAAAAAATGATGTTACTGAGGGGCCCAGAGTTAGTGTTTTTGTGGGTTTGTCAGGTTTATTTCCTTTCTTACTTGTCATGGTGAGAGAGATTGGTGGCGTAGCAAAATATTGTGAAAAATAGGCTAATAGTAAAGAAAATTTCTTTTTGGTTCTTCCTGCACTGAGTAGCAGGGATCTTATGGAGAAATCTATTACAGTCTCTCTGGGTTAAGCTCAAGGGATCAATTTCTGTATAAGGCAACAGTCCATGCGCTAAACTTCAGAAGGAAATATTAAGTTGTACTGCAGAACTGCAACGGACCAAAAAAGTGTACTGGTGAGGTCCGGTCAAGCAATGACTCAAAAGAGCGTAGGTTTACTGGCCACTCAGAGAGGCTAAATGAGTGTTGTATGGGAATATATAATCCTGAGAGGTGAGAGTGGAGGCCTCTAGCATTAGTGTCTGTTAGGATGGAGTGCGTAGTTATGAGTACCTGTAGCCACGTGGGAGGCAGTTGCGTGTCGGGCCACCGGCAGATGGTGAAGCCGGGGAGAATCCGGACCGGCAGGATCCCCCAACAGAGCCGTTCAGGAGTGCAGTCGGGTAGGAGGCCTCACGTGGCAAACAGCATAAGCGGCACTAGTCGCCGATCAGGGGTCCTGTGTGGCGGTAAGATGGCGTCTGCAGTTCTTGTTACAGATAGTTCCGCAACAGATTTCCCTCGAAGTTGCAAAGTGAATAGTGTGTCTGGGTTGTTAGACACTAATTAGGATGACGTGGCAGCGGTAATTGGTAGCATTTATGCCGTTATTAATGCCCAAAGGTCCCAAACAGCTCCGGAGCTCTTTTACAGTGCGTCCATGCTCCAGCACGGCGTAGCTCCGCCCCCCCCCCCCGAACTCCATTTTAACTTATCTAAGACTTATCTAAAATAAAAACACAGACACAGTAGTTATGGCGAAATGTGGAAAGGTCACGATTTATTACTTAATTGAATTTTGCCACCTTTAAACTATATCTTGCAAAATTCAGCCATAAAATCAACTTCAAAAGAACCTCAAATAATGCCACTGCATTAAACCAGAATTTTGGGGACCACGCCTAGGGGGGTGTAACCACTACCCCCCCCCCTGGCAGGGCAGTTGGAGATGGGAAAACCCACGGCATAGCCCCCCATTAGATAGACCACCAGATCAGCCCTCAGGGCTGAGTATGCCGCGGGATCCTCCCACCCCCTAATCTGCCCCGCCCACGTGTCGTGCACAAACTTCACCGCTTGTTGCGATTGTATTCTCTATACTACAAAAAAAAACAGCTGCCGTTTTCTATCCTCCAGCCAGCGTAGACCACCAGGTCACCTGCTGCCCTTCGGTTGCGCTGTGTTCTTCCCCTTATTGAGGCGCATGGGCGGTCTTACTGCGACTCAACCAATTAGTCAACGTCCTGCCCTTAGCCATGCTGCTACTGCTTTCTCACGTGACCTCTCCGGTTATTGCATTGTGCTCTGCTGCGTCTAGGGTGGGTGGGTGGGAAACAAAGAAAAAAGGTTAGTGACTCCTTCCTGCAGTCCCTCTCCTTATAACACCTTTCCCCCAGCCCCCCCCCTGAGCCTTCTCCTGGCCAATGCCTTCTCTCCTTATCTCTCCTGCAACCCCCACACCTAGCACACCAACTACACCATTGTTCTCTCCCAGCAGCCCCTCCCTTATGACGTTCCCTTCACAGTTGTTCACTACACTAGTTTAAGGTGAGGAGGCTGCATTCCTTTGAACAAATTACCGTATAAAACCATTGAACCCCCGAACCCCATTTTAACTTATCTAAGACTTATCTAAAATAAAAACACAGACACAGTAGCTATGGCGAAATGTGGAAAGGTCACGATTTATTACTTAATTGAATTTTGCCACCTTTGAACTATATCTTGCAAAATTCAGCCATAAAATCAACTTCAAAAGAACCTCAAATAATGCCACTGCATTAAACCAGAATTTTGGGGACCACGCCTAGGGGGGTGTAACCACTACCCCCCCCCTGGCAGGGCAGTTGGAGATGGGAGAACCCACGGCATAGCCCCCCCATTAGATAGACCACCAGATCAGCCCTCAGGGCTGAGTATGCCGCGGGATCCTCCCACCCCCTAATCTGCCCCGCCCACGTGTCGTGCACAAACTTCACCGCTTGTTGCGATTGTATTCTCTATACTACAAAAAAAAAACAGCTGCCGTTTTCTATCCTCCAGCCAGTGTAGACCACCAGGTCACCTTCTGCCCTTCGGTTGCGCTGTGTTCTTCCCCTTATTGAGGCGCACGGGCGGTCTTACTGCGACTCAACCAATTAGTCAACGTCCTGCCCTTAGCCATGCTGCTACTGCTTTCTCACGTGACCTCTCCGGTTATTGCATTGTGCTCTGCTGCGTCTAGGGTGGGTGGGTGGGAAACAAAGAAAAAAGGTTAGTGACTCCTTCCTGCAGTCCCTCTCCTTATAACACCTTTCCCCCAGCCCCCCCCCCTGAGCCTTCTCCTGGCCAATGCCTTCTCTCCTTATCTCTCCTGCAACCCCCACACCTAGCACACCAACTACACCATTGTTCTCTCCCAGCAGCCCCTCCCTTATGACGTTCCCTTCACAGTTGTTCACTACACTAGTTTAAGGTGAGGAGGCTGCATTCCTTTGAACAAATTACCGTATAAAACCATTGAAGCCCCGAACCCCATTTTAACTTATCTAAGACCTATCTAAAATAAAAACACAGACACAGTAGTTATGGCGAAATGTGGAAAGGTCACGATTTATTACTTAATTGAATTTTGCCACCTTTAAACTATATCTTGCAAAATTCAGCCATAAAATCAACTTCAAAAGAACCTTAAATAATGCCACTGCATTAAACCAGAATTTTGGGGACCACGCCTAGGGGGGTGTAACCACTACCCCCCCCTGGCAGGGCAGATGGAGATGGGAGAACCCACGGCATAGCCCCCCCCATTAGATAGACCACCGGATCACCCCTCAGGGCTAAATATGCCGCGGGATCCTCCCACCCCCTAATCTGCCCCGCCCACGTGTCGTGCACAAACTTCACCGCCACCAAAAGATCCCCTCTTTCGGCCCACCATTCTCCGTCATTCGTGACCTTTCCTTACCTCCACCAGCTCTTGGCACATCCCTCTGATGTCCGCCAGCATTTGGTCATTCCCCTCATCCGTGAGGTGTACTCCATCCCGTCTAAATAGCTCCTCCTTTTTGGCTGCTATCAATGGGTGCTCTACCACTCCGCCCCCTATCTCCTTCATTACCTTCGCCGCTACCAGGTTCACTTTTCTCCTCGATCTATATCCTGCCTTGCTCGTGTACGAGTTCCGCCAGTATATCCTGGACACTATATTGGACCATATCACCAGCACTGATGGCCATGCAACTTTTAACCATCTCATACTCCCTGCTACTTTCTCCTCTAGCTCTCTGAGCGGGTATGCTCCTATGTCATTCCCCCCTAGATGTATAATCAGGGCGTCTGGACACCCCCATCTCCACCTTGCCTGCTGTATTGTTGGCACTAACTCGTCCCACATCATACCTCTTTTTCCTATCCATCTAATGCTAGCTTCCCTGTGCGAAAAAACTAAATTTAATCCCTGCGCTGATGCCGCCGCCCTAGCCTGCGCCCAGTAAATGTAGGAATGTCCTACTATCCACACTCTTAATGCTTTGCCTGTAACACACACAAAAAGAAAAAACAATTTTTAACAGTTAGAACAATTTGATATGAAGCCTTACTCTTTTTGCAACCTTATGTATGATTTGTATGCTGCGGATTTCCATCTCCCTAGCTTTTTAATCTGTTCCTCTGAACAGCCCCTACCTGCTGCGGCGGTCACTGCCCCTATTCTGAATGAATGCGGCGTGAAGTGTGCATTTTCCCACCCCAGCTTCTTTACTACCCTTTGTAGCACGCTCTTAAACTGAAAAATTGTTACATCTGATCCATCCGCATGCCGCAGGAATGTGCGGCCCCCCTCCCTCTTTGTTAACAGGTACTCTTTGACACAGGCCACCAGGCACAGTGCTCCCCCTGTTCCAGCCATATTCAGCCATGCCCCTTTCCCTTCCTTGTCTGTTTTGGATCGTCTCACCAATATCAATACTGCTTCCTCCCCCCATCTTACATCCCCTATCTCTATCCCTCCTTTACCTATTTTTCTGTTCTTTGGTAACAGTTCTCCTATCCTCATTGCTCCATGAAAAGCCACTATAAACGCTGTTCTGAATATTAGCGCCTCGTCCCTGCTTGCGCACACCCCTTCTAGCGCCCCTGTCATTTTCTGTAATCTGTCTTCCGTTATTGGTTCCCTTCTATCCGCTCCCTTTTCTTCATCTCTTCCCCATGCCCTCGCAATCTTCTTTACTATAAACTTCCTGGACCAATCCATTCCCCCGTATAGCTGTGCGCAATATGATATCCCTGCTAGTACTGCACTCATCCGCCCCTTTCTTACGCCTTCCCTCCGTAGCACCATCAACCACTCTAGGAATCTTCCCTCCTCCCCTCCTTTAGCTTCCTCCCTATATTTGCACCACTGTCCCCAATATTTCCTGTATACTGCCCATGTACTTGGTGCCAAGGCTTTCTCGACCAGTTCCTCGATTCCTTCTATCCGTTGCCAATCTGCCAAAGAAGCATAGGGCAACATTCACCTTCCTGTCTGGCATTGGGTGCAAGCTACCTAAACTTCTTCCATTTAAAACGGGATAGCGCGTCCGCAACTACGTTTCTGAATGTGTTTGGCCCTGACACAGATGTTATGCTTTAAACATTTCAAAACCAAGTACCTTAGATACCTAACTACTGGCAGTGATGAGGCGGACAGCTGATTGATGACCTCGACCACCCCCATATTGTCTGACCAACATATTATTGTCTTTTTTGCTAGCTCCCCACCCTATAGCTCCATGGCCACCACTATGAGGAATAACTCCAGCAGCACCAAGTTTCTAACCCATCCTATCTCCTTCCATCTTTCGGGCCATCCTCCTGCACACCACCTCCCTTGAAAGTATGCTCCATACCCCATTCCCCCTGCCGCGTCCGTGTATAGCTCCAACTCAACTGCGGGCGCAACCTCCTGCCATATGCGCACCCCGTTGAAATCCTGTAAAAATTGATCCCACACTTTCAGGTCTTCCCTCATCTCCTTTGTCACCCTAATCATATGCTCTGGCTTTTTTGCGCCCTTTGTGCTAATCTCCAATCGCCTTTTAAAAAATCCTTCCTACTGGTATCACTTTACACGCAAAGTTCAATACCCCCAAAGTTTTCTGCATCTCCCTTAGCGTTACCTTTTTTCGTGTCGCCATCCATGCTATCAGCTCCCTAGCCTTTTTCACCTTATCCTCGGGTAGCTCGCATTGTCCTTTCACTGAATCTATTGTTATGCCCAGGAATGCTAGTCTCGCGCAAGGACCCTCTGTCTTTTTGTCTGCCACTGGGACCCCCATCTCTTCAAACAAATCTATCAGCCCTGCTTTCATGCTTTCGCACCTGTCGGTGCCCGCCCCTCCTACCACCATGAAATCGTCCAAGTAGTGGACTATTGCATCCCTCTTTTGCCTTGCTACCGCTAACCAGTGCAGAAAAGTGCTAAACTTCTCAAAGATTGAGCATGATATGGAGCACCCTATTGGTAGGCATTTATCCACATAATAATGCCCTTCAAATTTGCACCCCATCAGTTTAAAACTATCAGGATTCAGCGGCAATAGCCGAAAAGCCAATTCAATGTCTATCTTAGCCATCATGGCCCCCCTCCCTGCCTTTTTTACCAGCTGCACTGCGCTGTCGAATGATTGGTATTGCACTGTTGCTTCCTCTTTATTGATAGCATCATTTACCGACCTACCCTTTTGGTATGATAAGTGATGTATCATGCGATATTTCCCTTCCTCCTTCTTGGGAACCACCCCCAAGGGGGAAATGACTAGATCTGCTATTGTTTTTTCTGGGAAAGGGCCGTCCATCCTCCCCCCCTCAACCTCCTTCGCTAGCTTCTCTTACAGTATCGGCTCCGCTGCCGATTTTAAGTTCCTAGCTTTTACTGCCCCCGTTACCGCTCCTTTCACTGTTCTGTAAAACCCCTACTCAGCCCCTCAATTAATAAATCTCTATCCTTTATGATAGGGTATGCTTGCAGCTCACGAACCAGTCTATTTTCAGCGGGGTTGGCGCTAATCCCCCCAGCTTGCCCTCCCCCCGCGTTCCTTGGCTCCGAAAGGACTGCCTCCCATACCCATTGTTACCTCCATTTTTTTCTGCAATCTACCCCCGGGTGGGCCCCGCTACAGTATCTGCAAATGTGTCTGAATTTGCATGCTCCCCTCCTATCGCATCTGAAACTGTAAACCTCGCTTATCTATTTTACATAGCTTCTAAAACAATGCTTAAAACAACAATCCACCCCTTACTTCCCTTTGCTAACAAAGTAACCTCCTTAAGCTGTTCCCTTAGTATTCTGTCAGTACACTGTACTAAGGAATTTAAACTTTAGTTTTTCATTCCCTGTAATCCCATTAATTTATAACCTTCCCTTCTCCCGACTGATTTTCTTTAATTAATAATAATAAAGACCGACACAAAAGTTTGGCGTTCTCTCCCCTCCATTAGATATTTTGTTCATTAGAATATCTTGGAGGTGTATTCAATAAATATTAGTACAATTTAGGAGTGCCCTCCTAATGAGATTATTTATGGATTATAAATATCAATAATTAATTACAATAATAATTTTTTTGTCAGCAATACCTCCAATTCATATAGTAGAATCTTAGCAGTGCACCCCAGAAAATTGTTATATAATCTCAGTAGCGCACTCCAAAATAATACTATTGAGATATCTAGCCATTAATGACAATACGATTATTACCAAATATTAATATTTATTCCAAATAAAATATTTCCTAATTTCTGAACAGGTTATTTTTTTATTTTATAAACCCAGTGATTATATTTATGAAGTAAATAGAATATTGATTATGACCAGATACATATTAATTGATTTTTACCATATTAAAGTTATAATATAAAGCAAGGTATAGAAATATTAATATTAATTAATATTCAATGAAATCGTCTGTATCCTGGATATGGTCACCATATTATTAGGAAAGGGACACCGAACAAAAAACCCCTCCCCCGTGACTTAGACCAAGCATGCAACCCCAAGCAACCCCCTAATCTACTCCCCCCATTAAATATTCCATGCCCTCATGCTATCCCTATCCAAAAAAGAAGACATCTAAGCTTTTTTCCTAGTTCAGAACTTTGGACAGCACTTTTTATTGGTGGAATAATTTATCACCAATCAGCAAGGACAACCCAGGTTGTTCACCAAATCTGGGCCAGCATCTAAACTTACATTCTTGCATTTCACATAAAGATACCAAGAGAACAAAGAAAACCCGACTATAGGAGCGGACCAGATAAGCCGGCCAAAATCTTGTGCCCCATCCGACTCACGAAAGAAAAAACCCGGGCCCAGGGTCCCCTGAACTTTAAATAAAACTAATAAACTATAAATATCACAATTTAATGCTACTAGATATAACAATTATAATTAGCTAGTAACAATAACCGATTCAGCATATGGCTTATTTAACAACATTCAGCTAGCAAATGTCCAAACTGAATAGAATTCCTGGCGGTATAATATAGCTATCGAACCAAAATAGCCTTACATGACTTAAATAATCAATCAGAGCAATGTATACCTTACTAACAGATAAATATATAAACCAATACAGCCAAATAAGTCTGATCTAGCCACAATACAATTTTTAAAAACATTACCAGTAACTAAAAATAAACTTATGCTATAAAAAAAAACAACTTTTTCCACAGTGATAAATTCACTAATGCTAGTATAATTATTATATAGGATACACTAATATATTTAATATAAATTTATAGACATAACAATACACATTTAAATCACAGCTTCGGCTATGCTATTGCTATAAAGAAAGCTTAAGCAGTAGTACAATTTTATACGTTACCAGCAGCAATTTAGCAATGATTGAGCTTTCAACCTCCAAAGTTCTTTCCCAAACAAAGAAAAAAGGTTAGTGACTCCTTCCTGCAGTCCCTCTCCTTATAACACCTTTCCCCCAGCCCCCCCCCCTGAGCCTTCTCCTGGCCAATGCCTTTTCTCCTTATCTCTCCTGCAACCCCCACACCTAGCACACCAACTACACCAGTGTTCTCTCCCAGCAGCCCCTCCCTTATGACGTTCCCTTCACAGTTGTTCACTACACTAGTTTTGCTGCAACCCATTACTTGCTTAATTTAGTGTTTAGAGTGTTGCTTAAATTAGAGTGTTTGCATCTTTTGGCTGCCAAGGCCCTATCACATATGTTTTTCACTTCCTACACTACCACACCCTCACTTTTAGTTAAATAATACCTCATCATCTTAAAACTCATACTCACCTATCCCCCTTTCCACCCCCTTTTTTTTTTCCCTTCCTTCGCACTCAGCACTTAACACCACATTATCATCACTTTTTTTTTTCTTCCTGGACACGCTTTCTTTAATGTTTCCCTTTTCACTATTATAACTAATCACGCGGCACATGGATAAATTTCTCTCTAACTCTTCTAAGACACCTTCACCAAATATGGCAGCTAGGCATAGGGATAGGAAACTTAAGAACACACACAATCTCGTTACTGAGACCCAATTAACCACCCGCTAGTACTTCAATAACTCCTGAAACTACCAATATACATACCTTGGTAACTAGTATCTCAGACGTACTTGTACCTAAATTTGATTAACTTAAACCAGAAATCAAGCAAGATATTAATTCCCTAACCCAAGAGGTCAGACAATTCTCAAATAGATTACAGGAAGCAGAGCAGAGGGTGTCTGACCTGGAAGACTTAGCAACATTACACAGTGCCAAACTTGAGACCTCAACCAAAAATCTGCAAAAAATAACTGACAGGCTGGAGGATTTGGAAAATCGCTTCAAACGAAACAATATAAGAATAATAGGCCTCCAAGAGGATAAACAATTTGAAAACTTCACTCTTTTCATATCAGACACACTCACCAAAGCTCTAAAGATTCCAGCTACTTATCACTAGTGATGTCGCAAATAGTTCTCCGGTGAATAGATCCCAGCGAACATAGATGGTTCGCGTTCGCCGCGGCGGGCGAACATATGCGATGTTCGATCCGCACCCTTTTCGTCATCATTGAGTAAACTTTCACCCTGTATCTCACAGTCTGCAGACACATTTCAGCCAATCAGCAGCAGACACTCCCTCCCAGACCCTCCCAGCTCCTGGACAGCAGCCATTTTAGATTCATTCTGATCCTGCATTCTTAATGAGAGGAGGGATAGTGTAGCTGCTGCTGATTTTATAGGGAAATTGATAGCTAGGCTAGTGTACTCAGTGTCCACTACAGTCCTGAAGGACTCATCTGATCTCTGTTGTAAGGACAGCACCCCAAAAAGCCCTTTTTAGGGCTAGAACATCTTTTTTTTTTTGCCTGTGTAATTTTGACTGTGAAACATCAGTCTGCTAGTGTAATCTAATTGCAGTTGCCTGCCTGCAGTGCCACCACTAATATCTGTTGTAACAGTAGTGTAAATTTTGTAAAAAATAACTTTTTTGACTGTGAAACATCAGTCTGCTAGTGTAATCTAATAGCAGTAGCCTGCCTGCCAGCGTGTGTACCAGGCCCACTTGCAAACTAGTGCCACCACTCATATCTGTTGTAACTGTAGTGTACATTTAAAAAAAAAAAAAACTTTTTTGACTGTGAAACATCAGTCTGCTAGTGTAATCTAATTGCAGTTGCCTGCCTGCCAGCGTGTGTGCCAGGCCCACTTGCCAACTAGTGCCACCACTCATATCTGTTGTAACAGTAGTGTAAATTTAAAAAAAAAAAAACTTTTTTGACTGTGAAACATCAGTCTGCTAGTGTAATCTAATTGCAGTTGCCTGCCTGCCAGCGTGTGTGCCAGGCCCACTTGCCAACTAGTGCCACCACTGATATCTGTTGTAACAGTAGTGTAAAAATTTTTTAAAAATTTTTTTTTGACTGTGAAACATCAGTCTGCTAGTGTAATCTAATTGCAGTTGCCTGCCTGCCAGCGTGTGTGCCAGGCCCACTTGCCAACTAGTGCCACCATTCATATCTGTTGTAACAGTAGTGTAAAAAAAAATTTAAAAAACTTTTTTGACTGTGAAACATCAGTCTGATAGTGTAATCTAATAGCAGTTGCCTGCCTGCCAGCGTGTGTGCCAGGCCCACTTGCCAACTAGTGCCACCACTCATATCTGTTGTAACAGTAGTGTACATTTTTTTAAAAAAAACTTTATTGAATATAAAACATCAGTCTGCTAGTGTAATCTAATTGCAGTTGCCTGCCTGCCAGCGTGTGTGTCAGGCCCACTTGCTAAGTGCCACCACTCATATCTGTTGTAACAGTACTGTAAATTTTTTTTAAAAAAACTTTTTTGACTGTGAAACATCAGTCTGCTAGTGTAATCTAATTGCAGTTGCCTGCCTGCCTGCCAGAGTGTGTGTCAGGCCCACTTGCCAACTAGTGCCACCACTCATATCTGTTGTAACAGTAGTGTAAATTTAAAAAAAAAAAAAATTGACTGTGAAACATCAGTCTGCTAGTGTAATCTAATTGCAGTTGCCTGCCTGCCTGCCAGAGTGTGTGTCAGGCCCACTTGCCAACTAGTGCCACCACTCATATCTGTTGTAACAGTAGTGTAAATTTTTTAAAAAAAACTTTTTTGACTGTGAAACATCAGTTTGCTAGTGTAATCTAATTGCAGTTGCCTGCCTGCCAGCGTGTGTGCCAGGCCCACTTGCCAACTAGTGCCACCACTCATATCTGTTATAACAGTAGTGAAAATTTAAAAAAAAAAAATTGACTGTGAAACATCAGTCTGCTAGTGTAATCTAATTGCAGTTGCCTGCCTGCCAGCGTGTGTGTTAGGCCCACTTGCCAACTAGTGCCACCACTCATATCTGTTGTAACAGTAATGTAAATTTTTTTTAAAAAACTTTTTTGACTGTGAAACATCAGTCTGCTAGTGTAATCTAATTGCAGTTGCCTGCCTTCCAGCGTGTGTGCCAGGCCCACTTGCAAACTAATGCCACCACTCATATCTGTTGTAACAGTAGTGTAAATTTAAAAAAAAAACTTTTTTGACTGTGAAACATCAGTCTGCTAGTGTAATCTAATTGCAGTTGCCTGCCTGCCAGCATGTGTGCCAGACCCACTTGCTAAGTGCCACCACTCATATCTGTTGTAACAGTAGTGTAATTTTTTAAAAAAAAAACTTTTTTGACTGTGAAACATCAGTCTGCTAGTGTAATCTAATTGCAGTTGCCTGTCTGCCTGCCAGCATGTGTGTGCCAGGCCCACTTGCCAACTAGTGCCACCACTCATATCTGTTATAACAGTAGTGTAAATTAAAAAAAAAAAATTTGACTGTGAAACATCAGTCTGCTAGTGTAATCGAATTGCAGTTGCCTGCCTGACAGCGTATGTGTCAGGCCCACTTGCCAACTAGTGCCACCACTCATATCTGTTGTAACTGTAGTGTACATTTTTAAAAAAAAAACTTTTTTGACTGTGAAACATCAGTCTGCTAGTGTAATCTAATTGCAGTTGCCTGCCTGCCAGCGTGTGTGACAGGCCCACTTGCTAAGTGCCACCACTCATATCTGTTGTAACAGTAGTGTAAATTTTGTAAAAAAAAACTTTTTTGACTGTGAAACATCAGTCTGCTAGTGTAATCTAATTGCAGTTGCCTGCCTGCCTGCCAGCATGTGTGCCAGGCCCACTTGCCAACTAGTGCCACCACTCATATCTGTTGTAACAGTAGTGTAAATTTAAAAAAAATAAAAAAAATTTGACTGTGAAAAATCAGTCTGCTAGTGTAATCTAATTGCAGTTGCCTGCCTGCCAGCGTGTGTGCCAGGCCCACTTGCCAACTAGTGCCACCACTCATATCTGTTGTAACAGTAGTGTAAAAAAAAAATTAAAAATTTTTTTTTGACTGTGAAACATCAGTCTGCTAGTGTAATCTAATTGCAGTTGCCTGCCTGCCAGCGTGTGTGCCAGGCCCACTTGCCAACTAGTGCTACCACTCATATCTGTTGTAACAGTAGTGTAAATTTAAAAAAAAAAACTTTATTCACTGTGAAACATCAGTCTGCTAGTGTAATCTAATAGCAGTTGCCTGCCTGCCAGCGTGTGTGCCAGGCCCACTTGCCAACTAGTGCCACCACTCATATCTGTTGTAACAGTAGTGTACATTTTTAAAAAAAAAAACTTTTTTGACTGTGAAACATCAGTCTGCTAGTGTAATCTAATTGCAGTTGCCTGCCTTCCAGCGTGTGTGCCAGGCCCACTTGCCAACTAGTGCCACCACTCATATCTGTTATAACAGTAGTGTAAATTTAAAAAAAAAAAATTGACTGTGAAACATCAGTCTGCTAGTGTAATCTAATTGCAGTTGCCTGCCTGCCAGCGTGTGTGTCAGGCCCACTTGCCAACTAGTGCCACCACTCATATCTGTTGTAACAGTAGTGTAAATTTTTTTAAAAAAACTTTTTTGACTGTGAAACATCAGTCTGCTAGTGTAATCTAATTGCAGTTGCCTGCCTTCCAGCGTGTGTGCCAGGCCCACTTGCAAACTAATGCCACCACTCATATCTGTTGTAACAGTAGTGTAAATTTTAAAAAAAACTTTTTTGACTGTGAAACATCAGTCTGCTAGTGTAATCTAATTGCAGTTGCCTGCCTGCCAGCATGTGTGTCAGACCCACTTGCTAAGTGCCACCACTCATATCTGTTGTAACAGTAGTGTAATTTTTTAAAAAAAAAAACTTTTTTGACTGTGAAACATCAGTCTGCTAGTGTAATCTAATTGCAGTTGCCTGCCTGCCTGCCAGCGTGTGTGCCAGGCCCACTTGCCAACTAGTGCCACCACTCATATCTTTTGTAACAGTAGTGTACATTTTTTAAAAAAAAACTTTTTTGACTGTGAAACATCAGTCTGCTAGTGTAATCTAATTGCAGTTGCCTGCCTGCCAGCGTGTGTGACAGGCCCACTTGCTAAGTGCCACCACTCATATCTGTTGTAACAGTAGTGTAAATTTTGTAAAAAAAAACTTTTTTGACTGTGAAACATCAGTCTGCTAGTGTAATCTAATTGCAGTTGCCTGCCTGCCAGCGTGTGTGCCAGGCCCACTTGCCAACTAGTGCCACCACTCATATCTGTTGTAACAGTAGTGTAAATTTAAAAAAAAAAACTTTTTTGACTGTGAAACATCAGTCTGCTAGTGTAATCTAATTGCAGTTGCCTGCCTGCCAGCGTGTGTGCCAGGCCCACTTGCCAACTAGTGCCACCACTCATATCTGTTGTAACAGTAGTGTAAAAAAAATTTTAAAAATTTTTTTTGACTGTGAAACATCAGTCTGCTAGTGTAATCTAATTGCAGTTGCCTGCCTGCCAGCGTATGTGTCAGGCCCACTTGCCAACTAATCCCACCACTCATATCTGTTGTAACAGTAGTGTAAATTTTTTAAAAAAACTTTTTGACTGTGAAACATCAGTCTCCTAGTGTAATCTAATTGCAGTTGCCTGCCTTCCAGCGTGTGTGCCAGGCCCACTTGCCAACTAGTGCCACCACTCATATCTGTTCTAACAGTAGTGTAAATTTATTTTATTTTTTTTAAAAAACTTTTTTGACACGCACAGTGCCCCAAATTTGAAGTAGGAGGACAGACCAAGCATCTTTTTCCATCTCCCGGTTCCTAAAATCCATGCAATATACACCTCCCCCGATAGGGGGAGTAACAGGTATTAAACTGATCAGAATAGTACTACTTAACACACCACTCATATCTGGTGGCACAGTAGATTGCACGCGCAGTACCCCAAATTTGAAGTAGGAGGACCGACCAAGCTTTTTTTTCCATCTCCCGGTTCCTAAAATCCATGCCATATACACGTCCCCTGGCGCCGCAACTGCCTCTGGGAACCTTACCATGGGTCACAGACCGCACATCTTGTAATTCTCTGTCTGGGAAATTATATATCTATCAAATCTATCTTTTTATCTATTAAATCTATCTATCTATCTATCTATCTATCTATCTATCGTATCTATCAAATATAAATTGCATCTATTGATCTATCTAATCTATGTATCTATCAAATCGATCTATCTCGTGGTTGTGCAAATGGACTGTTTGCGGTTGTTTGCGGTGCATTAACCATGGAGTTTGGTCTGTCACTGTGAAGCGGGCGTAACCCTTACACTAAGTAGCAAAAAAAGATTTGTTCCAGCCACCAATAGTTAAAAAACCTTTATTTCTTCATATGGGGTCTTTTGACAAACATACAACGTTTCAGACCTGCTATAGGTCCTTAGTCATGTATACTGAACATACACTGATTCATCATTTAAATACTCTACACCTGGTCAATTGTTCACCTGTTGTCATGTGACTACTCATTATTGTATCACTGCCATCTTGTGGCCATCTACCATATATATTCCTATTGTGAAAAAACATTCTGAATAGTCACATTGAACAGGTTTAAGTATCAAACAATGTTAATAGATAAAATCATATGTACAAAATTAAAATAGAAGAAATATTACGCACAATATGCAGATATGCCATCACTGTTTACTTGTTATTTGAATGTTAATTTGGACTCTTTCACTTTAGAGTTGATTTCAAAAAATTGCTGCTAGAGATTATGTGGATTTCTGTCAATTTGAACACTGTAGGCCTATTTTGAAAATAATCTTTTACTTTTCTCTTTAGTGTTTTTGTATGTAAGGATAATTTTTGAACATTTCCCTCCAATTTTACTCAGCCCATTAAAAAGGGTTACACTACCTGATCAATACATCATCATACCTTCCAGCGTGTGTGCCAGGCCCATTTGCAAACTAGTGCCACCACTCATATCTGTTGTAACAGTAGTGTAAATTAAAAAAAAAAATTTGACTGTGAAACATCAGTCTGCTAGTGTAATCTAATTGCAGTTGCCTGCCTGCCAGCGTGTGTGCCAGGCCCACTTGCCAACTAGTGCCACCACTCATATCTGTTGTAACAGTATTGTAAATTTTTTTTTTTTTAAAAACTTTTTTGACACACGCAGTGCCCCAAATTTGAAGTAGTAGAACCGACCAAGCATCTTTTTCCACCTCCCGGTTCCTAAAATCCATGCAATATACACCTTCCCCGATAGGGGGAGTAACAGGTATTAAACTGATCAGAATAGTACTACTTAACACACCACTCATATCTGGTGCCACAGTAGATTGCACACGCAGTGCCCCAAATTTGAAGTAGGAGGACCGACCAAGCATCTTTTTCCATCTCCCGGTTCCTAAAATTCATGCCATATACACGTCCCCTGGTGCCGCAACTGCCTCTGGGAACCTTACCATGGGTCCCAGTCCGCACGTCTTGTAATTCTCTGTCTGGGAAATTATATATCTATCAAATATATCTATTTATCTTTCAAATCTATCTAACTATCTATCGTATCTATCAAATGTATATTGCATCTATTGATCTATCTATCTAATCTATGTATCTATCAAATCTATCTATCTCGTGGTTGTACAAATGGACTGTTTGCGGTTGTTTGCGGTGTGTTAACCATGGAGTTTGGTCTGTCACTGTGAAGCAGGCGTAACCCTTACACTACCTGATCGATACAACATCATACCTGATAATTTAAAGCACGTTATTCCAAACAATTTAGGAATGTTAGGTGATTTATGCCCTTTATGGCTTAAAACCAGACTCTGCATCAACTATGTAATTTTCCGTGGGAGTTTTGCCATGGATCCCCCTCCGGCATGCCACAGTCCAGGTGTTAGTCCCCTTGAAACAACTTTTCCATCACTATTGTGGCCAGAAAGAATCCCTGTGGGTTTTAAATTTTGCCTGCCTATTGAAGTCAATGGCGGTTCGCCCGGTTCGCCCGTGCGCGAACAGTTGTGGAAGTTCGAGTCCGCTGTTCGCAAACAGAAAATTTTAAGTTCGCGACATCACTACTTATCACCTGATTCTAGTGGAAAGAGCCCATAGAATAGGTGCCCCTCGATTAGATAATAGAAATGGCAGCAGGCCTAGACCTGTTATTGCAAGGCTATTTAACTATCAGGATAAGAACATGTCATTGCAACACTTTCATAAAAAACAGCCAATTCTTAGAGAAAATAACAAGATCTTAATTTTTTAAGATTTTTCGGCTGATACAGCCACCAAGAGAAGAAAGCTGGTCCCGGTATGCTCCAAGTTTATCGAACATGGGTACAGGGCTACCTTAATTTACCCTTCTAAACTCAGAGTGGTAGTGAAGGAGACAACACATATATTTGAGGAAGGCCCAACGGTGGAAAATTTCCTTAAGACATTGGATACATAACTATATGACCAAACCACTTCTTTAAATAGTCAGAGGATAGATCCTATGGCAAAGGTAGTCCATGGGATTAGGGACTGGGGTTTTCCCCTCTTTTTTACTTTTTTCCCTTTCCCCCTTGTTTTTTTTTTTTTCCTTCCCCCTTTTTTTTCCCCTTCCTTACTCTCTCTCCTCCTTCCTCCTCCTTCCATATATAAATGGCACAAAAGTTGGATAAACTCAAGTTAGTATCTTGGAACATAAGGGGAATCTCAACTCCCATTAAACGGAAGGTAATTCTTACACACCTAGGGAAAGTCCAAGCAGACATTGGTTTCATACAGGAAACTCATCTAAACCTAGAGGAATCCCTAAAATTGAAGACAACATGGGTAAGGGAAATTTTTGCAGCTCCAAGTATTGGAAAAAAAGGGGAGTGGCTATACTTATAGGGAAAAGAGCCCAAGTTGAGATTTTGCACTCCGAGATCGATTCTAGGGGGAGATTTGTCCTGGTGAAAATGAAAGCAGGCCAAGTGACCTACACACTTTGTAATATATATGGCCCGAATACAACTGACCCTGAGTTCTGGGACCTAATACAATCCAAACTCTTACTAGTTAGTGAAGGCTACTTGATCTTAGGAGGAGATTTTAACATGGCCCAACAATGCCCTCTAGACAGACTTAGAAGTAATACTAAGCTCTTAAAACAGAAAAAAGATAGTCTTGATACTAAAATGTTTAATAAAATTAGGCAGAATCTTGCAATACGAGACATCTGGAGAATCCAGAATCCGGATTTTACGTGTCTCTCCAAAGCTCATAAAACGCTCTCCAGGATCGACCTATTATTGACTGACGAACGCCTATGTATCACAAAGGTAAAAGCAGGAATAATGCCGATACTTTTATCCAACCACGGGCCTATCTTTCTTGAGCTCTATCTGGGTCAATCAAAACCCAAATCATTGCGATTCTTTTTTCCTTATCATCTCATCTCTGACTTAAAATTTAAAGAATGGCTTAGGAATAAGTTTAATGACTACGCCCATTTTAACAGCGATTATATAGGGCGCCCGTTTTTTTTTGGGAGACTACCAAAGCAGTAATCAGAGGGGAAATCACGGCATACAATGCTATTCAAAACAAGAGGATGAAGGCAAGAGAGAAGGAAATACGCAATTCACTGATCAATTCTTATAACCTTTTCTTACTTGAAAGAACCCCACCAAAATTCGGCAAGATATGTTCATGCCAAAAGCGCTAGAGATACTTTTCTTATAACTCATGAAACACATAAAGAGCTTAGATTTCAAGCAAAGATGTATAGATTTGGCAACAAATCAGGGAAAATGCTAGCTAAACTGATTAAAAATGAGAACAAAAAAACCACTATAGAAAAAATCCAGCATAACGGGAAACAGTTATTGAAGCCCGAAGAAATTTCGGACTTATTTTTACAATATTTTCAGGATCTCTACACATGTAAAGGGTATGACACAGAGAAAGCTACCGAATTTTGGAGCAAAATTACTTACCCAACAGTAACACCTGAAGCCATTGTCAGTCTTAACTCTCCCATCACAAGGGAAGAGATAGAGAAAACAATTCTTAAACTTTCTCTTAATAAAGCAGCTGGCCCAGATGGTCTACCCAATGAGCTCTATAAAATATTATTAATAGAGATAGCCCTCCTATCTGGGCAACCTGTACAATGATATCTTCATTAACGATAAATTGCCTTCGCCCTCTTTTTCCTCTTCATTTACTACCCTGATCTTAAAAGATGGGAAAGATCCCACCTGCAAAGAGTCATATAGACCAATTGCTTTATTAAACTCGGACTACAAAATTATGTCCTCAATCTTAGCAACCAGGCTCCAGATCAACTCTGCGGCAAAAATTAGGGAATTACTTGTTACAATGGAATTTATTCAGAAACAGACCATAGTAGTGACGGGGAGGGAGGATCTCCCAGACCTGGCTATCCTGTTAATCGATGCAGAAAAAGCATTTGACTCAGTAACTCATAAACATATAAAAACTTCTCTAACAAAATTTGGGATCAAGGGTAATCTTCCCAAATTTATAGAAAATGTATATAAACAATCATATACAAGATTGATAATAAATAATATTGTCTCCCCTTCGATTGCATTGAACAGAGGCAAACGCCAGGGTTGTCCTCTCTCCCCGCTTCTCTTTGACGTAGCCATTGAACCATTGGCAATTATGATAAGAAGATATTTGGATGGCATAAAAATCCGAAAACATGAAATAAAAGTTGGACTATATGCAGATGACCTACTTATTTACTTGTCTAACACTGAGCTAAACATACCAAAACTGCTACGAATAACTAACCATTTTGGCTCCTTTTCGGGTTACAAAATAAATGCATCAAAATCCGAGTTACTCTGGCTTAGGAAAAACACTAGCCATATCTCAAATCTCCCCTTCAGAGTGGTCACATAATCTTTTAAATATCTAGGGATTCATATTCCGATTGATTTGGGAGACTTGTACAAAATAAATATAACCTCAATGCTTACCTACATTAAAGAAAAACTCAGACCTTGGCATAATTTACCATTATCAATATCTGGATGGTCAGCACTATTTAAGATGGTCCTTCTCCCAAAGCTGCTTTATGTCCTCCAGAACGTTCCAGTAATCTTACTACAAAAATATGTTCGCTCTATTAATACCTCAATTAGACAATTCATTTGGCAGGGGAAAAGATCTAAGATTTCTTTTTTTAAACTGGCCGTGCCAAGAGAATTTGGAGGCTTAGCATTACCAAATTTGAGATCTTATAATCTCTGTTTCTTAGCTCGCATAGAAGTGGACTGGATCTTCTCCAAAAATGACGTTGTAAATAACGAGCTTGAATTAAATATATGTGAAATGTTTCTTCCAATAGCTCTGATTCATTCCTTGCCAAAAGATCTGCCAACAGGCATTAAAGAACTTATAACCATATCGAATCCTCTTAAAGCGTGGTGGAAACTAAGTAAATCTCTCTCACAGCATCGAAATATCTCCCTTTGGTAGGAAACCCCAACTTTCAAGCAGGCTTAAATTCATTGATCTTTAGTAGATTGCACAATAATGGCTTAGATAGGGTAATACTTTTAATTGATCAAGACAGAAAATGTGTTAAGTCTTTTGAGGAGCTGAAAAATGAATTTAATCTTTCCAACAAAGACTTCTTTGCTTATCTGCAGATAAGGCACTTTGTTCTTGATCTAACCAAAGTGGTTGGCAGGTGTTGGACACTTGGTAAGTTGGAAAGCTGGTTAGCAATAACCAAAAATGGCTCTATGTCCATTTCCCCCTGCTATTATATTCTTGGCATTAATAAAGGTACCCCCAATATGGAGAGGGTGGCTTCGACCTGGAACGCCCTAATTCCACATAATAATATTGAGTTAAAAACCCTTCAACTATCAGTTAGTAAAGTAGCAAGGACTACACTTTCGACTACCTGGCGCGATGCACATTTAAAACTTTTGCATAGGGCATACTTTACCCCAGAAAGAGGTCTCAGAGTCCGAAATCAGGAATTTAACAAATGCCCTAAGTGTTCTTACCCTTTTTGATCCAAATGTTCTGGCAATGTCCTAGGATAAGAAATTTTTTGAACAAGCTAGAATTTTGGCTTAAAAACAAACTGAAAATTGAGTCATTAGATTTTTCATTGTTTCAAATTATACTATGTTTAAAATCTGAAGGTGGTCAGCAGCCTAATGAAAAATTAGTGATTTTATCCATCTTAGCCACCAGGTACCTGATCTGCAAGAAATGGAAATTGCGATCTTTGCCAACTATCCCTGAAATCAGGAATTACTTGAAGAAACAATGCGCACTGGAACAAAGAGATACAAATATAGATAATGAATCTGATATAAGGATTTTTTTTGATAAATGGGCAGCACTTATTAAAACATTCCCTGAGAGAGAAATTGATTATCTGATTTTCCCATTTAAGAACTCAGAGATGGTTCTTCTTGGCATTTGGTAGATGAGGAGGGAGGCAGAGAGCACTGGAGCATTCCCTTTCCCTCCCCTTTTCTCCCCCCCCCCTTTTTTTTTCTTTTCTCTATTTTTTTTCTTTTTTCTTCTTCTTTTCTTTCATAAAACATAAAATCCCAACAAGGAGTAGTGAAAATGGGAAATACACGTGCTTCAGATTAACTAAACATGTATGTGGATTATTTATATATGTTATGTACTTTTTTACTTTTGTTTTGTTGTGCCATGTACGATGCTAAAAATCACTGTTTCTTTGTATTCTGTACACATTGTTGGTTGTAAATAAAGACTATATAAAAAAAACATAAAAAACTGCATGCTCTATCTGAATCACGAAAGAAAAAAATTGGGTTCAGTGTCCCTTTAATGCTGTGAATGTTTATAGCTTTTTGAGCAAGAAACCTTCATATATACAGTATTTAGGATGAAAGATAATGGTGCCGATTTATTAACCCCCAGATGCAGCCATATGCTGCTGTTTCTGCACGAGCCTTCAGGCTCGCCAGAAATGTAAGTTAAGAAGCAGCGGTCATAAGACCACTGCTCCTTAACTTGTCTGCCACCTCTGAGGTGGCGTACAGCAATCAGCCTTATTGGATATGATCGGGTTGATTGACACCCCCTGCTAGCAGCTTATTGGCCGTGAATGTGCAGGGGCGGCATTGCACAAGCATTTCACTAGAATATGCATATGCTGTCGGCATTTATCGATGTACAGAAGACATGATACTCTACAGCGGATCATGTCCATCCACACAATGATAATTCGCCCCCTATGAGTTGATTACAATAATTTAGAAAAAAAACATATCTAATGATTACCAGTGGAAAAATACAATTAAAGTCTATAGTGATTTTTGCTGACAAATCACTTAAGTTCTAAAGGAGAAGAGACACAGAGGCTCCAACATGGTCTAGTACCGTCAGGCAGATGGATATATAAACATTTATAAAGTAGAATGGGTACTCACAAATGCAGCACACTCAATAGTGCTAGTGGGGCAGGCTGGTCCAGCTCACTGTCAAAGGCACACTGGGCACAATAGATAAGAGCATAGCAGAAATACATCACAGGTGCCTATGAAGGGTTACAAAAGAAAAGCTACCATAGCCTAGTACAGTCCAATCAGATGTGAAGATGATATAAAGTCACACTTACAATATTAGCAAGCTGAGACCTCTTAGTCACCCAGCAGACCACTCTCTGGGCAAACGGGATCCTCACCAAACTCCATGAACCGGCGTGAAGGTATACCAAACGAAAGCAAGTGTATCATAAAAACATATAACTTTTTATTAAAAACAAAGCAACGTGGGGGGCGGAGCCGGCCGGGAACGAGAATGGCCGCAACTACATAGTGCTCTGATACTAGCCCCAGGGTACAGCTCTGTATAAGGGACAAGAGTCTTTGAATTTCTGCAGGACATGCTCCGCTAAGATACAGGCACACTCTGTAACCACCCGACCAACTTTGTCTCACATTTAAGCACGGTGCTGCCGCAAGCTACAGACGACATTGCGGCCTACAAAGAAAATGCGCATAACTCGCTTAGTAGACGATCGGCGCGATGGCATAAGGATCCCTTTCACTTACAGTGAGTAACGATTACACCCACTAAGCCGACCGCTAACACAGCAATTACACATCTTATGAGGAGACCTTGAATCCATACGGCAGAGCTGCTCTGAGCCTTTTCTTATACTGAAATCTCCATTACACCTACCATAACTCCACGTGGGAGGCGAGGAGCAGTATTCCCTCAAGCTTAACACCCCAGTCTTCACGGTGTGTTATACAAAAAGCACTAAGGTTAAACCTCCTGCACTAATGGGTCTTTATTTACACAGATTGACTTCTTCTGAGAAACATATAGACTGTTGACTTTTTTTCTTTTTCATAGTCCGCCTCTCACAGGATATCTGGCTGTCTTGCGCATTCAATTTACCTGCCATAACTAATAACGGTCAGGGTCACTTAACAGGCAACGTCCCAACATTTTCAGCATATGCAGTTCGCATGCCTAACTACCATATGAGCGTGTTCTGACACTACTTAACACAACAAACTTCTTGTATAGAAGGGAATTGCTGCTCATAGCTTCAACATGACCACTAAAAGAACAACCAGGATAGACAAGACTGGGAAAACATCTATTCCTGCTGGGGCAAAGATGGATGCTTACTTTAAAACAACAGAGACGGCCATTCCGTCACCCCAATCCCCAGTATCTAACGACTCAGAAGACAGGGGTTCAGCATCGCCTCGCCAAGACACAGATCACCTTCTCACAAAAGCTGACCTGTTGCTGTTACCCTCTAAAGAAGACTTTAAAATATTCATGGTTCAAGTGAGCCAGATGATTAAAGACAGTCTCACTGAAGTGAAAAGAGAAATAACAGATCTGGGTCAGAGAATATTGCAAATCGAAGAGCAAACTGAGGAATTAACTTCGGACAATAACAACATGGCATGCGAAATGGAGCAACAAAACGCCACCATTCTTTTATTACAATCTCAAATAGAAGATTTAGATAACCGTAACAGAAGACAAAATCTAAGAATCAGAGGGGTACCCGAAGATGTTACACCCCCACAAATAAACTCATACCTTCAGCAACTCTTTGAACATTTACTTAAAAACAACGCTGCTTCCCCTCTGGTCCTAGATAGAGCTCACAGAGCACTCAGACCACCGCCATCAGCGAAAGATCCTCCACGAGACATCATAATAAAGTTTCATAAATACTCAGATAAAGAAGATATCCTAACAGCCTCCAGGAAGCAGTCTCCAATAAGCTTTCAAGGAAAAGACATTCAAATATACGCGGACCTTAGTCCTACAACTCTTTTCAAAAGAAAGGAAGCCAGATACCTCACACTACACCTCAAAGAATTGGGTATACCCTACCGCTGGGGCTTCCCCTTCTCCTTAAAAGTGACTAAAGAAAATAAGATCTACACCTATCGAGACCCAGAAGATATTGAGACTTTTTGCTCTGACTTGGGCATCCCAACGCCCTCTTTACCATCCATATTTGAAAACAAGAACCCAAAGGATGCCCACAAACCCAAGCCTCAAAGACCTGAGTGGACCACTGTTTCTAGGAAAAGAAAAGGCTTCCCATCCTCAGGCGGAACCCCCCCAGGACCCAAAGAAAGACCTCCATGAAATGAACATAGATAGTGTTTTCTTGTCTCCTCCTAGACACTAAGAGTTATGTTCTGTTCCAGTCATCGCTTCAAATAATGTTTTCTTCTTTTTATCTTTTGAATGTACATCTCTTGTCCCTTGTCTCCTCTTCACTCCGCTTCCTTTACCCTGGGAGTAGTAACATCTCCTGATGTTCACCCCCTATAATCTCACTGCTATCCCTAATCCTAAATCTATTTGCTATACTAAAAGATATAGCCTTACTTTTTGTTTAGTCAATGTTTCGCTGCACACTTTTTTTGTATATGTTTGGTTTATCAGTTTTATGGTTCTAATGTTTATTTGTTCACGCAGGCAATATGATGCTTCTTCCCAGCCTTTCCTTCTCCTCTGTATATCACTTCCTATTCCCTCTGGGGGGGGGGGACCGACAGAATCCATCTTTTTTGAAGTCCCAGGTAAGAAACCCATAGATAGTAGACGACAACACACACATTTTAAGAATGACACATAGAACAGTGAACTTCCTTTCGCAAAATGCGAATGGACTCAATTCTCCTATAAAGCGTTCAATCGCTTTGAGAGAGTTTGAAAAACATAACAATTCAATCATATTCATACAAGAGACACATTTTTTAAATACCGCTGAACCCAAATTCCTCTCTAAATTTTACCCCACTGGGTATTTTGGATCAAACCATAAAAAAAAAAAAAAAAATGGGGTTGGGACTTTATTTCCTAAGAACTTAGAATTTCAATTACTACATAAAGTCTCCGATAAAGATGGCAGAATACTAATACTAGTGGGACTCCTGTTCCAGCACCCAATCACGTTGGTGAACGTCTATGCTCCCAACTCTAAGAGAGTGCCCTTCTATAAGAAACTCACAGCCCTAATTGCAGAACATAGGAAGGGATCTCTAATCGTAGGAGGCGATTTTAATGTTACTTTCGACCCCAAATTAGACTCTACCTCCACTAAACCTAACCCCACATCAAGGCCCCCAAATATAGTTTATGACTTTCTCAAAAAATCAGGCGTAGTTGACATTTGGAGGATACAACACCCTACTCAGCGTAACTATTCATTCTTCTCTAACCCATGGTCTCAATACACCCGCATTGATTATCTATTAGTCGACCAACTGAGTCTAGGACAAGCTAGGGACTCGGACATAAACCCGACGGCTTGGTCGGACCACTCTCTTATTACGCTATCTATGGAATGGTCAGAAGGCCCGTCATGCCCTTTTATATGGAGATTAGACGAGACCCTACTACATCACACCCCCACTAATATCAAAATGCTCCAGACCATACAAGAATACTTTCACCATAACTCACTGCCTGAAATCTCATCACGTACCCTATGGGACGTGCATAAAGCCGTAGTCAGAGGAGAGTACATTAAACAAAGGTCTAGGCTGCGAAAACAATTTAATCTAGCTATAACGCATAACACTGACAAGTTGAACTCCCTAGAACTACAACACAAACAGACCCCTATGGACTCTAAGATCCAAATAGAACTGACTAAAGTTAGGAAAGAACTAAATCATTTACTGACTAGAGAAGCTCAGAGACGAGCTCTTTACCTAAGAAAGGTATATTTCCATGAAGGCAACCGAGCTGGCGCGCTCCTAGCAAGAGCCCTGAGAGCAAAAACCTCTAAATCACACATATATAGTATAAAAAAGGCTGATGGGACTGTAACACACGACAGCAAGCAGATAGCAGACCAATTTAGTAAATATTATCATCAACTGTATAACCTTGGAGACGATGCCTCCTTATCCCACGCTACACAAATGAACGAATACATTGATAGAGCACAATTAAACACACTTACGACGGCCCAAACAGAGAAAATGGAGGAACCAATTACACTGGTTAGAAATCCTCAACACCATCAACAGACCTTCCCATGAGAAAAAGCCCTGGCCCTGATGGCCTTACAAATGCCTACTATAAACAATTTAAAAATGTACTTGCCCCATCATCTATTAGACTTGTTTAACTCAATAGACGATAATAGACTGCTCTCACCACACGATGCAGGAAGCCCATATAGCAGTTATCTTAAAAACCAGATAGAAACCCTGAAGACCACCACTAATTACAGACCAATCTCATTATTAAATTCTGATCTGAAGATCCTGGGCAAAATTCTATCTAAAAGAATAAATTCCATAATTCAAGATCTGATACATACGGACCAGGTTGGTTTTGTCCCATCACGTGAAGCACGGGACAACACCATAAGAGCGCTCCTTCTGGCCATCCCCATGCCCCAACATAATAAAATTAAATCAGTCTCTTATCACAGTCGACGCTGAGAAGGCTTTCGACCCGTATAAACTGGAGCTTTCTTAAGGCCCATTAAAATCTTTCGGCTTTGGAGAGAAAATGATAAATAGAATCTTTAGTTTATAATCTTCCCCGTCAGCTAGAGTGAGAGTCAATGGTGCCCCTTCGGATCCCTTTCAAATTTACAATGGTACCCGACAGGGTTGTCCATTGTCCCCATTAACTTTTTATACTATCTATGGAGGTCCTAGCATCTTATGTCAGAATGAACCAAATATCTCAGGAATCCCAATTGGCCCTCACGATTTTAAAATTGCCCTATATGCAGATGACTTGCTGTTTTCACTGACCTCACCGAGTACTACAATACCTGTCCTTCTAGAAACACCTCCAAATATTTGGTAACTTTTCTAATTTTTCTATAAACCTTCAAAAATCTGAAATTCTGAATATCTCTATGGATCCCCCATTGACTTTCAACAACTAGCACAAGCTTGCCCCCCTCAAAATTACAACCTGAATCAGTTAAATACTTAGGTATTGTCCTCTCCCCCACTATACTACATTATTTTGAGAAATAATTATTGACCCTTACTACAAAACATACAAAAAGACCTCTCAATGTGGTCGGACAGACCTTTATCTTGGTGGGGGAGGATTCAATCCATAAAAATGACCACTTTGCCCAGGATTATTTATAATTTTACAAACTATCCCCCATCTTCTCTTCCCAACAGTTACATATCCCAACTACAAATCTATAATCAATACCTTTATATGGGGAACAATGAAAACCTCGGATAAATAGAAATACATTATATAGGAACACTGACATGGGCGGGCTAGGTCTGCAAATATTAGAATGTATTACATAGCGGTCACCTCTACAGAGAGTTCTGGACTGGCATGGCTCTACGGACAATAAGGCCTGGGTGTCCATAGACTCACATTTGCTACCAGATCCCAAAGGTGGGAGCGGTTTGTTGGGTGACTGGGAAACTCAGACCATTACAATGCAAGACACTACCTATACATAGGCATCTTTTCATACTTGGGACCTGATCAGATCTACTAATAAAGACCATTACTCATCTTCGCTCACCCTCTCTTCCAATCCCCCAGAATGCAGAATTAGTAGGGGGACTAGACAACAAATTTCGCAGAACTCAGGAAATGGGATTATACATGGCCTCTGGCCAAGTTTGTAGAAAATGGGAAATTACTATGCAAGATAAATTTATTGATTGTGTGGGGGACATCCTGGGAACTGGCTAAAACATGCACCAACTTTCACACTATATAGCATCTTCCCCACACAAAGAAGACCTCCTGAGATCACCCACACCCTTTTGAATCACTATGCTTACAGAATAAAACAATTTGTCACCCTTTGTCATTGTCCCACAGACCTGCTACAAACCCATGACAATGCATTACCTCCCTACATTCACAATCAAATGGCAACAAGACTTACACCTAGACTTGGACAAGATAGAGTGGAGAAATATTTTTTCACAAAAACACGTAATCATCCACCTCGCCACAAATCTTAGAATTAAATTTTAAAGTTCTTACATGATGGTATATGACCCCACTCGCGCACATTCAGTTTACCCAGAGGCTATCCAGGATGTGTTGGAGAGGCTGTGGAGGTCACGGTTCTTTAATTCACACATGGTGGCAATGCCCCTAAGATAACACCTCTATGGCAATCAACAGAATCCTTTCTTAAGAAAATCCTCACACAGCACTTTTCAACTAACCCCAAGAATAGCATTATTAAATGACCTCCCCCAAAGTTAAATGTAGATTGAGATCCCTCCTTATACAGATCTGCCTTAATGCCGCAAAATCATTAATAGCCAGACACTGGAAGAGTCTCATAACCCCCCTCAAAAGACATGTGGAATGGACAGAGTAGATGAACTCCTTGACATAGAGGAATAACGGCCATCTTAAAAATAATTCTCGTATATCATTCCCGGGAGATCAAATTTTTATGGGATGAATACACATGTAGATCATAACATACCACTTATATTTGACCTTATAGGAAACCAACCGATGGACATGCCTGGACCCGGTCCCCCCCCCCCCTCCATCCGGGGGGCACCCTTTCCCCCTCCTTCGCTCCCGCTCTCTTCCTTTCTCTTACTATTCCTTTCACCTCTCTCTCCATTTTCTTACTCTTCTTTTCATCTCCTCTTCTTCTCGACCTTCCCTCTCTTCTTGTTTTGCATCATGAATCTGATTTGCCTGAGAAATGTCCCTGTATGGAGTCTGTTTATGTCTCCCCACACTTTAGTGATGCTACATATAAAATACTCTATTATGCAGAGGGGAGTCGGTTGGAGTATGGGAAATGAGATATAGAACTTTTTACTCCAGAAGAGAAATGACTTCTTTCAGCTGGATTGTAGCTTCCATAAGTATTTCGTTAAGTGAACAAAGTTGTTTATGTTTATTTTTACAAGTTTAATTGTTTGTATAAGTTTATGTTGGAAAAATACCACACAAAAAGACTAGAAAGTAACCTTAACCTGTGTAGTATGACACCAACTACCCTTTGTACCAAGATGTAACAAGACAACCTTTGGTGTTTGTTTAACATTTATTGTATTGTAAATCTTTCTTCAATATATATAAAAAAAACAAAAAAAAAAAACAAAGCAACGTGTTTCTCAGCCTCTTCGGGGCTGTTTCCTCAGGCTTTTCAGGTGTGGAAATGATTGATACACTTTCTATTTAACACCTGCTGTCCTAATCAACAATTGGTTAACTGGTAACTATCCACAGCTATGTGTGAGATGCCATGCTAGGGTCGCCTTGGTAAACTGGTGTAAACTCCCATCAAGGTAAACCACAAAATGATATTGGATACTGAAGCTATCATGTCGACCCCCACATCAGCAATAATAGTGACCATGCATACATATATAGGCATTAAAAACACATATGAACATTAAAAACACATAAAAGCATATATTAATACTAAAATCTATACAAACAAACCATATACAAATCCAAAATAATAATACATGGATCATCTGTGCAAAAATAGATGTATACATATACAAAAAATAGGGCCCCCATACATATAAGATCTCATTACTGATGAAACATTGACCCGTCATGAGGCATGTACACACACTCAGAAAGTAACATCAAATCATGCAAGTAAATGTGTATGTAAATGTAAAGTATCCTTCAATGTGTATGCCTAGAACACAGACTCATTGATATTTTAAATAAATTTTATTCTAGCATTGGTATATATAACCTATATAAAATCAAGCCAATAATAAATATCATTCTTGGAGAGGTGTGATGGATATGATTCATTGAAAGTAACTGTTACTGTTAACGACACCTACCATATAAATAGTGATAGCTTAAGCAAACTATGGCGAACGATAACATTTGCACTCGACTTCAGGGTACTTCCCCCGACAGGTGTGTGTCAGTTATTCATCCAATCAAAGCCGCCAGTTGTGGCCAACGTAAGTAAGATAGTGATGTCATTGCCTACATCCAAGATGACTACACCTCCAAAAATTACCAAATCGTTCCTTCATAGAGGAGCGAAGCAATGGTAAACTTAAGTTTTGTAAAGGATTTTTGATTAACCCCAATTTATGTCATGCAATGCATACATTGCAGTTGATATTTCTTCTTAAAAGGGCCATAAAGAAAACATTGATTTCTTTCATCTGCAATTAAATTAAAAAAAGTCACCAACATGATTTCAGATTAGGAACAACAAGAACGTGAATATTAGCATGTTAAATATGAATATGTAGACAGACAGACATACAGATAGACATATCTTTTGCATATCTCATGCTAAATATTTTAATCAATTTATTCAATCAAATTGCTTCTCATTTCTAGCTACAACCAAGACAGATGTCTGCGTTATCTATGCTTAAAAAAGTGACTTAATAACGGATGATCTTCTAAGCTTACAGTTGCAGCTGTTTATGCACCAGTTATGTAGTAGCAAGAAGCATAATAAAGAGCTGAGTTGGAGATAACTTGCACTGAATTATTGACACAGCATTTTGTTCCACAGATTTAAATCAGCAAATAAATCTCTGCTGAGAATAGCAACCAAAGATAGTGATAAATCACAAGAGGGCGCTATACTTTAAAATTCCAATATCACGGTTCAACAGTATAAATGTATTATATATATATAGAGATAATCAAAATAAAAATGGATCAAAGACTCTCAATGATCTTAATGTAACATCCACACACATAATGTTAGGGACAGTCTTTCAAAAAGAGTTCAAATGTTAAGCGGCAAGATGAAGATTTCCCAAAGACCAGGCTTCACTATGCATGTGGTAGGCAGCACTCTCCTTTCTCCTTAGCCGGTAGTCTTTCTAAATATATCCAAAAACAAAGAGGCGCCAACATGTGTGTATCAGTAGTATACATAGAAAATGCACACAGAGAAATCAAGCACAGGGTACTCGCATTTTGAAAGAGCACACCAATGTGCTTGTGGATGCAGGCTGGTTATTGCAGCTAACCAGCTGGCTAGTCCCGGTCTCTGGAACTGAAACCTCAATAGTCCGTTAGTTTGATAGTGGCAAGCTCACACAAGGAGAGTTGAAGCAGCGGTATCCAAAAACAATGTTTATTACAACAAATATAAAAGACACCTTTACAACATTCCTATTCGGAGAGCAAAATAAAAGATGTAATACTTATTATTACAATACAATAATACAATACTTTTGCAACGCGTTTCTCGGCTCATAGGCCGTTTCATCAGGCATGTGACTTAATAACTGATGATCTTCTAAGCTTACAGTTGCAGCTGTTATGCACCAGTTTATGTAGTATCTAGAAACATAATAAAGAGCTGAGTTGTAGATACACTATCACTGAATTATTGACACAGCATTTTGCTCCACAGATTTAAATCAGCAAATAAATCTCTGCTGAGAATAGGTGTGCCATTAAGGAAAATGTAGAAGTCTGCAGGTACACAGGATGCACTAAAACTCACTCGTACAAGCAGGCAGCCACATATGTTTTTGTTTTGTTTTATATAGCATATTAAATGTGATTTTGGTTAAACCCTTACTGACCCGTGCCGTACCCTGTACGATGCTGGTCATTATGCCCTTAAGGACCAGAGATGTACCCTGTATGTTGCTGCAGTCATGGGCTTCTCTCTGCCGTGATCTCGCCAAAAATAGCAAGATTGCGCTATTTCTGCATGCCCCTAGGGTGTGGCACTGCAGAAACAGATTTTGGCCCTCTCTGAATCGGACAGCAGTGGTGCCGGATCGTTGATGGGTGGGGAGGGTAAGGAGGGAGGCAGGTGGGGCGGGCCATCGCTGTAGGGGGCAAGAGGAGGGGAGTAGCTGGGAGTAGTGGGTGGGACCGCTTCACCATTCTAAAGGGAATAATAATAAATAAAATGTCTGTCATTGAGGGGGAAGGAGGGAGGAGGAGCAATTAGGGGGTTCCTATGTGGGATCAGTTGACGGAAAGGGATCTGGGAGGGGGGAGGGTATTGAGGGGGCAGCTACACTACATAAACAAATGGTTATTTTCATTTTTTTAAAAAAGATTTGCCTAATTTGCAGAAAACTGGGTACTAGCAGACAGCTGCCATTACCTAAGATGGCGGCAAATAGGTAGAGGGGTGAGGGTAAGAGAGCTGTTTGGGGGGATCAGGGAGGTTGGGAGGTAAGGGGGCATACTACCCTGCAGAAAAAAAAGCCTTTTATTTTAGTACTGGCAGACCTTCTATATAGGGGTGACAATTCTGGGGTGGGGGATGGAAGAGAGCTGGGGTCAAGGAGTGATCAGGGCGTGGGATATGTCAGGGGGAGGTTGATCTCTACATTATAGCTAAAATTAACCCTACAAGCTACCTAATTAACCCATTCACTGCTGGGCATAATACAAGTGGGATGTGTGGCCTTCTAATTACCAAAAAGCAATGAAAAACAAGAAAAAGAAATCCGAGCGCAACCCACTCTGTACATAAAACTGTTTAATCTGAAAAAGGTAATGGTATCACGACAAATACAGATACAGGACGTACATAAAACATTAAAAATGCAAGCACTAAAAAGTCACCGCTCAGGTAGAAGCTGTCATCCGTCCGTTTTTCACACAGACTGTTCCTCCTCCAGCTGTAGCTAATTTTTTCATATGCAGTTCTAAAGTCCCAGTATCAGGACAGCCAGCAACCTCGCCGGAGGTGATCCCAGTGGATAAAGCAACGTGGATACGTTTTGGTCGCCTGTCATACACTACAGCAGTGTAGCTCTGTTCTTCACAAAAGTTGCATTCTTAATTCTTTAACTTTTTCATGTACACTCTGCTTAAACATCTTATGCGGAGATAGAGAAGCGCAGTCTAGAGTTGTGTTCTTTTGTGTTTACCAAAAAGCAATGCCAAAGCCATACATGTCTGCTATTTCTGAACGAAGAGGATCACAGAGAAGCATTTATAACCATTTGTGTCATGATTGCACAAGCTGTTTGTAAATAATTTTAGTGAGAAACTTATAATTGTGAAAAAGTTAGCAATTTTTCTTTATTTGATCGCATTTGGCGGTCAAATAGGGGCATGAAATATACCAAAATGGGCCTAGATCAATACTTTGGGTTGTCTACTAAAAAAAATATATAGTTTTGATAGGTAAATATAAAAAAAAAATCTATTTCTGTTTAAATTTAGTGATGGAAAAAAATGCTCTGGTCTTTTGGGGAAGTTTTTGTCTGAAATGCCTGGTCCTTAAGGAGTTAATAAGTGGCCCATTTCAGAAGTAATAGAAATAAATTAAATCAGGCAATATAGAGCTAAACCAGTATCAAGCATATGTTCAAGATCCTGAGACCTTTCTGTAGCTGTAGCAGAAACTTTAACGCTGCACATATTGTTTTCTGCTGCATATGGCATATTACTTTTATTCACACTTAATACAGAAATATATGGCACTTGAATACTTATGTACTTGTAGTTTAAGCTTCTTACTATGACAAATCATGGCAAAGTGTCCTGTCTTTTTACAATAATTGCACTTGTATGCTTTTGCAGTGCATCTTGCTTAGCTTGCAACATGCATGAGTAGAACCACAAAAAAAAAACATCTTTGTTTTGATCTGTTATGCTGCTGGAGAAGTTGAATGTTAACTAACTTTCCCGCTGTAATCCTGTCTGTGTCTGTACTGGAGGTTGATGTAAGGGTTCCACGCCCTTGCGTTTTCTTATGCAAGGCATATTTATTTGCTCAATAAGCTGATGTCTAATCATTTCATCAGTCATATTTTCAAAGTAACATGAACCAATTATAACTATCAGGGCAGCAATATATTGTAATGTTGAGTCTCCTAGTGTCTGACTGGAATTTGTATCAATTAGCTACCATATTTACTTTTTGCACAAACAAATTACTTTTTTTGCAGCAAACCTGCCGAAAACAAATCAGCTGATAGTGGAAATTGACCCCTATGTTAGGAAAATAAGTTGCAGATTTTCAGTAGGTGGGGCAGAACTGTTAGGGGCGAAGTTACAGATGTTTTGTGAGCAGAGATTGTCAGTCTTGAGAATTACAGGTGGATATGTGTGCAGCTAGGTGGTCTGAACGGCAACTAGATGGTAAGGAAAAGCAGCAGGGTGGGGATATTTTCTTCTTCCTCAATATAATGGTGATTCAGCTTTAAAGATTGGAGTTGTTATTATACCCTCCTATAGAACTGCCACTAGATCCTACAAGTGTAAAACTCCCTAAATAATGAATAAAAGAATAAAACATGCAATATATCAGTACATAACAGATTGTATACATTACAATATCCAATAATTAAAGTAATAAACCTCATATTTTTGTTATTCTATGCAGTATATCCAGTTACACCTGCAAGGGATCTCCTTATTTTTTTGAATAAGACAAATTATTATTACTAAAGTGAAAGAAATTCCGCCCTCATAAATAAATATATACACACTTGAGAAAGAGAGGAGACCGGAACCAAATAGCCAGTGCAAGTCAGGATTTATTCGTTCAGGTAGGAGACATCACATATGTACAGCTCCTTCTATCTGACGTGTTTTGCGCATGCGTACATGCGCTTCCTCAGAGATAGTTAGCTGGTGTCACAGGTGGGCCTAAATTGCATGTGTTGGCCAATAGGAGAAGACCCAAATCCCTTTGACTGAGGGAAAAAATGGTAAGTAGGCTCAGGTGTGGCAAACAGGTACTTTTTTTCATCATCATAACAGATGGCAGAATGAAATAGAATAGAATAGAAGAAAAAGGTTTATACCAAGCAAATACAGTATACATTAACAATGCTACATTATATACAGACTTAGCTAGATAAATGTTTTCTAAATATAACATGCTTATCATTATGTAACTTTAACATACTTGGTAATGGGCTTTTATATTAGATAAATAAAAATAAATAATTGGAGAAAATAAATATAAACAAGATAAAGTAAAATGTAATAAAATAGAATAAATTAAAATAAGAGTAAAAATGAGGGTAAAAATAAAAAAGGAGAAAAAACAATGTAAATTACAAAATAACTATTTATAAGGAAAACTGATATTCAAAAATTAAAAAGATATAAGTGTGAAATCATAAAAACTGACCTATTAGCACCTACTATTGTTTTAAAGGTGTATTGGTCATAAAGGTATATGAGGGAACCCAACCTAAATTCTAGTACACTGTTGAAGGCCCCAACATTTTTTATTATTTATTTCCTTTCTTATTTGTTCCTTAAGTACAAAGAGTCCCAAGTGGGCTTGGATATGGATATATTTATTTAGATTGTTTAACTATAAGATTGAATCCAATAGTCCCACTTTGATGGAAAGAAGAGCTAATTTGAGAGATTAAAAACTATCGTGTGTGTAGCTATTGTATAGGCAATTAAACTGGCACATCGTATAATATTCACTGAGTATATTGTATTATTGATAGATGTTAGTAAATATTGGTGAACATTGGGTAATGAATACTTGGCTTAATCTACAAATAAATTTACATCATATCTCCTATTAATACCTGTGGGTTTTCTGGTTGCTAACATGAAAATCCAATAGACCTCTCTTTTGAGTAGAGTTTTCAATCTATCTCCTCCTTGAGGGTCCTTATCTATCTGTTCTATGCCTTGAAATTAAAAATTATTATTACTGCAAACTGTATGTGTGTGAAAATGTTTCACTATTGGTGTTCTAGGTATTTCTTCTTCTATAGAAGTAAGGTGCTCCCTAATCCTATCTTTTAGTGGACGGGTGGTTATACCAACATATTGAAGTTTGCATTCCTTACAAGTTACTAAAAAATTACGAATGTAGATGTACAGTTGATTCTACTCTTGATGTGATATTCCTTTCCCGTTTGAGTTGATATAAATGTTTTGCTTTTGTTGGTATAATGGCAACTTTTGCATGGAATATGTCCACATTTATAGAAACCAGTAGATGGTGTGAGCCAGTTAGCATATCCAGGTTCCTATTTGTTGAACTTTTTCTTAATTATGTCACCTATGTTTGTAGCCTTTTTTTGCTGCAAACTTTACTTTATTATCTAATCTAAACCTGAGTGTTGTATCTCCATTAAGAACTGGCAGATATTTTCTGATAATTCCACAGATTTTATAAACTACAAGTGTAAAACTCCCTAAATAATGAATAAAAGAATAAAACATGCAATATATCAGTACATAACAGATCGTATACACTACAATATCCAATAATTAAAGTAATAAACCTCATATTTATGTTATTCTATGCAGTATATTCAGTTACATGTGCAAATGATCTCCTTATTTTTTTGAATAAGACAAATTATTATTTTCTTTCATGTAATTAGCAAGAGTCCATGAGCTAGTGACGTATGGGATATACATTCCTACCAGGAGGGGCAAAGTTTCCCAAACCTCAAAATGCCTATAAATACACCCCTCACCACACCCACAAATCAGTTTTACAAACTTGCCTCCTATGGAGGTGGTTGAAGTAAGTTTGTGCTAGACTTCTACGTTGATATGCGCTCCGCAGCAGGTTGGAGCCCCGGTTTTCCTCTCAGCGTGCAGTGAATGTCAGAGGGATGTGAGGAGAGTATTGCCTATTTGAATTCAATGATCTCCTTCTACGGGGTCTATTTCATAGGTTCTCTGTTATCGGTCGTAGAGATTCATCTCTTACCTCCCTTTTCAGATCGACAATATACTCTTATATATACCATTACCTCTACTGATTCTCGTTTCAGTACTGGTTTGGCTTTCTACTACATGTAGATGAGTGTCCTGGGGTAAGTTAGTCTTATTTTCTGTGACACTCTAAGCTATGGTTGGGCACTTTTATATAAAGTTCTAAATATATGTATTCAAACATTTATTTGCCTTGACTCAGGATGTTCAAATATTCCTTATTTCAGACAGTCAGTTTCATATTTGGGATAATGCATATGAATAAATCAATTTTTTTCTTACCTTAAAATTTGACTTTTTTCCCTGTGGGCTGTTAGGCATGCGGGGGCTGAAAATGCTTAATTTTATTGCGTCATTCTTGGCGCAGACTTTTTTTGGCGCAAATTTCTTTTTCTGTTTCCGGCGTCATACGTGTAGCCGGAAGTTGCGTCATTTTTTACATTTTTTTGCGCCAAAAGTGTCGGCTTTCCGGATGTGGCGTCATTTTTGTCTCCACATTAATTAAGTCTCATTTTTTATTGCTTCTGGTTGCTAGAAGCTTGTTCACTGGCATTTTCCCATTCCTGAAACTGTAATTTAAGGAATTTGATCAATTTTGCTTTATATGTTGTTTTTTCTATTACATATTGCAAGATGTCCCAGATTGACACTGAGTCAGAAGATACTTCTGGAAAAACGCTGCCTGGTGCTGGATCTACCAAAGTTAAGTGTATCTGCTGTAAACTTGTGGTATCTGTTCCTCCAGCTGTTGTTTGTAATGAATGTCATGACAAACTTGTTAATGCAGATAATATTTCCTTTAGTAATGTTACATTACCTGTTGCTGTTCCGTCAACATCTAATACTCAGAGTGTTCCTGTTAACATAAGAGATTTTGTTTCTAAATCCATTAAGAAGGCTATGTCTGTTATTCCTCCTTCTAGTAAACATAAAAGGTCTTTTAAAACTTCTCATTTTTCAGATAAATTTTTAAATGAACATCATCATTCTGATTCTGATAATGGTTCCTCTGGTTCAGAGGATTCTGTCTCCGAGGTTGATGCTGATAAATCTTCTTTATTTATTCAAAATTGAATTTATTTGTTCTTTACTTAAAGAAGTCTTAATTGCATTAGAAATAGAGGATTCTGGTCCTCTTGATACTAAATCTAAACGTTTAAATAAGGTTTTTAAATCTCCTGTAGTTATTCCAGAAGTTTTTCCTGTCCCTGATGCTATTTCTGAAGTAATCTCCAGGGAATGGAATAATTTGGGTAATTCATTTACTCCTTCTAAACATTTTAAGCAATTATATCCTGTTGCCATCTGACAGATTAGAGTTTTGGGACAAAATCCCTAAAAGTTGATGGGGCTATCTCTACTCTTGCTAAACGTACTACTATTCCTACGGCCAGATAGTAGTACTTCCTTTAAGGATCATTTAGATAGGAAGATTGTATCCTTTCTAAGAAAAGCTTACTTATGTTCAGGTAATCTTCTTAGACCTGCTATATCTTTAGCGGATGTTGCTGCAGCTTCAACTTTTTGGTTAGAAGCTTTAGCGCAACAAGTAACAGATCATAATTCTCATAGCGATTGTTAATCTTCTTCAACATGCTAATAACTTTATTTGTGATGCCATCTTTGATATCATTAGAGTTGATGTCAGGTATAATGTCTCTAGCTATTTTAGCTAGAAGAGCTTTATGGCTTAAAACTTGGAATGCTGATATGTCTTCTAAGTCAACTTTGTTTTCCCTTTCTTTCCAGGGTAATAAATTATTTGGTTCTCAGTTGGATTCTATTTTCTCAACTGTTACTGGAGGGAAAGGAACTTTTTTACCACAGGATAAAAAATCTAAAGGTAAATTTAGGTCTAATAATCGTTTTCGTTCCTTTCGTCACAATAAGGAACAAAAGCCTGATCCTTCACCCACAGGAGCGGTATCAGTTTGGAAACCATCTCCAGTCTGGAATAAATCCAAGCCTTTTAGAAAACCAAAGCCAGCTCCCAAGTCCACATGAAGGTGCGGCCCTCATTCCAGCCCAGCTGGTAGGGGGCAGATTACAATTTTTCAAAGAAATTTGGATCAATTCAATTCACAATCTTTGGATTCAGAACATTGGTTTCAGAAGGGTACAGAATTGGCTTCAAGAAAAGGCCTCCTGCAAAGAGATTTTTTCTTTCCCGTGTCCCAGTAAATCCAGCGAAAGCTCAAGCATTTCTGAAATGTGTTTCAGATCTAGAGTTGGCTGGAGTAATTATGCCAGTTCCAGTTCTGGAACAGGGGCTGGGGTTTTATTCAGATCTCTTCATTGTACCAAAGAGGGAGAATTCCTTCAGACCAGTTCTGGATCTAAAAATATTGAATCGTTATGTAAGGATACCAACATTCAAAATGGTAACTATAAGGACTATCCTGCCTTTTGTTCAGCAAAGGCATTATATGTCCACAATAGATTTACAGGATGCATATCTGCATATTCCGATTCATCCAGATCACTATCAGTTTCTGAGATTCTCTTTCCTAGACAAGCATTACCAGTTTGTGGCTCTGCCGTTTGGCCTAGCAACAGCTCCAAGAATTTTTACAAAGGTTCTCAGTGCCCTTCTGTCTGTAATCAGAGAACAGGGTATTGTAGTATTTCCTTATTTGGACGATATCTTGGTACTTGCTCCGTCTTCACATTTAGCAGAATCTCATATGAATCGATTTGTGTTGTTTCTTCAAGATCACGGTTGGAGGATCAATTTACCGAAAAGTTCATTGATTCCTCAGACAAGGGTAACCTTTTTAGGTTTCCAGATAGATTCAGTGTCCATGACTCTGTCTCTGACAGACAAGAGACGTCTAAAATTGATCCCAGCTTGTCGAAACCTTCAATCACAATTATTCCCTTCGGTAGCCTTATGCATGGAAATTTTAGGTCTTATGACTGCTGCATCGGACGCGATCCCCTTTGCTCGTTTTCACATGCGACCTCTTCAGCTCTGTATGCTGAACCAGTGGTGCAGGGATTACACAAAGATATCTCAATTAATATCTTTAAAACCGATTGTACGACACTCTCTGACGCGGTGGACAGATCACCATCGTTTAGTTCAGGGGGCTTCTTTTGTTCTTCCGACCTAGACTGTAATTTCAACAGATGCAAGTCTGACAGGTTGGGGAGCTGTTTGGGGGTCTCTGACAGCACAAGGGGTTTGGGAATTTCAGGAGGTGAGATTACCAATCAATATTTTGGAACTCCGTGCAATTTTCAGAGCTCTTCAGTCATGGCCTCTTCTAAAGAGAGAATCGTTCATTTGTTTTCAGACAGACAATGTCACAACTGTGGCATACATCAATCATCAAGGAGGGACTCACAGTCCTCTGGCTATGAAAGAAGTATCTCGAATACTAGTATGGGCGGAATCCAGCTCCTGTCTAGTTTCTGCGGTTCATATCCCAGGTATAGACAATTGGGAAGCGGATTATCTCAGTCGCCAAACGTTACATCCGAGCGAATGGTCTCTTCACCCAGAGGTATTTCTTCAGATTGTTCAAATGTGGGGACTTCCAGAAATAGAACTGATGGCTTCTCATCTAAACAAGAAACTTCCCAGGTATCTGTCCAGATCCAGGGATCCTCAGGCGGAAGCAGTGGATGCATTGTCACTTCCTTGGAAGTATCATCCTGCCTATCTCTTTCCACCTCTAGTTCTTCTTCCAAGAGTAATCTCCAAGATTCTGAAGGAATGCTCATTTGTTCTGCTGGTGGCTCCAGCATGGCCTCACAGGTTTTGGTATGCGGATCTTGTCCGGATGGCCTCTTGCCAACCGTGGACTCTCCCGTTAAGACCAGACCTTCTGTCGCATGGTCCTTTTTCCATCAGGATCTCAAATCCTTAAATTAAAGGTATGGAGATTGAATGCTTGATTCTTAGTCAAAGATGTTTCTCTGACTCTGTGATTAATACTATGTTACAGGCTCGTAAATCTGTATCTAGAAAGATATATTATAGAGTCTGGAAAGACTTACATTTCTCTTGGTGTCTTTCTCATCATTTTTCCTGGCATTCTTTTGAATTCCGAGAATTTTACAGTTTCTTCAGGATGGTTTGGATAAAGGTTTGTCCTGCAAGTTCCTTGAAAGTACAAATCTCTGCTCTTTCTGTTCTTTTTCACAGAAAGATTGCTAATCTTCCTGATATTCATTGTTTTGTACAAGCTCTGGTTCGTATAAAACCTGTCATTAAGTCAATCTCTCCTCCTTGGAGATTGAATTTGGTTCTGGGGGCTCTTCAAGCTCCTCCGTTTGAACCTATGCATTCATTGGACATTAAATTACTTTCTTGGAAAGTTTTGTTTCTTTTGGCCATCTCTTCTGCTAGAAGAGTTTCTGAATTATCTGCTCTTTCTTGTGAGTCTCCTTTTCTGATTTTTCATCAGGATAAGGCGGGTGTTGCGAACTTCTTTTAAATTTTTACCTAAGGTTGTGAATTCTAACAACATTAGTAGAGAAATTGTGGTTCCTTCATTGTGTCCTAATCCTAAGAATTCTAAGGAGAGATCATTGCATTCTTTGGATGTAGTTAGAGCTTTGAAATATTATGTTGAAGCTACTAAGAATTTCCGAAAGACTTCTAGTCTATTTGTTATCTTTTCCGGTTCTAGGAAAAGGTCAGAAGGCCTCTGCCATTTCTTTGGCATCTTGGTTAAAATCTTTAATTCATCATGCTTATGTCGAGTCGGGTAAAACTCCGCCTCAAAGGATTACAGCTCATTCTACTAGGTCAGTTTCTACTTCCTGGGCGTTTTGGAATGAAGCTTCTGTTGATCAGATTTGCAAAGCAGCAACTTGGTCTTCTTTGCATACTTTTACTAAATTCTACCATTTTGATGTGTTTTCTTCTTCTGAAGCAGTTTTTGGTAGAAATGTACTTCAGGCAGCTGTTTCAGTTTGATTCTTCTGCTTTATAATTTCAGTTTTTTTTTCATTATAAGATTTAAACTTTATTTTGGGTGTGGATTATTTTCAGCGGAATTGGCTGTCTTTATTTTATCCCTCCCTCTCTAGTGACTATTGCGTGGAAGATCCACATCTTGGGTAGTCATTATCCCATACGTCACTAGCTCATGGATTCTTGCTAATTACATGAAAGAAAACATAATTTATGTAAGACTTACCTGATAAATTCATTTCTTTCATATTAGCAAGAGTCCATGAGGCCCACCCTTTTTGTGGTGGTTATGATTTTTTTGTATAAAGCACAATTATTCCAATTCCTTATTTTTTATGTTTTCGCACTTTTTTCTTATCACCCCACTTCTTGGCTATGCGTTAAACTGATTTGTGGGTGTGGTGGAGGGGTTGTCTTTATAGGCATTTTGAGGTTTGGGAAACTTTGCCCCTCTGGTAGGAATGTATATCTCCCATACGTCACTAGCTCATGGACTCTTGCTAATATGAAAGAAATGAATTTATCAGGTAAGTTCTTACATAAATTATGTTATTATTATTATTACTAAATTGAAAGAAATTCTGCCCTCATATATAAATATATACCCCTTAAAGCTTGGCAGAAAAAAAAACTGTTTTATATATTTTTGATCAATCTCTAAAAGATCAATTAAAATTTGACATTGCAAAATTGCTGAATGTATAACTTTAAAATATTTTATCAACATACAGCAAGTCCAAAAGTAACAGAATAAAGCAGAACCTATGAGTTTTTACAGTGTTAAATAAATTGCGAGTTAGTGACATTTATTTTAATAATTTCTTTAAAATACTCTTTAAGGGCATCATTAAAGGATGAACATGCTTCAATGGTCTTCAATTTAAAAATGCCTGATGATAAGGGTAAAGTGTATTTCAGGTAACATTAGCTAAATCTCTAATAGTTTTATCAAGTTCAATTTCACCAAGCAGGTTCAGTATTTGGAAAAAAAAATCTCTCTTTGTCACTTTTGGGTCGGTCAGTAGTAAAGTAAATCTGACCTGTTATCTTGCCTAAGACACATAGAAAGTATTGTGTTATATTATAGACAGATGACGCCAATGTAGCACACCCTGAAAGACTGATAATGGAGTCTCAAAAGGCCAAAAAAGAAGAAAAAAAATATTTTAAAAGCTTTTCACTCTAACTCTCTTCCTGTCACTGGAGTATTTTGCTACAGGCATTTACTTTGAACGGTTTGTTTTGTCAGCAAAAGTACTACTTAGGAGTTGGTGTATCAAAAAAACAATAATGACAGAAGTGCAGCATATTTACCTTTAGCCCATGCAATATCCCTATACTAGAAACTTGTTATCAGAGTGTCATTTTCAATTAGCCAGCTTCCTAACTAGGCAAATATCTTAATTTGTTTTGCATTTCCCCAATTAATAATTTCTCATGGACTGATGGAGGAGGCGTGTTTTATGTTTAAAAGAATTACACCCATTAATTCTATTTTTAAATTGTTATGACTCCAGGTTTTGTGATAAATTTTAAAACACTGATAACCATTAAATTGCTGCCAGACAGGTCTGTTATATTTCGGACTTAACAGAAGGAATGGCATAGTATTTCAAGATAAATTGTGAAACAATGCTGAGAAAAAAAAGCAAAAGTATGCTCCTTGCATCAATACAAACTAAAAATGTCAGCGTGATAAAATACATGGAAATGTGTTAATGGAATTTACTAAATGTAACATGCTAGACGTTGCAAACTTTGGTTAGGAATGTTAAATGTATTTAAAATTGTTCTATTTATAGAACAAACAATATTTAAATAATAAAAAAAAAACATGACACAAAGTAAATATAAAAAAACAACAAAAAAAAAACATTTTTAATAAAGAATGTATAACAGTATTTGTTAACATATGTGCTGAAATAGTTATTGTGATTTCCTGAAGCTTTCATTAAAAGTACTTTTGTTTGCATTTATTGTATTGTTTCCAGCAGAGATATGAACACATTAGTTTGCTTTTAATTTTTTATTATATGAACACACATTGAAAACAAGTAAAAAAGGGGAAAATATTACAGCCTTGTTAGTTTGAACAGTTTGTTTTGTTTTGTCTGCATTGTTATATGAATTATCATAACTTTAAATGTTTCTTGGCACCCAAGCTGGTCTGAGATTAACTGCATTAGTCACTAAAAGCCATGCAGCTGTCTGGGAGTGCTTGTGAGCAACCCGGGCTTTGAGTTTTGCAGGGTCATGTTATATACTGTATATGATATATATGATAGCTATTTGCCCCTACAGTTAAATATCTGTGTTTATCACTGCTGTGTGCATTCATTATAGGGGTTACTCCTTATTCCTATTTTTTGTCATAGAGTTGTGGTTATAACTATATTATATGAAAGTTATATGTATCACATATCTCTGTTGCAATATCCATGCTATGACATATACTCATTATACCTATATAAAACTTTGAGTCAGTGGGAAATCTTTTGAATATTCCAGTTGGTGAAGGCTTCCCCTTTTAAATTTACCCACTATTGGAACAGAAAGTTTGAAAAATAGGCAGAATATATTTGCCTTAAAGGACCAGTAAATATTGTAGATTTGCATAATCAACAAATGCATGATAACAATGCATTAGCACTTAGCACTTCAAATGAGTAGTAGATTTTTTCTGACAAATTTCAGTATGTCTATTTCCACTCCCACTGCCTTGTGTGAGAGCCATCAGCCAATCAGAAATGCATATATATGAACTATCTTTCTTGGCATGTAATGAGTCTATCTCATGTATTAGTTTCACCTTTTAAGTTGCATTAGTGAAATAAATGAACTTTGCACAATATTCTAATTTTTCGAGTTTCACCTGTACTACTAAATTACAATTAAAATAAAAAATCCTAACATTAAATTACAAAAAATAACAAAAAATAAAAAAGGCTAACATTACAGAAAAAAATAAACAAAACTAAAAAAATATATACCTAATCCCTATGAAAATAAAAAAGCCCCCCCCAAAATAAAAACACCCCTAATCTAAACTACCAATAGCCCTTAAAAGGGCCTTTTGTAGGGCATTGCTCTAAGCTAAACAGCTCTTTTACATTTAAAAATTACTAAATCCCCCCTAACAGTAAAAACCCCCACCCACCAAACGCCCCAAAATAAAAAACCTAACACTATAAAAAACTACACTACCCCATTGCCCCTAAAGGGGCATTTGTATGGGCATTGCTCTTAAAAGGGCATTCAGCTCTTTTACTGCCCTTAAAAGGCCAATCAGCTCTTTTTCAAGCCCAAAAAAACCTAATCTAAAAAAAAAAAAAAACACCCCAAAAATGAAAATTAAAAAAGCCTAAAACTAAGCCCGAATAGGTACTCACTGTTCCTGAAGTCTGGCGGAGAAGGATTTCTTCCAGGTGGCTCCATTATCTTCGATCTTCATCCGGAGGGAAGGTGGCGTGGAGCGGAGGTGCAGAGCTGGCTTCCCCGATGCACGGATCCTCAGCAGTGGTCTTCAGTGGCGGAGATCCTCAGCAGTGTGGAGGCTCCTCTTCATGCAATCGTCTGTCACAGACTGAAGATTGGATGCAAGGTACCCCATATTTAATGGGGTACCTTGCATTCCTATTGGTTGAACTTTTGAAATCAGCCATTAGGATGAGAGCTACTGAAATCTTATTGGCTGATTTGAAAAGCCAATAGGATTTCAGTAGCTCTAATCCTATTGGCTGATTTAAAAATGTCAGCCAATAGAAATGCAAGGTACCCCAAATTGAATTCGGTACCTTGCATTCAATTTTCAGTTTGCGACGGACATCGGATGAAGAGGAGCCTCCATGCCACCGAGGATCGCCGCCACTGAAGACCGCCGCTGAGGACCGCTGCTGAGGACCGCTGTTCCAGATCCACGCATCGGGGACGACCGATCCACACCTCCGTTCTGCACCGTCTTCACACAGGATGAAGATAGAAGATGACAGAACGCCTGGAAGAAGACCTTCTCTGCCAGTACCTATTTGGGGCTTAGTTTTAGGATATTTTTTTTTATTATTATTATTAAGATAAGGGATTTAATGAGCTGTAAAAGAGCTGATTGTCCTTTTAAGTGCAGTAAAAGAGCTGAATGCCCTTTTAAGGGCACTGCCAATACAAATGCCCCTTTAGGGGCAATGGGTAGTTTAGTTTTTTTTATTTTGGGGGGTTGGTTGGGTGGGGGGTTTACTGTTAGGAGGAAATTGGTAATTTTTGTAAGTAAAAGAGCTGTTTAACTTGGGGCAATGCCCTACAAAAGGCCCTTTTAAGAGCTTTTGGTGGTTTAGTATTAGATTACAGGGTGTTTTTATTTTGGTGGGATTTTTGATTTTTGAAGGGTATTAGTTTACGTTTAAATGTTTTATTTTTGATAGCTTTGTTTATTTTTTACTGCAATTTTACTTTTTTATTTTTTGTAACTTTAGCTTGGGGGTTTGTATTTTTTAAACATACCCCTCTGGGCAGGCTAATCACATAGTATATATATATATATATATATATATATATATATATATATATATATATTATATATATATATATATATAATATATATATATATATATACACACACACACATGATTGTATATGGTTATCGATATCTAATGGCATATACTGTATAGGAATATCTATTTATAAATACATATTGTCCTATGTACAGATCATTTTAATGTGAAATATTTACAGTAAATACATAGTTACAACCTTTATAAAAAATGAATATTACATAAATATGATTTTTCATGTTTTCATCTACTTAACTGCAAAGGGCTCCAATGCACTTATATGTCTATATATGTATACATACTGTATGTATTTACGTGTTTATATGTGTATATATGTCTGTAAATATATATATTATATATATATATATATATATATATATATATATATATATATATAGTATATATATATATATATATATATATATACTATATATATATATATATATATACATACATACATATACATTTTTAGACATGTACATGTATGTATCTCAATGTTGAAGCCTTTTGCCTGCCTTTTTTTTCCCTAACACCTGAGATCTCATATCTTTGAGAACTATGAGATCTTTTTTGTGCAATATTTTTTTTAAATAATTTTTATTAGAAAGTTTAATTATGAGTATGTGTACTTTAAAATATATTTTTGATGTGTTTCGTGGAACTTTTTTGTTTCACGAAACAGGTAACCAGAGCTCTAAAGTCCCGGTAATTATTCTAGCGTAAATTGCGATTGTGCTCAAGCGATTGCATATACTTTCAACTCATAATGCCAGTCAGTTTTTAGCCCAGTTTTTAGCCCAACAAGTGCAAAACCCAGCTATAAATACTTATAAGTAATAGAGATTATAGAGATCAGCGCTAGAAGTGTATGAGTATGCTGTTAATCTTAATATATCTTCCCATCCACTACTGGAAAATATATGTGTACACAAGACACTTGCAGGTTAAACAGAAAATAGTCTCATTCAGTCAAATGTGGCAAGTCTATGGATATGTATTGTTCATTAATATCCACAATACTGGTTCCTGTGTGCTATGGAGAAGTAGGCTGCTCGTCTGAGAGAAGAAGAATGATCCCCCGCGGGGCGAGGTTCCTCTTAGAAATCTGAAAGAGTATGAAACAAGACAAGCGCCCAGGGGCACACTTCGTGTAATACGTTCAGATCATTTACTTATAATATAGCAGTGGGAAAAATCCGCTCTCACCTGGTTCAACCTCAACTTATGAGGTATGCAAAAAGCACTTCTGTTAGTGTACTCTCAGCTCTTGTAGTCCTCCTGCGTGTCCTCAGGTCTCCAGTAAATCCGTGGAGTCTGCAGCGTATCCCTGGAACTCTGCAACCTTTATTTAAAGGGGACTGTAGGCAGGAGACATTCAAGAGGAGTAAATTCGCTGTCCATTCTTAATATGCAGCAGAGCACGTGTAAACAGCTCACACTGACAGTCTCTCCTATACCTTCAGACACTCAAACGATTCTTACTTCCTGCTACGGTATTCCTTCTAAAATTGCAACTGCCATAAACTCTTCTTTCTTTCCTTAAATGAATATGAATGTGGGCATTCTAAAGTTTTTGGAGCCACTGAACCTGTTATATCAAGCTGATATTCTCTAAAACAGAGCTGTTCATTCTTATTAGGCAGAAGGTATGTAGCTGTCTAAAACATTAGGCAAGCAGAACTGTATCTCTAATGGATAAAAACATCTTTAATATCCAACAGGTTCATCTGCCTAAAGCAAGATTAGTATGCAGTTTTACTCCTTCAAGCGGTGGTCTTAAAAGAAGGAGAACATTTTTAAAAAATATAGTTTACATGCAAGCAAAAAAAAAAAACCCACACATTTGTTTAATAATAATATAACCAATATATACATAAAATAAAATATTATTTATATTCTAAGCTTTAACACTAAAATGCATATATTTATAAATACACAATAAACAGTCAAACCGGTGTCTATTTCAGCCCAGCAGTAGAACTGTGCAAATTCCTTCATATATCAGTAATTGGGGTTTTCAAATTTAAAGCCTTTTCAAACCTTTTGAAAACTCTTTTATCAGTTGATTTTCAAGTGTAATTTCTTTGCACTTGGATCATTTTACATTGACCCTATGTTCTGTATATTTTTGTCTCTTTCAGGCGGCAAACAAATGGCATACAAATTTAGCCAATTTTCCAAATTACTTCTTTTAGCAAATGTGTTTAATTCTCTTGGTATCCTTCGTTGAATGAACAGAATGCACAACTGGGAGCTAGCTGAACACATTTAGATAGCCAATGACTACAGGCATATCTGTGCAGCCAATCAGCAGCAAACAGCAAGTAGTGCATTGCTGCTCCCCAGGCTTTCTAATTTGCTTTTCAACAAAGAATACCAAGATAATGAAAACAATTAAATAATAGAAGTAAATTGAAAAGTTGGTTAAAATACAGTCTTTATCTGAATAATGTGGCAACAGATTGGAGAAGGCCCTTTGCTGTTCTAGCATGAGTGTGCCCTTGTGCACAAAGCAAGGTTCAAGAATAACAAAGTCACTTTGCATACAAAGTAAACAGGGGGTTCTATACTTTAAGTAAAAAAAAAAATCCCCTTATCTGATCCAGAAGAATAATCAAAAGTCACCAGGGCAGCTCCTCTTTTAAATGTGGGGGAAAACCAACATGTATCTACAAGGTAAAAACAAAAGAGCGCCTCATGGTGTAGACTGTATGATTTATGAAACAGATAAAAGAATGGGTCACTCACAAGTAAGATGGCACTATATAGATGTATAGTTCACATAGGCAGGTTGGATGTTGCAGCCACCAGCTGGCTGATGCTCCCGGGCAACAACCTCAGGGGAATTCCTCCTTGGACACAATAGTCTCCAATATCTGACCACAGGCAATCAGGGACAATTCAGCAGCCTCTTTCCACAAACAGTACACTGCAAAAGTATCACAATCTCATAGCTGTTTAGAGCAAGATACTGTTTGTTGAAAAAGAAGCTCCTATTAATTAGGTCTATGAATACATGGTTTAATGTGGAGGAACTTGAGCGGCATGCACAGGACCCTAACCTTAGCCCCATTGAACACTTTTGGGAGGAATTAGAATGCCAATTGAGAAATAGACCTTCTTTTCCAACATAGATCGTCTCTCTCTCTCTCTCTCTCTCTCTCTCTCTCTCTCAGTTAGGGCTGTGCTAACATCGCTCCTATTACAAGTGGTGAGTTATATGCAGCTCATAGCAATAACACTGAAAATGTAGCCCATCTGGAGACATGAAGTAAAGTGGTAGGGCTAGAATACAACTATAACAAAACACATGTATAATAAAATGAATGATTTCACACACATATGTACATATTAAATGTAAAAAAAAGTTTTATTATTAATACATTTTTACTAATACACATTTCAAAAGTTATTAAAGGTATATGGTATGTAGCAATATGTGGAACTGGGAATGGTTCATCTTTATATACAGTATAGTGAGCCTTTGGGTAAGAGCTGAAGAGAAAGCCAGACCTGAGTATCTGCAGATAGAGGTACAACTTGGACACCCCTATTATAACTCACTGCTTTTGTTTTTAATGTGTTGTTTTTAAATAAACCATTTTTTAAACTTAAGCACAGTTCTAGCACCTTTGTTTTTCCCATTTGAATGCTACACGGAGTTGAGATTCATATCCTTGAATCTTTCTTGTGATTCAACTGGCTGAACAACACCTGGAGAGCTGAGCTGATACACCCTGAGATATTAGCACGTCATTACTGCACATTGGTGTGCTATTGCCAAATGTGAGTGGATTATGGTTGCATCATTTCATGCTCACTTTTGGTTGATCTGCACATGAGGCGCTCTGTTTTGTGTTTCACTTCATAGTTTGGATCGGATTCGTCTGTGAAGAGGAGAGCAGCCACCTATACCTTGATATCCATTGAGGCCCTTTGAATAGTGCAGAGCATGGATTCTTTTGGGACTATTGCATAACTGTTTGGTAACAGATGTATTGTTTGTATTCCTTATTGAGATAAGATCTGTTATATCTGTTTCAATATTTATTTCAATATTACCATTTGAAAGCCCCCTCAATTGGTTTGCTTTAGTAACATACTAGATAGTAGCCAATCCCTTTGGCTCTTCGGGGGTTAATAGCCACCTGATAGTTTTGTATTTTTTAGTTGCCTCACAAGCCCGAATGGCGATAGTCACCCTTTTTGTACTAGCTTCTCTATATGAATGAGACTGTTTTTTTATCCTGCGTCAGGAATTGCCCTCCAATATTACCTATGTTTTATATTTTTACATTGTTTAAATGTTACGTTTTATTTTTCCCCTTTCTGTAACGTATATATATATTGTGGGGAATTTTTAAATTTGACTTGTGCATAGGGGATGTTTCTTTTCTTCTTTTTTGGTTTTCTATGTTTACTATGAAGTGCCAAGCAAGTAAATTTATTGTTTACATCGGATGTGGGCCTTAAATAAATGTGCAGTATTTTAATGCTCTCAAACTCACAATCACAATTTCTCATTCCAGATTACAAGTTCAATAATATTGTCACTGTCGTGGAATGGTTCTGATTTAGCGTGTATGGAGGCTTGTCCCCTATAAAAACCCATACACAATTGGATGATCTTGTTTAAGGGTTTCTTAGAAGGATAATAAGCAGCAAGGCAGTTGTCACAAATTACAGTTTAAAAGAAGAAAAAATCTTGTAATTTTTTTTATTTTGCATAGAAACTCATATTCACCATATTGTTTACAGTTCATGACAAAATGGAATTGGGTCTTTAACCCCTTAACGACCAGCACTGTACCCTATATGACACTGGTTGTTATGCCCTTGAGTCCTGGGCTTGTCTCTGCCATGATCTCGCTCAAAATTGCACTATTTCTGCATGTCCCACGAGTGGGGCACTGCAGAAATAGAGTTGCAGAGTTACTGAAGCAGAGAGGGCCACTGTGTGTCCCTCTCTGCATCGGAAAGCTGTGGGACCGATCGTTGATGGGTGGGAGCGTAAGGAGGGAGGCGGGTGGGCGACTCATCGCTGGAGGAGGTGGGAGGATTGGGTGGGACTGCTAAGCTACAGGATAAAAAAAATGAAAGCTGCATCATTGAGGGGGGAGGAGGGAGGGCAATGCGGGGAATCATATGTGGGATCATTTGAGGAAAAGGGTTCTGGGAGGAGGAGGGCGGTTTGGGTATTGAGGGGCTGGCAGCAATTCTACAGAAAAATGGGTATTATATATATATATATATATATATATATATTTTTTTTTTTTTTTTTTTTTTTAAATTGCCTATTTTGCAGCAAACTGGGTACTGGCAGACAGCTAGAACCTAAGATGGCCACAAATAGGTAGAGTGGGAGGGTTAGAGAGCTGTTGGGGGGGTCAGGGAGTTTGGGATGTAAGGGGGGATACTACCCTACAGAAAATATATAATTTTAAAAAAAAGTAAAAAAAAAAAATAAAAAAAGAAAAACTTTTATTTTTATACCGGCAGACTTTCTGATGGGGGTGACCTTTGGGGGGTGGGGGAGGGAATAGAGCTGTTTGAGAGGGGTCAGGGAGAGAACAGAGGGTGGGATGTTTCAGGTGGGAGGCTGATCTCTTCACTAAAGCTAAAATTTATCTTACAAGACACATAATTAACCACTTCACTGTTAGGCATAATACAAGTGTGGTGCGCAGCAGCATTTAGCGGCCTTCTAATTACCTAAAAGCAATTCCAAAGCCATATATATCTGCTATTTATGAACAAAGGGGATCATCATTTACAACCATTTGTGCCATGACTGCACAAGCTGTTTGTAAATCATTTTAGTAAAAACCTAAAATTGTGAAAAAGTTAACGATTTTTTTTATTTGATCTCAATTGGCGGTGAAATGGTGGAATGAAATATACCAAAATGGGCCTAGATCAATAAGTTGGGTTGTCTACTAAAAATATATATATATATATATATATATATATATATATATATATATATATATATATATATATATATATATATATATATATAGTTTTGATAGGTAAATATAAAAAATGCCTCAATTTCTGTTTAAATCATTAAATGTAGTGATGGCAAAAATGGTAAAAATGCTCTGGTCTTTTGAGTAAGTTTTTGTCTGAAGTGCCCACTCTTTAATGGGTTAATAAACAAGAGAAATATATATAGTTTAAATGAATACTTGTGAAAGTTGTGAAAGTTGTCAAATACCCATATAGCAATAGAAAAACAGTGCAAAGTCTACCCATACAGGTAATCTAAAAGATGCATTTAGATGGGTTTGCAGTGGTACAGAGGGAAACAGATTGCAATGGTTATCTCTGCATGACTAAGCAACCTCCTTTAAAAACACAATTATCATAATGCCTGTACTCTTACTGACAATTGTGACAGTGTGATTAAAAATACAATCAAATATGAAAAATTAAATTTAATAAAATTATATATGTAGATTTTGTCGTCCTAAAGTGACTATAGAAGTATGTCCATCCTGCCCAGATACACATCACATTCATATGGATACTGAGTGTTTTGTGATGGCAATAAGTTTCTAACAAAGAAATATATAGCATTGTTATCAATTGAGAAATTCATCTTCAAATTCGGCTGATATTCAAGAATCGCTTCCTGAGCTAACAGATTGTGATCTATCTCTGAATCCGCAGCTCCAAGTCACTTTTCTATTAATGATAAGCCCATATGGATCACAGAATAAGTAAACTGGGAGATGATGCTGTGATAAAATCAGGAACATGGGCTTATAAATTAAATAAAACAATATATATTTGTTCTACTAACTTGAAGGGTATACCCCTTTCCTACAAAATACCACTAATAAATCTGATAGGTACTTTCCTACCCTTTCATACCCCCATGATACTCTACATTCTTTAGTACTCCCCAGAAACACCCCCCACTCACACCAGGTATTCTCAAACCTTTCAAAGCAGACACTTTCTCTGGGAATTCAGATAATAGTTATGCTTTCTCTATACTTAGAAATACCACAAATAATTTGCAAATCCCCATAAATCTTTAAACTTACCTCTGGCATTAAACCATTTTTATACATGCACATCCTTGACACTCACACTCCCTTCTGCATGCCCCGCAGACACTCTAATTCTTACAAACTCCTGATAGAAAAATATTAATCCTTAGAAATGTACTAACGCACTTTCCTATCCTTATGTAATACATCAGATTTGTCCCCTAAAAGATCAATATAAACTCTAGAAAAACACAAGTGGACAGTGGACAAACTAAAATCTATGAATGTGACATAATTAATCTTTGAAGACAAATCCCCATTGGACACTTTTTTGGATGAAGATTTTTTCTTGAAATTTTACGAGATGTGTTTTTACATTGTTAAATTTTGTTTATAAAGTAATTTAACCCTTTGCTACCCTAACATTTTTTTAATTTGTAGATTAAAGAAAACATATATATGTGATTTTGTATCTCTCGGTTTAGTTATGGGGCTTTTTCACTAACCATTTTTTTTTTCTTTTTACTTGCTACTTTGTGTTTAAAAATGTTATGATAATGTGGAACACAAAGTACATTTTTCTGACAAAATGAAGAAAAACAATCTTTTAACTGTATTTAATCTTTTAACCTTTTGAGAAATGTTATATTGTAGAGTATTTTAACCGAAATGATTAAAGGATGGTATGTTTTTGTTTTAGTGCACTTTTAAAACCAACATGTTTGAGAAAACCAATGTAATGTTGCAGATTTCTGGGCTGTACTAGCTAAATTAAGATAACCTATATGTGTTGGTATCTATGGTTTGAATCAGTGAAACTACCAAACCTATTTGAATAAAACCAGATATGTTTTGTAATTTCCGATTTTTATTATTATTAGCAGTAGTAGTAGTAGTATGTTTTCTTGTAAGTACATACATAAAGAGCTAGAATACAAGTTGAGCACAAAATATCGCTTCCGCGAAATCGATATTTGCCCTCAATTTAGTAATACCATCGCAGGATGGGCATAAAATTAAAATATATATGTATATGAATATACACATATATATTTATGTTTAAATATGTGTATATACACAAATTAACATATCAATATATATGTATATAAGCAGTACATCTATTTATATATTTATTGGGAACAAAAAGTCCCACAATGTAAAGGCACCCCACACCCGCCAACTTAAGTCCCCAAAAACTGTTTAGTGCTGTTTTTTTTTTTTTTATTCTACATTAAAAAAAGGACATCACATGGTTTTTGGGGGCAATTGGGGGACATTTAAAAAATTAACCAATGGTGGTAATTTATCATGCGCCCATTGCCCATTTGCAGGCATGCAATAAATTAGTGCTCCACTTGTAATCTAGCCCACAATGTATAGGTTTACGTTAAATTGATGTTAATGGGGTTTTGTGAACTTTAAGGAAGGAAGTACTAAATAAGCAAGGGGTGATCACAACATGATGCATATTTTAATGTTAGACACTGTTAAGTACCATTTTGTAGCACTGTAGTGGATTTCAGAGGATTAGAGAAAGACATAGATACAATGGTTCTTTGAATTTAAAAATAAAAAATATTAGAAAGTCCCCAACTGGTGCAATGAATAAAAAAAATGGATGAGCAGAAGAGCAAATGTCATACAGCTGTGGTGATGGATTTTGATCTATATCATTAAAGGCCATCAAACCACAACCACAGCAAAAACAATATGAGGTGGTTTATTTATTTGTTTTATAAATATACATTACCACCCAAGGAGATTCTCTTACCGATAGTGGTCGTTTGACTCACGGACCATTACAGCAAAGAAACAGCACAAACCAAGTAATAAATTAAACAGATAACTAATTCAAACAGCAAAGAAAATACAAATTAAAATATCAGTCTTGCAAATCAATGCAAAATGATGTTTCCATGATAATGCACTCTGGCCAGGATTATAAATTGTGCGGTATGGCTTTACCGCTTAAAAAATGGCCTTTGAGTGCGGAATGGTCAGCTACTTGTAATTACAAGTCTCGTGGTATGGCTTTTCCACGATTGTTATGGCCTGCAAAACAAAAAAGTTTCCCAAAACCCATAAAAAAATATAACACCCATAATCTACACTATTAATCCCTAATCCGCAATCCCCCAGCATCACAACTAATAAATAAACCTTAGAAAAAAAAGAAACAATTATTCAAAATTACCTCTGTTTCTTACTGTGGTTTAATATAGTTTATCCAATTCTCCTGGGGAGACCTTGAATTAAAGTGTTACTTAAATAAGTGGGTCTTCCTTTAGGAGCAGTGCGTAAGCATGAAACTAAACATTTCAAAAATTGACTTCATTCACAAAAATGTGAACTGAGTTCAAAAAGATATGCTTCTATGCACTATTTGGAAAACATCAAGTGTACTCATTTGGTCAACACAGTAAACACCAATAATGTTAAAATTTAACCTTTATTATGTACATCTAAAATGACAGCTGGATTTCACTGTTATCTGCTGCCAACAGCAGCAGACAACAGTGAAATCCAGCTGTCATTTTAGATGTACATAATAAAGGTTAAATTTTAACATTATTGGTGTTTACTGTGTTGACCGAATGAGTACACTTGATGTTTTCCAAATAGTGCATAGAAGCATATCTTTTTGAACTCAGTTCACATTTTTGTGAATGAAGTCAATTTTTGAAATAAATAAACCTGTTAACCCCTAAACAGTCGCCCCCACACATCACGACTACTAAAATAAACCTATTAACCCCTAAACCACCACCCCCCACATTGCGACTACTAAAATAAACCTATTCACCCCTAAACCACCATCCCCCTACATCTCGACTACTAAAATAAACCTATTAACCCCTCAACCGCCATCCCCCCACATCACGACTACTGAAATGAACCTATTAACCCCTAAACCACCATCCCCAACATTGTGACTACTAAAATAAACCTATTAACCCCTAAACCACCGTCCACCCACATTGCAGCTACCTAAATTAAACTATTAACCCCTAAATCTAAAATCCATAACTTTAAAGTTAAAAAAAATAAAATGAAAGTTACAATATACTAACTACCTTAAAATAATTAAGAACTTACCTGTGAAAAAATATAAAACCTAAGCCTAAACTACAAAAAGAAAGTAAAAAAAGTACGATATAAAATCATACAATAGGGTGCGCTATACTGATGTGCAAAAAATGTGCGTGTAAATCTGTGCTAACGTGACAAAAAAAAGCGTGTTCAAAATATGAATCTAATAGTGATCATAAATTAATAATATTGTGTTGGTATTGGCACCTAAGTGAATATAAACGCAAAAGAAAAGAAAAGAAATACAATGTTTTTTAAAGGTGTATACCTAAGAAACTGAATGTGTCTAGTTGAATGAATAAGTAACTTCACATAAATAGTGGTGTGTACTCACAAAAACTTCATCCCAAAAAAAGTGCATACGTATGAATCAAGTGATACAGTATTACATATATTGACAATAGATAGAATATAAAAAAATATTAAAAAATAATAAAAAAATAATAAAAAATATATAAAAATACAAACGATTTCACATAAAGTGCAGAGTCAATGATAGATAGGTGAAATCAACACTGTTGAAATCAATAATTCTGGAAGGCTGCTCCACTCCAAACCGGTGGTAAATCGATTGAACTGAAAAATAGAAAACACAAAGAGAGAGCGCCTAATGGTGTAATATCGTCAAGATCAAAAGTGATACAAACAAAAAAGTATCTGCCAAGTGGATACTCACAAAGAGCTTAGCACTCGCAAGTAGTGCATACAGGCGGGCTGACCTTTGTACAGCAGTCAGTACGCTGAATGTGTGGAAGTCGTGTCTGAAATCTGTTATGATAGAAAAAGAACACAGAAGACCAATGGTGCAATATCGTCTGAATCCAAATGGACACGGCAAAAGGACACAGTTTCAGCAAGATGTATACTCACAATGGAGTTGGCACTCGCAAGTAGTGCATTAGGGCAGGCTGACCTTCATACAGCAGTCAGCACGCTGGTAGTTAGTAGCTGTAGTTAGTAGCTGTAGCTGTTATCGGCTTAGGCTTATCCTCTGCACACCGGCGTGTGTACTGAATACTCAGCTGTGGCTCAGCTGTTTGCTGAGGGAAGGAAATCCTCTAGGTGTGACGTGAACACACCAAAAAATGCACCTGAGGCTTGTTGCAGGCTCAGAATACACAAGGTGCATACAAATTAGTAGGTCAACAGAATAGAAATGGGTGACTAAAATGTTTTTTGAAATTGCCAATAAAAAGGAAGTCAGCGGACAAAATGTTAGGTAAAAATAATTTAAATAAGATTTATTTAAGAGCTAAAACAACGCGTTTCTCGGCCGATAAAGCTCACTGGCCGTTTCATCAGGTAAGTCTTACCTGATGAAACGGCCAGTGAGCTTTATCGGCCGAGAAACGCGTTGTTTTAGCTCTTAAATAAATCTTTTTTAAATTATTTTTACCTAACATTTTGTCCGCTGACTTCCTTTTTTATTGGCAATTTCAAAAAACATTTTAGTCACCCGTTTCTATTCTGTTGACCTACTAATTTGTATGCACCTTGTGTATTCTGAGCCTGCAACAAGCCTCAGGTGCATTTTTTGGTGTGTTCACGTCACACCTAGAGGATTTCCTTCCTTCAGCAAACAGCTGAGCCACAGCTGAGTATTCAGTACACACGCCGGTGTGCAGAGGACAAGCCTAAGCCGATAACAGCTACAGCTACTAACTACAGCTACTAACTACCAGCGTGCTGACTGCTGTATGAAGGTCAGCCTGCCCTAATGCACTACTTGCGAGTGCCAACTCCCTTGTGAGTATACATCTTGCTGAAACTGTGTCCTTTTGCCGTGTCCATTTGGATTCAGACGATATTGCACCATTGGTCTTCTGTGTTCTTTTTCTATCATAACAGATTTCCGACACGACTTCCACACATTCAGCGTACTGACTGCTGTACAAAGGTCAGCCCGCCTGTATGCACTACTTGCGAGTGCTAAGCTCTTTGTGAGTATCCACTTGGCAGATACTTTTTTGTTTGTATCACTTTTGATCTTGACGATATTACACCATTAGGCGCTCTCTCTTTGTGTTTTCTAAACTACAAAAAAACTCACATTAAATGAAAATAATAAACATCTAAAATGACACAAAATAAAAAAATCTAACATTACCTTAAAAAACAACCTAACATTACAAAAAAGTTAAGTTTAACAGCTCTTTTGCCCTGCTACAATTACAACCCCAACCCCTGAAATAAAAAAACCCATCTAATTAAAAAAAAATATCTACCCATTGCCCCTAAATGGGGCATTTGTAAAACCACAAAAAAAAAACTAACACTAACCCCAAAATAGGTACTCACCATTACTGAATTCCGGCGATACATCTTTTTCCAGGTGGCAAAAAGTCTTCATCCAGGTGAAGAGGACCTCCACGTTGCTAATGACCACTACTGCTGTCATGGACTGCCGCTCAGGATCTGCCCATCAGAAGACCCCTCCTCACCTCCGTCAAGAAGAAAGAAGATGGTCCCACGATGGATGAAGATGGATCCGCCTGGATGAAGACTTTTCGCCGCCTAGAAGAAGATGGATCATTGGACGTCAGTAATGGTGAGTACCTATTTTGGGGTTAGTGTTTGGTTTTTTTTGTTTGTTTTTTTGGGTGTTTTTTTTTAGATTATGGCTTTTTAGAGGTTAATCAGTTTATTTAGTGTTGGTGATGTGGGGGGATGGCGGTTTAGGAGTTATTATACTAGGAGTTTATGTTAGGGTGTTAGGTTTTTGTAAAACTTTATTTTCTCCATAGACTTCAATGGGGAA